>NW_022436941.1:88514847-88756314 GCF_009761245.1 Sapajus apella | reverse complement strand
CTTTCTTTCTTTCTTTCTTTCTTTCTTTCTTTCTTTCTTTCTTTCTTTCTTTCTTTCTTTCTTTCTTTCTTTTCTTTCTCTCTTTCTCTCTTTCTCTTTCTTTCTTTCTTCATGTATCTTTCTCTGGTTTTGGTATCAGAGTAATTCTAGCCTCATGGAAAGAGTCTGGAAGTGTTCACTCCTCCGCTAGTTTTTTGGGATAGTTTAAGTAGGCATGGAATTAGTTATTTAAATGCTTAATACAATTCAACAGTGAAACCCCTGGTTTTACCTGAAACCAGGTAAAAACCTTCAATTTTGGTAGGTAAAATTAAATTTTGGTCTGTGTCTAGAAATTTATTTATTTCTGCTAGGTTTTCAAATTTATTGCCATATAGTTGCTCATAGTAGTCTCTAATGACCTTTTGAAGTTCTGTGGTATCAGTTGTAATTTCTCCTTTATTGTCTCTGATTATATTTATTTGGATCTTCTCTCTTTTTTTTTCTTAGTCTGGCTAAAGATTTGTTGATTATTTTTACAAAAAACAATTTTTCATCATGTTTGTCTTGTGTATTTTTTTCATTTTCATTTTTTTCTGCTCTGATACTTATTAATTATTTTCTCCTACTAATTTTGAGTTTGGATGACTTTGCTTTTCCACTTCTTTAAGATGCATCATTAGGTTATATATTTAAAGTGTTTCTATTTTTGTAATGTAGGTTTTTATTGTTATAAACTTTCCTCTTAGTACTCTTTTTGCTGTATTCCAAAAGTTTTGGTATATTCTACTTCCATTTTTATTTGTTTAATAAAATCTTTTATCTCCTTAGTTTATTCATTGACCTACTGGTCATTCAAGAGCATATTGTTTAATTTCCATGTATTTGTACAGTTTGCAAAATTCCTCTTGTAATTGATTTGTAGTTTATTTTCCCACTGTGGCCATGAAAGACACTTAGTATAACTTCAATTTAAAAAAATACTTTTTAGATTTAATTTATGTTCTGACATATAACTTATCCTGGAGAATAATCCATTTGCAGATGAGAAGAATGTGTACTCTGCAGCAGTTAGATGAAATGTCCTCTTAATGTCTGTTAGGTCTACAGTACATTAAATCTGATGTTTCTTTGTTGATTTTCTCTCTGGACAATTTGTCCAATGCTGCAAGTGGAATATCGAGGTCTCCATTTGTTATTGTATTGGAATCTATCTCTCTCTTTAGTTCTGATATACTTGCTTAATATATCTGAGTTCTCCAGTGTAGGCTGCATACATATTTATAATTATGTCCCCTTGCTGAATCAACCAGCTTATCATTATATGATGACATTTTTGGTCTCTTTTTTTAGTTTTTGTCTTAAAATTTATTTTATCCGATCTAAGTGCAGTTACTTCTGCTCTTTTTTTGGCTTCCACTTGCATGGAATATCTTTTTGCAACTCTTTATTTTTCATCTTGTGTTCCTTTACAGGTGAAGTGAGTTTCTTGTATGCAGCATATCACTGGGTTGTATTTTCCTTAACCATTTAGCTACCCTATGTCTTTTGATTGAACAGTTTAGTTATTTTACATTCAGTGGTTTTATTGGTAGGTAAGGACTTGCTACTGCCATTTTATTATTTGTTTTCTGGTACTTTCTCCCTTCCTTCCTTCCTAACTTTCTTACTTTGTGTAAAACTTATTTTCTTGCTTTTTATTTTTTTGTGTGTCTGCTGTGGGTTTTTTAACTTGCCGCAAGCCTTGCAATTATCTTATAACTGGTTATTTTAAATTGATAACAACTAAACTCTGGTTACACACACACACACACACACACACACACACACACACACACAAATAGCAAATAAATAAAGCAAAGAGAAAACTAATGTAAACTCTACACTTTAACTCCACTCCCCCACCACCTTCCAGCTCCAGAATTTCTGCTTGATTTAACAAAATTATTTTGATCTCTTTGTTACATTTCTCTGACATGGTTCTGAATTTCTTCTCTGTGTTTTCTTAAAGTTCATTGAGCTTCTTCAGAACAGCTATTTGAATTGTCTGTTGGAAAGGTCACATATCATTCTGGAATTTTTTGCTGGTGCCTTCTTTAGTTCATTTGGTGAGGTCCTATTTTCTGGGATGGTCTTGATGCTGGTGGATATTTGTCAATGTGTAGGCATTGATGAGTTAGTTATTTAGTCTACTCTTCACAGTCTGAGCTTGTTTGTTCTCATCCTTTTTGAGAAGAATTTCCTGGTATTCAAAGAGAATTGAGTGTGGTTATTGCAGCCATATCTGCACTAGGGAGTTCCCAAGCACAGCAACAATGCAAATCTTGATGACTTGTCATGTCTTGGTAGGCTTGGGTAAAATCTAAGAGAATTCCCTGGAAATCCAGTCTCTTGTTCTTTTTCCTCACTCTCACCCAGACAGTCTCCCTCTCTGTGCCAGGATGCCTGGAGTTTGGGGAGGTGTAATGTAGTCAGTCTCATGGCGACCACAGATGGAAATGCACTGGGTCACACCTGAAGCCAGTACAGTACTGAGTCTTACCTAAGGCCCATAGCAACTACTGCCTGGTTCCTGGTGATGATTATTCAACTCCCATGGGCTCTCTAATTAGCTGGTGGTAAATCTTGCCAGGACTATGTCATCTTCTTGTGCACAACAGGCTCCTTCCACAACAGGGTGAGTTTAGGAATGCCTTCCAGGAGCTAGGGCCTGGAATTGAGGATTTTTGGGATTTTCTTGGTGCTTTATTTTACTGTGACTGAGTTGGTACTCAAGTTGTAAGACAAAGTTCTCTTTACTCATCTTGCTCCCTTCTGCAAGCAGAAAGAGTCACCAAGCGGCGCTGCCTGGAGTTGGGGCAGGGGTGACACAAGCACTTTCTTGGCCACTCCAGGTGGTTTCTCCCTGGGTCTTAAGCATCCTGCATCCACTGGCTTTGAATCCATTGTATCATTAGGACTTGCCCAGGATGACAGTTGTTTTGGCCTACAGTGCCTTTCAAATTTGTTCAGGACCCCAGGGCACTTCATTCTGCTGGTGATGGGGCTAGCTAAAACTCAGGTTTCTACTGCTTTGTCCTACATAATCCAGACCTGTCTTTTTAATTGGAATGATAGACACCTTTTGGAGTTGACTTGGAATAAACTTAATCCAGGATTAATTCCTGAAGTAACTTTTTAAGGTAAGATATAGAATTTTTAAACTTCTATAATAAGTGCAGTGGTTACTAAATTACCAAAAAAAAAACCTCTGGCATATACTACATTATGGACAAATATCGGCTTAGTAGTTTCTTTTTAATTTTTTTGTGTATACATAGTTTTTAGTTCCTGGGTATCTTGATGAGCAAACAGTGACAGAAACAGATAGAAATAGAATATTTTCATAGTAGTTTTATTATGCTGATATTGTTCTTTATCTTACAGCAATAATGCCCACCAATTTGATTAACTAAATTGTCTTAAATTATCCACAGCTTTCTAGTATAATGCTTATGCTTTCACTTTCCTTCTCTTTTCTTTCAACATGTCTTATTTCAGGAAGAATTTGAGGTAGCACAGCAATTTCTACAGAAATCAAACATACAAAGAATAAATTACAGTCAGGTGCCTGTGAAAATATAAATTAGAATAAAAAGTCAATAATGCAGATAGACCACAAAATTTTGAAAATATCTAAGCTTGAAAAATACATTTAGCTCTGTGATTTGTAGTGGTCTAATGAAAATGCTGATTATATACATTTCACTGTTGATGGGAAAACATGCTATGTTCTCAATGAATGTAATTTTTTTCTAGACAATTATGAAGAGATCTTTGTTTGTTTGTTTGTTTGAGACAGAGTTTTCCTCTTGTTGCCCAGGCTGAAGTGCAAAGGCATGACCTTGGCTCACAGTAACTTCTGCCTCCTGGGTTCAAGCAATTCTCCTGCCTCAGCCTCCTGAGTAGCTAGGATTACAGGCATGTGCCACCATGTCCAGCTAATTTTGTATTTTTTGTAGAGACTGGGTTTTTCCATGTTGGGTAGGCTGGTCTTGAACTCCTGACCTCAGGAGATCCACCTTCCTCGGCCTTCCAAAATGCTGGAATTACAGGCATGAGCCACAATGGCCAGCCGTATGAAGAAATTATTTTACATGAAATGTTCATAGAAGACTAAATGATTAACGCCCTACATTATAGAGACAATGTAGGAGCAAACATCATGACAGATTTTATTGGAGCTAATAATTAATTTTAGGAAAAGTACCTACTATAAATTATTTTTGTAGAGAAATAGATTTTCATCTTGTATTCAAATTTCTTCATCTATCTTAAAACACATATAAATTAGCCCCAGAAAAGTTCTAAGTGTTTTTGTTCATTGCTTTTTGTATTTCTACACTTTTTTTTTCTTTTTTCTGTAACAAGGAAGACCTCATCTATGTTTTTCAAATCCATAGCCAAAATACAGAGTATTGTGAAAGCCACATTGGCACATGGATTTCCATTTCTGCAAAACCAAAGCCTAAAATACTCACTTACAGAGAATCTTTGTGATTTCCATTCATAGTAACATTCACCAAACTGGATCTGAATTTTCTTTCCAGAGTGAATGAAACCACTGTTGTCCCTTTACCTAATGAAGGAAGTTTATGTATTTTAAATTGTAAAGCTCATTATTTTGGTTACAAATCTTTCTGATCTCTGAAACGCAATATGATTTTTTTAAAACGAGTTCCTAGTTTTTTTATTCTACGCCAATCCACTTCACTAGTCTTCTCATAAGTCTGGCAGTATTATCATCTTACCTGCCTTCCATTATACACACAGAGAGGTTAATGACTCTCATCCTTGCAATCCTATATTTAAACCATTACCGTAACCTATTTTTGCTTTCTGTGCATCTTTTGAGTGTGCTCTTTCTGCTATAACCACACTTCAAAAGCTTTCTGCAAACAATGAGTTTGAGGCTAGCCGAAAGCCTCAAACTCGTTATTTGAGACATATTTTTCAAGGACTTTCAGTCTTTAGTCATCCTATCTCCCACACAAACCCAGTCTTCAAGGATGGTTAGAGAAGTGCACCAACGATGATTAATAACACAAAGCCAGTGACAAGCTGGAAAGAAATGCAAGGAAATCCCTAAAGATAAAAGAAAAATGACCCTCATTACGTGAAATTCCTTTCACTACTATTTAATGAACACCTACTATACACTAGTACTACTCTAGGTCATAGACATTTAACTAAATCCCCCAAATTTCAAATTCTGGAATCAGAAGAAAAGCTAAAATGCTGCTTCACACCATGAAATTATACACAGTGAAGAGAAATCTATGCACCTTAATATGGATGAAGGTTGGAGAGTGTATTAATTGAGATAAAGGGAAAGAATAGGAAAGATAATTCAGATGTGGCAAAACCTTGGGTTTCTATGTCCAGGTAGAGGGAGTCAGTTGATTATGTGCATGTTACATAATCACATAAGTGTCATAATGGAAAGTTCAGAAGTATCACAGAAGTTTCATCAATCTGCTCATCTTCTGAAAGTCTATTGCACATAAGCTGAACAACTGATGCATTCTTACCTGGTCTTACTGACATTTTTACATCCTGAGGAGTAAAGGACGTGATTACAGAAACTAATATTTTCAACCTAATTTGAACCAGCAAGGATAATTTGGTACATAAGGTGCAAGTGACAGTAGCCTCTTAAAAAACTGACCATCTAATTTTAGAATTAGGAGCATCATGGGACGGATTTTCATTAGACGGTTACTCTAGATTTCAAGAAGGAAGACTTCAAAATTTTCAGATATGAAAAACTCGGAAGAAAGCTTAGAAAAGTAGCAAACCGCTATTGATATAACTCTGACATTGTAAATCTCAAATTATGTTAACGAGGAAGAAAAGAAGGTTGGGTAGTGGCAGAAAGTGGCAAAACTATAGAAAGAACTTTATTGTGTGTTCAGATTATAAAAAAATGCATGCACAGAAGATGAGAAGGAAGACGCACAACCAGAAGGAAGACAAATTACTCTAAATATAGAAATGCAGCATAGACCAGTAAGAATAGTGCCGGAAGGTCAACATACATAATGAGCTGAGGTTTGCAAAATTCGCTACTGACTGTTGAATTTGACTTCAACTGGAATGAATAGGGCTATTTTGGATGTAAAGTCAAACTGCTCTGGTTGATAGATTTCCTTCACTGCTCTCTTGTTCTCTGGTATTCCTTTTTTAATTAAATGGATACATTACCTAGTATTATAATGAATGTTTTTTTTTTTTTGCTTTCAGTATTTTCCATAAGCCAATTTTATAGCTGATACGTAAGACTCATAAATTTGAAAGAAATGATTTTTTATTTACCAATACTGGAAATGGAAGAGGCCAAGTAAATAGTGTCCAAATAAGTGTATTAAGAGGCCACAAGCTCAGAGAGAAAAGATAAAACGAGACCTCAGGATATACATATTTAAATGAAGGACAGAGGTTGTACTCACAAGAATAATTTTTCTGCCTTCTGGAAACGTTTCTCTAACTAGCTATGATATAATTATTATTAAGATATTCCAGGAGAATGAAAACTGACGGCAGAAATAGAAGATGAGCTTTGTTATCATTTTGTGAGAGAGCTGCATAGAAAGAAGCTGGAGGTGGCTTCCTAGATCTCAAAGTGGCTTCCATTCAAGAGCCTGTAAGAAACAGAGACTTGGTCAGGCGCGGTGACTCACTATAACCCCAGCACTTTGGGAGGCTGAGGCGGGTGGATCACGAGGTCAAGAGATCGAGACCATCCTGGTAAACAAGGTGAAACCCTGTCTCTACTAAAAATACAAAAATTAGCTGGGCATGGTGGCGCATACCCGTCGTCCCAGCTACTCGGGAGGCTGAGGCAGGAGAATTGCTTGAACCCAGGAGGCAGAGGTTGCAGTGAGCCGAGATCGTGCCGTTGCACTTCAGCCTGGGTAACAAGGGCAAAACTCCGTCTCAAAAAAAAAAAAAAAAAAAAAAGAAACAGACTTCAGTTTTACCACTACAAGAAAGCAAATTCTGCCATTAACCCAAGGGTACTTGGAAGTATATCTTTCCACAGAGCCTTCGAAATGAGAATGCAGTCAGGTTGACACCTTGCTTGCAGCCTTGTGTGACCTAGAGTAGAGGACCCTGCTAAGCTGTGCCCAGACTCACAAAAACTGTGACATAATGAACATGCATATTTTTAAGCTACCAAGTTGGTAGTAATTTATGACCTAACAATAGAAGACAAATGCAGGAGGAAAGCAGATCAAGGTAGTAACATGTTGTGGTGAGAGTAGGAGCCAGCTTACTGAAGACTTATAAGTCATAGTAAGGTCTTCCGCTTTCACTGTGAGTGGTGGGAAACCAGGGCATGTTTTCAGGAGGGAGATACAATCAAACTTTGTTCAGAAAGATCACTCTGGCAGTTATATGAAGAAAGGCAGAAGCAGACAGGCTACTTAAGAAACTATTTTACTAATCAAGGAGCATACTGGCTTGAATGAACCAGAAGAGTCATTGGGTTTTGAAAGTTATTTAAAAGGTGAGCCTACAGGACTTCTTTGTTAATTGCATGTGGGGTGAAAGCAAAAGAAAGGAGATGATGCAGAATCTAAGTTTGCTTTTTTCATCTGAATAACTTTACAAAAAGAGTATTGATGCAGAAATAACTGGAAAATTAACATTACTAAGGGAAAGTCAGAGTCTTGGTATTGTACATGTGAAGTGTGAAAGCTCGCTAAAGATCCCAATCTAGTGGCTGAGCAGGCTGTTGACTCATAAGACTGGAATTAGGGGAAACAGCAGCTGGAAAAACACATTTAATACTTATGAGCACAATGAGAGTAATTAAAGGACTAGGACTTGCGGATGATCTAGGGAGTGAATGCAGGTAGAGGAGATGTTCAAATGGAGATGTTCAAATATGGCACTTTGGGGCTACTCTCATTTAGAGAATAAATTGATGAACAAAAATCAGCAAAGGAGACTGAGGCCTCTTGTTGCAAAATATTACCAAAAACCATCAATCATTAAATATGCAATCATAACAAGGGTATCAGAAAAAATCATTTATGTATCAATTAGTCAATGACTAACCCATGAAAGTATTATTTCAACATGAAAATTTTAATCTTACTAATTTAGTTTGTACTTAAAAAAGCACTAAGGGTGAAGTAGTATGTCACATTTGATTTTGTCTTTGAAGGCATTGCACCTTAAGCAGTTCTTAACAAGTTCAAAGGAAACATGTAATTCAAATTAAATCCACTAAATGAAAAAACTTTAAGTAAACAAATAAATATGTAATTTTTAAGTGACAAGTGAATTAAAAAAATTAATGTCAAATCTTGGCAAGGATGCAAACAAACTGAATCCACTTGTACCTTGCTGGTGGGAATATAAATTGTATAGCCACTCTGGAAAGTAATTTGACAGTTTCTTTACAACTAAACATGTGCTTACCATAAACTCAGCAACTGCAAAACTTGAATATCTATCTAAAAGAAATGGAAACATTCAACAAAAAACTTACACAAATGTCAATTGCTGCTTCATTGGTAGTGGCCAAAAATGAAACAATCCAAATGAACTTCAAGAGGTGGTAAGTAAAGTCAAGAGGTGGTAAGTAAAGTAAGTAGTACATCCATACCATTGAATTGTACCCAGGAATAAAAATTCATGAATTACCAATACATGCAACAACTTGGATGTATCTTTTCTTTCTTTCTTTCCTTTTTTTTTTTTTTTTTCTTTTTTTTTTTCCTTTTTTTTTTTTTTTTTTTTTGAGATGCAGTCTTGCTCTGTTGCCAGTGCAGTGGTGCGATCTGGCTCACGGCAACCTTTGCCTCCTGGGTTTAAGGGATTCTCCTGTCTTAGACTCCCAAGTAGCTGGGAATACAGGCGGGAACTACCATGTCCAGCTAATTTTTGTATTTTTAGTAGAGATGGAGTTTCACCATTTCGAAAAGGATGATCTCTATTTCTTAACCTCATGATCTGCCAGCCTCAGCCTCCCAAAATGCTGGGATTACAGGCGTGAACCACCGTACCCGGCCAGATGTATCTTAAGAAAATTATTTTAAGTGAAAAAAGCCAGTCTCAAAAATCACATGCTGTATAATTTCACTTACATATTATTCTTGAAATTACAATATTATAGAATAGAAAATACGTTTGTTCTAGGTAGGCCTTAGCAATAGGAAGTGAGGCGTTTTGGTTGCAAAAGGAAGGCAGCAGGGAATTTTGTGATAACACTGTTCTGTATCTTGATGTGAAGATATTACAATTGCAAGATTTTACCATTGGGAGAAACTGGGTCATGTGTTTATAAAACCTCTGCATTATTTCTTACATCTACATGTGAATCTACAATTATCTCAAAATAAAAAGATTTTAAAATGATAAATGTTATAAATAGAAAAAAGGGAAGAATAAAAAGAAACTAATTTGATGGAGAAGATGGTCAGGGAGAATCTTACTCCAAATGCAATATGAAACCATAACATTTTTCAAGCAGGAGAGTGGCCTCTTCTTAGATTTGTTTCAGGAAAGAGCTTGGATTTAATCATTCTCCTGTCCATTATTATTTTATTTTGTAATTCTGAAGATGATTTTTCTTGAGAAAGAATCTAAGAGCTACCTAGTAAAGAGGGATTTTTAACTTTTCTTAAATCATTTTCTATTTTTTTTATTGTTTTGACTGCCAAAATAAATTTTAAATTCTGGTACTGTAGGATGTTTAATTAATCTTTGGTGTGTCTGAGGTCCTTCAGGATCCTAGTCAAGACTCAGTCTGACTCTCTATATGTTAAGAGAGCGTGCCTCATTCTACTAGGAGGAAGTCTTGTTTGATCTAATTTCATCATGGGTGCAAATCCCACCACCTTTGCCACATAATGTAACCTAATCAAGGGAATGCCATACCAGGCCATAACCTTTGCTGTATTCTTTCGTTAGAAGCAAAAATCCCACCCATATTCAAAGGAGGGAACCATACTGGGTGTAACACCAGGGGCTGAGACTGTGAAACCTATCTTAGAATCCTTCGTATCACACCTCCTAATGTCTCCCTCACTTACTCTGCCCCACCCATTTTGGCCTCCTTTTTGTCCTCCAAGCATGCCTCTGTGTTAGGGCCTCTAACTGTTGTTTCTTCTGATTGGAATATTCTACCTCTACATATTCACAAACTTCAGTCTCATATTTCTTTCTGTCTTTTCTCAAATGTAACTGTAACAAACAGGCCTTCTACCCTGATCATCCTGTTTAACGTAGCATTTCCAAGAATATTCCCCTATATTCCCGTCCTCATTATGTTGCTTTATTTAGCACCACAGCAGTTAACTCTACTTAGTTTATTATAGTTTATTTGTTGTCCGTCTACCCTCATTAAAATGAAAATTTCATGAGGCAAGGACTTGTTCTCTTGTTATCCATTCTAGCACTTATAATGGTGTTTTGTGCATAACAGGTCTTACATATTTGTTGAATAAATGAATAAATGTGTTTGATAATTATACCCAGTATGGTTGCATAATATAAGTAATTTAGTGTCTGGAAAGATTTTTTAAAACCAAAATGTTTTGTTTGAGAGAACACAATAGTTGAACTCACAAGCTTTTGGTTCTGTAGCATGTAGAACTGCTCTACAATTTTATAGCTTTGTGGATCTGCACAAATAATTCTATCTACCTCAATTCCTTTAATCTATGTAGTACTAAAATAATACTATCTCATCTTTGAGTTCATAAAGAGCTCTGAAATAACACATGTACAATATTTATTAATGAATCTTATAGGTAGGAAACTATAAATACTTACAAATGCACTTGCTCGTGGTAGGTTTTTCAAACCCAGTTCATTAGGTAATTGCCAGCTCTTATCTCTCTTTTTTGTTGTCTGAGCCCAACTGTTTCAATGATCTCTTCCTGCATAATAAATTACCTAAAGATATAACAGTTAAAAACCACACATTTGCTACTGATGATTCTGTGGGCTAGGAATTCAGGCAGGGCTAAGCGGGGATGGCTCCTCTGCTTCACAGGGTACTGCCTAGGGTAGCTCATCTGGAATTAAAGGATTTAACATGGCCTCTCTCACACCTTGACAACCTCATCTTGTGTGGCTCAATGGCTATGTGTTGTCTAAGATAACTGGATCTCTCTCCCTTCATGGAGTCTCATGGACTCAGTTACATGAGGTGTCATTTCTTTTCATGTGGCCTCTCTCCCTCCATGGTGTTTCATCCCCCAGGACATCTCTCTAGTCAGACTATCCAACTTTCCGTGGCAGCTGGCTTTCTAGGGTATGGAAAGGAGAAGCCAAGATCTTTCTTGAAGCTTAGGGGTAGAAATGGCAAGGAATCACTTCCACTGTATTATTACAGTCAAATAACAAAGCCAGACCAGTTTCAAAAGGAGGGCAATAGACTGTAGTCCTTTAGGGAACAAGTGGAAGGAGTGTACAGAGATGGAATTGTCGGCAGCCATTCAACAGACAATCCACCAAAAAAACCTAAGAAAGTGTTCCTTGTGAAAAATTTATAGCAGAAGTTGGAATATGGAAATAAAGTGAAAAATGTATTTTCCAAACCCCTCCCTTACAATATCTAACCTAAAATGGAAAGAGCTTAACAAACTAAAACATATGCACATGAACACACATCCACACAACCACACATACCCACACACATATTAGCAACAAAAAGGATTGAAAGTTTGATGTACTAGATTGGAGAAAAAACACTCTAGACAACTCAATCAAGTAATAACTCAGAAGACAGACAGCCACTGGAAAATGCTAGCTTGTGCCAAGGATTGGTGATTGAGGATAACTTGATGATACCTTAAAAAATGAAGAAATATCTCCATATTGAAATTGGGAACATAATTTCAAAAGTACAGTTGGCTGTCCTATATTTAAATTATATAAAAATTTGATTTTTTGAGTACTTATTTTTCAATATCTGATATGGAAATGAAAATAGATATTTATCTTGCAGCATATTATTTTTATCAGTTATAAAAGTATAAACCAGCAAATTATCTGCAAACACAAATATTTTTAAATAGTTAATCGCTGTGGGTATCAGAATAATTAAAATCAACATTCATTCTCTGCAGATTGTAAAGGTAAATACAATCTAAAAAATAAAAAAAATGAGACTTACTGAGACTTGTTGAAACTAAGAGATTCCTCCTTATCTAAACTTTTCTTAAAGCATTTACTTTGGAAAACTTGTGAGTTCCTTCTCTGTTTTCCTGAAATGTCTATAAATGTTCTTTAAAAGCTGAATAAGCCTTTTGTCAAGCTCGCAACCTAAGAATGTTTTTCTTGAGGACTTAAGAATCATCTCTTTGAAATGCAGTCATCAAGGAAGATAGGACTTTCTACGAAATGGCTTCTGTGAAAGGATAGGAGGCTAACTTTGGCTGATACTGGATTCTGAGTTACAAAACCTGCTGTGGACTGATTTGTGTCTTCCCAAATTCATACGTTGTAGCTCATTACGCCAGTAAGACTGTATCTAGAAATAGGGTCTTTAGGGGATAATTAGGTTAAGTAGGTCATAAGGGTGGAGCCCTATCCAACAGGATTACGGTCTTAGACCAAGAGGAGGAGGCTAAATGCTGTGGCTCATGTCTGTAATCCCAGCACTTTGGGTGGCCGAGACGGGCAGATCACAAGGTCAGGAGATTGAGACCATCCTGGCCAACATGGTGAAACCCTGTCTGCACTAAAACTACAAAAAAAAAAAAAAAAAAAAAAATTAGCTGAGTATGGTGGCGCATGCCTGCAGCTACTAGGGAGGCTGAGGCAGGAGAATTACTTGAACCCAGGAGGCGGAGATTGCAGTGAGCAAGGATCGTGCCACTGCACTACAGCCTGGGCAACAGTGTGAGACTCTGTCTCAGAAAAAAAAAAAAGAAGAGGAAGAAAGATAAAGATCTTTCTTTTGCTCTTTCTCTGTCATGTGAGGACTCTGCCGGAAAGACGGTTCTTGTCAGGAACCAATAAGGCAGCACCTTGGTTTTGGACTTCCCACCTTCAGAACAGTGAGAAAATAAATTTCTGTTGTTTAAGGCACAAAATAGTCTTTGCTATTTTGTGATGGCAGCCGGAGCTAACTAATGTACTACCTGTTGTCATAAAGATATGGGACATTTATTTTTCTTTTAGATAAAGTCAATTAGCTAACACAGGTGGTCATCCCAATTATAAGGTGATTTTAAGGTTAATTGTATACGATAAATGGTAATGTCAAGACTTCGTACTTGAGGACCACTAATTGTTTATCCTGAGAACATGTATGTAATGGGTTGTACCTGCTTGGCTATTTAAAAAGGTGAAATTTCTTTTCGTCTTGGTAATCTCTTAGCAGATTGCCTGCAATGACCATCACATTGCGGTTTAATGTTTACTCAATAATAAAACTGTTTTCTTCCTTTGTGGAAAGGTTTTCTGGGTTGTGAGGAGATTTATTATTATTATTATTAATATTATTATTTCAAAGACAAGGTCCCACTCTGTTGCCTGAATTGGAATGCAGTGGTGTGATCATATTTCACTGCCCCCTCAAACTCCTGGGCTCAAGCAATTCTCCCTCTTCAGCCTTCAAAGTAGCTGAGACTATAGGCTTGTGTCATCATGCCTGGCTGATTTTTAAATTTATTTTTATTTTTTATACAGATGGGGTTTGCCACTTTATTTCCCCAAGAAGATATAGTTCATGAAATACACAGATTGATTCTAAAAAGAAAATAATGTACTAAATAGTTTTAAGTTATTTTTGATTAATGAGAAATGCAACACTTATTTCATGGCCAACTAAACCACTAGAAGAGAGACAGAGATTTAGAGAACTGAACAATAATGGTATGGATACCATTATTCCGAATTCTTTTGTTTTTACCACATAAATATTTGTGCTTAGTTTTTTGAGAACTCTTTTATTTTATTTGTAAAAAGTGGATAGATTGGACTGGTAGCTTCTTGGCAATATATACCTTTGTATGTATTTCATTGATAATACATTTTGTTAAGTTACTTTCAAATTGGAGATGTCACATTAACTGCTGGATTATAAGGAGAAGGAGGAAAAGGAGAAGGAGAGGAGAAGAAGGAGAAGAGAAAGACAAAGACTAACTTCTTTATTTAGGGCATGCGCTTTTTAAAATTATTTATTTATTTTTGTTGAGGCAGAGTTTTGCTCTTGTCACCTAGGCTGGAGTACAATGGTATGATCTTGGCTCACTGCAACCTCTACCTCCTGGGTTCAAGCAATTCTCCTGCCTCAGCCTCTCGAGTAGCTGGGATTACAGGCGCATGCCACCACACTCGGCTAATTTTTGTGTTATTAGTAGAAATGGAGTTTCGTCATGTTGGCCAGGCTGGTCTCGAACTCCTGACCTCAGGTGATCCACTCACCTCAGCCTTCCAAAGTGCTGGGATTACAATGTGAGCCACCGTGCCCAGCTGGGACATGTGCTTTTTATATGGGACATGTGCTCTTTTTATATGGGACATGTGCTCTTTTTATATGGGACATGTGGGTTTCCCACAATTTTCACCATTTCCTATAATATATTAGTTGGTTTGTTCATCCACTTGTGCTTCCTGTACACATGTAGGCAAGATAGAGATCATTGAACAAAACACTTAAAATAGGTGGGCGTGACAAGAGCAAGAAATAACTATCTAAATAGTACTTTTCTGCTGTCCTTTTGAGGAAAAGTAACATTCATATGTATACTTGGGTAAAGTAAAGAATGAAATGTTTCCAAGACGTGCTCCAGCAAGGCATCCTTTCTTTGCTTCTTGACAAGCAGCCATTAGTGGTGTAAAGAAAACATGCCTTCACTACCTATGCCTTAATTGGCCAGGGTTTCAACATAGAACAAACAACATATATTTTAAAATTCAGCTATTGACTGACTGAAAAATCTTACTAGGAGTGAATTTTAAGATACCACCCACGCTATTTGGTTAAGTGTACCTTTACTTACTAGATTTCAATTTTTAATCTTGGTTATAATGATCTGTTTTTAATACAGACTTAAAATTTCTATTCTTTAAACATCTAATTCACCATCTTTTTGTAAAAAAGAATTGCCCTTTTTTCCGTTCAAGGCTTCAAAATGCTTATAGTTTTTTAGACAGATGAATAATCAAACCTCTAATGAAAATCAGTTCATACCACTATACCAGACCATGGCAGCTATGTGGGCTTTCATGTTGTAGTTGTAATGAACATATGCAATTTTCGTCTGATCTATGGCATAGTATATAAACTATAAGTATATCATATGTTTGTTTTATGTCAGAAAATTGCCGTAACTCAACTTTAAAAAGGGAAACTTAGAGTATCTTCTTAACCTAAAATAAAATTAAATAGTATCATTAGTTTTGAATTGATTTATAGTTAGCTTTTCTTTCAAATAATAATAAATGATACTTAACAAGTACAAGGTTTGTCACTTTTTAAAAGCTTCCCTCATGAAATAAATTAATATTGTCAATAATAGGAAATAAAGCAAATTTCCAGATCAGCTAAAAATAAATCTACCTAGAAAAGAAAATGTCAAAAAGGTAAAATAATCAAGATCTAATTTTTAGATTGTTATGGATATTGGAGGACTAATTGCTTATATGCTGAATCCCCTGTCCAGGCAAAATTAAAGTGAACTGAAATTAATATGATTGAAAATTGTTTATGTCACACACTCAGCCATTCAAATTTCAGACATTATGTCTTTAGCAATTCTCCTGCTAAATCCATTGTCCTCACATTCTTTATACATATTGCATTTCCAGTCTTTTGCCCTGAATGGCTTACTGGAAACTATTTTAGCCTTGGACTATTGGCAGCCACCTAACTAATTCCTAAGACTATATAATGAGGAGAGATGGAGGACATGGCATGCCTGCTTCAAGTCCAGACCATTTCACTGGGCCTTATGTCATGACTTTTAAATAATTTTAATTATTTTATTATTTTTTACAGCATGAAGCAATATCTGAAGATGATACTATAATTTTTGGGAATTAGCTTCTTTAAGAAATGTTAAGTCATCAAAAAGTTTAATGCATCAGATTATTGTAGTTAGTCTTAATCTAACAAACAATAGCATACAGAATGATGTATTATGTTTCAATAGGTATTCTCTCCTTTATTTCACATTTAAAATGCTCGGAACTAAGAATGTAACTGATTGGCTATAGAAATTACAGTCGGCCTTCTCCATGGGGCATCCAAATGCCTAAAATCTTAATTCTAGTGCTAGAACTATCCAACATGGATCATACCATGTGCACGCACAAGTAGCTGCATATTTAAAATGAATTCTAATTTGTAAGATTGGAAATTTCTCTTGTGTCTCATTGACTTGTAACTACTTTGATTTGAAAAGTAACCACAACTTGGAGAAGAGGAAAATAGCAGATAAAGATATACTAGCAGATAAAGCTGATAAAGATACCAGTAGATACTTTACTACAATTTATTATAAAATCTCAGAGTCAAGATTTTATAATATGTCTCACTGAGATTGCGAGTTCCAAGCTGATAGCATGCATTTTAGCAACACACAGCTCTTGACCACTTACTGAAAAAGTTTGAGCTTAAAGACTTAGGAATATAGAAACATATATGATTAGATATTTCTATGGACAATATAAATTTATATTTAATTATTTAAAAACTTGCAGATTAATTTTTATTTTCAATTTTTAATTTATATGTCTTGAAAACCAAGAGATTTGTGACTTAAGATTTTCTGTAAAGAAATCTAACAGAAGCTGATATCCTCAGCTTTACTGCATTTGAGACTCAGAGAAAATGTAGCTGTTTCTTGCCATGAACTAATGCTGCTGCTTAACCCTAGATTTACTTGAAGAATTGAGAAAGCAAGTAGGAAATTTAAAAAACCAACAAAAAAATATTAAATCTAGAAAATATTTTGTACTTTAAATGACATTAGTACTAATAGGCTTCCTTCAGGCACTATGTCTAAATTGGTTTGAATCTTTGCTATGATACCTCATTTATTGAAGCAAAGCCCACTTTGGAGCAATGTTCTTAATCGGTCTTTTCTATTTATGCTGTTAATTCACAACAGTGTTAATCTGGTAACTGCATATTTTCTTAGAACTATTTTTGCAGACTTTATGGATTTTAAGGACTATACTGCTTTAAAGACAATGATTTTATAAGTTCCAAAGATGTTGGGTAGCACCAGCCTTCAAAAATTTCTCAGGCATATGAAGTAGTTTATTTTTTAACTAAGAATAAACCCATGCACAGCCAAGTGTAAGATATTGGAAATAACCATTTCCAAACTACATCAGAGAAATTTAAAAGGTCACAGAACTCCTTATTAATATTTGACATTTGAATTATCTTTCAGTTTAGCAAGCTGGATAAAGAGCTTCGTCTTCAGATGAACTGAAACAACCAAAAATGCAAAAACTTGTTCTACAGTTCGGTTGAGATGAGTAACTGAGAATGCAGCTGTGTGCAAGGCCAAAGAAGGTTCCTGGCACTAAAAGAGGAACTGTTGACAATCATTTAAAATATTTGAACAAAATCATGGTCCTATTCTCTAGAAAGAAACCCAAAGTTTTAAAACCCAAGTTTTAAACAGTTGATTATTTTAAAGGAATGAGTGCCTGCAGTCAATGTTCGACAGGAGTTAGCATCACCATCTTCATTAACAGTCATCATGGTGAATGGCTGGTAGCTCAATACAAGTAAAACATACATCCCTTTCTTCAAGGCCACTGCCCATATCACTCTCCAGAGTTCTCCTCTCTCTCAAGGAAAATGAAATTTGCAGTCAGAAAGCCTTCTTAGGTTAGAGCTATGACTCTGCTACTTGTTGCAATAAAAACTGGGCATTTTTTAAAACTTTGTTGAATATATAAGTTTTCTATAAAATGAAGCCAATAACTTATACATCACAGGTTAAGATACAATGTAGTCTCTAACACTAAAGGTGCTTCCTGTATATATATTAGTGTTTTCTCTCCTCTGAAACATGTACTAGATTGAAACGCTTTTCAGCGCGTCTGCTCTGTGGAGGAGAATTCTAGTAGTACTACCAAATCCATTTTCCACTTTGTCCTTAGTAACAGAACCTCTGAATGTTAACTGGGTAAATTTCTTTCCTGGATAAACTCAATTTCTCAGGTGTCCTTGCAGCTGAGTGTGGCCATGCTAGTTCTTGTCAATATAAAAATAGAAATACAATGTTCAACTTCCTAAGAGTATGCTAGATCAATAGCTCCACCTGCTTCTGTGGCAGGCCAGGTCTCACTAACGCAGGCCTCCATAATAAGAGTTTCAGCACTACCTGAGGGGTTAAGTTAAATATTAAAAGCTGAAAGAGCTAGGACCCTGACACAAAAGCTGGGATGTAGCAAAAGTCCACCAAGAGTTTTGCCTATGCCTTTCCTGAAGCATGACAAAACAACAAAGAAATTCTTAACAAGACCCATTTAGGATTAAACAAGTTTCATCGGGGGTCTGAAGAACTCTCCAAACCTCCGTGATTTAGCAGGAGACAAAATAAGGGTATTCACCTCAGCGCCTGGATCCATTTACATTAAGTAAAGTTTTTGAGGCTCCAGAGGAAGGTCTTCAAGACTCAGATGTTCGTTACAGATTAAAAGAAGTTAATCACTTATGTCTTTACATGAATGCATACTTAAATGTGGACAGTTATATAAGCTCAGGAGAGAAAGAGAGAGATTGAAGTGAGGAAGTGTCACACTTTAAAAGCATCAGCTCTTGTGAGAACTCACTATCATGAGAGCAGCATGGGAAAACTGCCCCTCATGATCTAATCACCTCCTACCAGTTTCTTCCACTGACATGTGGGGATTACAATTCGAGATGAGATTTTTAGGTGGGAACACAGAGCCAAACCATTTCACCAGAGGGCTGAGTAACTCCGATCTGGCAGGATGATTATCCTACACAGGTTGCATTGGCCCCTGAAATTTGGAGGCACTTTGTGAGAGACTAGTCACTGGGTAACTAGAAGCTAGATACATGTTGGAGAGCTGCTTCCACTCATTTCTATCATTGTCTGGTTCATTCCCTTTGCATTGTTTGTTGATCTGTATTAAACAAAATTGAAAGCAAACTTTGTATCTGATTCTCCATTTTTACCAATCCTCACACTTTGTTCAATGGTTCAGTGTTTCAGCCTGGTTTGGAGTAACAAGAACCTTTTGTACTTGGAAGTATAAAACTTGATGGCAGCAACATTATTTATATTTAGAGCTCAGTAACTTTTCTGATTATAACCAGACAAAAACAAGTGTCAAGACATTCTTGCTTATCAGATCACAGGTAATTCTTTCTTCTAAGAATTGATAAACTGATAGACTAATATTGGAGAAAGAAATGCAATTTAACTGCTGAAAGTCTGTCTCAGATTGCTGGTCTTGTAATACAGGGAAATTCTAAACAGTGTGGAGAGCTTTGGTGAGAATTAAAATAGATGGGTGTGAATAGCTCCTGGTACGGAGCAGACACTAGTAACTGCTGGCTTCATTCATTACAGATAATGAGCCACTAACACAAGCCTGAATTGACACCTCCCTCACACTACTAATTTACTTTGTTTTCTTCCTGCCCCAGAGTACAAACATTATATATATATTTTCCTGTAGTAATTATTTGTAATGGTGATGGTAGAGCTAGGGGATTAAGACAACCAGATTCTGATGTGCAAATTCACTTGTCTGTTTACTGATAATCTAGCATCATGCTGTTATGTAGAGAGGCATTTCTCAATTTAAATACACCTAGAGAAGGTGCATGGATAAAAAGCTATATGAAAGCATTAAAACTCAAAATTATATCAGAGTCACAGAATGAATGTTTTAAAGCCTTGCCTCATTCACAGATATACACATAAAGTTTTCTAACAGATCATCATAATGCCATTTGGTCTTTTCACATCTTCAGTACAATGTTTTTTAGCTGTATTGATAAAAATAGAAGAGCAACTCTCTTTGATGTTAGAGATCTTGGCAAATGCAAAGTATTTAAAAATGTATAGATTGTTTTATAAATGTAAATTCATCTGCTAAACTCAGTGAAAGGACAGTGATACTGTGGCACCAGTAGGACTGATAAACGGCCAAGAGTTAGATGTGTTAAAGTAAATGACATATAGTATGTTTGTTTATTCCTTTTAACAACTCTCCGAGGTATGTGTTTGTCTCTACTTTCTCCAATGAAAAAGCTAATAAAAGTGATTTTCAAGTGCCTTTATTTTAGTAATTTTGAGAATCTAAGTTGAGATTTTGTTCTGCCATTTGTAAAGTCATTCAGTTGCTAGGTCCCAGTATTCACAAGCAACTGAGACATGGAAGACCCCCCACCCCTAGCTCAGATGGCCTCCAATTAAATATTTTAACAAGTGAATTTAAAAATATGGCCGTTGAGTGATGCTATAGTTTGAATATTTGTCCCCTCCAAATCTCATGTTTAAATTTGATTTCCAATGTTAAAGGGTAGGTGTGGCCTAACAAAAGGTGTTTAGGTCAGGAATGTAAATATCTCATGAATATGTTAATGTCCTCCCTGGCATGGTGGGGTAGTGAAGTGAGTTCTCTCTCTATGTCTTCCCTGGAGAGAAGGTTGTTAGAAACAGCCTGGTGCCTTCTTCTCTCGTTTCCTCTCTTGCAGTGTGATCTCTGCTCACGCTGGTTCCCTTTCATCTCCTGCCATGAGTGAAAGCAGCCTGAGGTTTTCATCAGATGCCCAGTCTTCTAGCCATCAGAACCATGAGCAAAATGAACCTTTTTTCTTTATAAATTACCTACTTTCTGGTATTCATTTACAGAAATGCAATACAGACTAAGACAAATGATATGCACAAGTGGTATAAAAAAGGTTTTTCACATTTTTTTGTTTTAATTGAAATTTTAATAATTATAGATTTACATGCAGTTTTAAGAAATAATATTGAAAGATACTGTTACCCAATTTCCCCAGATGTTAATATCATGCAAAACTATAGTACCATACTGCAAACTGGTTATTGATATTGATACAATTCAGCTATCTTATCTTATTCAGCACATGGATTATTTTATTTCTGTTATGCTTGTAGTCACGAGTGTGTATATGTATTTAACTATATACATTTTTTATCACGTGTAGGTTTGTGCATCTTCAATCACAGTCAGGATACAGAATACAGGACTTTGGGAGGCTGAGGTAGGCGGATCACTTGAGGTCAGGAGTTCCAGACCAGCCTGACCAAGATGGTGAAACCATGTCTCTACTAAAAATACAAAAATTAGCTGGGCGTGATGGTAGGTGCCTGTAATCCTAGCTACTCGGGAGGCTGTGGCAGAAGAATTGCTTGAACCTGGGAGGCAGAGGTTGCAGTGAGCTGAGATCGTGCCATTGCGCTCCAGCCTGGGCAACAGAGTGAGATTTCGTCTCAAAAAAAAAAAAAAAAATAGAATAATTTCTTCATAACAAAGATTCCTAATGGTGCCAATTTATAACCATACTCACCTACCTCACACCCTCCTGCATCCTTAATCTGGCAACCACTAATCTTGCTTCCATTTCTATAGTTATGTTATTTCAAAAATGTTATATAAATGGAATCATAGAGTATGTAACCCTTTGGGGTTTGCTTTTCTCATTAAACATAATAATCTGGCAATGCACACAGGTTGTTGTGTATACCAATAGTTTGTTCCATTTTATTACTGAGTGGTCTTTGTGGTATGGATAGCCCATAGTTTGTTTAACCATTCACCCATTTAATGACATCTAAGTTGGTTTTGGTTTTTGACTATCACAAATAATCCTGCTATACACACTCATATACTGATTCCTCTATGAACATAAGTTTTCATTTCTCTGAAATAAATGCTCAGAAGTGCAATTGCTGGAAAGTCTGGTAGCCGCACATTTACATTTTTAGAAAAATGCCAAATTGTTTTACCAAACATTTTGCATGCCCACTAAAAGGTATGAGTGATTTAGCTTTTCTTCATCAGTGACAGCTTTTGGTATTATCACTATTTTTTTGATCCGTCAGGGCAAATATAGTGATATTTCACCGTCATTTTAATTTTTATTTTTCTGATGAATGATATTGCTGAATAGCTTTTCATACATACAGGTGCTCAGTTACCACCTATATATTCTCTTTGGTAAAATGTTTGTCCATGTCTTTTGCCCATATTCTAACTGAATTGTTTACTATTGAGTTTTTGTTTGTTTGTTTTTGAAACGGAATCTTGCTCTGTCACCCAGGCTGGAGTGCAGTGGCACGATCTTGGCTCTCAGCAACCTCCGCCCCTGGGGTTCAAGCAATTCTCCTGCCTCAGCCTCATGAGTGGCTGGGATTACAGGTGTGCACCATCATGCCCAACTAATTTCTTTATTTTTAGTAGGGATGGGTTTTCATCATGTTGATCAGGCTGGTCTCGAACTCCTGACTTCGTGATTTGCCAGCCTCTGCCACCCAAAGTGCTGGGATTACAGGCATGAGCCACCATGCCCGGCTTACTATTGAGTTTTAAGAGATACATACTCTCATATACATATGACATATATATGTCGTGTATATTTATATATATATATGTCTATCACACACATACACACACACACACACACACACACACACACACATATATATATATATAATTTATGTTTTCTCAGATATATACCTGTGTTGGATATTATATTACAAATATTTTATTCTCATCTCTGCCTCATTGTTCCACCTATTTGACAGGGTGTTTTGCAAATAAAAGTTTTTAATTTTGATGATTTCAAATTTTTATTTTATGAGTCCTAGTGTCAAGTCTAAGAACACTTTATCTTGCTCTAGATTCTGAAGATTTTCTCCAATTTAAAAAAAATTGTAAGTTTTATTTTTCACATTTAAGTCTATGATCCATTTTTGCATGAGGAGTGAGATTTAGATTGAGTTTATTACTTTGCTGATGTATGGTCAATTGCTATAGCACCATCTGTTGAAAACGGTATCCTTCCCCTCATTAACTTGCTTTCATCGCTTTGTCAAAAACCTGTTAAGCATATTTGTATGGGTCTATCTGGCTTCTCTATTCTGTTGCATTTATTTATGTGTGTAACCCTCAACCAATATTGCACTGTCTTGATTACTGTAACTATATATTAAGACTTAATATTGATTGAGTGATCCTACTTTATTCTTGTCTTTCAAAAATTGTCTTAATTTTTATAGGAACTTTACCCTTCCATATCAATTTTAGAATCAGGTTGTTTAGTCCTAAAAGCCTTGCAAGCCTGTGAAGCTTCTTGCTTTCCATGTGTCTAAAACAACCCTTTCCTATATTAACTTTTATACAATTTTGAAGTTTAAATGTAAGATCTTAAAGAAGCTAAATCAACTGGAAGAATCTTATACTAAGTAGATAAATGAATAGTGATGGACATATGTATATAATGTCATAATTTCTCTTTTTGCATTATCCTGTAAATAATTTGAGGCAAAATGTTTTCTCTGAAATAAAAATCTTCAAGGAACATAAAGAAGTATAGTTTCCATATTGGTGTAGAGGCAGTTCTGTAATTTAGAAGGAGTTTTGTGCTTTAGGATTATCAATGTGATCTCTTATTATTTTGATGGTAAAATACAAAGTTCTCGTTAACAGAGTCTCAGGACTTTCAGTGTTAGATAACTGATTAATTTTTTCATAATTACTGAAGATTCTGTCTTCGTATTAGCTAAAGAAGTCATGAAAGTCAAGAGAGAAATATCATAAAACTGATTAAGTAAAATGTCTCTGCCTGCTTTGCTTTAAACACTAATCCTAGTCTTCAAAACCCTTGGGCAAATGGACCCATAGAGGAAGGGAAGGGGGATATGGGAGAGTTGATCATGCCCACTCCTCTTTTCAGTTTCAGATTCTTTCTGAACCAGGTCACAACCATGGGGAAAGGGGAGGATCTGAGCAAAAATGTGGATAAGAACTTCAGATTTTAAATTGGAGTAGAGTGCACTGAAATTTGAAAGCTAAAACTGGTCAGAAAATCATGGAATTTACCCAAGAAATCTTTAAAGGACAGTGAACAGAGATTTAACTGCAGATGTTTGAAGGTAATGATGAGAGAAAAATAAAATTATTTCTTGTTTATACCCTTTTAATTTAATAGTGGTCCATACACTTCTTACAGATCCAATGACATAATTTTCTTTAATTTTCCTTATCAAAAAATATACAAGTATTACCTTAACATATTACATTATAATAATACAATGATAAACACACTAGTGTGCTGGCTTTCTTAATTAAGTATGAAATTTTTTTTTTTTTTTTTAAGAGCAATTTAAGGCTAACTTGAGATACTTATAAGCTTGTCTATAAATTATCACCTTTTCAGTTGGGGGTGGTATAGAGAGCATACTTTTTGCATTTGAGAAGATGACATTTTTCAACTTTGCTTGGTAAAATGTGCATGGCCTTCATGCTTCTAATTTATTTAATCTTATGAAGTAGTTATAATCCTCATTTTATACCTGAGGAAATTAAGGCAAAAAGAGGTTGTGTAACCTGTCCTGTCCGATGTCATAGAGATATGAAGTGCTGGAATCCAGATTCTACATAGGAATTGTCTTTAGAGCTGGCACTGTATATAGCTAGGCTCATAGCCTAGCAAAACAACATAGTTGTCCCTGAGGATTTCCTGAATTGAGCTGAATTGATTACTACAGTTTATCTGTAGTCATCATCACCACCACCTTTCACACCTAAACTAGCTCTCAGTATTTTACACAATACAGCAAGATAAATTACTCTTCTCCAGGAGTAGTAGTTAGTGAATCATGCCGTTAAATTGCCTAATTTTCCAACTGTCAATTGTTAAATTGCCTAATGTATTATCTCAGTGGTATTTTGTTTTTCTTGTAAACAAGCAAAACTTGTATCACAGCCATTACAGGCTAAGGCTTCTCTCCAAGCCAAACTTTTGCATGGGTGATGTTAAAATATCTTTAAGCATTTAAAAGGCAAATTGTTTTATCCATGACAATTATATTGTGTTAGAAAAAATTAACTACAGAATGAGGTCCTTGCCCTCTCACTTTGATGTCTGTGGTAAACTTGAAGTCAGTTCTTTGTGTTCCCCAGCATTTAAATATTAAGGTTCATATTTTAGCAGAAATTCAGCTTGCAATATAATAAAAAAATGAGATGTGAATTTGTATTTGTTGTTAAATATTTACTCAGTGCAAAATATCTATAAGGAAGTAAATTGCACAGGAAAAAAATTATTTGAGGAAAAAGAAATTACACACACATACACATACATATGTGTAAATAATCCATTTTCCAATTAGAAAGTAGTTTATGCTTAATATCTGAAAATTTAGAAGGCATACAGAGAAATAAAGCCAATCATCCATAATTTTACTACCTAATAATAACCACTATTACAAATTTGATGTATATCTGTGATATGGTTTGGCTGTGTCCTCACTCACATCTCATCTTGAATTGTAAGTCTCATAATTCCCACAGGTTGTGGGAGGGACCCATTGTGAGATAATTGAATTATGGGAGTGGTTTTCCCCTTACTGTTTTGGTGGTAATAAATAAGTCTCACGAGATCCAATGGTTTTATTTTTTATTTATTTTTCTTTTTTGAAATGGAGTCTTGCTCTGTTACCCAGGCTGGAGCGCAGTGGTGTGATCGTGTTTCACTGCAACCTCCGCCTCCCTGGTAGAAGAGATTCTCATGCCTCGGCCTCCTGAGTTGCTGGGATTACAGGCACGTGCCACTACACCAGGCTAATTTTTTGTATTTTTAGTAGAGATGGGGTTTCACCATGTTAGCCAGGATGGTCTTCATCTCCTAACCTTGTGATCTGCCTACCTTGGACCCCCAAAGTGCTGGGATTACAGGTGTGAGCCACCACACCTGAGCTGAGATCCGAAATGTTTTATAAGGGGTTTCCCTTTTTGCTTGGCTCTCATTCTCTCATGCCTGCTGCCATGTAAGAAGTGCCCTTTTCCTTCTGACATGATTGCCATTGAGACCTCCCTGGCCACATGGAATTGTGAGTCCATTAACCCTCTTTTTGTTTTTTTTTTTAAACAAATTACTCTGTCTTGAGTATGTCTTTATCAGTAGCATGAAAATAGACTAATACAATAAATTGGTAACAGTAGAGTGGAGTGTTGCTCTCCCCTCTAAATTTATATGTTTAAATTAGCTCCCAGTGTGATAGTATTAAGAGGCATTGCCTTTGATAGGTGATAAGATCATGAGGTCTCTGAGAAATCAAAGATTCTTGGAAGGTCCAGCCAAGATTAGGGCTCTGGCAGACTCAGTGTCTGGTGAGGATTCACTTCCTGGTTCATAGGGGGCAGCTTCTGGTTGTGTCCTCCCTTGGTGGAAGCAGCTTCTTTTATAGGGTATCAATCATCTTTTATAAGGACACTAATCTTATTTACAGAGACTCTGACTTCATGAACTACTCACCTCCTAAATATCCAACTCCTAAAAGATCATGTTGGTGATTAGGTTTCAATATATGAAATTGGGAAGGTGGGGACACAAACCTTCAGACCATAGCAGCTCCCTGGCCCTTTCTGCCATGTGAGGAAACAACTGTATGGTCATCAACGAACCAGGAAGTGGGTCTGTCATTAGACACTGAATTTGCTGGTGCCTTGATCTTGGACTTCTCAACTCCAGAACTGTGAGAAATAAATTTCTGTGGTTTATAAGCAACCCAGTCTACAGTATTCTGTAACAGAAACCCAATAGTACCAAAACCAGGCTCTCTTTTATCCATACTTTTCAGAAACAATGTAATGAACAGCAATTCATTGAATCCAAATAAAATCTGAAAATAATATTAATGCCTTGATTAAAAATAAAGCATTGTCACATGAGGAACATGTGATATTATTGTAAATATTGTTATAAATTTAGCTAGAGAGTTCAATTAGACAACTGTTATGGGATGAATTGTATTCTTCCCCAAACCCCAAATGCAGCAGTCCTAACTTTAGGTAACTGTGAATATGGCAGTTTTTGGAAATGGAACCTTGGTATGTGATATTGTGCTGGCCTGGAGCCAGAACCTGAGCAACGCTATTTTTATAAAATGCAAAACTGTTTTTAAATAAGTTGCAATGGCTGCCCCATTCTCCTCACAATAACTACTGTTCTTGGCCTCTGTAAATAGAACTGCTAGTTTGTTCTGCAAAACTATGTAAAGCTGCTTACCTTTTCTTATCAGTAACTGCTAAAACCTGTGACTTCTATCACCACCCAGACAATGTGTAAACAAATGTATATCTTGACTTCTGTAAACCACTGAAGTAACAAACGGAATGACAAAAGTCCCCTAGACCTTGGAATGTCCAGAGACCCCCGCCCTTGTCTCCGCCCAGGAGGTGAATCACAGAATCCCCTAGCCCTTGGAATGTCCGAAACCTTTTCATCCCCATCCCCGCTCTTCATCCCCACTCTCAAGGTGGTTTTTCGGGTATAAAAAGTCTTGGCACCCTCCTTTTGACACCACAGGTTGGAGAGACGTGAGTCCTCTGTGGTCGCCGGCATAATAAATGACCCTGCAATCTGGCATGCTTTTTTCTTGGTGATAACTTTCTACGCTCGATCCAATACAACAGGTAGATGTCATCATGTTATGATGAGAACATTAAGGTGGTTCTAATTTAGTATGACTGGTGTTCTTGTAAGAAGAAGAGGGCAGAAACAAAGCAAAAAAAAACATCCTGTAAAGATGGAGACAGAAATTGAAGATCTGCTTCCACAAACAAAGGTATTTCTGGGACTCAGGAGGAGGAAGAGGCAAGAAAGCAAGATGTTAGTGGGAGCATGAGCCTGCCAACATCTTAATTCTGGACTTTTAGCCTCTAGGGCTGTGAAAGAATAAATGTCTGTTGTTTTAGGTCACTGAGTTTATTACAGTAGCCCCAGGAAACTAATACAGCAACCTTCCAGCTTGGGAGTATGATTCTTTCCTGTGTTGAATAAGAGCCAACCCTCTCTGTCTCAGACCAATAATCCCCTATGTCAAAGGTTTTCTTCAATAGTGTTACATATTTATAGATTTTTTTCTATATAGTTGGGAGGTGAGTGATGAAGCTTGATGTATTCTAGAATAATTTCTGCTATCTTTTTTAAGTCCTACAAGGAGGAGCCTAAATATAATTGTTAACACATAATTACCCACTATTCTCAGTATTAGGGTTTTAGCCAAAGCTATGAGTCAGCAGGGAAATTCTCATTCAACATTCTGTTAAACATACATATATTCATGTAAATCAAAATTTATGCTGAGATATTCATGCAAAATGTGAGAAGGGCTTAGGTAAAAGATAACTTGTAATTGTTTGATTTATGCAAATTAATGGAAAAAACCCTTAGTCTTTGTCATTAGAGTGAAATTCTTTTAAAATATTGTAATGCAAAGTGCTAGGGCCAAGAAAACTCTGCCATATTCATCATTATAAGTAGGGCAGCATTTTGTATCTAGCATAAAGAACAGTAGACCCAATAAATAACCGACAAATATAAATTCTTATCTGTGGCCCCAATACTAGCTCAAAAGTTCTTTCTTGTGAAACATTCCTGGAATCCCTTACTGCCGTATATCAGGGAATGATAGCACTTGCTCTTTCATTCAGGCTCTCCACACTGACCATAGCACAGTGTGCTTTATGTACATGTCTTTCTTTTCACTAAATTGTATGCTTCTTGAGGGCAGGACTACGTCTAATTTATTTCATAGTTTATTTACTGAGACACGTGTAACATCTTAGACACTTCAAAAGGCTTAATGGATAAAAATAAACAACCAACCTTTTCCTCTTTCCAGCTGCTTTTATTTTAAAATTGAAGATATTGAAGTAAATAATTTATAAATTCCCTCTGAAGTGTCAAAATTAGATACTTTAATGGCTATTATAGTTTTCAAGATTAAATGGTCTTATATGTTCTTGCATTTGTAATTGAGTTTATAGCTTTTACTTCTTTTTATGTTGACATGATAAAAACTTTTAAAAATAATTGTAAAAAATCAAAAAATAATCTAAAAGTAATCATCCTGGAATGACCCAGGCTCCATTTTGGAATTTTTCTAACATAAATAAGTCATGCATATTTGATTTTGTGTCTTGCATTGTAAACATAAATTTTTGAGATACCATTTAAAAAATATCCCTTGAACACCAAATCAAATGAACTGTGTTAAGCTGTTTGTAATTTGAAAATGACAGCAAGATCATATATTTTGCCTGAGTATATTTTTAAGAGGTCAAAATTCTTGTTATGACTTTCAATGACAAAACTTTCAAGGTAAAAGTTATCTGGGGGATTGTTTTATGCAATATGTTGTAGTTGTTTTGCTTTTAACATTACTCTTTTTTGTATGCTTATTAGCAACCCAAAGGACATTTTGATTTTTCATTTATTTTTTGTGGATTTTGAAAGTTAATTTTCTTTAATCTAATCAGGAAGACCTGTAAGAGGTGGAGTTTAAAACAGGAAAAATAACTTTTAAATGTTTTATTTTATTTTAAAATGACATAATAATTACATATATATATTTGGGATACAGTGTGATGTTTTGATATCCAGATACATTGTATAATGAGCAAATAAGAGTAGCATTTTCATAAATATTTCCTCATTTGTCATTTTTTTATGATGAGAATATTAATATTTCTCCCTTCTAGCTTTTTGAAATTTCATTATTGTTAACTATAGTCATCAAACTGTGCGTTAGAACACTAAAACTCATTATTCCTATCTAACTGTAACTTTGTACAAATTATTCAAACTCTTCCCTTCTCCCTCCTTCCACAGCCTCTAATAATCAGTATTCAACTCTACTTCTATAAGCTGAACTTTCAAAAATTCCATGTATGAGTCATATCATGTGGTACTTGTCTTTTCGTGCCTGGCTTATTACATTTAACATGATATCCTCCAGGTCCAACCACATTGTCACAAAGGACAGAATTTCATTTTTTTCTTACAGCTAAATAGCATTTCATTGTATATATACGATATATATATGTATATTTATCATATTCATTCATCCTTTGATGGGCACTTAGGTTGATTCCGTATCTTAGCTGTTGTGAACGGTGCTGCAATAAATGTGTGAGAGCAGATCTCTTCCATATACAGATTTCTCTTCCTTTGGATATATACCCAGTAGTGGGATTGCCAGATCATATGGTAGTTTTATTTTTAATTTTTTGAGGAAACTCCAAACTGTTTTTCATAATGGCTGTAGTAATTTATATTTCCACCATGGTAAGTATTCCCTTTTCTCCCCCATCTTCACCAATAGTTTTCATCTTTGTCTTTTTGATAATGGCCATTTAAAATAGAGTGTAGTTATATCTCATTGTGGTGATTTGCGTTTCCCTGATGATTAATGATTTTTAGCATTTTTTTCATATATCTGACAGCCATTTATATGTCTTCTTTTAAGAAATGTCTATTCGGTCAGGCGCAGTGGCTCACACTTGTAATCTCAGCACTTTGGGAGTCCGAGGCAGGTGGATCACAAGGTCAAGAGATTGAGACCATCCTGGGCAATATGGTGAAACTCAGTCTCTATTAAAAATACAAAAATTTACCGGGCATGGTGGCGTGCACCCGTAGTCTCAGCTACTTGGGAGGCTGAGGTAGGAGAATCACTGGAACTCAAGAAGCAGAGGTTGCAGTGAGCCAAGATCGTGCCACTGAACTCTAGCCTGGTGAGGGAGTTATACTTCATCTCAAAAAAAAAAAAAAAAAAAAAAAGCCTATTCAGGTCTTTTGCTAATCTTTTGATCAGTTTATTTGATTTTTTTGACACTTAGTTGTTTGAGTTCCTTAAATATTTGAATATTAACCCCTTGTCAGAAGTATTCATTTGCAAATAAATTCTTCCATTCCATAGATTGTCTCTTCATTCTATGATTGTTTCCTTTGCTGTATAGAAGATTTTTAGTTTGATGTAATCCCATTTGTCTATTTTTGCTTTTGTTGCTTGTGCTTTTGCAGTCTTATTCAAAACAATCTTTACCCAGATCCATGTAAAGAAGCATTTCCTCTATAATTTTTTTTCTAGTAGTTTTATCATGTTAGGTCTTACATTTAAGCCTTTAATCCATTTTTTATAAATTTTTGTCAATGGTGAATGATAGGAATCTAGTTTTATTCTTGTTCATGTGGATATCCAGTTTTTCCAGTACTATTTACTGAAGAGACTGTCCTTTCCCCACTGCATGGTCTTGGTATTTTTGCCAAAATCAGTTGGCTATAAATGCATAGATTTATTTTTGTATTCTATATTCTGTTCTATTGGTCTATGTGTCTGTTTTTATGCTAGTGCCATGTTGTTTATGCTGTTTTTGTTGCTATTACTTTGTGGTACATTTTAAAGCCAGGCAATATGATGCCTCTGCTTTGTTCTTTTTGCTCAAGATTGCTTTGGCTATTGGAGGTCTTTTGTAGTTCCATACAAATTTTAGGATTGTTTTTTCTATTTCTGTGAAAATGTCATTGATATTTTGATAAGGACTGTATTGAGTCTGTAGATTGCTTTGGGTAGCATGGTCATTTTAACAATATTAATCTTTCCAGTTCATGAACATGGGATTACATTTATTAGTGACCCCTTCAATTTGTTTCATCAATATTTTATAGGTTTCTGGCTGGGCGTGGTGGCTCACGCATATAATCCCAGCACTTTGGGAGGCTAAGGCAGTGGGTCACCTGAGGTCAGAAGTTTGAGACTAGCCTGACCAACATCATGAAACCCTGTCTCTACTGAAAATACAAAAAATTATCCAGGCCTGTAACCCAGCTACTCAGGAGGCTGAGGCAGGAGAATCACTTGAATCTGTTAGGCGTAGCATGTGGTAAGCCAAGATTGCACCGTTGCACTCCAGCCTGGGCAACAAGAGCGAGACTCTGTCTCAAAAAAAATGATAATAATAAATAAAAATAAAATTTATAGGTTTCATTGTAGAGTTATTTTACCTCCTTTACATTTATTCCCTGAGACTTTATTATTTTTTGTAGCTATTGTAAACAGGACTGATTTCGTTATTTCCTTTTCAGATACTTTACTGGTGGTCTATAGAGAAATCACTAATATTTGTATGCTGATGTTATATTTTGTGACTTTATTGAATTTGTTTATTAGTTATAATGGATTTTTGGTGGGGTCTTTAGAGTTTTCTATATATAAGATTATGTAATCAGCAAACAGAAACAATTTCCTTTGTCTTCTTCCTTTCCAATTTGGAGCCCCTTTGTTTCTTTCTCTTGCCTAATTACTCTGGCCAGAACTTTCAGCACTATGTTAAACAGAAGTAATGAAAGTGAGCATCTTTGTTTTATTCCAGTTTTTAGATGAAACGCTGAATGTTCATGTAAGATATTGGTTGTGTCTTTATCACACCTGGCCTTTATTGTGTTGAGGTGTATTCCTTCTATACTTAATTTTTAAATGACTTTTATCATGAAGGGCTGTCTAATTTTATTGAATGCTCTTTCTGCATCTATTGAGATGATCATATGGCTTTTGTTCTTCATTCTGTTAACATGATGTATCATGCTTACTAATTCGCATATGTTGAGCCTTCTTTTCAGTTCTGCAACAAATCCTATTTCATCATAAGTGATCTTTTTGACGTATTATTCAATTTAGTTTGCTAGTATTTTGTTGAGGATTTTTATATCTATGTTCATCAGGAATATTGGCCTGTAGTTTTTATAGTTGTTGTGTCTTTGTCTGATTTTGGAATCAGGGTAATGCTGGCCTCATTGATTGAGTTTGGAATAATTTTCCTCCACTTGAGGCTTGGGAGTCTGAAACTCCATGAGGAGCTTGCTAACTTCTGTCCCACAGTGCATCTCAAGGGGACTGAATCTCAGCTCTAGCCTCTCTAATTTTTTTGTACTAGTTTGAGAAGAATTGGTATTAGACCTTTACATGTTTGGTATAATTCAACACTGAATTCATCAGATCCTTGGCTTTTTTTCTTTTTTTGATGAAAGAGTTTTAATTATAACTTCAATCTCATTATCCATTCCTAGTCTATTTTTTATATTTCTTAATGATTTAATCTTAGTAGTTTATGTGTGTCCAGAAATTTATCTATTTTTTCTGTTTTCTAATTTGTTGGCATGTCTTCATTCATAGTTTTATAATGATCTTTTGTATTTCTGTGGTATCACTTGTAATGTTTCCTTTTTTATCTCTGATTTTACTTATTTCAATAATATCTTTGTCTTCCTTAGCTAATCTAGCTAAACGTTTGTTGATTTTATCTTTCCAAAAAACCCTCTACTTTAGTGACATTTTGTATTTTATTTTAGTTTCTGTTTTATTTACTGCTGCTCTGTTTTCTTTCCTCCTGCTAATTTTGGTTTTAGTTTTTTCTTGTTTTTCTAGTTCCTTGAGGAGCTATGTTGTTCATTTGAGAACTGTCTATTGCTTTTATATAGGTGTTTATCACTATAAACTTCTTTCTTAAAACTGCTTTTGCAGTGTCCCATAGTTTTTGGTATGTTGTTTTCATTTTCATTTCTCTCAAAAATATTTTTCTTTTCAGTTTTTTCATGAGCCCTTTGTTGTTCAGGAGCATGTTGTTAATTTCCTTGTATTTGTATAGTTCCTCTAGTTATTTATTTCTAATTTTATTTCATTGTGGTCAAAAAAGATACTTGATATAACTTTGATTTTAATAAAATTTGTTAAGACTTGTTTTGTTGCTATGATTATACTGAAAAATGTTTAGTGTAACTTTGAGAAAAATGTGTGTTCTGTGACAGTTATATGTAATGCTCTGTAAATGTATCGTAGGTCCATGTGGTTTCAGTGTGGTTAAACTCTGATATTTCTTTGTTAATTTTCTGTCTAGATGATCTGTCTATTGCTGAAAGTGGTGTGTTACTATTATTGTATTGAAGGCTCTCTGTCCCTTTAGGTCTATTTATATTTACTTTATAAATTTAGGCACTCTTATGTTGGGCGATACATATTTATAACTGTTATAGCTTCTTGCTGTATTGATCCCTTTATTATTATATTATGGCTGCCTTTGTTGCTTTTATAGTTGTTAGTTTAAGGTCTATTTGTTTTCTGAATAAGTATAGCTATTCCTGCTCATTTTCAGTTTCTGTTTGCATAGAACAGCCTTTTCCATCCCTTCACTTTTAGTCTATGTGTATTCTTGCAGGTGAAGTGAATCCCTTGTAAGCAGCATACGGTTGGGCCTTGTTTTGCTATCCATTAAGCCACTCTGTCTTTTTCTTAGAGAATTTAATTCATTTACATTCAAAGTAATTATTGATAGATCAGGACTTACTATTACTATGTTGTTATTCTTTTCTAGTAGTTTGTGGTTTTGCAGTGCCTTTCTTCCTTTCTTGTGTTTTAGTCTTCCTTTGTGGTTATGTGATTTCGTCTTGTATATTTTGATATCTTGCTTTTTGTTTTTGGTTTCTCTATTATAGGTTTTTGCTTTGTGACTGTCATGATGCTTACAAAAACATTCTACAGCTATAACAAATTATTTTAAACTGTACTAACTTAACTTTTATTGCAAAGAAAAAAACAGAAAACCTGTGTACTTCAGTCTCCCTCCACACTTTGAATATTTGATGTCATAATTTTTTTTCGTATGTGTGTGTGTGTGTATGTGTTGTGTGTTTGAGACAGGGTCTCACTCTGTCACCCAGACTAGAGTACATTGGTGCAATCTTGGCTCACTGCAACCTCTACCTCCCAGGCTCAAGCAATCCTCCTACCTCATCCACAGATGCATATCACCACACCCAGCTATTTATTTATTTATTTATTTGTATTTTTGGTAGAGATAAATCTTCGCTATGTTGCCCCAGGCTGGTCTTGAACTCCTGAGCTCAAACAATCCACCCATTTCAACCTCCTAAAGTGCTGGGATCACAGCTGTGAACCACTGCACCCAGCCCACAATTCACCTTTTAAAAATACTGCCTACCTTTTAACAAATTATTGTAGCTATTATTTAAATAGTTTCATCTTATAGTGCTTATGTTAAAAATATAAGTGGTTTAAGCACCACGATTACAGTATTAAAGTAACAATCGTGCTAGCATACCTTTTTTTCAGTTTGAAAATCTCTCTGTAGCTTTTTTGCAGCTCGGGTCTGGTAGTGGTGAATTCTCTCAGTTTGTCAAGGAAAATCTTTCTCTCTCTTTCATTTCTGAAGAATAGCTTTTCTAGGTACAGAATTCTTGGTAAGCAGTTTTTCTTTTCTCTCACTACTCTCAGAATCTTCCATTTGTCTTTGACCTTTTTCTTTTTCTTTTGGCATTCTGAATTTATCATCCCACTCCCTCCTGGACTATAAAGTTTCCACTGAAAGTCTGATGCCAGACATATCAGGTCTCCCTTATATGTTATTTGCTTCTTTTATCTCACTGCTCTCAGAATCTTCCATTTGTCTTTGACTTTTGGGGTTTGATTACAGTATGTCTTGGGATATTTTATTTGGGTTCAATCTGATTGGTAAATTTTAATGTTCTTGTACCTGGATACAGGCTTGAAAATTTTCCTGTTATTTGTTTGAATAATTTTTTCTGTTATTATTTTTACACTTTTCTCAATTTCCTCTTTAACTTCAGTAACCCGAATATTTTCTCTTTTGATGTTATCCCATAAATCCCATAAGCTGTCTTCATTTTTTTATTCTTTTTTTCTTTTATCTCCTTTGACTGTGTATTTTTAAGTAGCCTATCTTTGAGTTCACTGTTTTTTCTTCCGTTTGATCAATTCTGTTGCTGATACTCTCCATTGCATTTTTCAGCTCACTTATTGTATATTTTACCTTTAGGTTTTCTGTTTGATTATTATTATTGTTTCAGTCTCTGCCAAATTTCTCTGATAAATTTCTGAATTGTTATTCTGTGTTTTATTGAAATTTGCTGAGCTTCCTTAAAATAGCTACTTTTTTTTTTTGGTCTAAGAGATCACACATTTTTGTCACTTTAGGATCAGTTTCTGGCACCTCATTTTGTCAATTTGGAATTCTATAGCTGCTTGTGAACATGTGACTATTTCTGTGATTGAGAGAATAGGTATGTATTAATCCTTCACAGTACAGATTTATTTGTGCCTTTTTTAGTGGGCCTTCTAAAAATTCTAAGCAGACTGACTCTCGTGCTTCATCAGACTGTGAGCACTGCAGCTATCTCAGCACTAGGGGGCACTATAAGCCCAACCTTAATGAGTTTTGTGAAGGCTCTGAAGTTGACAAAGCTTTCTGCTTAAATGGACCTAGGGAATACCCAAGGAGGATACTAGGGCTGTGTGGCAAAGCTGGCCAGGGACATGAGCCCAGAAGACTGTCCTGGTGGCCCAGATGGGTATGCCTTCCAGCAGGTCCTCGCACAGGCAGGATAGGTCCTTGATTGCAAAGGGAGGGGCTGGTGTTCAGACTGGCTCCCTTAGTATCTTCTGTGGGATGCTGGTGAGCCCATTCCATTGGCTCACATGGGCACATGTCTTCAGCAGGTAATCGCACAAGTGGTATAGTTCCTTGACTGCTACAGGAGGGCCCAGACTGAGACTGGGCTCCCTTAAGATCTACTGTAGGATGGAGGTGAGAGAGCTATCTTGTTGACTCAGACAGGTCTACAACTCCCAGCAGATCTCTGTACTAATGGGATAGTTCCCTGACTTAAGCATCAGGGGCTGAAGTGGAGACTGGGACCCCTCAAGATCTGCTGCAAGAACAGTGGTTGGCAAGCTTGTGATGAAGCCTCAGACTTCCAGACCTTGAGATATGGGCAAGTCCCCATCTGTGTACTTGTGTAAACAACTCTGAGCTAGGACCTCAGCTGAGGGGACTGGAATAGTGCCACAGGGCAACTTTCAGGTTCAGTGGCATGAACAATGTCAGCAGGCATATTAGCCTCTTCACTGAGGCACTAGTGAGTTCTATTCCTCCTGGACTCCTTGGCAGGTGGTTTTCTTTGTAGACTCAAGGTTAAGTGGGGCTGTAGCCAAACCCCTTGGGGAGTGGGACCATTCCTGGGTTTGCACCTGAGAGCACAACTGGCAGATCAGCCACCTGGGTGACAGTAGCAGTCTGTACTTTCAAAACAACCCTCCTGGCTCTTTGGCTTTCCTGGGGTTTCATGACCTCCTACCTGAATCCTGAGGCTCCTGCAGAGAGTCTTTCATTTATATATGGGTGTAGAATTCTTGCTGTTGTAGAGGGATATGAGTGAGCTACCTCCTATTCTGCCATCTTGCTGACATTACTGGGAAAAATGGTCTTATAAATTGGAGAGTAATATCTTTATTCTTGCATAAAACACCATTGGCTTTTAAGAGGACATAAAATCATGATACTTCTAGCTTGTAGGGACATTTCATAAAAATGAGGATAATGATGATGACAATGAAGACTGTGATGAGATGGAGAATGTAGGCTGCAAAACTTCAAAACACATTTTCAAAGGAGCTTGAGGCAATCACATTATATTATTTGGAAACCTATCAAGAAAAGAGCAAATGAATTCAAAACAGGGACAGCTGTTGTTCATAGGCATGTTGTTTTCTATATTAACACAAAATTAAGGCAAATATCATGTGTAAGTACTTTATAAACACCAAAGTAATTTACAAGGGTAAAATATTCTTTTCATTGTTTTTATTGGTATCATAATTACATTTGTTGGAGTAATGAATATTCATATCACCATTTGTCATTATAGTTTCATGCATATGTGTGCATGCTGAATATGATGATGAGAAGCACCTTGCCCAAGGCCAAGATAAGGGACAAAGGATATCAACAGCCAACCCAGAATTTAGTTTATTATTCTCATATATGGGCTTTAAATCTATGACATGTAGTTTTATTGTCACATGGTTCCAAAATGACTTTGATGTTACTGTTTTCTTATTGGAAGCCATCATAAAGTAAAAGCTTATCTGAAATTAGAATTGTTTTGGAAAAATAGGGTTTTGTTTGCAGAAGGCTGTTGTTTCTATTGTGTACATGCCTTTGTGCATTCACTTAGCTGAAAGGGAAAAGAATGAGAACAGTTTATTTTGCCTTAAAAGGTCCTTCATAATCTGCAACATTTCTTGATGATTCATTTTCTATTTTCTAGTCTCCTGCAGGTAAAATTCAGAACATTACAGAATGAACTTTTCCACTGCATGTCTACCAGGATAGTAAATCTTACCAGAGGAATTTATTGAAGTGTTTATTCCACAACCTACACACCTGTGTTCTCATGAAGTATAGCACATTCTCAGATGGTGTGCATTTACACAGACCATATATAAGTGATAATTTTATGATTCAATGTGTCATGAGGATACCTCCACTGTGCAGTAGGTAGCTACTAGTCATGTGTGTTATTTAAATGTAAATTAGTTAAAATTTTATAAAATAAAAATTCAGATTTTCAGTCACAGTAGCTACATTTTGACTGCTCAGGAGCCATCAACAAATATAGAACACTTCCACATCACATAAAGTGCTACTGAGCAATGCTAGTATAGATACTTGCTATTCATAATATGGTCCAAAAACAGGACCAGGAGCGGTAACAGCAGCAACAATACACAGGAGCTCATTAGAAAGGCAGAATATCAGGCACTACCATATACCTACTGAGTTGGAGTCTGCATTTCAGTAAGACATTTCTGTGTTCATAGGTGCATTAAATTTGAGAAGAACTATAGGTATTCAAATTAGATAATTTAGTGTGTTTTAGAACAGAAATATCCATTTTAATGTATGGCTCATTGGACATTTCATAATTTTGGTCTAAAATAATTCAATTAACTTCATTACTTTGGCAGTCCTGTGGCATATGTAAAAAAAAAAAAAAAAAAAAAAAGCACTGGCCAAGCACAGTGGCTCACACCTGTAACGCCAGAACTTTGGGAGGCCAAGGTGGATCACTTGAGATCAGAATTTCTAGACCAGCCTGGCCAACATAACGAGGTTTTCATTTAAAAAATTTTTCTTTGATACTTGTCATGTTATTTCATCTTGGTTTTATTTTTATTCTTCAAGATTATAATAATTCCCCTTGTTATAACTCACTACAGTTCTTTCCTATGAAAAGATTTTTCTATCTTCAGTCAAGTTTCTCATGATGTGCAAAGAAACATCTAGGCTATTTATTCTCTTGATTAATTTTGCTCAATCTTTGAGAGTTAGAAAGCTCTCTTCCTTAACCGTGTGTTGACAATTTGATCACATGCATAGTCAGTGACACATTTACACAAAATGCATGTGCACACACACACACTTGTATTTCCATTAATCTACTTTGCAAAGCTTTTATGTGCTTCACTGGATATTTCATAATACCTAGGTGTGATGGTTAATATTAAGTGTCAACTTGATTGAAGGATGCCTAGATGGCTGGTAAAGTAATGTTTCTGGGTATGTCTATGAGGGTGTTGCCAGAGAAGATTAACATTTGAGTCCATGGACTGGGAAAAAAAGACCTACCCTCAGTGTGCATGGGCACCATGCAATTGGCTGCCAGCCTGGCTAGAACATAGCAGAAGGAAGAAGGTGGGATAAGCTGGCTTGCTGAGTCTTTGGGTTTTCCTCTTTCTCCCATGCTGGAGGCTTTCACTGGTTCCTTCTGTCCTTGGACATCACACTTCATGCAGACAGCCTTGTGATCATGTGAGCCAATTGTCCTTAATAAATTCCCTTTCATATATACATATATCTTATTAGTTCTGTCCCTCTGGAGAGTCCTAACTAATACACTAGGCCAAAATAAAAAACAATATGCCTCAGCTTTAGAGTTCAAATAGGGTATTGCTAATAAAATCCATCAAAACTCCAAACTTTGGTTCTATGGCAGGAAAAAAATAAAATTACCAGAAGATCACAGTTTTCCTTCCTCCATCTCCTATACATACACAATACACAACAACAACAACAAAACCATTATTTACAATTGAATTGCCTCTTCTTCTCCACACACTGAGGCAAGCTGAGTTTTGTAATGTCTCAATGTGTAGGAAGAAAGAGGAACTTAAGAGTGAGGAGGCATTGTATTGGGTTTGGAGTGCAAATGGCCAAGGTGTCTAAATTGTAATTTAGACTTCAAATAGCATGGTAAGGGCCTGAAGAGAGAAAATATAATTTGGCTGTCTGAATTATGAGGAGAGCAGCTCTTGAATGTGTTGGTGTGGGGTTTAAGTTGGATGTGGAGGACTCCGAAAGACAAGGTTTTTTTCAACTTATTTTGGTGCCAAATGTGCTGCTTAAATTGGACTCCATAAAGAGAATGAACAATATGGAACCCTGGACCATTAAAATTATATGCATATGTCTTGTTCTATTTAGCGGGTATAACAAAATGCCATAAACTAGGTAGCTTATAAATGAAAGGGATTTATTTCTCACAGTTCTAGAGGCTAGGAAGTCCAAGATCGAGACCCCAGCAGATTTGATGTCTGGTGAGGACCCGTTTTCTGGTTCATAAATGGCGCCTCTGGCTGCGTCCTCATATGGGCTCTCTCAGGCCTCTTTTGTCAGATCACCTAAGCCCATTCACGAGGCTCCCCCCTCATGACCTACTCATCTCCCATAGACCTCATCTCCTAATACTATCCCCTTGGGGGTTAGAATTTTAACATATAAACCGGCAGGGGGCAGGGAGACATAAATATTCAGTTTATTGAAATATGTATTTAAAATGTGAAATTATTGCATGATAGGCTATATATCACCTTGGTATTAATTAGGCTAGCCTTAATTATCTAGCATTTTAAGTAGATTATATGAAAATTAACTATGAAGTTTTATATAGTGAGCATATCAGGGTAATTAGCATATATATCATCTCAAACATATATCATTTCTTTGAATTGGAATGTTCCATATTCTCCTTCTAGCTATTAGAAGTTATATGATATATTATTGCTAACTATAGTTGTCCTACCTATTAAGCTTTGAATGTCCTTACTGTTAAAATATTAATCACAACATCTGATCAATCAACATTGGTTAACTGTGGTTAGTCCTTGATCCATGAAGATTATGAATGACTTTTCTTATTCTATTTTCTATGGCTTCAAAGTTATTTTTATCTTGACGTATATATGGCACTTGTAGGACTATGCACTATCATTAGGGAATGGAATTTCTGTTTTCCTCTTATTTTCAAATAAAGTTTCAAATAAACTTTATTTGAAAATAAAATATATTTAAGTTCTAGATATTTTTTTACAATTAACATATATTTCTTTTATAATATGGCAAAATGATTAAATGTCATACCAGTTTACTTTTGGCATTATTTCTATAATTTTAATTTTGTATCATTATTTTTATGTTCAAATGTCCTGTTTTGGAAATCCCCATTGATACAGTTACCAGGCATCAATCCTCAGGATAGTTTGCTCTTCCAATCAAATATTCAACTAGAGAAAATGTCTGCATGCCCCCTGTAATATTTACACTATGCCTTGTCTTCCAGCTGTCAATTCTCCACCTATGATTTATTTTGAGCCAATGAATAAAGTAACTGGACATTTGAAGCAAAAACTTCTGGTTGTTTAATCAGGACTCTGAGAACTGATTAAAAAGTTAAAATGTTCATTAAAGTCACTGTGAAGTTTACTGAGGACCTTTTACATTGATAGTAGACTTGTTCAGCAACAGAGAATGAGGTTATTTGATAGACTGCCCATTGTGCTTAAAGAAATGTTTTCCAAAAAATATAAAACTTGCATGAAATTGGGGTCTCAGTCACCCCTCAATGTGAGTCATCATACATTTCCCCCCTCCCTCTCATAGATGCCACACAGAGACCTCTTAAAAGCTATTCAGTTACTCCTCCCCCACAGCAGACAAAATCTTGGATGTGCTGTTTGGGGGCCATTAAAATCAGTGAGGCTGTAGGCTGAAGGCAAAGGGCAGGATGAGGCCTTGTGATGCTTTGGCTCTCACCAGAAACCTGAAATATTCTTGATGCCCAAGGCATTTAGTTGCTGCCATAGTGCATAGCTTCTTCCATACAACATCAACAACAGCTTTATTATTAGAAAACTTTGAATTAATTAAGATTCCTATGGCTGAATATGCTACTACACCATGGAAATGAGAAGTAAACAAAAGCAGACCGACTCTTTGCCACACCACTCTTTTCTTATCCACTAAGCATCAACAGAATAAAATGTGGAGGCTTACAAAAGGGCTCACTAAGTGATTTTGTAAAAAGATATTCACTCCCTCTCAAATTTCAGAACACACTGCTGGGAAGCCTTTTCTAAATTATTTAACTTCATAGTAGCTTTCACTTTAAAAAATGTTTGCTGTAAATGTGAATGTACAGATTTGCAGGGTGGGGTGAAATTTTCACACAACATTTTCCCAGTAAATGGCAGGAGATAGAACACATTAATCTTTTTAAATGACTTCATGTTTATACTCATCCTCTGTAATTATGTTGCATGTTGTAAAAAGAGCTGTATGAAGAAAAACAGATTAACATTCAAGCTGGAGGTACAATGACCTAAATGAACTGAAGTTTTTTAGGTGTTTAGCTCTAAAAGAAGTTTCTGGAAGTGGTCACAAGCTTGTCATTTTGGTTCAACTGAAAATAGATGAAGCTTTCATTTTTATCTGTTGTGTTGAGTGTGGAAATATTAAGAAGTATTTTACTCCCTAAGATTAAAGAGCTGCTAAGTCTGTCAATTCTAATAATAAAAATTATAACCTGAAAGTTGGACTTGGCAATGTCTGTCACAGGCCTTACCTCCTCATTTCCAGTACTTCTCCCAAATCCAGGCTCTCACAAACCACGTGATTTAAGGAAAGTTGGTGAACCTTTTTGAGACAGTTTTTTTCATCTGAAACAGGGAAAGCATTGCCAGCCCTGTATGGCTTGTTTTATGCCCTTTGTATTACTGCATGTCAAGTACTATTCTGTGCACTTTATAAATATCAACTCAGGCATCGTCATAATAACTCCATGCAGTAGATATTATTATTATATCAGCATTTTGCAGATGAGAAAATTGAATCACAGAAAGTTAACAAACTTGCTCAGTGTCACTCAGTTCTTGATGTGCTGCAACCAGGATTAAAATCTGGTTAGTCTAACTCCAGAGTCCATCTTTTAACCATCACAATACTTGGTGTGGGTTTTATAGTATGTAAAGCATTCAACATAGTATGCACTCAGTATTTAATAGCCATCGTTACTGTAATTTATAGCTATTGCCAGCCAATTAAAGCACAAATTCTATTTGTTTCTAATCAAGATGAATGGAATCCAACACTTGGTTTTGGGATTCTTATTATCTCTTTGTTTCTGCTTACTGAAGAAGAAATAAATCTTTGTTGCTAAAGATTCTTTTTTTAAAAAAACGTAGAAACCATTGAGATTTTGTGTAACTATATGGACACTTGATGTGTATAGAAACCTGTGTTTTGGAAAACTGAAGGGTCATTTTATGTGTTTTTTGTGAACCGATGTAATGATAGTTGTTCAATAATGTTAGCTCTAGACACATTAGAGGAGGGAAATCATCTTGTCAAAATGACTTCCCAGCCCATCCATGAGGTTTTTAGAATCAATCACCCTAAAACTGTATGTGTGCATGTGTGTGTATGCATACCTATTTTACGGGTATACAGATTTTTATAAATAAAGGGAAGTAACATCCAATGTCTGCCCACTCTCCTCATCCTCAGAATTCTCCCTTCCATCATCCCCAAGCAGAAGAATGGGATCTTAATAACTCCCTTTGGGGCCATGATGAGCTTTAGGTGGTTCCCATTTGGTTTTCTACAGGTAAAGTCACTGGGATTAAACTCCTTCTCAACGTACTAAGTAAATAAGAGATTACACACCATATGTGTCCCAAACCATGATGGAATATCAATTCTCTTTTGGATTTTTCCATCCTGTTTCAATACACAAGAACAAGATACACATCATATTGGCCCTGGATGGTTATATGAGAAATAGGAACATGCTTCTCACAGCCTTCCCCTTTTTTCCTAAGACATTTAGAGTAAAATAAATCATTAATGTTAACTCAATTGCTTCATTGTACTTTAAAAAAAATCCCAAAATTTATCTAACATTCAAGGATTAAAATTATTTTGTGGTCAGATCTCACTGATGCAAATTTATTTCTTATCTGTGGTGCATTTTAAATCATAACTCATTTCTCATGAGAACCTACATAGTATGACTTGCTTTTTTCTCCCCATGGTAGATATAATCATAACAATACTATTTGAAAAGTCTTCCCTGCACAAGCTACACCAGTTTATTTTACTTCCCTCTCATTCTTAAATATTTGCAAATAGGACTTTAAGAAATTTCCCTCAAAACTATAAAGCAGTTAAATGATCTGAGGCGAGCTGTAGAATTTGCTTCAATATTTTATGTTTATACTTCATAGCACTGTCCACTTTGACTGGAAACAAAGCACTCAGTAATATTTTTCCATTAAAATTGAAGAAAGGTGTTTCATACACGTTAACTTAAAAGAAAAACTTTTATACTTACAGAATAATTCTGTCACAGTTCTGTTCACCATTCTGTTTTGAAAGACAGTAAGACTCAATATGTTCTTTCTTTATAGTAAGCAAAAATGAGACGTGAATAAGTGGAAGAGTAGCATTGTCAATGTGGAAAATTCCATGAGAATTCAGAGTCCCCAAACACATGCTGCACATTTAAGTCTTTCTGCTTTACAAGAACAATTAAAATCTGGCATGACAGAAAAATATAAAGTCAACACAATATTATGATTTCCATAATTTAGCAGGTGTCTGATTTAATATGTTGTAATCTCTGTCATAATGAAAAATGATGGCAGACATTTTAATTTTTTTGCATTGCATAATCTGAAACAGGAAAATTGGTGGGATTGAAGACAGATGGATATAATTATAAAAGGGAGAGATGAGGGAGAGAGGAGGAGAGAAAAAACTAAAAGTAATAAACATAATAATAAATATAGAAGCAGTTCAAAGCAAAGGTGTTGCAGGACGCAATCAAATCTTCAACAGTAGAGAAGAATTGAGTTGAAGTCTGAAGAGCTGTGAGTCTCTAAGGAGGAGTGGGGACAGCATATGACTTAGTCATCAATAGTCCTAAAAGCTTTGTGGCATTATTCAGTGTAATTGTTAAGTCTTGAGTTCTAGGTATATCTTGATTGTCTTGGACCTGGCTTTATTGCTTGTTAGCTGCCATCCTTGGATAAATTACTTAACCATTCTGTGTCTCAGTTTCCTCAATTGTTCCCCAGTTTCCTCATATGCTTAAATGAGGATAGCAATTGTACTGACTTTGTTGTTTTGAGCAGTACCACTCACCCTTAGACTTGGGTAAAGGGGCTCCTGCTCTTTGCCCTGCATGATAGCAGGCCCTGCATATCATAAACACAAATGAACTGAGATTATGAAAGTACATCTTGGCACATCAGCACTAGCATAGTGCCCTTAAGTATAGATACCTGCTTTCCTGACAACTTTCAAGCCTGAAGAAAATGCTTTTCAAAATCTTTACATCCTCCAGAATAAAGAAAACTGTGTCCAGTCGCCCTTTGAAGGTTGTTGCTTTGCCTATTTTCGAGAGGAACACTAGTTTGAAGTGTTGGGAAGATGGTGTTGGCAGTTCTTGTAAAATCCTTCCTCTCTATATGATATTTCTATAAACCTTGTTGCTTTCAAGAATAATTTCTTCTTCTTATTTTCACAACAATAGATCACACTTTATTTTTAAAAAGTTATCTAGAACATTTGCCTATAGAGTGTTAACTAGGGGAACTGCACCAAGAAAACTTCTCACTGGCTTTGATCTATTGGTGCTTTCAGTTAAAGCTATTTTTCTTGTATTTAAATAAAAATGTAATAGAGTATAACAAATAACATTGTGCATATGACTCTAAACTGAGTTTAAAAAAGAAGGGTGAGTAGATATATATCAATAGACATATATATATATATATATATATATACACATACACATACATGTATGTGTATGTGAGTAATGATCATTTTGTCCTTGAATAATGATTCCTCATGTTTTAAATCTGTAAAACAGAGTTCTTTGTGTATAAAATATCGTAAGAAAGTTAGTCCACTCAATGCAAGACACATAGGTTTTCATTCTTCTCATCTCAACAGATGCACCTTATAATGTTAAACAATGAATTCTGTCTAAGTCAAATATTAAAGGGCAATTTGAAGCAAATTGTCACTTGACTTCTGTCTGCCCAGGTATCTCTTTTCTCCTGACAATGACTATGTTGTAGTTTAAGGAAATCATAGAGGAGATAAAAGCTTCAGCCAGTGAATCAAAAGTGTACTTTGCAGAAAGCCAAGTTACACACCTCTAGAGCTGTGTTTCCTATATTTCACTTTATGAAAAAGGGAGACATGATCAAAAATCAAAAGGAATTGGCTTAATATTTTGCAATCCTACTTAAAGTTATGTCATAGAGCTTGAACCTATCCATCCCTCTCCCCATAATGTCTGAAGTTATGACTATACTAATATGATTTAAATCATTTTAATATCATTGATTAAAGTTTCAGGGAAATAAATGGTTAAAAGAGAGATAGAAGCATTTATTGCCCAAAGGGATATATTTCAATTATCGGAAAATTTTCTATTTTGACTACCTCATTAAGCAATATTGCTTTAAGATGTTATTTGTGTTTAATTATTCTCTGCATTGCCAAAGAAGTTGTCAGTCACAAGCCATTTATTATAGTATCCTCTGTCTCTTTCTCTCTCTTTATGTATATATAATGCACAAATACACACACACTTATATATATGGTATATATTCTACACACATATATCTCTCAAGTGCAAAAGTGCTTCCAGGGAGAGAATGTCAAATCTGAGACAGGTCTTAGAGTGAAACAAGCATGGATTCAAAGCCTGCTCTGTCACTTTTCAGTGTCTTGGACACATTGCCTTACCTTGCAAAACCTAAATCTTCTTAACTATAAAATAGGACTGCTAATAATACCTTCTGAAAATATCTTCAAGGATAATAAGATAATATACATAAATCCTTATCTTGGTTTCTGGCACAAGTGCACATATATGGTAGACATGATTGTTATACTATTATGAGTATAAATATGTTAATGGAAGTTATCAGCATTTGCTTTCTAGCAACCATCAATCAGTTTTGACCATTGTTTGCGATATGATTGACTTTATGTCATAGAGACAGTCAGGAGAACGGATGTTATGAAAGATACCTGAACATGACAACCTATGTTGGGAAGGCAGTGTGTTTGGAGCATGGACAGAAGTTTGGCTATCTAAAGGTAGGAAATACGAAACCCACTACAGCTTAAAGCTTTACACATGGGAATGCTTCTACATATCTTAACCAGGCTGCCTCATGTGCCCTAAATAGGAGCCTCTCAGAAAATTTGTCGTACCGCATCAAAATGGTATATACTAAGAAGGACTTCCCCTTATTGATTTTCTCCCAACTTGAAGACCTCAACCAAAATGCCATTAGATCTCAAGAACTTTATTGTACTTATAACTTTCATAATGGTCACAATCAAATCCAAAGTTAATTTAAAGGCTAAGTTACTAAACCTATGAGCTTTATTTGCTAATTTAGCTTTTGCAAGTGAAATTCAAAGTAGCTTAAAATAGTTAGACTGACAGGATAAGCAACAAAAATAGTTATTTTATGTTTGATGATTTTAAACTTGGATGAATGAAATTCAAAGTAATCCTTTAATCTAAAATTCCAAGGTTAGATCTTGACAAGAACTGTGAAAAATCTGGGATTTAATTTATACTGCTTACAAGCTAATCCGTTAGCTTGTGACTGTTTTATAGATGCTGGTAAATAACACAAGATTCTCGGGTCAGGAACAAAGGGCTTTATGATTCCTGGCCCAACATGCAGCATGAGTGATATATTTGTCAGTTTTCCTAATTGCAAAGTCCCCAGGACTAGGCAGTAGGCCCAGATGGATGCTATGCATACACACAACAGACTTTTGTCATAGCTGAGGGGCAATCATCTTGGAGATTCTATTGCTTTTATTGAGAGCACTAAGCAAAGCTGCATGCATCCAAGGCTGGGGGATGTTACAACTTCTCAAGGTTACGAGCTGCATGAACAGCTTTGAAAAATGGCCTTGCAAAAACAGCAGTCAGGGTCTTGTTGTCCTGGCACATACAACAAGCCTTAGAAAAATATCACAACACATGTTTTTTGGTTGTTACACTCTAAATAATTGCTCTCCAGAGTATAACAATGATAAATACATATTATGTTTAATATACTGCTACTTTTCAATTAAATTACTTCGAAACTGTATGTAATGTGGCCCCAATGGTCCCTACCTCCTACCTACTCTTATCTACTCCTGTTGAGTGTAGGTGGAACCTGTGACTTACTTTTAACCAGTAGAATATGGTAAACATAATGAGACATCACTCCTGTGATCGTGTCATGCTATGACTTGTTGGCAAACTCACTCTAGAGCCTCTTTGCTGGCTTGATGTAGTAAGCAGGCATATTGGGGAAGCCCATCTGACAGGGAACTCCAGACAGCTTCTAGGATCTGAGGGCAGCCTCTGTCTGGTAGCCAGCTAGAAGCCAGATTTTCAGTCCTACAGTTACAAAGAGATAACTTCTGCCCACAACCTAAGTGAACTTGGAAGCAAAATAATTTTCAGGTTTCATATGAAAACGTTTTCTGGCCAAAACCATTACGGAAATCTTGTGAGACCCTAAACTGAAGACACTGCCAAGCCGTACTCATACTTTTAACCCAGGAAAACTGCAAGATAATAAGTTGTGGTTTTTATAGACACTAAATGGGTAGTATTTTATAATACAGCAATGTATAACTAATATACTCCAGTAATTCAACCTCTATCAGTGTTATCATCATCAAAATATCACTCTTGATGTTGAATATATCTAGACATTCATTTTTTATTATTATTTTTTTATTGCATTTTAGGTTTTTGGGTGACATTCATTTTTATATACTTTTATTTTAAAATTACTATTTCAATTTATCAAGACTAATGACTTTCTAGAAATAGTAATGAGTTTCAACTGAGTAAGAATCCATCAAGACAGACGGTATCAGTGGGTATGGAACAAAAAGTAAATCAGCAGAATGTGGGGGAAAAAGAATACTTATCAAACTAGAACAGGCTGGGACCTTAAACACATTGACTGCTTTTTACTAAGTAGGAGCCAAAATTAATATCAAAATATGTTTGTGTAATATTGAGGCTTACTGATTATAATTATGTGTCATCTAACATTTACTAAACTGCACACTGTATATTTTTATGGTGTAGGATTATCTGTTCTCAACAAATCATTTTATCATTTTAATAATATCCCAAATTAAAGCACAATAATGGGCTTTGCTATACATAGACCCTTGGCCAATGTAGTATTTAAATGATTATTATAATTCAGGCTGTGTTGCCAAATCCTAGACTATTTTAAAGTCACTGGCAAACAGTATTTAACAATCTTTATTAACTTTCTGGTGACAACCTTGGAATACATTATTGTATATATTGCAAGTAGGAAAATGGTCTTACACAGCATCAGTATAACAGTTAATGTCATGAAGAATTTATGAAAAAAATTCAGTGATCACAAAGTATCTGCGTATTACTATATAAATAGAAAGCAAATTATGTACACTTATGAAAGTTGTGGTTGTGTTTAGATTCTAAAAATATCAGTCACTCACAATTTGCATTTCAACGCAAGTTTTGCAGTAGATGTTTCCAAGTCTGAAAGGCTATGATTGAGGTCAAATCAGATATGCTGAGGCATTTGGGAACGTGGTACAAACACTGGGGTACAAACTGTTTCTCCCCTGGGAAAATTTTTCACTGATTGCTCATTAGCCAATCTTGGGCGACATAATTTCACGCTACGCATCTCTGTGAATATTTTCTATTTTCAAATTTCACATTTCCTACTTGCATTTTGTAAGATAGCTGCCACAACATTATAGATCTTTGTTGTGTTTACACTGTCAACCCTGGGCCTGAAGGCAATAAGTGGTTTCTTTTCACTCTTTGAGACTCTAAAGAAATGGCATGTTGGACCATTTCACTTTTTCCTGTCAGGCTTCAGTGCATGCTGCCCTATCTGAAATGCAATAATTAGGCAAGGGACCATTTCACTCTCCTTAATCTTGGTGAAATTTGCCACGATTCTGAGATTCATTTCATATAAGCATTGAGAATGAAGAGCACTGGCCTAAATTTTATTGGTATCTCCAAATCCAAGTGAGGCAAAAAGAATATTGCTAACACCTTGTTTTCCAGTTTTTCACCTGTCTTTGCCTTTTTATTTTTATATGTATCAGCTTTATTGAGATATAATTCACAAATCACACAATTCACTCATTTAAAGTATACACGTCACTGGATTTTGATAGATTCATATAGCTCTGCAGCCACCACCACAATCAAAGTTAGGACATTTGCACTACTCCTAAAAGAAACTCTGTACTCATGGGTAGTCACTCTCCATTATGTCCCCAGTGCACCCGACTGCACACTGAAGAAACCACCAGGCAGCTTTCTGTATTTGCCGATTCTGGATATGTCATATGAATAGAATCATGTATGATCTTTAGGGACTGGCATTTACAAGTTTCATGTACGTTGTAGCATGTATCAACACTTCATTTCTTTTATTGTCAAGTAGTATTCTATTCTGTGAATATATTACATTACATTTTATTTATTCCATTGAAGTATACTTAGGCTGCTTCCAGTTTTTGACTATTATGAAAAATTCTGTTATGAACATATGTGGACAAATGCTTGTGTGACCACATGTTCATTGCTCAGAGTGAAATTGATGTGTTACAAGGTAACTGTTTAATAAAAGTCCCCATTTTCCAAAGTGGCTGTATTTTACATCTCCACTAGTAGAGGGTTCCAGTGTTCCCACATTCTCACGACTTCCTCCTCATTATTGTCGGTCTTTTTTATTACAGGTGTCCTACTGGATGTAAAGTGGTATCTCATTAAGATTTCAATTTGCATATGTCTGGTGGTTAATAGTGTTGAAAATCTCTTTCTGTGCTTGACTTTACATTTTGACTGGGTGCCCATCATTCAGAAATTGCTACATATTTGGGATTAGATCCAACATTGCTAGTAAAATGATGTCATTTGGATGTCTTGTGTCTATGTGATGTTCCTAAGGTCCTAAGGTCTTAATCTATGCAGGATTGTAGAGTAAACTTGTATAAACAAAATTGTACAGTAAACTTGACTGATTGAACCCAGCTAAGTAGTAATCGTACACTGAAGAATAAGATAATATAAAGTTAAATAAATTCAAAAACAGACATAGCCTTGAACAGTTTAATATAAAAAACATACTGACACTGTCTAAAGCTTATTATTTAAAGGGTAATTTTAGGAAACTTATAGCCATTAGGGTTTTTTTTTTCATTAAAAAATGTACATCACACTATGTATTTGCCACAGATAGTTGTGGCCTACTTAGAGTGCTAAATGTTAACTTTCAGAATCAATAATAACCTCTCTCTGTTTCTAAGATATTTATAAATCCTTTTCCTTTTTAGGGTCTTCAGGGAATTTAGATTGCCAAGAAACCAAGAGTCTTGTACAAAGCATATGCACATCGATGAGGTTAGTGAATATTTGTGGATAATGAAGTTGATGATAAATTATCACTTATTTGTTCTGTCTCAGAGTGGTTAATCTATACTGGAATGTTTCTTGTTAAAAATGATGTTTTTCTCCTACGCTTTGGTTTTTAACGCCCGTTGATGATTCCTTTCACAGAAATTGATGTAAGAAAGTTCACTACCTCCCAACCAGCAATTACAAAGTGTTTGTAGAGCTTCAGTGAATTCTCTTTAAGCCTCTGTTTAACTGGATTTTCAGCATTTATGTAATCATAAAAGATATTTGTACAAATGAAAACTTTGCAAATGTAGTTTTTAAAAGACTTAACAGATATTTGCACAAACTCAAATTTTTACAAATGTAGCTTTAAAATGACACAGCCAGTGTTTCTCCTAAAGAAAAAATTAACTTTGTTGAGGAACACACCCTGAATGGCCCTTTTGTGTGAATAGCTGGAATCCAGGGTAGGGTCAAAGAGGAGAGGGTATTAGAGGAAAATAAGCAGGACTCCTCTGTACAAGAAAATGGTAGAGATATTTAGGCATCGATATGCCTAATATTTACATTTTATGCATAACTGGAAGTACAAATCATTACATCCCCGTGTAATGGGGATGAAGAGAGCATACAACATTGTCACTGTATTATGTAAGTATGATTTGTTAGACCTTAACCACATGTTCTGCCTTTATGATTCTCACTATTTGAAGACATTTCTTATAAGCTTGAAAATTCTCTTCCTAGTTTCCAAAAGGATACCCACCATTTTGTGCACTTCTGCTCTGAATTAATTCAATGATGCCTTTGTTTGATGGCAGCGTACCATAGATACCAGCTTGTCATTGCCTTTACCATTCCTTTTCAGTAAGGGCTGTGACAACATGGCACAACAGCTACTGTGCCAACATGTTCCCATAAATAAAGACAACGAACCTCTCTCTAAATTGTGCCATCATTGTTCACATTCTTTAAAACAGAGACAGCACTAAATAAAGCTTAAAATTTTTGCTAATTAAATCTTAGGACCCTCTGTAGGACTGAAAATAAGTCCATAGGTTAAAGATTGGGAGAAACCATGCTGTATTCCAGTACTGATCCAAATTTTTTGCATTGATCAAAATTTTTTGTCAAAGTACTTTTAATATTGGAGGGAACAGAGAGGAGGTTTTGACTCTCCAATGACTCTAGGTTTTGTCTCTACTTATATTTTCAGTGCAATAATGTTGTTACATGCAGTTCTACCTTAGAAATCACCTCCTAACTAATCAAACTCTGTGAATGACTATGTCATGGCCAATAGAGTGATCATCATCATGTCTATCATAATTCTTGTTGATGGCAGATTTCTGAATTCCCATTCTTTTGTATATTCCTTTATGCTCCAAACTTTCTATTTTTAGCCTCCCATCCTTATCCTTAGTTTAAGCAATTAAATATTATGATACATTAGAAGTAGAATAAAGCTAAAAACGTTAATTATATTAAAGCATCACAAAAATTATTTCTTTCGTGATACAAAGAAAGTAATTGGGAGGTGAAGTACACAGAAAGTTATTAGAACTTTGTTTCTTAACAAATTTTGTGAGCATAAGTTTAGAAAACTGATAATTTTTGTGAGCCAGTTTGGGTGTGTGTGTTTGTTGTTGCTGCTGTTTTTAGGGAAGCAGAAAGAAAAAATAATAACTTTCAAATAACCTGCAGGCTTGACAAGAAATCAATTCCTTTGCTAAACAGGCTGGTGGTAGCTACAGGGTCAGTGATAACGAGTTCTGTATAATGAGGTTTAGTAAAAGCAGTGTCTTACCCTCTTCGCTGTGACACAAAAACAGCACCAATATCCCCAGGTTTCCACAGATACACACACACACACACACACACACACACACACACACACACACACTGTAATTACTCTGTGTATGAATATTTTACTTTCAGAGCTATCATAATAATAGGAAAAAGACACCAAATTAGCCAATATAGAAACTGTTATTCTCTGGATTTTGCTTTTGTACACACGTGAAAAAAAAATTAAATCAAATACAAAAACAACCACCACAACAAAATTTCTTCTAAGTCTTCAGGTGGTTTTGTATATTCCTTGATACATGGTTGTATTTTTCTGCTTTGCACAGGCTTCCCTTTGAAAGATATGCTACACTAAATGTTTTCTCTTCTTTCTGAAGTAGACTTACATGTTTTGGAGCATTTTGTCTTTAATTTTTTCATTGCTTTATGGATTCACTAGACACACATATCACTGAGTCCACAATATGTCTGGTGCTATATTAAGCTCTGGAGAAAGAGAGAGAGGAGAAAACCTAGTCTTTGTCTTCAAGGAGCTCATAATCTAGTGGAGGAAACATGCACAGATGCTAATTTAGGAAGTAACAGGAATAACATATATCGAGACAGTATATTATGGAATTACAAAGAAAGTCATTTGTTGAAAACCTGAAGATAATCTTCTAGGAATAGGTGACATTAGAATTTAGCTTTCAAATGTATATATGGATTAGAGGATAAGGAAGTGAGTCCCTCCCTAGTAAGCAGCATAGGCAATGACACTGAAGCGGTAAACATCACAGGTGCAGGAAGAAATTACAGGCAATTCACTAGAGCACAGAGAAGGAAGAACTGTGGCATGTGAGGAAGGAAAGCTGCAGATGTAGACTGAACCCAGATCTGGAGAACCTACTGCCTTATAAAGAGATTGACTTCATATTCTAGCCAAGGTAAATTGCTCATGTATTTATTTCCCATGTATCTTTCAATCCATGATACAAATCATTTCTGGACCATCAATCATCCACCCAAATATGCTTTAGTCCTAAATCTCACATTTCTATCTTTTTTCTATGGTGAAAACATTTAAATCTACTCTTCTGACAGTTTTAAAATATGGAATACATTATTAACTACAGTCACTCTGCTGATAGATTTCAAAAACTTTTCCTCCCACCTAACTGAAACATTTCACTCTTTGACAAACATCTCTCTTTTTCAACCTCCACCACCCCCAGTCTCTGATAATCATTATTCTACTCTCCTGTTTCTGAGTTCAACTTTTCAGACTCCACATATAAGTGAGATCATGGGTATTTGTCTTTCTGTGCCTGGCTTATTTCACTTAGCATGATATCCTCTAGGTGCATCCATGTTGTTACAAATGACAGAATTTCCTTCTTAAGATTGCATAGTATTTCATTGTGTGTAGATACCATACTTTATCCATTCATCTGTTGATGGATAGATGCTTAAGTTGATTCCACATTAGCTACTCTGAATAATGCTGCAATGGATATGGGAAAGCAAATATCTCTTCAACATTCCAATTTCAATTCTTTTAGGCATATAACCAGAAGTTAGATGGTTGCATCATATGTTAATTCTATTTTTTGTTTTTGAGGAACATCTATACTGTTTTCTATAAAGTGTGTACAAATTTATGTTCCCACCAATGGTGTATGAGTGTTCCCTTTTCTCCTTGCCCTTGCTAACACCAATGGTCATTCTAATTGGGGTGAGATAATATCTCACTGTGATTGCGATTTGCATTTTCCTGATGATTAATGATGTTGGGCATTTTTATAAACATATTAGCCATTTGTATGTCTTCTTTGGATAAATGTCTGTTTAGGTTCACTGACCATTTTTAAATTGTGTCATTTGTTGTCTTGCTATTGAGTTGTTTCAATTACTTAAATATTTGGATATTAACCTCTTATCAGCTATATGTTAACAAATATCTTATTCCAACCTATAGGTTGTCTATTCATTCTGTTATTTTCTTTATTGTACAGAAGTTTTTAAAATTTGATTCAATGTCATTTGTCTATTTTTGCTTTGTCTGTGCTTTAGAAATAATATCCAAGACATCATTACTGATACCAATTTTGTGGAGTTTGTCCTCAATGTTTCCAGTAATTTTATAGTTTCAGGTCTTTCATTAAGCCTTTAATACATTTTTAGTTGATTTTGGTATATGTTGTGAGACAAAGGTTCAATTTCATTTTGTTGCATGTGAATGTCCAGCTTTTTCGACACCATTTATTAAAGAAACTCTTTACCCATTGTGTGATCTTGGCACCTTTGTTAAAAATCAATTGGTCATAAATGCATGGATTTATTTCTGAGCTCTCTGTCTTGGTCCATTGGTCAATGTGTTTTTATGCCAGTACCATGCTGTTTTGGTCACTACAGCTTTGTAATTTATTTGAAATCAGATAGTGTAATGCTTTCAGCTTTGCTCTTCTTAAGATTACTTTGGTTACTTTGATTATTTTGTGGCTTCATACAAATTTAAGGATTTTTTTTCTATTGTTAAAAATGACATTGGGTTTTGATAGGATTGCTTTAACTCTATAGGTCATTTTGGATAGCATAAACACTTTAACAATATTATTTTAATCCATGAACATATGATATCTTTTATTTGTGCATTCTTCAATTCCTTTTATCATTATTTTATAATTTTCAGTATACAAAATTTTTTTTTATTAAATTCACTACTAAGTATTTTTTAATGATACCATAAGTAGACTTGTTTTCTTAATTTCTCTTTTAGATCATTTGTTGCTGGCATATGGGAATGTTACAGTTTTGTATATTGATTTCGTATCTTGCAACTTTACTGATTTTGTTTATCACTTACAAAATTTTTTGATGGAGTATTTAGAATTTTCTCTGTATATAATATCATGTCATCAGCAAACAGATAATTTCACTTTTTCCTTTTTTATTTGTATATATTTGGATGCCATTTTCTTCTGCTGCTGCTGCTGCTGCTTCTGCTTCTTCTGCCTTCTGATTCTTTTTACCTCCTCCTCCTCCTTCCCCTCCTCCTCCTCCTTCCCCTCCTCCTCCTCTTCTTCTTGCTCCTCCTCTGCCTCTTCCTTCTTTTCTGTTCCTTTCTCTTCCTTCTCCTTCCTCTTCTTCTTGTTCCTCCTCCTTCTTCTTTCTTCCTTCTCCTTCTTCCTTCTCCTTTCTCCTTCTCTGCTCTTTCTTCTCCTTCCTCCTTCTTTTTGCTTCTTCGCCTTTTTTCTTCCTCCTCCTCCTTTATCCCTCCCCTAGAAGTAAAACTAAAAGGAATGCATTGTTTAGAAACTTACAAATAAATTTTTCAGATTTGCTATGAACTGAATATTTGTGTTTTCCAAAATTTATATGTTGAAGTGTTAAGCCTCAATGTGACTGCATTTGGAAACAGGACCTATGAAAAGATATAAAGGTTAAACAAGGTCATAACAGGCCCTAATCTAATATGACTAATGTAGTTATAAAAAGAGTAAATGAGGACATAGCTTGAAGGCTGTCTGCAAGCCAGAAAGACAACAACCCTCACCAGGAACTGAATCAGCTTGTACCATCATCTTGGATTTACCAGCATTCAGAACTGTGAAAAAACATCCTGTATTTTTTGGTTTTGTTTATTTTTTTGCTTTTTAAGGCACCCAGGGTATGGCATTTTCTATGGCAGCCCAGGCTGAGTAATACAAGATTCCATTCTTTAAAAACACTCATTTTGAAAGACTAAAATGAAAATTAAAAATCTTCTGCTTTTAAATACTAGATGTTTGCCTCTAATGTATGCATTTAACTGGCAAGATTTTAATGTAAATAAATGGTTTTTAAAATATGATATTCTCACAGAACTTTCAGTTGAAAAGTATTTTCATATGCAGGCTGGGGACAGTGGCTGATGCCTGCACTTCCGACAGTTTGGGAGGCTGAGGTGGGTAGATCACCTGAGGTCAGGAGTTTAAGATCAGCCTGACCAACATGCTAAAACACCCTCTCTATCAAAAATACAAAAATTAGCCTGGCAAGGTGGTGGGTGCCTGTAATCCCAGCTACTCAGGAGGTTGAGACAGGAAAATCACTGGAACCCAGGGGGTGGAGGTTTCAGTGAGAGGAGATCGCACCAGCCTGGGTGACAAAGCAAGACTCCGTCTCAGAAAAAAAAAAAAAAAAATTCATATGCGAGGTTTCCTTCGGGGCATTTACTTTCCCTGGCAATTGAAAACATTTAAAATTTCCTCTTGATTTTCTTTATCTCTAATAGAGAAGAGGAAAATGACAAAATAAGATATAAATTAAGCAACTGGATTAACAAACATACATATCTTGAGCAAAAGAGTATATATATATATAGTTTTTAGGCTCTTTTTAGCCATTTTAATCAAATTTATCTAGAAAACTCTTTCAATAATATAGCATCTCTGTATCACAGCTGAAGAATAAATATTGGCTAATTTGTCTTAGCAGGGGAGAACACTTACTTAATCATAATTTATAGTTTTGTTTACCTTTCCATTGTGAAACATTTGTCTGAACAACAGTTTCTGCCCTATTAAGCCATTGGTGAGTAAAGTTGCAATTTAAATTTTAGGTGTGCATTCAATTCACAAGCTTTATAACTCCCATTCCAGAATCAAATCCCTTCAGGATTTTTGTGAATTTATAGCTTAAAAGAGCTAAATGAACAGTCTTCAATTTTAAATCATGGCTATCAGAAGGTACAGAACAGCATCAAAGAAGACTAAAACCTAAGTCACTTTGTTCTCAACACTCACTTATGTGACCATGACAGCAAATTATTATCCTTGTCATTTAAATAGCTTTATTTGAAATGAATCAAGAAAAAAAATGTCCTTCTTATTGTATTATCATATTGCTGTGGAGTATATCCAGTAATCAAAAACGCTGCATTCCATTTTGGAACTTCCAGGCTAGAGATAATTTCTTGTTTTGTTTTGTTTTGTTTACTTTTTTTGCGGTATAAACAGGAGTTTGCTTTGAACTAAGTGTATGGTTACAGTTTCATATTTCATACAGTTGGATAATTGAAAAGTATAACTTCTAAGATTTTTTTTTTAAGTTAAAACTTAACTTTTTTCTTAGTCCCCAGTTCTATTCTATGGTAAAAATGCAATTTGAATCATTTCAGGGAAGTCTTCATCAATTTGGACTGATCTTACTCAATTTATAATTTCCCACTTTTTCTGAATTCTAAGTTGTTTAAATAATATCACTGTGTAGGGGAGGATAAAGATGCCTAATTGGTATTGATATATTCTGGCATCTAAATTCACATTCCCACGGTGGCTCCTGCCTATCTATATTCTCAGCACTTTGGGAGGCTGAGGCGGGTGGATCATGAGGTCAGGAGATCGAGACTATCCTGGCTAATACAGTGAAACCCCGTGTCTACTAAAAATACAAAAACTTAGCCACACACCTGTAGTCCCAGGCACACATCTGTAGTCCCAGCTACTCGGGAGGTGGAGACAGGAGAATTGCTTGAGCCTGGGAGGCGGAGGTTGCAGTGAGTCCAAATCGTGCCATTGTACTCCAGCCTGGGCAACAGAGCAAGACTCTCCGTCTCAAAATAAGAATAATAATAATAAATTTAAAAAGATAAAATAAATTCACATTCCCAACTGGTCTCTTGTCTTTGGCCCATGCAAATTCACTTTCAGTCCTTCTTACTTGAACCACAAAATTCATTGTATTCCTTGGCTCTTTGGTTCATGGGAAACTTCGGCTGTGAACAATCTCCTTACCCATGCAGAACAAAATAGAATCTCTGTGAGCCTCAGTCCTACCTGCCTGCATACCTACGTATCTCATGCAGCCATTTATACTACATGGTTTCTGTATTGGGCAGAATAATAATTTCCCTTCTCTCTGAAATTTCCACATCTTCATCCTCAGAAACTGTGAATGTGTTATTGTTACCTGGCAGAGTAGAATTCAGGTTGCAGATGGAATTAAGGTTGCTAAACAGCTGGTTTTTAAATGGGGAGATTGATAGGCCAGACGCGGTGGCTCCTGCTTATAATCCTAGCACTTTGGGAGGGTGAGGTGGGTGTGTGGCCTGAGCTCAGGAGTTCGAGACCAGCCTGGGCAACATGGTCAAATGCCATCTCTACTAAAATAGAAAACATTAGCCAGGCATGGTGGCACACCTGTGGAGTCTCAGCTACTTGGGAAGCTGAGGCACAACAATTGCCTGAACCCAGAAGGAAGAGGCTGCAGTGAGCTGAGATCGCGCCACTATACTCCATCTGGGGCAACTGAGAGAGACTCTGTCTCCAAAAAAGAAAAACAAAACAAAAGAAAAGAACAACAAAAAGAGATTATTGTGGATTACCTGAATGAACCCAGTATAATAACAATAGCTCTTAAGAGTGGAAGAGTGAGGCAAAAGAAGGGTCAGAAAAGATGTGAGGACATTAGCAGGACAAAGTGATGCTATATAAGGATTCAACCCACCATTGTTGGCTTTGAAGATGGAAGAAAAGTCATATATCAGGAATATGAGTGGCCTGTAGAAGCTGGAAAAGGTAAGGAAATTAACTCTCCCCTAAAAGCTCATTAAAGGAAAGCAGCTTACATCATAGCTCAGTGAGACTCATTTCAGACTTTTGATCTACAAAACCACTAGATTTTTAAAAATTTTGTCTTTTTATGGCACTAAATTTGTGGAAATTTGTTACAACATTAATAGGAAGCTGATACAGATCCTATCCATGAGTGACATGACAAACTGTATTAGTTAGGGGTCTTTAGAGGCACAGAACTAATAAGATGGATAGATATATAAAGGGGAGTTTATTAAGGAGTGTTGACTTACGTGATCACAATATTTAGTCCCAAAATAAGCCATCTACAAGCTGAGGAACAAGGAAGCCAGTGTGAGTTCCAAAACCTCAAAAGTAGGGAAGCTGGCAGTGCAGCCTTTAGTCAATGGCTGAAGGCCTGAGGGTCTTAGCAAACCACTGATGTTAAGTCCAAGTCCAAAAGCTGAAGAACTTGGAGTCCTGTGTTCAGATTGAGGGTGGGTCTGCCTCTCCCAGTCCACTGACTCAAATGTTAATTTCCTTTGGTAACACCCTCATAGACACGCCCACGAACAGTACTTTGCATCCTTCAGTCCAATCAAACTGACACTCAGTATTAACCCTCACACAAACTTTACAAGTCTTGCTGATGTTCAGAGCTGTATCTGTGAATGCAGACACAACAATATTTGCTCTCAAAGTCTGTAACTCTCTTTCTCTATCTCCCTTTCTTCTTGGTAGCTTGACTGCAACTGGGAAAGAAGTAGAGAATCCTACTGACAGTTAAAGTCTTTTGTTCTTCTTTCTCATTGCCCCCTCTCCCTTAGCTTATAAAAACTGGAACAAATAAGGAGACGAGGAAGAACTTCCTGACTTCACATCTCTCCAATATCAGCTGTTTGTGGAGTAAACTTCTTGCTTTTGTTCCCTGAAGCCTTCGACAATTACAAATGAAACAGCACAGCTTTTATAAAGCAGAACCTTTGAATTTCAAAACTTGTTTTGGCTATGAATATTGAAAGCTTGTTTGAAACTAAGGAACCAAAAATTGCTTTCTTTATTCCCTGGGTTTACTAGACTTCCTTCCCTGGGAAAATGGAGGTGGAATAAACCAGTTGTCTGGGCTGAGAAATAATCATGTGGCACAAAGATATGTAGAAAAAAAATGTGAGTTAAAACTTCAAAATGTTATTCCCATAAATAAATTCCGGGCTCTTCATGTAAATTATTCACTTTTTCATTATCCTCAGTCAAATTTAATCTTAGAACATCCTTCTCCTGTCACCCAGGACACAACTGAGCTTCTGGCTCCTGTCCTCTGTTTCTGACTTTAATGGTTATGCATAGGAGTGTTTCAAATTCAGATTGCCTATCAGTTGGTGGGAAGAAATACTCTCACTCCTCAATAGGCACTTGAAGATTTGCTAGGGTTCTTGATCTATTTATTTTAAAGCATAGTATCTTACCCAGAGAATAGCTACGGAGAGAGCATGTCTCAGCTTGATTCCATAAATAAGGTTTGCTGCCATCCTTGACACCGTCTTGGTGAAAGGGGTCTTTGATGGGTTTGAGCAACTCAATGTCTTGTGTATCACTTTTCTTTTAAACAGGCTTTGCATTTATTCTCAACTAATACAAACAACCTTGGTTTTGAGTCAAATTGACTACCAGTAGACCATGTTTTTGTGTGTTGTGGGATGATGGGAGTGGACGTAGGACCAAAACCAGAATAGAATCAGTGTCCAGACATATCCCTGAGCATAATCCCTGATTCCAGCATAGAGTCTATTTTTCAACTTAGTTTATTGCAAATAAGACATGAATAGAAACAGAAATATTTTGGAATATAATAAATTACATTTCAAAATTTAATGTCTTGAGTTCATTATATCAAATAATACTTTTTCTTACTTCTCTCAGTTAGTATGTAGAATCAGAAATTGCTTGCTTTTATTGTATATAGGTGTCAGCAAAAAGATTTGGAAAAATAAATTATCTTAAAGCCAAATACCCCACTCTGTTTTAGCTATGAGGCCAAATATTGGGATAAGTTATAATTCTTGATGTATTAATTATTTTTCAACAAAAGTAATATTTGAACATATGTTCAGGAAACAAAATTGAATTGTAATTATAGATATTATATATCTTGCTTAGTTAAATAATGAATAATTTCTTTAGAATTAAATGTGCTTTTTTCACTGTATGTTTGAATTCAAGTAAATATTGTTCAACATGATATTTATCTGTTTATAAAATTATATCTCTATGCCAACAATTTTAGAGCTATTTCTCTTAATTTTAAGTGATAGCAGTTCTTTCTAATTTTAATTTTTTTCCTTTTCTGATATCAATATGTTAGCAGTAGTTAAGTCATAGAAATGCACTAAAAAAGCTTAATATTTAAAAGAATGTTGTGGTGATTCCGTTTATAAATGGTGAGGGAAATGGAGGCAAATAATGGACCTAAAATATATTAGTGCCTTCTCTGGACCAGGTTTATAAGAATCTGTAAAGGTGATTTTATTTAATCTTTACAACCCTGTAGTATTTTATTACTTATATATACAAACAAGTTAACTATGGCCTAGGGCAATTACTAACTTACTAAAAAAAGCATATAATTAGTAAGTAGTAGAGAACTGGTATTTGGCTCAGGTTTACCTGACTTCAAAACTTGTATTGTTGCAACAGCAATAATGCATGACTTTTTTTTTTGAGTTGGAGTCTCACTCTGACTGGAGTGCAGTCGCTCGATCTCGGCTCACTGCAACCTCCACCCCCTGAGATCAAGTGATTCTCCTGCCTCGGCTCCCCAAATAGCCGAGATTACAGGGACCTTCCACCATGCTCAGCTAATGTTTGTATTTTTAGTAGAAACCAGGTTTCACCCTGTTGGCCTGCAGGTCTCGAACTCCTGACCTCCGGTGATCCGCCCACCTCAGCCTCCCAAAGTGTTGGGATTACAGGTATGAACCACAAGTCCCAGCCAACACATGACTCTTAATTGCTTACTAAGTAATCTTTAAACAATGGATCAATCTTTGTGTAATATCTATTTTGTGAGTTTTCAAGTTGTATACAATGACTGAGGATTATTAGATCTTAGGAAAACCATAAATAAATATCACCTTGTCCAAAGTTCATTTTGCTTAAAAGAAAATAGGTTCAAAGTGATAAAATGCCAACTTATGGCCTTACAGCTTGTTATTGAAAGGAGGCAGTACAAAAACTCATTATGAACCAGCTTCCTATTTTATTTTACTAAACTGTTCTGCAAGAATCTTAATAGTGCTTTTTATATTTATGTGTTACTTATATATGGATATGGATTGTACATCTCAATTACTGGAAAATTAGGGTCACTCTATTATCCCCAGGAAAGTATCCTGATGGAATATTCTATATCACATACTCATAAATTGGGAAATATGCTAATATGCTAGTATTTTCCATCAGGGTAACATAGATTACCCTGATGGGTAAAAGTAGGGACTCGCAAACCTGATGGATGCTCTAAAGGGCTGAATTTTGCTATTTGGAATTCCAGCCAGGCAGGTGGTCATTGTCCTGGAGATTGTCCCTTGGCTTGGAGGACCTTAGTCAGGGGCAAATCTTACACTCTGGAAACAACTACTGTTTTCAGTTGAGCTATTAACGAGCATGTGGAGAAAGAGCCCAAGTGATCCCCAGTGTTGTGGACTTGACCTACATAGGAACAGTGAAGGAGAGAAATTAATCCTTGGAGTCATTAAACTCTAGGCTTAATGGGCACACAGGACTCTCAGAATATTATGCGGCAGGAGTCAAATAGTGCTGATTCGCTGGGTTCTATGTTACAGACTACCAGATTATATCACGGCAGAAGCCTAAGTACTCAATGCCTCAGCCTAAAATTGGGAGACAAAAAAAAAAGGGGGTAAGGAATTTGGGAAAGAAGAGGCAGGAAAATAATGAAGAAACATACTAACGAAGCCTCTCCTTCTCTTGGAGTCTAGTTAAGGCTGGCACTGGATTGAAGCTTGAGAGCTTTGAACCTGAAAATATCATGAAACATTAAAAAATGACCTTGACACAAGTATTTGTGACCTATAACCATTTTTTGCTGAGTTTTATATTGTTTGTTGTAGTAAAAAGATTTGGAAAATTGTTTTTAGATGAAAGTAGCATTTCATGGAAGAGTAGAAATTGGTAGGGCAAAGGGACATAATGGAAGAACTCTCAAGCAACAAAAAATTTTCCAAGAGAAAGTAAAGATTAGGTTCAGAGTTAAAACAATAAGAGCAACAAGTGACTACAGATTGGTAGGATTCCTAAATTATTTTCATGAAGTTTAAACCAAGCAACCAAAGTGTTTAGCAGAGAAAGTGAAAGAATCAGATCAAGAAGAAAAGGAAATCTGAAAACTTTAGATCTCCAGTATAAATTAATAATGTTTAAATAAAATGACTCAGAGTTGTAACTTTCCACAGAATAACACAAATGACTGGAGTGAGAACTCTTACTTAAGAAATTTGTCTGTATATTAAAAAGCAATTGGAGATGAAATATTTATATAAAAATTATAGTCCAAGTTGATTAATTATCCATTTAATCTTGGCATTATTAAGATAAATAACTTAGATCAGGCACGGTGGCTCATGATTGTAATCCCAACAGCTTGGGAGGCCAAGGCAGGCGTATCACTTGTTTCCAGGAATTTGAGACAAGTCTGAGCAACATAGTGAGACCTTGTCTGTACAAAAGATTTTTTAAAAATTAGCTGGGTGTGGTAGAACACACCTGTAGTCCTGGCAACTCGGGAGGCTGAGGCAGGAGGATCACTTGCACAGGGGAGGTCTGGGCTGCAGTGAGCCATGATTGAACCACTGCACTCCAGCCAAAGGAACAAAACGAGACCTGTATAAAAAAGAAAAAAAAAAAAAGATAAGTAACATAGATATTTGTTTAACCTCTTAAGTGTAGACAAAGACAAAATAAATCAGAAATTTTAAAAAATTATAATATATAAGCAAGAAGCTGGACTATAGAGACACAAAAGCGTAATTACTTTTTAAAATATTAGGATTTTGTGAGACTAACAGGGAGAGAAATATAGAGAAACAAAGCCTTCAAACATTGAGGCAATTGAGTTTCCACAGTAATAGGAGAAGACGTTGATTAAGAAGTTGAAGGTGGAGAAAAAGGCCTTTTTCCATGCTGAGGATGAATTTGTAAATAGGCTTTTGGAAGAAGACATTATATGAAGGAATATATTGAATATATAGGCCATTTAATTTTTTTTCTTATACTAGTAATATGTCCAATTTATATAATTCAGAAAGAGAAAAAAGAAGAAAAAATTAACCATAAAATAAGTCAGCAATTCTAAGACTCAGAGATAGCTACTAAAACATTTTGAAATAGTTCCTTTCAGTTTTCTACGCATTGTTATCTGGATGGTATAATAAAGTTTGCAACTTTAACTGAAAAATTATACCAATGTATCAGCTATATCTTGATTGCACAAATCAAATTAGAAGATGAAGATGCAGTCATGTAAAAATATACAAACAAAAAAACTGGATAAGAAGGAGATTGAAAGAGGTAATATAAATTGTATTGTGGTAAATAGCTATGTATGAAATAGCAAAAAATGTTCACTAATGTTCTGAGGTTTCTCAGTTTCAGTATTATTCAAAATGACGTAGTTTATTAAAATTTATCCTGCTGCGTAATGATTTTGAAAAGATTATGACTTGCATAGATGACTAGTTCCGAAGACTAGACTAGGTTTTTGATCACAAATAATCATTTTATGTAAGCTGCATTTTTCGCTTGTGGCAAGGAACCTGCAGTAATCAGTAGTACCTCAAAGGAGGATAGCATCTGCAGAAAATCCCCATGCTGATTGCACAAAAATACCCATCTCTGCTGCCACTTAGGATAAAGAAATCTACAAATGATGGTGCTTTCATGTTATTTATGAGAAAATACCAAATAACCCCAAAAGCATAAATTTTCTCTAGCCTATAAAAAAGCTGAAGTTACAAGGCAACTAAGTAAATACCACTTTGGAATAGTGGGGTCCAAAAATGGAAAGGTCATTCATCTTCTCTTTCAAGCTCTTTTTTTACCAGCCTCTGTCAGGTGCTCATGGGAAAGACTGAGGGCAGGGCAACAGATCAGGGAGCATCCCCCTTGATGGCACAAGTGTAGAGATGAGCACTGGCTGCTGGAGGATAAGGGAAATGACCCTCCAAGTTTGATAGAAACTTCTTTTCTACAAAGTTAAGACACTGGGGTTGAGAGACAAAGCACCCTCTTAACCACAGTAACAAGTCAAAAGATCCACTGCTTCTGGAAAAAGTAGGAGTTAAATCATTAGAGTCAAAATTATTGGCCAAGACCAACCTCAGATACAGCCAGGCATGGTGAAAGAGCCCTGTTCTTTGCACAGGACCTGTCTAAGGCTGAGGCTGGGCCAAGATAAAAGAGAACCCCACTCTCATGACAAATCTACTCCTACAACAAACAACAATCAACCACTGGGGTAGGTAGAAGAACATAGAAAGACCAGAGAAAGACCTCCTCTGTATCAAGGTGTCCAGGAATAGCTGAAGTGGAAGCAGGGAAACTAAAACCTCCAGCATCTTAGCTGCCACTCTAAGCACAAGATAAGTAGGTGGTCAATTAGCTCATCGGTCTCAGGAAGAAATGGAAGCCTATGGTCTCCTGACGGTAACAATAGAGACAGCAACAGGCAAACACTAACACTGATCTACTTTCAAAGGCATTATGCAAACAAAAGAAGTCAGGCACAGAAGACTATATATTTTATTCTTTTGTTTTCATGACATTTTGAAAGGGTAAAATTATATGGGGTCAAAAATCAGATTCATGTTCACCAGTGGCTGGGGATGATTGGAAAGGACTGATTAAAAATGCATAAGGGAATGTTTTTCGGCAATGAATATTTATTCTATATCTTCATTGTGATGGTGGCTACGTGACTATGGACATGAACTTAAATGTGTATAAACTAACTTTTTAAAAGTCTGCACAAAGAAAGTGTGATGTCACATTTGTTGAAAGGAGAACTCAACTGGGATTCAGGAGACCTGGTTCAAAAAAATGTTCAAACACAGAGAAGTGTTCAAAAAACCTTTTTAGTCACATAAAAAAGTGAAAAATAAAATCCTGATATTGCTATACAACAACAAATGGCTTTAACAAAAAAAAATGCAAAATCATGCCAAACAAACATATAAACATACCAAAATATACAATGAACCAAGTTTAGAGAAAGTATAGTTTAGTTTCTCTATACCAGAGAATAGCATAGTATACCAAGTATAGTACAGTTTCTCTATACCAAAGTATAGAGAAATTGAAACAGTGTATTGCTGGTGGGAATGCTGGTTGGTACAACTATTCTGAAAATTGGCAATATCTACTAAAGCTAAATAAATGCTTTCTACATGATCCAGCATTCCATTTCTAGGCAGACGAAGTGGAAAGGACAAAGCAAGTTTGAAAACATTTATGGAAGGTTCCGCACAACAAAAATGCTTACCCCTTTACCCATGGCCTATTTTAGTTAAGATAAAGGTCATACCATAATTTGCTTTCTAGAACTTGTTTACCTACTCTTTCAGATAACAAACGCTGGATGATGAATTTTTGGCAATGAGAAAAATGATGTAAACGTTACAAGATTAGATAGATGATTTAGATACTAAGCAAGAGTTAGCAATATTTTTGCAAAGTTATGTAATTCTGATATTTATTCTTCTTGATTTATAAATATATAACCCTCATTTGATTTTTTATTTTTATAAATCTGTGGAGTACCTATGTATTTTTTTATAACATGGATAAAATAGTGGCAAAGTCTGGGCTTTTAGGAGACCATCACCTGAACAGCATTCAGTTGTTCTTATTGAAGCTTCAAATTCTTTTCTTAATAAGGGGAGTACTATTTTTGTCTTGTTGGCTCACTTTAAAAGTATCTTTGTTGGCCAGTTGCAGTGGCTCAAGCCTGTAATGTCAGCACTTTGGGACGTCGAGGCAGGTGGAGTATGAGGTCAGGAGTTTGAGACAAGCCTGGCTAATATAGTGAAAACCCGTGTCTACTAAAAATACAAAAAAAAATTAGCTGGGCGTGGTGGCATGCACCTGTATTCCCAGCTGCTTGGGAGGCTGAGGCAAAAGAATCGCTTGAACCCACTAGACGGAGGTTGCAGCGAGCCGAGATTGGGCCACTGCACTCCAGCCTGGGCAACAGAGCGAGACTCCGTCTAACACAAACAAACACACACACACGCACACACACACACGCACACACACACACACGTGATTTTGTTGAAGTTGACAGACATAAGATGAATGTATTTCAATAATAAATTTGTTCATATTCAAAAATATTTTGAGACTTATTTCTTTTTTTTTGTTTGTCATTCAAATGGGAGAGAAGAAACAATACAAAAGTCCTTGTTAACTGCCTTGCAGTAAATGTGAGCAAGCATGTCAATTCATGTTTTGGTCCATCCAAACTCACTTCCACCCTGCAGAGTCCTCCGGTGACACGCAGGGGAGGACTAGCCTAACTATATGCAGCAAAGCACAGAATAAAAGGGGATGAAAGTAAAGTATGTTTCTTTTGAACCTAAATAGGATTATAGAAGAGCTGATATTTATCAAGGCTCTGTTATGTATAAAGCTTCCACACATTTTCCCTGCCAGTTGCCTTGGAACACAGCAGGGAATGTCTCTCCCAAACAGAGGAACTGCCTCTGAACTGCTATGAAACCAAGAATGCATTAGAATATTGGCAGATTATCAGTTCAGGCTAAATTTATAGTAATCTTCAAAACACCCAGAATGCTAATGAGGATATCAGGTAATTCTAGGTTATTGTTTTATGTGTTGGTTGGTATATTTAACAAATTATATTTCTGGGAAGAAGTGTCTAATCAACCAAGAATGGGCATTTTAATCACGTTTTACTTTTGACTTGTCTGAGATTAGTAAAATTATTTGTAGAAAGGTCAAGCCAGAAGATCAGATTGTAACCAATCACACTACAACAGGTCCCGCATCTGTGTTGGGTTTTTCTGCATCTGGACTAGATTATCTCATCTTCCTTCCCAGCTCTAAAATCTAATGAATCTATAACACAGCAGAACAACTTTCTATGTGTGATAAAAACATAATGTATATAGTAAAACCTTCATTTTAGAATCAATAGGAATCTCTCAACAAGGGATTAACCACCAGAATATATAAAGAATTCCAAGAACTCAATAGCAGAAAAGCAAACAATCTGATTAAAATGGGGCAAAAGACCAAAACAGACATTTCTTAAAAGAAGACATACAAATGGCCAAATACTACATAGAAAGATGTTCAACATTACCAATTGTGATGGTTAATAATGAGTGTCAACATGATTGGGTGGAAGGATGCAAAGTATTGTGCCTGGGTGTGTCTGTGAGAGAGTTGCCAAAGGAGATTATCATAGGAGTCAGTGGACTGGGAGAGGCAGACCCACTCTCAATCTGGACAAGCACCATCTAATAAGCTGCCACCTTGGCTAGAATAAAGCAGGCAGAAGAATGTGGAAGGACTTGACTTGCCAAGTCTTGGGGCATCTGTCTTTCTCCAGTGCCAGATGCTTCCTGCTCTTGAACCTCACACTCCAATTTCTTTAGCTTCTGGACTCTTGAACCTACACCAGTGGTTTGCTAGGGGCTCTCAGGCCTTCAGCCACAGACTGAAAGACTGCACTGTCGGCTTCCCTGCTTTTGTAGTTTTGGGACTTGAACTCTCTTCCTTGCTCCTCAACTTGCAGATAGCCTATTGTGGGACTTCACCTTGCGATGGTGTGAGTCAACAATCCTTAATAAACTCCTCTTCATATATACATCTGTGCTATTAGTCCTGTCCCTCTAGAGACCCCTGACTAATACACTAATCATCAGGGAAATATAAATCCTTGAGGCATCATCTTACCCTAGTTAAAATGGCTGTTATGAAAAAGACAACAAAAGCGTAAGTCCTGGTGAGGGATACAGCGACACAAGAATGCCTGTACACCACTGGTGGGAATCAACAGGGAATTCTTGAAGCATTTTCTATCTTCAAACTTAAGAATAGGTTTTGGAGAAACAGGGCCTGTTCAATACCTGAAACTAGAACGTAAAATTCTGAAAACTACCACTATTGGAAACACAATGACCTAAGAAATACATAAAATCAGTTCTGTCATATGTAAAATCTGTATTTTTATTTTATTTCATGTTGTTCATGACCCCAAAAATCATAAACCTTCATCAGCATCTATGACAGTGCATGACACAAAGTAGATGCACGGTAAATAAGTATTAAATGAATAACTATAAATGGAAAATAAAACAGAAATCTGTGAGTCTCCTTTTAAGAGACCAACAACCATTGGGCCATCTGAACTGCCTGAGCTTCTTCAATCATTTTAAAACTTTTTGTATTCATTGTGAAGTACCTGTTTAATTGTTTTATTTTGTTTTTATTGTGAAGTATAACACGCAGAAAATGCATACAGAATATAAACATACAGTTCATTAATTTGCAATCACACAATGAAAACTTGGATACCTGTCTTCTGGGTTAGGGAATAGAAAATTGCTACTACTTCAGAATTCTCTCTAGTCTGCTGCTAAGCTATTGTATATCCGAAGCTTTATGATATTCACTTCCTTATTTTTCTTCATAGCTGCACCCCTAAACATGCATCACAAAACACTATAGTTGTGCCTGACTTTTGACATTTATGTGGTGAAATCATACTTGTATACATTGTTATCCACAACTGAGCTTGTGAGAGTCATCTATATTATACAGAGTGAAAGTTAATTTAATTAAATTGCTGTACAGCAGGGAGCGTCAAACTTTTCCTTAAAGGGCTTGATAGAAAATAGTGTAGGCTTTGTGAGCAAGAAGCAAAATAGAAGCTATTGTGTATATAACCATTTTAATAATAATCATCTAAAAATGCATAAGCCATTCTTAGCCTATGGGATATAAAATAACACACAGCTAGCTAGATATGGTTCAAGGTCTACAGTGTGATAATCCATGCTGAATGATTTTGCATTATATAAATATGTCACCATTTATTTATGCCTTTTACTTTTGATGACATTTGGGTTGTTTCCAGTATAAGGCTTTTACAAATGATGCCACTGTGAATATCCTCATATATGACTCTTAGAGAACATAAGTATACGTTTCTGTTGTGCGTGTATCACATTTCTTGTAGTGACATTTCCTAGTACTAGGTTATCCATATATTTTGACTTTGGTAGATAATGTGAAACCATATTCTAAAGTTGTATTAATTTACATTTCTACCATCCTCTATGAACATTCATATTGTACAAATTTTTGTCGTTAGCCTTTCATATTCAATCAAAACACTATCTTCCAAAGTTACTTAGATCAGCTCCTTTCTTCCTTATGCCCTTTGTCTGGGTTGTATCATACATACACAACACAGTAAAATTTATTTGTCACAGTCTGCATTTTATCCTGTAATTCCAAAATCTTGGTTGATTTTTTCTTAAAGCTTGTATACAGTAAAGTTTACTCTGCATGAGTTTTAATATGTACATGGAGTCATGTATTCCCCACCCAGTACCCGAGAGGAGAAGAGTTCCATTACCCTAAAGATTTCTCTGCGTGGCGTTTTGTAGTCAACCACTCTCGCCTTTCACAATGCCTGGCAACCATTGATATGGTTTCCATCTACAGTTTTCTTTTCCTGAATTTTATTTGAATTAAATCATGTAATGTGTAGTCTTTTGGCTCTGGGTTCTTTCATTTTACAAAAGGCATTTAGTATTCTTCCATATTGTTACATAAATCAATTATTTATTTTTATTATTGAATAACAGCAGTCCCTTCGATGGATGTACCAGAGTTCTTTTATGCATTCAACTGATGGACATCTTAATTGTTTCCAGTTTCGGTAGATTAGGAATAAAGCTGCTATGAACTTTTGTGTATGAGTTTTTGTGCGAACAGTTTACTTGGGTATCTAGAAATAAGATTGCTTCTTTTAAAACTTTATAAGAAACTGCCAAACTATTTCCCCAAATCATTTATCATTTTCCATTTCCACCAGCAATGAATGAGAGTTCCTGTTCTTGTTTTTCCACTTCTTTGCCACCAACACTGAGAATTATCAATTTGTTTGATTTTGATAACTCTAATAAATGTGTAGTGGTATCTCGTTGTTATTTTAATTTGTATTTCCCTAATGATAAGCAATGTGGAACATTTTTTTTTCATATCCTTGGTTGCCATTCATATGTCTTCTTTGTGAAGTACCTGTTCAGACATTTTGTCTCCTTTTTTTTTTTGAGACAAAGTCTCACTCTGTTGCCAGGCTGGAGTGCAGTGTCACAATCTCAGCTCACTGCAACCTCTGCTTCCTGGGTTCAAGCAATTCTCCTGTCTCAGCCTCTTGAGTAGCTGGGACTACAGGTGCGTGCCCCCATGCCTAGCTAATCTTTGTATTTTTAGTAGAGATGGAGTTTTACCACGTTGGCCAGGACAGTCTGAATCTCCTGACCTCTCAATCTACCTGCCTTGGCTTCCCAAAGTGCTGGTACTATGGGCATGAGCCACCACGTCTGGCCCATTTTGCCTATTTTTAATTGAATTATTTTACTGGGTTTTTAAAAGTCTTTATATATTCAGAATATAAGTTTTACAGCAGACATAGAATTTGAAAATATTTCTCCCTAGATACAATTTTCAATCTTTAATAGTGTCTTTTGCAAAGTAAAACTTTTAAATTTTGATAAAGTCTAATTTGCAATTTTTTTCTCTTATAAGTGATACTTTTGGTCTTTCATCATAAAATTAATTGCCAATGCAAAAGTCATGCAAATTTCTTAGACAGGACTCACAAATTTATGTGCGTCTTCATTATTGTGCAAATTGTGTGCTAGAATGACTGTATTTTGACTGTCCTGGGAAACATACTATTAGGGTCTAACCCATCTAAGTCAGAGTTACCAACCACTCTAGAATTTTTAATTGAAAAAAATAATTTTTCAAAAGCTTTTTTCTTATAAATTACTAGACCTGATATTTTAGTTCTTAATGTAAACACATTTCTCACTTTTAATTGCTTTAAGAGATAATCTACAGCAAGTTAAATGAGAGTATTGATAATTTATGGGATAATTGGTAGAGCTGTGTAGAACTCAACAGGTCTATTTTTAAAAACATTACTAATATTTCTTATTTCAGTTAATGAATTTTGTAGTAGTGCCATAAGTATTCCTTAGTATTTTCCACAGTACTAAGAGTAGAATCTATATTTATTAACTGCTTCATTTAACCAAGTTTATCCTCAGAGAGACTTTCAAAGTTGTAGATTTGATATTTATGATCAGTTTCTTATGTATAAATCTCAATTTAACTTCGAACATGTACTTAGAAACATTATTGGGATACTATTCCATAGAGACTGGATTTGGAAACGAGAGCCATCTTAAGTTTGGTGTGGAAGTTTGAGAGAAACTACAGCTATCTGTTTAAATATTAACATGTATCTGTTTCCTCCATTTAAGTGTTCTAGGTTATGTATAGGTGTTCTAACATGTAAACAGAGCCTTTTTTTTTTTTTTTTTTTTTTTTTTTGAGACGGAGTCTCACTCTGTCACCAGGGCTGGAATACAGTGGTGCGACCTTGGCTTACTGCAAACTCTACCTCCCAGGTTCAAAGGATTCTCCTGCCTCAGCCTCTCGAGTAGTGGGACTACAGGAGGGTACCACTACACCAGCTAATTTTTTGTACTTTTAGTAGAGATGGGGTTTCACCATGTTGACCAGGCTGGCCTTGAACTCCTGACCTCATGATTCGCCTGCCCCAGCCTCCCAAAGTGCTGGGATTACAGGTGTGAGCCACTGCACCCAGCCTAAACAGAGCCTTTTATGTAGTATGAGCTTTACAACTATTTGTTAAATTTTAATTTCGACTTCAAGGTAACATCAAGTGTATGATGTGTTCCCAGAACTGTATTATAGATGGCTCTGATGTGGATTTTATGTACTCTAAGGTGGAAAGAAGCAATACAGATGCTGCTTTTTGTTCTTTTAGGCTCTGTGGAATGAAAGATGGTCCAAATCTGATCATTTTCATCAGTCGAATCCTGATTTGGAAACTTTTAAAAGTGAGTAGTATCTGAAAATAATAATCCGTGTCTAAACATACAAATAGACAGAATAAATTACTCTTCACATAGCAAAATTGTATTTATTAATGAGTAAACCCATAATCTTATCAATGACTTGCTAACTCACTCACTAGATGACTAGATGATGACCAACATTTTAATTTAAGTGCAGCATGCCCTTATATTAAGGCTTTAATGTATTTTTAAAATTAAATTAGCCAATGAGAGGTACTTTATACTGTTTTAAGTCATTTACGTCTTACTGTGACTGAGATTTTAGGTTTAGACTTTGGTAGAGGAGAGAAAACAAAAGTATTTGGTACCTAAGTGATAGGAAATGGGTAATAGAAGGATAAAGAATAGAGAGACAAGGCTCCAGGGAATCAAGCTTTACTCTATCCACAATTAATATTCGAAGTAGTCCTTTTGGGCTTTTGAAAGTGATAAAAGTTGAACCTTTAGTTTTATTTGCTTCAAAAATAAAGGATATAAGTTCTTCATGTTGTTCTATCACCTATAGCTCTTGCAGTTTGCTGGGTGTTTACTAATTCATGATTGTACTATTAAGTAGACACCCTGTCATTTCAACTTTATAAGTAAATGCTACTGTATATGTGTGTTTATTTTTCAATAATGCCAATTAATAATAAACAATTAATTTGAAATCAGTGACATACTAGGTAATTTTAATGTGATACTTTTCAGTAACACTGCATAAAAAGATTAGAGGCAGATTTATTAGGATGCCAGAGTAATTATCTTGTTGGTTTGTGGATACTTTTATTTTCTGTGTTTACTTTTATTGACTTTTAAATTTTGCTACAATAAGCATGACATTATCAATTCTATAGGAAAATTCATCTAGGTTTAAAAATTTATTAAGGTTTAAAGTTCATTTATTGGAAGTTTCTTATTCCAGTCTCAAAGAGAACATATATAACTGGGGTATATAAATTGCCATTCATAACAACACAATAACCGTGGGGAACTTCAATACCCCAATGACAGTCTTGGACAGATCTTCGAGGCAGAAAACTAACAAAGAAATTCTGGACTTAAATTTATCGCTTGATCAATTAGACCTAACATCTTCAGAATACTCCACACATAAACCACAGAATATACAGTCTTCTTATTTGAACACAGAACATATTCCAAGATCAACCATATACTCAGCCATAAAATAAGTCTCAATAAATTATAAAAAAAACCTGAAATCAGGCTGGGCGAGGTGGCTCACATCTGTAATCTCAGCACTTTGGGAGGCTGGGGCAGGCAAATCACAAGGTCAGGAGATCGAGACCATCCTGGCTAACGTGGTGAGACCCCATCTTAAATCTGTAGATTACTTTGAGTAGTATGGCCATTTTAATGATACTGATTCTTCCAATTTATGAACATGGGATGTTTTTCTATTTGTGTCATCTATGATTTCTTTCATCAATGTTTTATAGTTCCTTTTTTTTTTTTTTTCTTTGAGATGGAGTTTTACTCTTATTGCTCAGACTGGAGTGCAATGGCATGATCTTGGCTCACTGCAACCTCTGTCTCCTGGGTTCCAGTGATTCTCCTGCCTCAGCCTCCATAGCAGCTGGGATTACAGGCACACGCCACCCTGCCCAGCTGATTTTTGTGTTTTTTAGTAAAGACGAGGTTTCTCCATGTCGGCCGGCTTAGTCTTGAACTCCTGTCTTCAAGTGATCCACTTGCCTCAGCCTCCTAAAGTGCTGGGATTACAGGTGTGAGCCACCATGCCTAGCTTATAGTTCTCTTATAAAGATTTTTCTTTCCCTTGGTTAGATATATTTCCAGGTATTCTGCTTTTCTGTGGCAATTGTAAATGGGATTGAATTTTTGATTTGGCTCTCAACTTGAATGGTGTATAGAAATGCTATTGATTTTTATACAGTGGAACATAATTCTGCCAGATTCTATACTACTTAATGATAAGGACTGCCTTCTTTTCCAGTTTTCAATAACGTGTTACCAGCTTCCATCTAATATTTTATTAGAAGCACCTTTAATATTCCTATTTCTAGCAACAGGCTACTAGTGCAAACTATGATTTTTCTATTATGCCCCTTCAAACTCTTCTAGCCTCTGCTCACTCAATAACAAAGCTGCTTTCACATTTTGAGGTATATTATATAGCAACAGTCTACTTCCTATTACCAAAATTTGTATTAGAGTTCTCCAAAGAAATGGAATAAATGTATCAACTATATAATATAGACATTACATCTCATATAGTGATAAAGAGAGAAAGAAATTTATTCTATGAAATTAGTTTACATAATTTTGGTGACTGATAAATTCACACTTTATATGGCAGGCGAGAAAAGAAATTCAGTTAAGAGTTGACATTGCATGCAGTCTTCAGATTGAAATTTGCAGAGCAGGCCAGGTAGGCTGGAAACTCGGGCAGGTGTTATATTGTAGTCTTAAAACCAAAATACTTTTTCTCTGAGAAACCTCAGTATTTTTTCTTAAGGCCTTTCACTGAAGGAGGTCTACTCACATGAGAGAGAATAGTCTGCTTTATTTAAAGTCTACTGATTTAAATTATTAATTTCCGATGAGATTAAAAACTTAGGTAGAATATACCTTTACGGCCACATCTATTCTTGTGTTTGGGAAAACATCTGGGCACCACAGCCTAGCCAAGTTAACATATAATATTAACCAGCACACACTCCAATCGTACTATAGAGTTGAAGTTGATTTTGTAATACAGCATAGGCTCAATCCTGCTGTAAAATGAGTATAGGACAAGAACGAGAACAGAACTTCCCAGGGAAATTAGAACCCCTAACTCACCCACTTACAAGAAGTGGAACTTTAGAAAAGTTACTCAATTTCCACATTCTTTCCTTTTTAATTAATAAAAGGAGATATTGCTATCTGTTACAGGGTTGTTGTGAAGATTAGTGGGTGACAGTGATACATCTGAACTTAAAGGTATATAGCAGTACTCAAAAGATGTTGATTGTATTCCTCTTTCCTTTAGTTTGAGACTCTGGAAATGAAATAATATAAGCTTTGGAAATCAAATAATATAAGGATATTCACTATCTCTCATATTGATTATGTTTGAAAATATGGTGATCTAATAGCTCCCCTAAAGTTATTAGCAAGAAACCATAGATCAGTAATTAAATATTCAGTAGGGCACAAATGTGCCTATGGATTCTGAATATGTGCTTATTGAATGTTATTTATGAGTCTGGTTAATCATGGAAAGGGTAGAGTTAAAAATTCGTAAGTAAAGCATCTGAACAATCTTAGAGAGTTGCATCATTGTAATCTTTGTATACAGTATGCATTAGATATTAATGTTAGGTACTTATGATGATTTGCTGTTCAGTAATTGAATGGACAAACCTTTAGCTTCACATATGGGAAGGCCCAGCTATTTAGATATAGTAGTGTTGTTTAGGATCAGTGTGCATCAGGAAACATTTGAAATGAAGGCTCTGGAAATAATAGTTTTACAAATCAAATCTAAAGTAATGGTAAATATCATGTTCAGAGCTTAGTATGCATCAGAAATTTTTGAAATTCCTTTTCATCAGGTTTCTAGGAATGATTTTGCACAATGGACCTCTCCCATATATAGAATTGCTTCTGTCTTAAAACTGAATTCTTTTCAGATGGATATTCCAGTAAAACGGCCAGAGGCTACTATAAAGTGGAGTGCTCGTAAATAAGTAGACTCTTGAGATCTTTATAAACTAGAACATATTTATAGAAAAACAAGTGAAAATTCAATAAAAGTGTTGACATGCTGCCAAACAAATCAGTGGAAGATAGTCATCACATACTCAAAACTCAAAAATAATCACCATCATTCAAATCAACCATGATAAACAAAGATAAACAAGTGGAGAAAAGCTGAACCAGAAATTCTGAAAACAATACTTCTGAGTCCTTCATACCAGAAATAGCGTTTTCATGAACAAACTGTGGAATTTATTCTGAAATTTCAAAATAGGACTCTTTCAATGAGCATTTCAGAAATGGTTTTTCTCTAGGGTTACACTTAGCCTAGTGGACAATTTTGCCTAAGGAATGAACTAAAGACTGAAGGTTAAGCTCAGGTGTTCACAGTTTAGGACACTGTTTTTGCTGCTTCTTACATTCAGTTTCTTAGACCTGAAATCCGAGAGTCACCCTGGTTCCTCTCTTTCCCTTCTGCTCTTACCCAGTATCCAATTCATCAACAAATCCTGTCACTCCGCCTTCAACATCTATCACAAATTAAAGTCCTTTTCACTAGTTTCACTCTGTCACTCTCTTCCCATGATCTACAGTAATCACCTTCCAATTGGTCTTATAATTTCTAACCTTAACCCCTCACTGTCTCTTCTCCATACAACAGGCAAGTGTACTTTACAAATCAAACCATGTTTCTCTCTGGCACAAAATCTTCCGATGGTTTTCTATTACACTTACAATAAAAATTTAAAATTCTTACTGTGGCTTAAAAAGGTCTACTTGATCTGGCCCTCTTCCTTCATCCCATGCTTTCCCAATTGAGTTCACTCCACTCCAGCCTCTTAAAGATTAATTCTGTCTCTTAAAGAAGCTAAACATATACTCACTCTTCCATCTGTGTGGATGCTATCTTTCAGTTTTCACGTAGGCTCCTCCTTTAAGTCAGTGAATTTTGCCCTCGCTTTCTCCCTTTCTATCCTTTAACCTACTTCATTTTTAATGACACTTACCATTGTATGAAATTGTACTGTTTATTGTTTACTTGTTTATTGTATGTCTTCTCCAATAGAAAATGGGTTCCCAAAAAAGTTGTAAGTGTTTTAGGCTTTTATTCACTGATACATCCCAGCTTCTGAAGTACTTGGTAATACTTACTGAACATATAAATCAAAGAAGAATGAATGAATTTCTGTGGAAATCCTAGGTGAAAGTAATGGATCATTGGTCCAGAGAATAATTATGATGAAAGGAGTTCAAGAATCAAGACGTGTTCAAGAAGTACAGGATTTAAATAAAAAATAATAAGTAGAAATACTCTAATATGAACTACCAGACCATGCCAAGCCTCTTTCCTACACAGTCTATTCATAGTGACAGAAATAGAAATAAGAGTAGCATTGATCACTTTTTCATTATAACTAGTTGTGAGATTTTAGCTTAAAATTTATGTTTCAACATAATGAAAAGTGTGTGTGTATGTGTGTGTTTGTTTAATTTGCTTAGAATATATCAGCCACAGATATGAAGGTGTGACTTAAATTCAGGATCTAGGACTAGCCATTCAAACTTTTCTTCTCTGGAATGTATATGTCATTTAACAAATAGGAGCTTTCATTTTACATTCTTCCCAACTTGAATAATGGAAACTTGGAGCTGTCCTTGGCTCTTTCCTTTTGCCTGCAGAAAATTTAATTGTACAAAGGAAAATTGAAGCCAACTTACAAAAAAATAAAAGTGATTCAAGATGGGTAAGGAAGGGGAAGGGAACTAGATGCCGTCATCTGAGTCCTGGCGTTTAGACCTGCCCTGAGGCCAGCTCCACCTCTGTCCTCCCTAAGTCAATAAGGCAATTAATTCTCTTTATTTTTAAAAAAAACTAATTTGCGCTGATTTTCTGTCACTTGTGACAAAAAGTCCTGAGTAAATCATTTAGAAAAGAATAATGTTCTTGATCAGATGCTTCAATTATTCTTCTGATATTTAGACAATACATGCTAACGGATATTATATTAAAATTAGACATTTTATGATGATACAGCTCTTTAGAGTATATCTGTTCCATGGTAATCAATGCTTTATGTAATGTAATCTTACTCAAAGCCCCAAATATAAAGCAAATAAAAATGCTGAGTGTTTTGTGAAAAGTGTTTTGTGAGTATTTCAGACAGAGGGATTGGAAGGGCTCTGTGGAACTGCAGGACTCCTTGGGGACATTGATTCTTTCCTTAGTTTGAGAATTAACAAATTGTAAATATCAAGTTAGGGAAATTAAATAACTTTCCCCTGGCATACAACTAGCTGATTTACTCACTGGCCATGAGAAAAAAAAAATGGATAAAGATAGTAAATTCGAATCTAATTTTCGAACCCTTAATTTATAGTCAGTCACTCCTATCACAGGACTTAGAATATCTTAAGTTTTCAATATAAAGCTCAAAGTATATAGTACAAAAGCCTTTTGAAGCTCTAACTGTGCTTACTTCCCTACCACATACATTCACCAAGTTACTAGATCCCTGAAGACATGGCTTTTTCTGTTTTCTTGTATTGACACTTTTTTTTTTTTTTGCCTCTGCTTACCATATTCTACTGGATTTTGTATATTCTCTGCCTCCAACAGTGCCTGGTATATGGTATATATTCAACAGATGTCTGTATAAAGAATGAATGGATTTCCTGTCTTCTCTAGATTTCTGTGATCCAGAGAAATCAGAGATATCTTTGGTCTTCCTATTACAGGATTCCTGAGACGACAGAAGTCTTCATTGCTACATCCATAAAGAAGTAACCTCACTTTTCAGTCTTTTATATTTACCATCATTCCACAGGTAATGCCCTGGGTGATTCTGTTTTACAATATCAGGCCAAATTATGAACTTATAACTTGTTTTTGTTTAAATGTACTTTTTATTAAAGAAAATTCAGATGTATCAATTACTTTTTAAGCTTGAATAATTACTTGCAGTATGATTTAATTAGATAAAAATTCATTATTTTTAATTAACTTTTTATAAAATAAAGGTCGAAGAAGGGCTATGTGTTTTCTTGAGTTGAACATGTTAAGAAAAACAAAACTAAATTTATTTTTATGATAGTTTACATAACCATGTATATTTTTTACATTTTAATGACCTTTTTCCTTTTTTATGGGAGAATTTTATTTACCAGGAATGACATATTTTCTGAGTGGAGCATGATGGTTTTTTTAGCTTTGATGTATATGTTAGAGTCTCACAGGGAATTTAGATGAATGTTTATCATTTGGTCCAGCTCTCATATAGAGCTTAGAAATATTTTTTTCCAAGGCTAACCAGTGACTTTGATATGCCTTTTTTAAGGACCTCAAATATTAGAGTGCACAAAGCTAGAATATTCCCTGGAAACATGAAAAAACAAAAACAAGCCAAGTAGTGAAATTATAGAGAAAACTTGTTGTTCTCTTTAGAAAGAACCATCAGAATTCTAAGGAGTTCAAGTAATTAGTGAAAAGGGCAGTAAGATTGCAAGTAAAATGGAAAATAGTACATTTCATAAGTTACTGGTTATACACTGTGAAAAGAAGAGCCTACTTAGAGAAACTCCTGCTTAGGCTTTTCAGTAGAAAATCTTGGCTTTAAGTTTTAGTTTTATCATGCAATAGCTGTGCCCTTGCTAAACTTCTCTGATGCTGAATTTTCTCATGTTCAAAATCAAAGTAATCACACTGTTATGTACTCAAAGGACTAATGTCAAACAGGAGTTAACATAAGTGGAAGCAATGACTTTTCACTTTTCCAGATACTTTGAAAGGATTCAATTCACTTATTTCTTCAGGAAAATATAATTGGAAGATTAATTTAATATTCTCTGTAAGTCAGACCTTGAAAACACTGAGCCAATGCCTGGAAAAGATCGAATTTTGTAACAATCATGCAAATTTATACTTTGTCACTTTTTAAAAAATATTTAATTACCAAAGTCATTGATGAAATACAGGCTCTTTGCAAACTTGTCAAAGTTGTTCATGTTCCATCCTCCAACATTTCTTCCCTCTCTGTAGCTAAACAATGTGGGGATTTTTCCAGATCATTTTCTGTCATTGTTATGATTTTATAACTACTCTGCTAAATCCAAATATTAGAATATATTTTTCTAATTGGGTGTACTTTGGCTTCAATTATATCTGACAAAAGCTTAACAGAAGCTGTTTATTGTATCACAAAGCAGATCCACAGACAGGGCAGGAACTCCAAGGTAAGCTCAATAGCCGATATAAGTGTGGATACTTTTTTCTCCATCTTTTCAGATTCCCATCCGCACCTTGACAGAAACACCTCAACTTGTCTGTGGTTACAAAATGTTGCAGCTCTTTCAGACATCAGGTCCTCATGCAACAATATATAATGGTGGAAACTACAGTTTTCCTAACATGTGACCTTCTAAAACATTTTCGCAGAATTCCCCAGAAGAGTTCCCCTATTGTCTCATTGGCCAGGGTTACAATTCATGCCATGCCTGAACAAATTACGTAAAAGAAAAACAGAATTTTTATAATTTGGTTAGACAACTGACTTACACCCTCATACTCCCAGCAAATATGAGAGGGTAAACGTATGAATAAATCAAAGGCTCTCAGCAAGAAAGAACACGGTAACCTTCAATGTCTGCCAAAAACCACAAATTATATAGAAACTGTGTTCCATAATGACAACAAATTAATTGATAGGAAAACTATATGAATGTTTCTAGTCATCCTTCGAATCTCAGCTTACCTTCTGCTTCTTCCAGCAAGCATTTCCTTGACTTCTCAAAGTAGGTCACTGGCCTGCTTAACATCATCAGAGGATTCAGGGGCTTTCAGAGCTAGGTGGCACAAATGCTGCCATCAGATTATTTGATTCTTGTCTGACGTACTGACTAAACTGTAAAATCAATGGTGGGAGAAACTAGGGTTATTTAACTCACCTTTATAGCTTTCATGCTTAGGACACTGTCTGGTACACAGACATTTATTCATTTATAAATGAATAAAGATTTCATGTAGAAATTTCATGAATAACAGAGGGAAAATAAGGATAGTTTTTACCGTTGCTGAAATAATCCAATAAAGGAAAGGGATGGAAATACGGCATAGAAAGTTTTAGATGTAAAATCAAGCAAATTTTCAAAGCTGACATAGGCAAAACTTGCCTGGACATTAAGAATTTAAATATGCTCTCTCTGGAGCAGGAGGTAGCGTTTTAAATTTCTTAGGCTTGTTCTTGAAAAGCTTAGGAGGCAGACACTGGCTTTCCAACATGAATATTTCAGCAGTTAAAAGCTCCCTCACTTGGCCTTAATCTATAACTGCTCTCTGTGTGTGTATAAGTGGGAGACACCATCTCAAATAAAATTGTTTTAAACTAGGGAAAATAAAAGGGAAATTAAAAGTTAAATTAACAAAACACACTAAAAGGAAAGCACAACTCTTTTCAATAGAGCCAGAAAGTAGGGCCTTGAAGTTGGAAATGAGACAGGAGAGGGACAGAAAGAGAGAGAGGTATAGAAGAAGAAGGACTTCTGTGCTATTTTATTTAAAGATTCTGAAGAGGGAGAATTGTTCAGAACTGGCACACTCCCTCTGTTTGGTTTTAGAAGGGGTCTTTCTGAACTATCTTGCACTATGACTAACCTCCTGCTCTTAGCCATCCTGGTGTGTGAGATTGATAGCAGAGAAACAGAGCAATGGGAAATCAAGAGTAGGGCAGCCCTATCAACCTTTCTAGACAGGAACTTCTGAAACATAGCGGCCTTGAAAGGTCGTGATGTATGAATTGAGCTTCTTGGAATCTTCCTCCCACAAGAAAAATGTATGAGTCTTTGTAGCTAAAGAATGATAACCTCCTCATAGCCAATGTTCTGAAACTTTGATTCAGTCCACAGGATCTGACTTTTGCTTCCTGTTACTTCTTGTGGTCTGTATACGTGTGTGTAGCTGAGTGTATCTATTTGTGTTCTTCTGTAGCTGGCAAAATAGCAGTTTTTTCCCATAGGTTGTCCTTAGAAATAGCATGGTTCATGCTTATGTTAAATTACATATATTTAACATATATATATAATTAACATATACATAATTATATATAATTAACATATATATAATTTAAGCATTATATATATATAAAATGCTTAAATTATTTAAACCATATACATAATGTTTTAAATAATTTAAGCATTTTATATATATGTTTTATATATATATAAAATGCTTTTATATATATATATATATATGTATAATGCTTAAATTATTTAAAAACTAAACCCTCTGACAGTGAAATGAATAAAGCAAACAGTATTAGTAACAAATCAGGCATTATTTCAACTATGCTTACCACCATGGTTTCCAGTGTCATCAATGCATTTTGAAATAAATGGGCATTGGTGTCAAAATAACTTCCAGGGAGTAATGAAGTTTCCTGACTATTTAGCCTAGGACATTAACCATATAAAGGCAAAATTACTTCTAAGGAACAATAAATATGAGATGTGTTCTTAATTATAAGCAACATTCTCAGCCTTTGCTGAATCCCGATCTTGCTTTAATGCTTCACTGGGTTCAGAATTTGCTCACTACTCAACCTTATGATATAAAAATAGAGTCCTTTTTGACTGAGGGCAGCAGTTTTGACTCTCAACTAGTTGGTAAAAGAGCGTCATAGTCAGAGGATATTGGGTTCTCAAAATTGATAGAAGATCATTCCAAATGCTGATGGACATCTGTCTTAAAATTACTGTTTCATATGGATTGGGCACAGTTCCAGCACTTCATAAAAAATACTCTTGACTTCTCAAGAAACTCCTTTCTGGTTTTACCATATGGGAACTGTTTTCTTTAGAAATGAAGATGACAGAGGGCTCTCTCATCACTTTTCCTCATGAGACATATTTCCAGTTCCTAAAGAGTGCTACTTGTTTCTTTGCTGTTAAGTATGTGTAGTTGAAACCACTAATAATTAACCCAGAACATTCTGAAAATGAAGCAACCAGAAATTGTGACTGAGCCTAATATTGATCAAAATCAATGAACAATTTTTATAATTTTTCTGATTTTTGCATTTTTATGTTAGACAAAAAAATGCCACCAACTATTAATATATGAGAGAATATTTAAAAATTGTAGCACAAGATCTTTGGTTTTAAAATTGAGTTTATTTAAAAATATGTTGGATGTGCATTATTCTCACTAATTTGTTTATGATATGTAACAAAATTTCGATTAAAAATTAAACATTCTATCAAATTTGAAAAGCAAAGCCTATATAAATGATAAAACTGATGCAAATATTTGTTTTATTTCTGTTTTGATCTAATTGACACAATCATGCAAATTTTATCAAAATTAGATTTCATTAATGTGTTCCTTTAAAGAGAGTAATTTAGTTGAAATTAATCTGCTCATTCTTTGCCTCTTTGTGTTGTCTAATTAAATACAATCAGAGCCAATGAGTGGAACTCCATTATTGCAACTTATAATTTTTTTCTTCTGAGGATTAACTTATTTTCTTTTTAAGGTTTATTTCAATTGCATTTTGGATATAGAGGAACTTACGTGAAAGCACTGAAGTTGAGTCTAAACCAAATTTCTATAAAAATAAAGTTTATAAAGAGAACAATTTAGAAAGAAGTTCCGGAAACTTAACAAACAATAAACAATTGAAAGAACATTAATGTCATCAGAAAAAAAGGCTAGGAAGGGGTTTCTCTGATCAAGATACTTTAAATGCAAGACGATTTTAATTTCATCTTCAGTACTTTGTCTAAATTATATATTTTTTTCTTTCTCTTCCTTTAATGAACGGCCCTGTCAGTTCTACTCAAGTACTTAAAATACATTTCTTAGTAGGTAGAGAAATAGAGGACACCAAAGCAAGTAAGAAAACAAATCAAGCCCAAACTGATATCCAAAGTGACCAAACAATGTAGGTAAATAGAAAAATATTTCTTTTTCTTGAAGTCCTAAAAAATCTATTCAAAAATTGTGTATTAAATAAGAGACACTGAAGCACATTGAATTAAGTATAGAGCAACATTAAAAGTAATATTTTTAGCATGCTGAATGAAGGTGTTGTATTATCCTGATATTATAGAGTATCTCCAAATTTCTATTCAGCAATTAACAGTCAATAGCAGATTGGCAAGCTACAGCTTGTGAGTCTGCCACCTGTTTTATAAATAAAGTTTTATTGGACCACATCCATATCCATTCATCCATGTATTGTTCAGGTTTGTTTCATACTACAAGAGGAGAGTTGATTAGTTGTGATGGAGATCCACAAAGCTGAAAATACTTACTCTGTGATGTTTTGCAGGAAAAAAAGAAAGTTTTTCAAACCCTGGTCTATACAAATCAAGACAAATTTAAGCTATTTTAAATGACATGATTGAAACAATTTTACTAATAAAAAGGGTGAAGATAACTTATAGAAGTCTGAGATAAGCAATAGGGTATGATGATGCTTACCTCTACAATTGTAGAGTTCATAGAAAAATGAGTTTTTCTGAAAGAACAGAAGGAATATGACATATTATCTATTTGGGTTTAGAAGGGAAAATAATGCATTCTAAAAATATATCTATGTTATCTAACATAGACATGTTATCTAGCAAATAGATGACTATATTTGTTAAGGTAAGCTAACTGCTGCAGCAAAAAACTAAAATTTGAATATGACATTATTATCATTATTATTACCTTTTCATTCTTGTAACAATCTGTAAAGTGTTTTCTTTTTAGGGGGCTCTTCTGGGCCATTATCCTTTGTGCCATGCTCAGGAAATCTTGGCTCCTTATACTTTGCTGTTGCCATTTTCTTCTAGGTCCCTGAAGCTTTCTTCATTTAATATTGTAACAGGGAAACAGATGGAGGATTGTGAATTAGAGGGTTTCATGGGCTGTATTTGAAAGTTCAGTTTATCACTTCCACCCAAATTCTATTGTCCAGATCTTAATCATATGGCTTTTACATAATTGCAGTGATATGCTGTCTTGCTGTGTGCTTGAGTGGATTAGGGAATTCATTTGATTCATCAGTTTTTGCATTAAGTGCTTGTGTCCACATGCAAACATGCATGCACTCACACACATATACATTCATGCAAAGACACACATATACACACATACAAACACACACTTTGTAATATAGAGGAAGCAGTTTTGTAATTCTCATTTATAAATAGCAGTCAATTGCTATTGCTAGTAGAACAGTCTAGTTTTACAATCTAATTGAACAATACTGTGGTAATTGTTCAAATTCATGGATTCAAATAACATCAAATGTGTTTATAGAACAGATTTTTCTTATAACATCAAAGTTAAAACTTACATATATACTATATACGTAGTATATATATATGCATATATATGAAATAAAATTGAGTACTTGGATGTCACAAAAAATTAAAAGTAAATATTATTTAACTATTCTAACAAATTATTAAGAAATATAAATGTTTCAGTATAAAGCTGAGCAAAATATATAAAGTTATTAGTAACCTCGATAGTCTAGAAAGCAGTGCTGCTCAAATGAAATATTATGGAAGCCACATAGGTAATTAAAAATTTTCTAGGAGCCACATTAAAATAATAAAAAAGAAACAGGTGAATTCAACTTAATAATATATATATTTAACCCGATGTATTCATAATACTATAAGTTCAATATGTAATCAATTTAAAATTATTAATATGTTTTACCTTTTATTCACAACAAGTCTTCAAATTCCGGGGTTTATTTTATGCTTTGAGCATGAAACTAGCCGTATTGAGGACTCAGTAGCTGCAGGTGGCTGTGCCTACCCAGAGGACAGCACATTCCTAGATTATTGACTCACACTGCAGGGAGCCTAAAAGTCAACTGGGAGAAATTGTTAATAGAATAGGCTGTAGCTTTTTAATTAAAGACTCTGATTCAGTAGGTCAGGGTGGGGTCCAGGAATCCACATTTTAACAAATAGTCTAATGACTATGCAGGATATCAGGAGACCGCACTTGATAAAAGGCTGCTATAGAAATCTCTAAGTTCTCTTCTAACACTAACTTTATAGCTTCTGGAATTTTCAGAACCTTCATTTCTAAGGATTTCTACGTAGTGTTTATAACACATTATTCTATAGAAAATTTGTTTAGAGGAGCAGATTGAATTTTAAATCATTGAGGATTTTGAACAAAGCTGCAGGGCAAGTTAGAGATGACTGGGACCATCTTTGTTCCAGTTCACACTCTTCCCCACTGAGTAAAGGAACAGATGGAGGAGAGCCACCTTCAGTGTCATTGAAAAAAAAAAAAAAACTTTCTTTATTGCCAGATATGAAGAAGCCCCTTCATTTTGATAAACAGAGAATTTGGGATTTCAGAAAATAAATTAAATCCATATGTAGTAGATCTCAGCTTTAATTTTCTGACATTTTAAATCATTGGCAATATATGGTTTATATTTACTGTTTTATTACCTTTTTCTATTGTGAATCTTCCTTCAGTCTTCAACTTCATATGCTTTCCTATCAACTCTACCAGATGTCTCATTCTGTCTGTTACTGTACTTGCATGAAACACAAATGACTACTATTGAGAGTCCCATATCTTTGTATACAAATTATTCAGACATATTTTTCATATATATATATATATATATATATACACACATGGTTTGTAACATTTTAAAATGTCAAATCTCTCAAAATATTGCATGTATATTAGCAGCAGCTTCTCCTTTACAAATAAATGGTTTTTCATTATTTTCCAATTTAATGGGGTTTATTCCATTCTCTTATTACATCAATGAATTATTTTCTTTTAATATCAAGAAGACCAATAACTTCTTAGAATGTAAACATTCCTTCTGTAAGAGAACATGGGTTAGAGAAAATATGTCTTTCTTCAAGGATTCTTGCTTCCTTCATTGAAAATCCAAACCGATCTCCACATTCAATCATGGTCTAATGTGTTTCCAAGCTATTATCTTTTCAAAGATGTGTACTTTTAAGTGAGATATGAAATGACCTGACCTTTATCAAAAGAGATGTTGGGATGTACCTACTGTGGAGTCAATCTATGCTGTTGAAGACATTTTGCAAAATTGTTTGATTACTTTGGGAGAAAACATGATCTATATTTCATTTATCTCCTCAAATTACTTACAGAGTGAAGGCTTGCTTTGGAATGCCAACTTCAATAATTTATTAGATATAATTTTTTAATGTAAATTGAACATATTTTAGGTGCAAAAAATGCCATACATTTTACTAAGAATGCAATGAATGCATATACCCCAGAACCTAAAATGCAATTAAAATAAACAAAATATATATGTATATATATATATATATATATATATATATATAAAGAATGCAATGAACTGTAAGACTTGATCTCTATCTCCAAGATTATTTCAGCTGTGCTTATATACATTTTACCTTTTAGATCAAATATTGTAAAATAGATATTATTATTATTCCAATCTTATAGACTGAGCATCTAAACCCAGTGTAACACAGCTCCCAAGTGTTAAAATTGGGTTTTAGCCTTATATCAACAGTAACTCTAGAACATTTTTTACTACATCTGGTGATAATAGGAAAAGAAGGCAGTATTAAAAACAGAATGGATATAATTTCAATGAACATTATTAAAAGTTTTATGATGCTTATCTTAATTCCTTCCATTATGTGGCAAATGTAATATCACAGATGGTTTTCATAAAATTAGAGAAATCTTGTTTGAACAGCAATGTTGAGAAAATGAGACTGCTAAAAATTTTAGAGACTAGAACCAAACTTATCATTATTTTTCTTTGAAGATACAGGATAAATTACCTAACCTTAAATTCTCATGTAGTCATTTTTTATATCAGAAAGATATTTAATATCATACTCTTAAGCCATCACACACTGAACAGTTGAAAATTGGTGTAATTTAGTTCATGTAGGAAGCTGTTAAGACCCTTAAAGTAAAAACTTTTTAAACTGAAAATCTTTCCTGGACTATTAAAAGAATCAATTGTTTTATAGTTTGGCAGATCGGAGTTAAACTATAGTTAATAACATGCTTTTAATAATAAAAAAAAGAAATAATGTACTATACTTTCTTTCCTACCTTTTCATGTTAGCAGGAAACAATTTTCCAGTTCCTTTCTGTATCCAACTGCCAAGAAAAAAAAAGATTAGAAACAAATTCTCAAAATTGACAATATTTACTACAATTAGATTCTAGGGAATACATTACAGAGATAGATTTTACATGTTATAAGTTTTTCAAACATTAATGGTAAGTAATTAACCTTTACTGGTATGTGTATGTATGTTGCACTCTTATGTAGCTAATCTTTCCTTAGCCCCTTCATGTTAGGTAGTTACTCTAGGACTGGAGATAAATTAATAAAGATTGCTACTTAAAGAAGAATGACTAAAGGGCTGATAATGGGAGGTAAAGTCAAGATTAAGATGTGTACTGGCATAAATACTACATTTTTTCCTATGTTTCTCCAACTTCATTGCAGACCTTTCTCTCTGTACTCTGGACATAAAGTCTTTAAACTGACTTCTTTTCTCTGCTAGGAAACTTCCCATCCCCTGTTTTTCCTACTGATAGCTGATTTGTCACATCTCTAAGAGGCAATTTCTTATCTCTTTAACGAATCAATTCTCTGGGATATATTTTTTTCTAGGGCCATATATCTTTGCTTAGAAGTATTTATCAATAGTTTAATTTTCTTTTTAGCTGTGTGATTAAAGGCATACCTCATTTAATTGCACATCACTTTATTAAGCATTGCAGATATTGCTTTTTTTTTTTTTTTAACAAATTGAAGGTTTATGGCAACCCTGCATCTAACAAGTCTATCAGCACCATTTTTTCAACAGCATGTCTTGCTTCGTGTTTCTATGTCACAGTTTCTAATTCAAGCAACTTTTCAAATTTATTATTATTATTATATCTATTATTGTGACCTGTCATCAGCGATCTTTGATGTTACTATCATAATTGTTTTGAGGTCTTGATAAAAACTTGAATGGTCTTGATGAAGTCCCAACCAGTCACTATATTCCCTTATACTGAAGCCTAATCCAGAGCAAGGCCCCAACTGTCTTTAATTCTTTGAAGGCTGAGAGAGGTGAGGAAGTTACAGAAGAAAAGTTGCAAGACAGCAGAGGCTGGTTCATGAGGTTTTAGGAAAGAAACCATTTCCATAACACAAAAGTATAAGGTGAGACAGCAAGTGCTGATGCAGAAGCTGCAGCATGTTATCCAGAAGATCTAGCTAAGGTCATTGATGAAGTTGGCTACATTAAACAATAGATTTTCCATGTAGAGAAAGCAGCCTTGTATTGGAATATTGGAAGAAGATGCTCTCTAGTACTTTCATAGCTAGAGAAATGAACTCGATACTTGGCTTCAAATCTTCAAAAGACAGGCTGATTTTCTTGTTAGGGAATAATTCAGCTGGCAACTTTACTTTAAAGCCAATGTTCACTTACCATTCTGAAAATCCTAGGCCCCTTAAGAATTATGCAAAAATCTACTCTGTATATGCTCTATAAATAGGACAACAAAATCTGGATGACAACATACCTGTTCATAGCATGGTTTACTGAATATTTTAAATTCACTGTTGAAACCTACTGCTTACAAAAAATATTCTTTTCAAAATATTACTGCTCATAGACAATGTATCTAGTCACCCATGAGCTCTTTCGGAGATGTACAAAGAGATTAATGTTGTCTCCATGCCTGCTAGCACAACATCTATTCTGCTGCCCAGGAGCAAGGAGTAATTTCAACTTTCAGGTTTTATTATTTAAGAAATAAATTTCATAAATCTATAGCTGTTTTATTGTTCTATTACATCATTCTCATTTCTCTGATGAGTCCAGGTAAAGTCAAATGAAAATCTCTGAAAAAGATAAACTATTCTAGATGCCATTCAGAACATACATGAACCATGGGAGGAGGTTAAAATGTCAATATTAATGGGAGTTTTGAAGAAGTTGATTTCAACCTTCATGGACGACTTTGAGAGGTTCAAAACTTCAGCAAAGGAAGAAACTGCCAATGTGGTATAGAAATAGCAAGAGACCTAGAATTAGAAGTGGATCATGAAGATGTAACAATTGTTTCAATCTCAGGATAAAACTTGAGCAGATGAAGAGTTGCTTCTTAAGGATAAGCAAAGAAAGTGGTTCCTTGAGATGGAAACTACTTTTGGTGAGGATACTGTGAACGTTGTTCAGGTGGCGGCAAAGACTTTAGAATATTCCATAAACTTAGTTGATAAAGCAGAGGCAGAGTTTGAGAGGATTGACTCCAATTTTTAAAGACATTCTACTGTGGATAAAATTCTATCACACAGCATTGCATACTACAGGAAAATATTTCATGAAAGGAAAAGTAAATGGATATGGCAAACTTCATTGTTATCTTATTTTAAGTACCTGCCACAGCCAGCCCAACCTTGAGCAGCCACCACCCTGATCAGTCAGCAGCCATCAGCATCAAGGTGAGACTCTCTATCGCCAAAAAGATTAGGATCTGCCGAAGGTTCGCATAAGCATTAGCAGTTTTTGCAATAAAGTATTTTTATGTAAAGTATGTACATTGCTGTTTTAGACCCAAAGCTACTGCATACTTACTAGACTGCAGTATAGTGTGAACATAACTTTTATATGCACTGTGAAACCAAGAAATTTATGTGACTCCCTTTATTGCAATATTCACTTTATTGTGAAGGTATGGGACAAAGCTCTCAACATCACTGAGCTATACCTGTGTTTAATTTGCTTCTATTTTCTCTATGGCATAAGCCACATAAAAGCATGGTTGGTATTTATCTGGTTAGACAGTGTTTGTCCATTGTTTATTGAAATGGCTAACAAATACCTGCCTAGGTTAAGATAGTACCTAGATTCTTTTATCTCCCCGTTGAGCTCCTCGGCTTTTTCTTCAGTTATTTATTCCTTAGTTTTGTCACAGACAAATCAGTCTTTGCACTGGATTCAGGCTTCTAGTTCCACTTTGATTTTTAAAAAATATATTTAATTCAAAGGATCTAGTTCTGTTTTTGTGTTTGATTTAGTGATAAAAAACATTGTCAGCTTAGCAAATAAGTAAAAATTCCATAGGAATATTTGCTAGTATTATTTTATTACTAAAGTTATCATTAGACTGGTGTAGTGGCTCACACCTGTAGTCCCAGCACTTTAGGAGGCCGAGGTGGGATCACCTGAGGTCAGGAGTTTGAGACCAGCCTGGCCAACATGGTGAAACGCTATCCCTACTAAAAATACAAAAATTAGCCTGGCATGGTCGGGCACCTGTAATCCCAACTACTCAGAAGGCTGAGACAGGAGAATTGCTTGCACCCAGGAGGCAGAGGTTGCAGTGAGCCTAAACCACACCATTGTACTACAGGCTGGGTGACAAGATTGAAAATCTGTTTCCCCAAAAAAAAAAGTTGTCACTAAATGATTAAATGCTTAACATATAAAACAATGTTGAAAATAATAAAACAAACTTTAAAAATCCCCAAACCACTTAAATAATAACGTCCAATTTTGCCAAAGCAGATGATATTCCCTATAAACTTTCCATGATTTGAACTTTCCACAAACTCTGTAAAGGGGCTACCTCTGGGAGACCCTATTGGAAATTCATAGTTTATAATTTTATGTATTTTTATATATTTTGTTTTTTCATGGTATCTCTTAAACATACAGTTTGTTTTGTAGCTTTTTAAAATTGATGTAAACAATTTTATATAGTATGTTTAGCCTGTTTTTTTTTCACTCAACATTATATAGGCGCATCCATATTTTCTGTTGCTTTAATTAATTGATTGTTTTCACTGTTGTAGGAGAATAAACTATTTGAAATTCTTAATGTTTAATACAACTCTTCCTATAAATATAACTTAAATATCTTTTTAAATATTTATCTGAGAACTTCTCTAAACAATATACCCATGTGTGGAATGGCTAGGCTAGGTCACAATATTTACACATTTGACTGCACTAGTTATCCCACATTATTCTCAAAGCTGATTGAACCAATTTACAGTCCTAACAGTAGTTTAGTGGATGTATTGCTTTACATCCTGATCAAATTTTTTATTGTTCTATTATGTCATTCTATTTTTTATCATATATCAAAATTTTAAATCATTCTGTTATAAAGACACATGCATGTATATGTTCATTGCAGCACTATATACAATAACAAAAGCATAGGATCAACCTGAATACCTGTCAATAATAGATGGGATAAAGAAAATGTGGTACATATATACCAGGGAATACTATGCCACCATAAAAAATAACTAGATCACATCCTTTGCAGGAACATATATAGAGCTGTAGGCCATTATCCTTAACAAACTAATGCAGGAACAGAAAACTAAATACTGCATGTTCTCTTTTACAAGTGGAAACTAAACAATGAGAAAACATGGGCACATAGAGGGGCACAACACACACTGGGGCCTACCTGGAGAGTGGGAGGAAGGAGTGGGAAAATAATAACTAATGGTTACTAGGCTTAATATCTGAAGGATGAAACAATCTGTACAACAAACCCCCATGACACATGTTACCTATGTCACAAACCTGCACATACTCCACATGTACCTCTGAATATAAAACAAAAGTTAAAAATAAATTTGAATAGCATCAGACTAGCACCATGGACAACAATGTGCATAAATCTTACTAAAAGCTAAGTGATAAAAGCACTTTTAGGAAAACTGTGTAGAGCATTATACAAATTCTTTTTTGAAAGCTAGGAAATAGTAAACTCAGAGACCAGAAAAGTGGTTCTCACACTAGGAAGCAGGATACAGGTGAATAGTGTAAGAGGGAAAAAAGTACACAGAAGTAAGCTTACTAATGTTCTTCAACTTGATACAGATATAAATTTGGGTTTACAGATGTTAAATGAATTAAAATAAATAGTTAAATATACAGATAGATAAATCTGGCCTACAGAACTGTGAATCAAATAAATGTTTATTCTTTTCAAAATTACAAACAGCATCAGGCATTCCTTTATAGCACACAAATGGACTAAGACAGGAACAAAAAGAGGGCAAATATGGCTATAACTGTATCAGACAAAGTTTAAAATGAATTAAATTAAAAACTGTCACAAGAGACAATAAGGTTATTAGAAAGTAATAAACAGGTCAATTTGTCAAGAGTTCTAGCAATTATAAATATATGTGCACCCAACATTGGAACTCCTAAATTAAAGCAAATGAAAACAGAATTGTATCAACATAGCAGTGTAGAAGCAGTAGAAGACTTTAACAACTCACTTTCAACAATGGATAGATCATTCATACAGACAATCAACAAAGAAGAAACATACCTGAACAACACTATAAACCAAGTAGATCTCAGACACACATAGAACATTCCATCTAATCGTAGCAGCATGCATAGTCTTCTCAGGAGCACACAAAACATTTTCCAGGAAAGATCACACATTAGGCCACAAAATAAGTCTTTAAAAATTTAAGACGGTTGAAATTATATCAACTATATTTTCTGACCACAATGGTATAAAACTAAAAAACAGTAACAGGAAGAAAACTGAAAATTCACAAATATGTGGAAATTAAGCAACACACTCTTGAGCAACCAATAGATTGAAGAAGAAGTCAGAAGGCTATTAAAATAATCCAAGGACAAACAAAATAACCTAAATGTCTATTGACAGGTGAATATATTAGAAACATTAGTTTTTGATAAAAAGATGTTTTAACTTTAATAATTTTTATTCCTACCCACAAGTGCAAATACATATTCTTAAAACAGATTTTGATATTTTGTAGTATATTACATTTATCCTTCCTTATTGTTTTTCAATTCTATTGACTGTTATTGACCATTTGGTCTTCTATGTAAATCAGTATAAAGTACTTCAAATAACCATGCTCAGATTTTTGTTGAAGTTACATTGAATTTGTAGATTAATTTGGAGATAATTGATATTCCTACAATATTGAGTATGTCCATAAGCATTGTCTATGTCTCCAATTACTTTTTTTTATTATACTTCAAGTTCTGGGGTACATGTGCAGATCTTGCAGGATTGTTACATAGCTATACACATGCCATGGTTACATGGGTATACACATATTATGATGCTTTGCTGCCTCCATTCCCCCTTCATCTACATTAGGTATTTCTCCTATTGCTATCCCTCCCCAATCTCCCCACTTGCTGCTGTCCCTTTCCTAGCCCCTCCTCACTGACAGACCCCATAGCCCCATGAAGCTACCATTGACTCCTTCACAGAACTGGAAAAAACCACCTTAAACTTCACATGGAACCAAAAAAGAGCCCGCAGAGCCAAAACAATCCTAAGCAAAAAAAAAAAAAAAAAAACAACCACAAAACAAAAAAAAAAAAAACATAGCTGGAGGCCTCATGCTACCTGACTTCAAACTAGACTACAAGGCTACAGTAATCAAAACAGCATGGTACCGGTACCAAAACAGAGATACAGACCAAAGGAACAGAAGAGAGGCTTCAGACATAATGTCATACATCTACAACCATCTGATCTTTGACAAACTTGACAAAAACAAGCAATAGGAAAATGATTCCCTGTTTAGTAAATGGTGTTAGGAAAACTGACTAGCCATGTACAGAAAGCTGAAACTGGACCCCTTCCTTACACCTTATATAAAAATTAACTCCAGATGGTTAAAGATTTAAACAGAAGGCCTAACACCATAAAAATCCTAGAAGGAAACCTAGGCAATACCATTCAGGACATAGGCATAGGCAAGGACTTCATGACTAAAACACCAAAGGCAATGGCAACAAAAGTCAAAATAGACAAATGGGACCTAATTAAACTTAACAGCTCCTGCACAGCAAAAGAAACAATCATTAGCATGAACCGGCAACCACCAGATTGGGAAAAAAATTTTGTAATCTACCCATCTAACAAAGGGCTAATATCCAGAATCTACAAAGAACTTAAACAAATTTACAAGAAAAAAAGCAAACGTCCCCAATCAAAAAGTGGGTAAAGGATATGAACAGACCCTTTTCAAAAGAAGACATTTAAGCAGGCAACAAACATATGAAAAAATGCTCATCATCACTGGTCATTAGAGAAATGCAAATCAAAACCACATTGAGATACCATCTCACACTAATTAGAATGGCAATCATTAAAAAATCTGAAGACAGCAGATCCTGGAGAAGATATGGAGAAATAGGAATGCTTTTACGCTGTTGGTGGGAGTGTAAATTAGTTCAACCATTGTGGAAAACAGTGTGGCGATTTCTCAAGGATCTAGAAATAGAAATACCATTTGACTCAGCAATCCCATTACTGGATATGTACCCAAAGTATTATAAATCGTTCTATTATAAAGACACATGCACACATATGTTCATTGCAGCACTATTTACAATACCAAATACTTGAAACCAACCCTAATGCCAATCAATGATAGACCAGATAAAGAAAATGTGGCACATATACACCATGGAATACTATGCAGCCATAAAAATGATGACTTCATGTCCTTTTCAGGGACATGGATGAATCTGGAAACCAACATTCTCAGCAAACTGACAAAAGAACAGAAAATCAAACACCACATGTGCTCACTCACAAGTGGGTATTACATAATGAGAACACATGGACACAGGGAGGGGAACATATTTCTTCAATTATTAAGCTCTTTATGAGTTTCATATTTTTGTTGAATACAGATACCAAGCTTTTGGTGCCACTTTCATTGAGAAAAACTCATGAGCTTAGAGTCACACTAGGACTGTAGGCCCTCATTTGAATTCTGCTCTGGACCAGAAGACAGGATCTAACTGTGCCAGATATGTAAGTGAGACCTCAGCCTTTGACTGAGTTGGTTAAGGTTGCTTGACTAGGGAAGCCATTCTCCTCATGTGATTCAGGCTGGTCTCCAGTAGTCACATGACGTAAGAAAGCTGACATTCACCCTGTTATGTTATCAAAACATTCATGGCTGATGGAGCACCACTCTCTTCCCTGATGAGATCAGGGAGCTAGAGTCTGGGCTTTTAATTTTTCCCTGCATGGAGGATAAGTGATCTAATCTCTAATTTCTGTCCTCTATCAAAGTAATCCCCTGAAGAACTTCGTGTAGTTGGTTTTTTCATACAGTTTTACAGGAGCCTCCCCAGAGCATCAGTTTTGGATAAATTAACCCTTCTCAATTTTCTACATTATGGCCATATGCATAACTTGTCATATTGACTCCCAGGTAATTTTTGTTTTCCTCATTACTGTAATTGGCATTTAAAAACATATCTAGTAGCTTGGTTAAACTATTATTAATACTAATAATTTGTCTATATACTCTTTTGGGATTTATTATATGCTAAATTTTGTCCCGACAAAATGTATATGTGCAAGTCCTAAACCCAGTACCTCAGAATGTGATGGTATTTGGAGATGAAATCTTTAAAGTGTTAAGTTAAACTGAAGTCATTAAGGTGAGTCCTAATTTAATATGACTTTGGATTGGTGCCCATATAAAAAGAGAATAGGAGGAAGACGCAGGCGGAAGGAAGGTCATGTGATGTCTCAGAGAGAAGATAGCCATGGACAAGACAAGGAAAGAAGCCTCAGAGGAAGCAATCCCACTGACAGCACGATCTCAGACATCATGGCTCCAAAACTGTGAGAAAATAAATTTCTACTGTTTAAGCCCCACAGTTTGTGGTAATCTGTTATGGTAGTCCTAGCAAACTAATACAGGTTTCACATTGAATTGTGCTTCTGAGGTTTGGGAAGTTCACAACCTGATTGGCTGTATGTGGTAGTCTTTCTCTTTTTTAATGTTTTCTTTTTTTTGTACTTTAAGTTCTGGGATACGTGTGCGCAACGTGCAAGTTTGTGACATATGTATACGCCTGCTAGGGTGGTTTGCTGCACTCATCAACCCACCATTTACGTTAGGTATTTATCCTAATGTTATCCTTCACCTAGCCCTCCACCCCTTGCCATATGTGGTAGTCCTTAGACAATCATACCATATGGAAAAAAACACTTATTTTTTACTGTGTTATTATAATACTTTTTTTTTTATTTTTACTGGAATATTTAGAACTTCTATTATAATTCTGAAAACAATCAGTAAGTGAGCAGTTTCCTTCAATCCTTATTTTGTGAAGAATATCTTATTTTAAAATTGCAAATGATTATATATAATTTTATTTAGTAATTTCTCTGTGTTAAAGTAGGATCTTTCTTTATTAACTATATGTTATTTTAGAAATTTTAACAACTGAAATACACATAGGTATTATTTACATTATTTAAAAAGAATGAAGACAGCAGGGTAAATTTTTTTTTTTTTTTTTTTTTGAGACAGAGGCTTGCTCTCTTGCCCGGGTTGGAGTGCAGTGGCACGATCTCAGTCACTGCAGCTTCCACCTACCGAGTTCAAGTGATTTCTGGCTAATTTTTGTATTTTTATTAGAGACAAAGCATCACCATGTTGGCCAGGGTGATCTCAAACTCCTGACCTCGAGTGATCTGCCTGCCTCAGCCTCCCAAAGTGCTAGCATTACAGATGTGAGCCACCGTGCTTGGCTGGGGTGAATATTTCTAATCCCCTACATGATTTGACTAAGTTTGATGAGTACAGATTCTGGTAATACCACTCTTGCCAGCTCTCTGTGGCTACAGCCTTTGTTAATTTTATTGGTGAGGTTTCTCAAGCCTTATAATCCAAAAAACATATGTAATAAATATTCACTGTAGAAAACAATAGAGGCAGAGGCAGAGAGAAGTTACTCTTCTAAGGCTGCAACATGATGTTGGGCATCAACTCGCTATTAATGCTAATAAGATGGTAGAAAAATTCTCCATTAAAAATTAGCAATTGTTCCCATTTTTCAGTATTACCAATGGTTGTGAAGATTGCCCTATTTCACCTTTTAAAAACACATTTACAAAGTACAGGAGGTTGTTATTTTAATGTACGTGTTGTTTTACTTTCATATCAAGATGATCATCTAAGATGTTCTAAGTCATCTCTCTGTAGTGTTTGTTTTTGGATTTGTGTTTATACATTTCACAATTCTATCTGGGGATTTGATACAAAATCTAATTTGTCTAGGTCAGAATTGACTTTATCCTTGACCCCAGCATGGAAGTTTATTCTTCACTATTACTCTTTATTAAATCAATCATTTCATCTCAAGCAATAGACAAGTCCCATGAGGCACTCATCGTTTTGTGTGTGTGTGTGTGTGTGTGTGTGTGTGTGTGTGTGTGTGTGTGTGTGTGTCTGAAGAGACAGCTTTAAATTTGTGGATCTGCTAGACATTTCGGCTGGCTTTTTTTTAATCTTGAAAACCTGGCTTCAGATTGAACACAGACAATAAAAAGAGAGCACCTTGAGAAGGAAAATAAAAATAATTATAATTTCTCTTTAACTAATCCACTACATATATTCAGTTGCTTGGAAGAAGGCAGATTATTGAGATCACTTAAATGACACTGCCTTGTTTTAGTCAGCTGCTAGAAAGAAATTCTAAAAGTTTACCAGTTTTGTCACTAGCATGGGTTGCTTCATTTCTGTAATTGAGGTTTTTTTTGACTTACAGACATACCGCTAAATTAAGTCTTTTGGAGTCCTATAGCTTCTTATCAGCCAAGATATTGACTGACCTATTTAGTACAAGCTACTGTGGTACATAAATCTTACCGGAACTAGAAATATTTTCATTTTGGTGTTCTGTGATTCATCTATAAACTAAAATAATTATAATTTTGGGAGGTTTAGTAAGGTTTTTTCTTAAGTACAATTGAAAAATCACTGCAGTTGTGGGCTACCTAACAACATTCTGGTCAATAATGAACTGTATATACCACAATGGTATCATAAGATTATAATGGAGCTAAAAATTATATCATCTAGTGACATTATAGCCATCATAACTAACATCTTAGTGCAAGACATATTACTCGTGTTTATTGTGATGCCAGTGTAAAGAAACCTACCACTCTGCCAGCCATATAAAAGTACAGCACATGCAATTATGTATAGTCCATAATACTTGATAAAAATAAAAAATGACTATTACTGGTTTATGTATTTACTATACTAACCATTTTATTGTTATTTTAAAGTGCACTCTTTCTACTTATTAAAGAAAAAGTTAACTTTAAATCAGCCTTAGTCAGATTCCTCAGGAAGTATTCCAAAAGAAGGCCTCGTTATCACAGGATGTGACAGCTCCATATGTGTTATTGCCCCTGAAGACCTTCCAGTGGGACAAAATGTGAAGGTGGAAGACAGTGACACGGATGATTCTGACCCTGTGGAGGTTTACACTATTGTGTGCTCTGGTCTCAATTTTTAGGAAACAGTTTAAAAAGTAAAAATAAAAACTAAAAAAAGAAAAAAAAACTAAAAATAGAAAAAAGCTTGTAGAATAAGGATATCAAGAAAAAATAGTTTTATACTGTGCAATGTGTGTTCTAAACTGTGTTGCTACCAGAGCCAAAAGTTTATTTTAAAGTTTGCAAAGTAAAAAAGTTATAGTGTTCGAAGGTTAATTATTGAATAAATTTTTGTTTATCAACTTAGTGTAGCCTAACTGTACAGTACTTATAGTCTACAGTCATGTACAGTAATGTCCTCAGCATTCACATTCACTCACCACTCACTCGCTGACTCACCCAAAGCAACTTTCAGGCCTGCAAACTTTATTCATGGTAAATGCTCCATATATTATATTTTTACTGTACCTTTTCTATGTTAGATATGTTTAAATACACAAATACTCTTAAGTTAGATTTGCTTCCAATATTCAGTATAGCAATATGCTGGATAGTTGTGTAGCCCAATACCAATAGGCTATACCAGATAGCCTACATATGTGACAGGCTATCTTATTAAGGCTTGTGAAGTACGTTCTTTGATATCTGCATAACAAAAATACTACCTAATGATTCATTTCTCAGAATATATCCCCGTCATTAACCAGCACATTACTATATAATAAGCAACACGTGTGTGTGTGTGTATTTTGACTGTGACAAAAATAAAATCATTTAAAATAGACAATTCTAAGTTGGCTGTTAAAGATTTCATACAAATTTCTTAGATTTTATTAACTTACTTTTTAAATTAAGAAGGCATTTCATGATATAAATTAGCGCCTGTAGCAGTAGAGTTTTCAAATAGGAAAGTATAGCAGATTTCATTATTGGCCCTAATTCTTCAACCCTTCCTGCAAGCCCATCGTCGTCATGGCTATTCATCATGGGCAAAGCGGACTTCCCTTGATCTGGAACTTGGGCATGTTACTGGTATTAGCTGGTGAAATGCAGGCACACGTGACAGCGTGCCAATTTCAAGTCCGTGTCTCAAAAGGCATCCCATGTTTCCGCTTGCTCTCGTGAACTTCTGACATTGAAATGAGAACACCTGCCCTTGCCAGCCTGCTGGTCCGAGGAGGATGAGAGACGTGAGGAGCAGAGCTGCTCGGTTTAACTCCTGCTGACTCCCAGTAAAGTTGCTTTGCCCAGGCACCAAGTCCTGCAGGTTCAAGCAATTCTCTGCCTTAGCCTCTGGAGTAGCTCGGATTACAGGCGCCAGCCACCACGACCAGCTAATTTTTGTATTTTTAATAGAGACGGGTAATTTTGGCCCGGCTGGTCTTGCATTCCTGACTTCATGATCCACCCACCTTGGCCTCCCAAAGTGCTGGGATTACAGGTGTGAGCTACTGCACCGGCGCCGGCGCCGGGCCGGTGCCTGGGGGCGGTTTATCTCTTGGGGGTCTGTAGCCAATGACATCCCCACGCAGGAGGAGGAGGATAAAAGCACGGCTTCCCTGAACTGGTTATTGCCTCTGAGCTCGGGGGGACATCAGGGAAAGACTGGGACATTGCTTGCAATAACACTGCTTGGCCTTCTTACTCTTCTCTTCCTGCTTCCCCTAATCCCTCACTGGTCCCTGTTCTCCATTAGGGCCACTTGTAGACAAAAGCACATCCCAGGACCTGCACATCTTAGGACCCGGAAATCCAATCTAAGATAGAAAATATTTGAATATATATTTAATTAATCCAAAATCTAATTGTCCTATCAGTCTAGTATATTGCTTCATATTTAGGTTGCTGTATTTTCTATATTTTATTATTTATGTCTTTTGTTCCTTTTTACCTCTATGCACCTTTATTCTATGCATTAGAATCTCACTGAAGTAATACCTGCTCTCGGCATACACATTGTATCATGAAATGGAGCCCCTGTCCACAAAGAAAATATTTGAGGGATTTGCTTATACATTTGAGTAGTCTTGGCTGGAACACTAGAACTTTTCTACCAAGCATTGATATCCTACTGTGTTTCTAAGTAGAGGCTTGATCCTGCTAAGTTACTCTAATCTTTTCCTGATTGTAGACAAAAAGATAAACAATAAGAATGTCAAAGCAAAAGAAAGACTGTTTTTAGTATTCTAATTAGAACATCTTAAAGGTTTATTCATTTACAGTACATATTCCTTAATTTAACAAATACTTATAAAGAGATCATCTAGGCGCTATTCTTACAGCTGAAGATACAAAGAGCTAAACAAATATTCCACTCATTTGGAGTAGTGATAGTGAGATGAGACAGAAAGTAAACAAATAATGATAAAAATGTCAATGAGCAGTTCTGTGAATGAGATCCTCAGTAAACTAACATAGGAACAGAAAACCAAACACCGCATGTTCTAACTTATAAGTGGGAACTGAACAAGGAGAACACGTGGACACAGGGAGGGAAACAACACACACTGGAGCATGTCGGTGTGGGCGGGGGAAAGAGAGCATCAGGGTAAATAGCTAATGCATGCGGGGCTTAATACCTAGGTGATGGGTTGGTAGGTGCAGCAAACCACTATGGCACACGTTTACCTATGTAACAAACTGCAAGTCCTGCACTTGTATCCTGGAACTTAAAATTTAAAAAAAATTGACCAGGCAAGGTGGCTCACACCTATAATCCCAGCACAGTGGGAGGTCCAGGAGGGCAGATCACCTGAGGTCAGGAGTTTAAGACCAGCCTTGCAAACATGGTGAAAATCTGTCTTTACAAAAATACAAAAATTAGCTGGGCATGATGGTGGGTGACTGCAATCCCAGCTACTTGGTAGGCAGCTGTGGGAGAAGTGCTTGAACTCAAGAGGCGGAAGTTACAGTGAGCCAAGATCATGCCATTGCACTCCAGCCTGGGCCACAGAGCAAGACTCCATCTCAAAAGTAAAATAAAATAAAATAAAAATAAAGTAGAATAAAATTTAAAAGATCAGCAAACAAACAAAAAGGAAGTACAACATGAGAAGTGAATACCAAGTGCTGGTAGGAGCTACCACTTTACCTCTGCAGGTGACATTGGAGCAGAGACCTGAAAAATAATAAATAGGGAAGGAAGAAGCTTCAAGAACACTGTGGAAGAATGGTCCAGGCAGGAGGAAAGCCCTGAAAAGGATGCCTGCCTGTTGTGTGTTTATGGGAACAGAAAATAGGCCAGTGGGACTAAAACACAGTAGAGAGAGAAAGAGTGGTAGGATCTGGGAACAGAGACCTAACCAGAGAACAGATATTTCCGGGCCTTGCATGTCATAAAATTTTTAAATTGTCTTTGAAGTGTGATGTAATGTCATCAAAAAGGTTTTAAACAGCTTTAAAAGGCTTATTACTCTGGCAATTCTTCTGCCTCAGCCTCCTAAGTAGCTGAGACTATAGGCGTGTGCCACCACATGCAGCTAATTGTTGTATCTTTAGTAGAGACAGGATTTCACTATGTTGTCCAGGATGGTCTTGATCTCTTGACCTTGTGATCCACCCACCTCAGCCTCCCAAAATGCTGGGATTACAGGTGTGAGCCACTGTGCCCAGCCTCCACTGATTTTAAAGTAGACTCAGTGGAGCATGGTGGCTCACGCCTGTAATACCAGCACTTTGAGAAGATGAGGTGGTTGGATCACTTGATCTCAGGAGTTTGAGACAATCCTGGGCAACATGGTGAAACCCCATCTCTACAAAAAATGCAAACAATTAACTGGGCACCGTAGCATTCACCATGTAGTCTCAGCTACTTGGGAGGCTGAGGTGGGAGGATCACAGGTGCCTGGGAATTCGTGGCTGCAGTGACCTGAGATCAGGTCACTGTACTCCAGCTTAAGTGACAGGATGAGACCCTTTCTCTGCCCCAAAAATATAAATAATAAATAAATAAAGTAGCTCTACAAATTAAGCTAAAATTAATTGGTATACATTGATACTGTCTGGGTCTGTGTCTCCACCACATCTTATGTTGAGATGTAATCCCCATTATTGGTGGTGGGGCCAAATGGGAGGTGATTGGACCATGGGGGTGGTCCTTCATGAGCATGTTAACACCATCTTCTGGTGCTGTTCTTGTGATAGTGATTGAGGGAGTTCTTGCAAGATCTGATTATTTCAAAGTGTGCAGCACCTTCTCCCTTGTTCTATCTCTTGGTTCAGCTTATGCCTTGTAAGACACCTGCCGAGTCTGACCCGAGACTCTGGCAGAGCAACGGATGACAGAAGTACACAGACACAGGTGTTTTTTCCATGAGAGCATAGCTAGGGGACCCCAAAACTTACAGACCCCGAAGAAGGAGTCCAGCTGTGTAGCCCCAATATGCCAGAGATGCTCACATTTATTTCAGAAAAGACTTAATGACAAAGGTCTTAAGCAAACACCATTTGTGGATAATTGTGCTACCTGCCCCTCCCCTGAGTAGGGAGAAGTCATGCACATGGGTGATCAAAGGTTGGTTTCCAGGGAAATAGGTAAAACAAATTTATCTAGAAAAACTCCTCTACATTCCTTGTTGTCTGCTCTTTGCTATTAGCTCAAGGTAAGAGGATTAGGCTACCTTCAGCCATAACCCTTTACGGAAGCTTCTGCAAAACCTCCCAGCCTTCCGAGAAGGTTTGTGTCTTTCCTATAATTTTTCCCACCACCCTGACCAATATCCTACCTCTCACCATTTTCTGTTTTCTGCATCAGGTTTTGTTGTTTGAAGAGTATAGATGTGTGCAGCAACAGTTTTGTCAGGCGCAGCAGTTATAACTTGTATTCTTGCATCCTAGAATTACTAAATAACATTGAACAAACATGAGTATAATCGGTGGCATGTTTCCTATCAAGGAGTGACCTGTAATGCTACTTAGCACCTCAGTCCACTGTGTGCCATTAATGAGGAACCCCACTGGGGGCAAGTCAGTCCCTCCTAATCAAGCAGTCACAACTTTAGAGGCTGGGAAGGGAGTGTCTGACTAATAAGGCTGGAAAAAAGGTGGATCTAAGAGATGAGCCCAGTAGTGTAGAAGGTATGGTGGCAGGCAAAGTAAGAGCATAAAAAGGATCAATATCTTACATGAGTTGCAATGTACAACTGAGAGCACAGCAAGGAATGAATCGTCTGGAGTGAATGGTGACTGGGTACGGAGCAGGATTCACCCAGCCTCCTGAGTTGCCTTCTTCAGCATCCCCCAGGTAATGTCCAGGGCTTGTGCCTTGAGGAAGCACATCGTTCAGGGCTGTGGGTCCTGCAGGGTCATTTCCTTCATGTCATGCCATTGTATGGTTTGATGCATTGTGCTGGAATCCAAAGAGGACCTGAGAGAATGTGAACACAAGCGTACCCTCTTCCCCATTTTAGCAAATCATTTGGACCACACCATATATTACTATTTACATACTTCCATAAAACTGCAAGTTTTATGTCTTGGGAGGTTTTAGCAAAGTGCTTTTCTATAGCTGATTGAAATTTGTCATCTAAAATTTAAAAAGTTATGAGTAAATAAGTCTTGTGCTAGTAGTGCTGCAGAGTCCTTACTCATATTCCCCCTTTTTTGTTTTCCGAGCTTATTTTTAAGGGTGGAGTGAGCATATTCTACTATGGTTTGTCCTTGGAGGTTATATGGGATGCCTGTGGAATAGTTGGATGTTCCATGTGTGACAAATATGTTGAAATTGTGAGCTGGCATAAGCCAAACCATTATCGGTGTTAATGTTTGTGGGCTGCCCCATAAACACAAAAGTTAGAAGAAGATATTTACGTATTTATTTATTTATTTTGACAGAGTCTTGCTCTGTCAGCAGGCTGGAGTGCAGTGACAACAATCTCGGCTGACTGCAAACTCCGCCTCCTTGTTCAAGCAATTCCTCTGCTTTAGCCTCCCAAGTAGCTGGGACTACAGAAACGTGCCACCACACCCAGCTAATTTTTTGTATTTTAGTAGAGACGGGGTATTACCATATTGGCCAGGACGGTGTCCATATCCTGACTTCGCGATATGCCTGTCTTGGCCTCCCAGAGTGCTGGGTTTACAGGCATGAGCCACCACACCATAACCAAAAGAAGATGTTTAATGACATCTCGGTGGACTCTCCAGGCAGTGCATGTGTGCTAATTAGATGAGAATTGGTATCAATGGATACATGTACACATCTTAGTTTTCCAAATTCAGGGATGTGTGAAACATCTGCTTTGCCAAAACTGATTAGGTTCTAGTCCTCTAGGGTTAACACCTGTAGAAGGAGGGAACGTGCCTGTGAGTTGGCTGGCAATCTGGGAATTGCAGGATAATATTTTAGCTATTCTTTGGGTAAGTTGAAATTGTTGAATTAAGTTTCTCTAATTTTGGTGGAAAAATTGATATGATTGGGTGGCTTGGTCAAGCAAAGACATTGTAACTTGTAGGTCTGCTTGACCACTGCCATAAGCCAGTGGGCCATGCAGTGAGCTACGGGCTTGAATATGAGAGATAAAAATAGGGTATGTATATTGATCCAGCAGTTGCTGAAGTCAAAAAGTCATCACAGGGTGGGCTCGAGAGTAGACTTAATGAGGGCTGTCTCAAGATTCTGCAACACATAAACAGAGTAAACAGTCACTAACAATATTGATGGGCTGAGTGGAAAATGTTTCCGAAGCCAATATTAGGTCTCCAAGCTCAGCTCTACGAGTGCTAGTAAATCCAGATCAAGTGAGGAAATTATGTGGTTTCCACCAAACAGCTGCTTTTCCCTGTTTACCAGGTCCATCAGTAAAAAGTGTTAAAGCATTAGGTATGGGGGAGTGAACTACCTCTGCATGCACAACTGCAAGAGCATGAGATAAGAACTGAAGTAGTTTGTCAGCAGGAAGGGCATGCTTCATATGGCCTGCATAATCAGAGGGTGCTATCTGAGATCTAAAGATGGGGGCAAGATTGCTTCCAATTGCTTTTTATTCAAAGGAATTCTTATCATATCATGGTTATAACCTAGCAACTGATTGCATCATCTGCAGCCAGCGTAGATGACTTTACTAACTAGCTGGATATAGGGAAATAGTATTTTAGTCCCGGTATGTAAGCAAAAAACCCATTCTAGGAAGCGTAGCCCTGGGGTCATCTGTCCTATTAATTCTGTTGGTGAATGGTTAGTAGGAAAAACAAACAATTGAACTGAATATCCTGGGTCTATGCAATCTAGTTGCCTCTGAGAAATAGCTTGCTCCATTTCCTTCATTTTTCTTTCTTTTTTTTTCTTTTTTCTGCAGGGGTTAAATATCTGGAAAAGTCCTGGTCAGCGTTACCTTTTAAGATAGAAAACAGGTTTTGCAACTTATCAGGAGTTATGCCCAAGGTGGGTGAAGCCAGTTTATATTGCCCAGTAATTTTTGATAACCATTTAAGATATGTAAGTTGCTAGTATTTAATTTAACCTTCTGGGGTCTTACTGACTGGAAAATGAGTATGTATCCAAGATATTTCCAAGGAGAGAACATTTGGACTCTATGATTAAACCTCCTAATTGTGTATTCTTTACAACAGAGGCATATATACTTGACACTACCGGCTCCATTGGGGCTGCCAGTAATATATCATCCATATAATGAATAATCTTGCAATTAGGAAGTTATTTTCTGCTGAGGAGCAAAGACTGATGTACATGATACTGATACATGGTAGGACAGTTCAGCATTCTTTGGGGAAGCACTTTCCAATGAAATCAGCGAGCTGGCCTTTCATTATTGATATCTGGCGTCATAAACACAAGTTTTTCTCTGTCCTGTTCTTCAAGGGGAATAGTATAAAAGCACTCTTTTAAACCAATAACAACTATAGGCCAATCTTGAGGAATCACTGCGGAGGAAGGGAGCCCCTATTGAAGGGGCCCCATAGGCTGCAAATTAGCATTGATAGCCTGTAAGTCATGCAAAAGTCTTCATTTGCCAGACTTTTGGGGAATGATGAAAATGGGTGAATTCCAAGGGCTATTTGAGAGTTATATATGGCTGGCTCTTAATTGCTTCTCAAGTAATTCATGGGCTTGCTGTAATTTCTCTCCCTATAAAGGCTACTGTTCTACCCAAATAGGATTTTGAGAGAGTCGTGTCAGGGGTAGGTGAGGGATAACATTGGTTATTATTAGAAAAGGGTTTGCTGTTCACATAATTCATCAAATTCTGCCCTCCAGAGGCGGTATTGACTGGCATCTAAAGTTTTAGCTAGCACTGACCAGTCCCATGGGCTTATCTGGAAGTTGTCTGCTGTGGCCTCAATTAATCCTAAATGGCTAGTGGCTCCATTTTCTCTAATGCTTTTTCTTGTCTCTCTATATGCCTGATTGTTTTGCTGATCTTGCATCATTGGGCAGGCCAAAAGCTCCCTTTCTAATGCCGCTTGCCTAAGACAGGGTCCCATAGCTGTAGTGTATCCCTTGTCTTTTTTCCAATTTATTGGGGGAGAGGGCTCAGGCAAAATCTCTGTTTCCTCCTTGATATTCTTACTTGGTAATTGTTGGGCTGAAGGAGAAGGAGGAGGCAGTAAGGTATGTGACACTTTCTCTTCCCTTCCCTTTTTGGGCTCTTCCGTGTAGAGCAGGGCCACAGCAGCCCTGACTAAGCCCATCACCTTAGAAATGTAACTGGGACCCATTGCCCTAGGGCATGATGCTGTTTAAGATTTCTCCCTACTTGTTCCCAGAGCTCTGGGTCCAGCGTGCCTTCTGCCAGGAAGTATGGGTTATGGATAACAACAGTTTGCATTAGGTCCCTTAACTGAGCCTGTGAAACTGAGGCTCTGATAGCTTTAAGCAGTTGTTTCAATACTTCTATATACTTTATATGTTTCTGTTGTGCTGATAACTGTTGTCCCATGAAAAAATCCTAGGCTGAAGAAGTCCTCAAGCTTGGAAATCCTGAAAGGGCACTAGTGACTTACTGACTGACTTACCGACTATGCAGCCAGTCTCTTCACCTTCATTTTGAGGGTTCTGCCATGATCTATTGCAGTGTTCCTCACATGGGGGCACCAGCTGCCAAGTCTGACCTTCAGACTCTGGCTGAGCAGCAGATGAAAGGAGTTCGAAGACACAGGTGTTTTTCCTGTGAAAGCAGGGCTAGGGAACCCCATGGCTTACAGACCCTGAAGAAGGAGTCCAACCGTGCAGCTCCAATATGCTGAAGACTCTCGCATTTATTTTAGAAAAGATTTAACGACAAAGGTCTGAAGCAAACACCATTTGTAGGTAATTAACATTGCCAACCCCCCAAGTAGAAAGCAGTCATGTATGTCAATGATCAAAGGTTGGTTTCTGGGGAAATAGGTAAGCAAACTTATCTAGATAAACTCCTCTACTTTCCCTTGTTATCTGCTCTTTGCTATTAGCTCAAGGTAAGAGGATTAGGCTGGCTTCAGTTATAACCCCTTACCAAAGCTTTTGCAAAACCTCCCAGCCTTCCAAGAAGGTTTGTGTCTTTCCTATAAATTTTCTCATCACCCTGACTGATCTACAACACCTGCTCCTTTTTTTTTTTTCCTCAAGATAGTCTTGCTCTTGTTGCCCAGGCTGGAATGCAATGGAGAGATCTTGGCTCACCACAACCTCCGCCCTCTTGGGTTCAAGAGATTCTCCTGCCCCAGCCCCCCAAGTAGCTGGGATTATAGACATGCACCACCCAGCTAATTTTTGTATTTTTAGTAGAGACAGAGTTTCTCCATGTTGGTCAGGCTGGTCTTAGACTCCCAACCTCATGTGATCCACCTGCCTCTGCCTCCCAAAGTGCTGGATTTACAGATGTGAGCCACTGCACTTGGCCAGTGTCCTCTAATTTAACTAAATTCTGACACCATATACCTGGAGATAGTGTTAGATTTCACAGTTAGGGGGCTCAGACCCACAAGACTTCCCTCCCCTTCAGATGCCACCACAAGTTCAGGTGGCAATGAATTGAGGTTCCCATGACCCCTACTTTGAATTTGATTAATTTGATAGAGTGACTCACAGAACTCAGGGAAACACTTCACTTTTGTTTGCTGGCCTATTGTAAACAGCCAAATGGAAGATTCAATATGTAGACATGATTGATTAAATCATTGGCCACTGGTGATCAACTTTACCTTCAGCACCTGTACCCTCCCTAGAGGTTGGGAGTGGGGCTTAAGGTCCCAATCTCCTATTTGTGCCTTGATCTTTCGGATAGCCACTAATCTTTGCATGCAAAAGACACTCATCACTGTAGAGATTACAAGGATTTTAGGAGCTGTGCGTCAGAAAACAGACAGAGACCAAAGAGACATTTCACAATATCACCTTTGCCCAGTTGGTATTTTTGTCTTTCACAGAAAATAAATATATTATATTCTGTGCTGGATTTAAGAATTATGGAACATGTAAAACTTGAGCTGCACTCTGAAAGATGGGTAGAGAATGAGGGAAGATAAGAGCAAAATGACCACAGACATGAGCAAAAGCAAAGTTTGGTTTATGAATAGTCTAGACTCATTGGGGTAGTAGGAATCTAAAATGTGCCTCGCTGATAGTCCTGTGTGTAGGTGGCTTAAGCAAGGATGCTCTCTCTCTCTCTCTCTCTATCTATCTATCTATCTCTGTGTGTGTGTGTGTGTGTGTGTGTGTGTGTGTGTTGCAATAACCATTGAAGTGTTTGGTTAACATAAATTTACTTGAAAATTCCAACAACAGAGATAGTATTGTTTTTCATAGAACTACCTCCTGCCACCAGAAGGTTCAGAGGCATATATTAACATATCTATTAGCATTACTATCATACCTGCTTGGGGTGTTTTATGATGTTTGCTTGAATTACCAGAAGTCAGGGACTCTTGGTAGGCTGGGTCAGGACATTTTAGACAGAGAAAGAGCTGTGAAAAGGGGAAGGTACATGCAGAAGGGTGATCCCATGGAAGCCCTGAGCCAGGAGGAAGCAGAATAAGGACACAGCAACTGGAAGAAGAAAGGATCCTGTAACTGAAGAGGGTGGAGAGCCACGTCTACACTTGCCAACACACATTTTCAGAACAACATATTTTCAGGTTTACAGGGATTGGTGAATTGAAAAAAATGTTCCTATAATAAATGCAAGAGGAATAAAAAAAACCAGAGTAAGGAGTGCATAGCATTAACTATTTCAATTTCCAAAATGGGATCCACTTCCTGCGGTGTTGAGAAATGTAAAATAAGGGCAGATGCTGAGGTGAAGATACATTCTACTTAGAAAACGTTCAAATCGCTCTTAGAGTTTATTCATAAAAAATGCCTAAGCCTATTAAATTAGCATCAACTCTTTAACACCTTACAGTGTTTATAAAGATGATGAATTTTGTGATTTTGCTCACTAGTATTAAAACCTTAAAAGCTAGATGCCAATACTATTGCCTTAATTTGGGCTGCTATAAGATAAATTTTATAGGCTGAGTGACTCAAACAACAAAAATTCATTTCTCACAGTTCTGACCACTGGGAAGTCTGAGATCAAGCTGCCAGCTCCTGCTGTGGGCCCTCTTCATGATTTGCAGAGAAATGCCTCTTTCTGTATCTTCACATAACAGAGAGAGAACTCTGATCTTTCATCTCCTTAAAAGGGCACTAATCTCATCATGGGGCTTCATCTAAATTACCTAATATAACCTTAATTTACTTCCCAAGGGTTTCATCTCCAAATACTACTTCACTGGGAATTAGGATTTCACAATATAAATTTTAAGGACATATAAACATTCATTCCATGGCAACTATGATGTTCATTTTCATTTTGAATATATTGATACATTTTTGCTAAATTTTTAAATCAATGTCTCAGGTATTTATTTATTGCTGATCTACAAATGTTCAAATTATGGCATTTTTTTTGTTTTTTTTTTTTTTAGTTAGATTAAAACAAAATGTCATTTTAGTTGACTTTAGGTATTATAGTTACTAAAATTTGAACTCTAAATTTTATTAGCTAAATAGAGAAATTCATTACAAGGAAAGTAATTCCTATAAATATAGTCCAACAGGGTACATTTACATAATCAAAATATTTTGAGAAAGAGCTATTGATTATTTAAATCTAGGACTTATCAAATATGGCATATTATTTGCTTTCAAATGTTTGTGTTTGCGTCTAATTCACTAATTTTTAATAGGATTAACTTTCAACAAAGACTTCCAGTCAAAACTTGTACTGAATGCATTTGATATAAATGGAGTCTACCAATTTTACTAGAGATAAATTGTTCCAATATAAATAAGAAAGAAATCTATTTTAGATCGTAACTAAGCCCTTTCTAATTAATGAAAGGTGTTGAGTTAACTGTTGGTAAAAAACACTACAACCGCTGTAAAGCAGACACAATTTCCCAATGGCTAATGCTGAGCACAGAAGTTTTCTCCCATTTTATGTTTAATATGAAGTTGCTACTACAAATTAGTCATATTTAATATCAAACTGCTTAAGCTACTTGCGTTGTTTTAAACGTAATAACCAGTAAAGGACTTAGACAAATATCATTATTTCCAAAGCCATACAAATGTACAAATGTATGAAGAACATTGCTATAGATCATTCCACATTCTGTAGCATATTTTATGTAACTCTTCTTTTTCCAGATTTGACATTTTTCATTGACTAATTTGTTAAGCATCACTTTTATTTATTTTTTAGCTGTTACCTATGTAAAAAGATAAATTGGGGCACAATAAAATTATTGACTTTATATGAGCAAATAATAATTATTAAATCAGGTACCTCCAAAGCAGAAGGAGTTTCGGAGCTCTACCAAAGGAATACAAAGGGGGAGGTTTTTATAGGACAGATGCAGAAGTAAGCAAAGAAAATACATATATACCTTTTTTATTATTGCTTTTTATTGTGCTTTCAGATTTATTTTTTTTAATGAATTAAAGTTACTAGGTAATCCTGCATCGAGCAAGCTTATCAGCACCATTTTCTCAGTATTATATGCTCACTTTGTGACTCTGTTACATTTTGATAATTATTGTACTCTTGCAAACTTTTTTCGTTACTATACCTGTTATGGAGATCTGTGATCAGTGATCAATGATTAATTACTATTGTAATTGTTTCAGGACACCATGAAACATGTCCATATAAGACAGCGAACTTAATAAGTGTTATATGTCTTCTGACTGCTCCACCAACCAGATGTTTATTCACCTCTCTCCCTCTCCTCTGGTCTCCTTATTCCCTGAGACATAAAATATTGAATTTAGGCCAACTATAATGGCCTCTAAGTGTTCAAGTAAAAGGAAGAGTTGCACATCTCCCACTCTACATCAAAAGCTAGAAATGATTAAGCTTAGTGAAGAAGCCACGTCAAAAGCTCAGTCTCTTGCACCAGTTAGCCAATGTGTGAGTGCCATGGAAAAGTTCTTGAAGGAGACTAAAAGTTCTACTCCAGTGAACACACAAATGATAAGAAAGTGAAACAGCTTTATTGCTGATACACAGAAAGTTTGAGCGCTCTGGATAGAAGATCAAACCAGCACAACATTTCCTTAAGCCAAAGCCTAATCCAGAGAAAGGCCTAACTCTCTTTTACTGAGACCAACTGAGCTGTAGAGACCCCCCCACCCAGGCGGGGCTGAAGGCATTAAGAAGCAGACACCCAGATAGAACAGCAAAGTTGGACTATTCTGGGGCCAACGGCCTTCCAAGCTGAAAGCCTCAGGGGGCTGACAGCATTATGGGCTAGGGGCCTTGAGCAGGTTCTGACCCATGTATTTATTCTCTCTGAACAGTTGATTATTATTAACAAACAGGTGTTCTATGTTTTCTCATAGAACCAAGATAAACTATGTAGGCAGCTGGTGCCTGCTTACCACTGGTCAAGGGCAAACCAGAAAGTAGTCTCCACAAGGGAACCACAGGGACAGGATCACGGATCACATATCCCACACTTAAAGAATTGCTTTAACCAGTGTATAATATATGTATACTGTCTTGATGATTTAGAATGCCCCAAGTAGTTTTCCACTTGCTGGGGTGGGGGTGGGGGCGCCTAGATTTTCCTTGCTATCCTTCTTAGCAAACAATATAATTTATCACACACTCGGCATTTCTCAGCAATCATACACTCAGCATTTTTCAACACTTTAATTTTATGGAGGCTGAGAGACATAAGAAAACTGCAGAAGAAAATTTGTGGAAGTTAGTAGAGATTGGTTCATGAAGTTTAAGAAAGCAAACTGTCTCTATAACATAGAAGGGCAAGGTGAAACAGTCATTGCTGATGTAGAAGCTACAGCAAGTTATCCAGAAGATCTGAGATAATTGATGAGGGTATCTATAATAAACCACAGATTTTCAATGTAGTTAAAACATCCTTCTACTGGAAGAAAATGCCATCTAGGACTTTCATAGCTAGAGAAGAGAACTCCATGCCTGGCTTCAAAGCTTCAAGCTTCAAGCTTCAAAGTTCAGGCTGACTCTTCTGTTAGGGGCTACTGTAGCTGGTGAGTTGAAGTTGAAGCTAATGCTCAGAAAAATCCTAGGGCCCTGAAATTATGCAAAATCTATTTGGTTTGTTGTCTGTTTGATTGGTGCAAAGTAATTATGGTTTTTGCCATTAAAACCACTGGTAAAACCTCAATGACTTTTGCACTAACCTAACATAAATAGAAGCAAAACCCTGGATGACAACAATGTTTACTGAATATTTTAAGTCCACTGTTGAGACTTACTGTTCAGAAAAACGTTTCCTTTCAAAAAGCTGATGACTATAAACTTGGTCACACAAGTACTTAGATGGAGATGTCTAAGAAGATTAATGTTGTTTTTTAATGTCTGTTAATACAGCATCTATTCTGTAGCCCATGGATCAATGAGTAACTTTGAATTACAAGATTTATTATTTAAGAAATACAATTCACTTCTTCTCTCTTTCTCTCTGCCTCTCTCTAAAAGAAATGCAAAGGAAGGAAGGAAGAAAGGGGAGGGATTAAGGGAAGGAGGGAAATATATTTCATAAAGTTATAGCTTCCATAGAGAGAGATTTCCCTGATGAATCTGTGTGGAAACGTTGAAAACCTTCTGGAAAAAAAATCATCATTCTGGGTGCCATTAAAAACATTTGTGATTCCCAGAGATCAAAATATCAACCTTAATTGGAGTTTAGAAGAAGTTGATTTCAACCCTTATGGATGGCTTTGTCAAGTTCAAGTCACTGAAGATGGGGGAAAAATACTAAGAAAACCAGAACTAGCCTGAAGATGTGACTGAATTTGCTGCAATCTCAGAATGAAACTTTAATGGATGAGTTGTTTTTTATGGATAAGCAAAAAAAAAAAAAAAAAAGGTTCCCTTAGATGGACTCTATTCCAGGTGAAGATTCTGTGAACATTGTCAAAAGACAAGAAAGGATTTAGAATAGTACATAAACTTAGTTGATAATGCAGTGGGAGAGTTTGAGAAGATTGGCTTTGATTTTAGAAGATGTTCTATTATGGGTAAAATACAAACACAGCATACTTCAGAAAACACTTTCATTAAAGGAACTTCATTATTGTCATATTTTAAGTGTTTGACACAGCGACTCCAGCCTTCAGCAACAACCACACTGATTAGTCATCAACATCGAGGGAAGACTCTTCATTGACAAAAAGATTAGGACTTGCCAAAGTTTAGATGTTAGTTAGAATTTTGTGAGCAATGAGGTGTTTTGTTTTGTTTTTTTTTTTTTCTTTGAGACAGAGTCTCACTCTGTTGCCCAGGTTGGAGTGCAGTGGCACTGTCTTGGCTCACTACAATCTCTGCCTCCCAGGTTCAAGTGATTCTCCTGCCTCAGCCTCCTGAGTAGCTGGGATTACAGGCACGCACCACCATGCCTGGCTAATATTTTGTATTTTTAATAGAGACGGGGTTTCACCATGTTGTCCAGGCTGGCCTTGAACCCCTGACCTCCTGATCCGCCCACCTTGGCCCCTTGAAGTGCTGAGATTACAGGCGTAAGCCACTGTACCCGGCCGCAATGAAGTGTTTTTTAGGTAAATTATGAGCCATTTTTTACACATAATGCTATTCACACAATAGATTATAGCATAGTGTAAACATAAATTTATATGCATTGGGAGACCACAAAATTCATGTGAGTCACTGTGTTGCAATATTTATTTTATTGCAGTGGTCTGGAACTAAACCTGCAATAAATCCAAGGTATGCCTGTATTTGAATGGTTACAGTTACACAGTTGCCATATTTGGTGTATCTAGCTGGAGAGTTTCTAGTTAGTTATACGCTTGTTTTGTTTTGCTCCTTCTAATTGGTTGAGCTTAAGTTCTCTTTTTCTTTAATATGGGCATTTAGAAGAAATTGATAAAGTTAAGTTTTGCTTATGTTGACAAATCAAGTAAGATTTAGGACACTTTTGAGGCCTAACTTGCTTTTTCTGCTCAGAAATTCTTCAGGCTAGCTCTCCATTCTAATTTACTTTAAAAATTCCCCTCTTTTGGTCATTGTTTCAGCAAACGGAGAGTGTGACCAAATAGTGTAGCATTACTCTTAGTTACCATTATTTATGTAGTCACTGGAAAAAGGAGTCAAGGAAATGTTACCATCATCAATAGTTGCATTGCAATGTGAGGTCACCTAGTCTTTGTTTCTGAAGATTGCATAGTCATTGTGGCTTGAGTGGTCCAGGTATTGAGTTCTTCATGTTGTTGAGTTCTTCAAGTCATATAATCTTGATGGCAATCATTTGACATGAGTGGCTGCTGAAAGGCATTTTATACCCTTGAGTGGATACTATGCAGTAGGAAAGTGAACACCATGAGTATAAGGAGAATAGTTGCCAAGGATTTAAAAAGTCCTCACAGCAGAAATTTCCAGGAGTCATTATTTAGCTGACTAAATACATTAATCAAGGAGGGAACACATCTCTCATGAAAGACTTACATCTGTTTCTAAAGATAATTTGAATTTGGGGCAATAATTTCTGATTTACTGACAAACATTTTTGCCTGCATAAGTACAAACTGCTTCTTGTCATGTTGTTAAGTTATCCGTAAGTTTTATATTTTGGAATACTACTGAGGCTAAATTGTTCATTTCTGATTTTATTTCTTGACGAAAATTTAAGCAGTCATTCTATAAAAACAAAAGAAAAAACAAGTTAATTGTTGGGCCACATTATGATCTTAGTTTTTGAGTTCAGAGGGTTGCTAGTCAAGATTTCCAATTTGAGTTTGCAGCATCTTTAGATGATAGAATGAGGATGGCAGTTGCAATCTGATGAGCCAGTTTGAATATCTCTGATTATATCATCAGCAATTTTGATGAACTCTTTGAGTGACCCACATTGCAAAAGGCATGAAAGTTGTTCATACATGACCTGTTTTAACTTCTTTGAAGTTTTTATCAAGTCATTTGATTTCAGCTTGCAGGTCTTGGGAAAGGAGCAATTTTAGTTTTTATTGAAACTAGAAAGATTTAGGATACAATCCAATTTGTGAGTAGATAATAAACTTCTAAGATAATAAATAGAACTAGAATTTTGTAATGGGTGTGCTTAGTTTTCTAGTCAAATGCACTCTTTCTTGTAATCACCCATTTTTTTTTACCAAAAATAATCACCAAATTTACCCAAAATAAGACTTTTTTTTTTTTAAAGCTTAGGCTCATTGAACTTGAACTTGACCTGATTATATAAGTGCAACAATAGTGATTCTATGCATATTTTAAAATATGACATTTTAGTTGTAGGTTTGGTAATAAGTGATGGGCCTTGTGGACTTTGTATAAGTCAATCTTAGTTGATTGTTTGGTTTTTTAAAATGATTTGGTAATAAGGAATCTCAAGTTAAAACTTCTAAAACCTCTCTAGGCTCAAAAGTCTAGGCAAGGACTTGTCCAATTTGATCCTGTTATAAGGAGAACAGATTCTTATTGAACTTATGGAAATACTCATATTGCCATGAAAATAAGAATATTTAGTAAGAGTTTCCAAATTATGGAGTGATCAGGTAGATAGAGAAATGTAAATGTTTTTGTTTGCAGAAGTACATTTCATACATTTTGTTAGAGACAGCTTAAGAGAACCAAGAAAAATAATTCCTTAAATCTGAAAAACAAGACATTAAAGAACAAGCAATATTTCAAACAAATGTCATAAAAGACATAATTATTCTAATCAGTTAATTTAGCCTCATATAATTAATTATAATTTTGTTTGATATTGAGTTAGCAATTTTATAAATCCATGACTTTTCCAAATGAGTTCTGGAAATCCTTACCAGTTCAATAATACAGTCTTAAAGTTATCAGAAACCTGTACTTGTCAGAGTCTTTTTAATGTAGTCCTTGTAATTTTGTACCATAGCTACTTGTAAAAGATTTCATGAAAGCATCAAAGTTAAATAAGTGTCTGTAGATGACAAAAGACTTAAAATGGCCATGATTGAAAATCTGATGAGAACTCATTATAATGCAATTGACAAGGAAATTTGGTTGTTTTTGTGAATATAACATTTTGAGATGATAACATGATAACCATCATACTAGGACATATCAGATTTCTAGAAATTTCATACACTTATTGGAACGTTTACATTACTGATTTTACATCTACATATATGCATATGTAAATGTAATCTAAGAAGATTAAACATCACCTGTATTTGACAATGCTTCCCATGTAATTTAACATATCAAAATAGCCTAATTAGTTTAACATTTTTCTTATAGAGAGGACAAATCTTTTGAGATATTCTAAGGAGATTTAACAGATAAACCAAAATTATTTTTTTAAATAATCTCTTAGTAAAAACAGACCAGTAATCCAAGAAAACATTATCTTTTTAACACAGAGGAAACAAAATTTTAGCTTTTTATCAGAACATTATTGAACTCATTTTAAAAAGTAAAAATAAAACTTATCTAATCTTAGTAGTTTGACCACACATAATTTTTTTTTTCACAGACTGTCTACAGCTTTCTAGATTTGTTCAGTTTTTGTCTATTTTTCTTTTCTTTTTTTTTTTTTTTTTTTTTTTTGAGGAGACAGAGTCTCACTCTATCACCAGGCTGGAGGCTGGAGTGCAGTGGCATGATCTTGGCTCACAGCAACCTCCACCTTTTAGGTTTAAGCAATTCTCCTGCCTCATCCTCTAGAGTAGCTAGGACTACAGGCGTGCAACACCCACCCAGCTAATTTTTGTAGTTTTAGTAGAGAGGGGATTTCACCATGTTGGCCAGGATGGTCTTGATTTCTTTTTTTTTTTTTTCTTTTCTGAGATGGAGTTTCCCTCCTGTTACCCAGGCTGGAGTGCAATGGCGCGATCTCGGCTCACTGCAACCTCCGCCTCCTGGGTTCAGGCAATTCTCCTGCCTCAGCCTCCTGAGCAGCTGGTATTACAGGCATGTGCCACCATGCCCAGCTAATTTTTTGTATTTTTAGTAGAGACAGGGTTTCACCATGTTGACCAGGATGGTCTCCATCTCTTGACCTCGTGATACACCCACCTCGGCCTCCCAAAGTGCCGGGATTACAGGCGTGAGCCACCGTGCCCAGTGTCCAGTGCCCAGCCTTGTTGTGCTCTTTCACTCCTTTTTTATTCTGTAATAGTGATTTTGCTTTAAGACAAAGGTACTCTTTTTTTCCTTTAGTGAAAACACGTGCCTTATATACTTTTTTTTTTAATTAAAAACACATCCTACTTTCTTTGTACACTTTTTGCATATAGTGTTTTCATTCACCCTAGTACTTCTAGTAGTTTTAATTACATATAGCATTTAGAGTTCTTAACCCTCAGTAACCTTAATATGTAGAGAAAACTGGTAAATGTGTAATTTCATAATTTTTTAAATGTATACTTCCGCACACTATGTATATTTCTTATGTAACACAGGATGTGCTTACCAGCAGATGCAAATATCTCTAATTCCTCTTTAAGAAGCAGCCAAAAATAGATAAGCTCAAACTTACATTCAGCAGTTAATGTGTAAGTAGTTTATCTTATTTGGAAATGATCTAGATATTTAATGAATATCTGTCATTTAATTTAAGTTACATGAGAGCAAATATATGAGGAATGGAACACAAAACTGAGACCTTTTTTATAGTAGAATGGATAAAGGTAAGATTTCAGGCATACAATGAGGGACACTTGCAAGCCAAAGCATAGCAGGTAGGTCTCTAAGTGAGGAAGGGTGCTCTAGGTCAAAGCTCACTTATTTCCCAATTTTGTTTAAGGTAAATTGGAGTACTGTAAATAGAGAGAATCTGTGAGCCACTGTACTGGCTTTTTAAGAGTTTGTTTTTCTAAAACCTAAGTATTGTAATAACATTATTAAGGATCTGGTTACATAACTACTGGTTAAAGTTTGTGGGAGTTTTTCTCCTGTCTGTATATTTAGTAAAAGTAACTTGATCCCCTGAAGATCTGTAGAGACTATTCAATTCTCTGTTTTTATTTGTTATTAAAAATCTTACTTATATAACACTTTCTTGTTTATTAAATGTATTTTCTTCCTGCTGTGTTTTTAGCTTCAAATATAGTGATGATCACATATTTCTTCTACTGAAAATTTTTCCTCGTTGGTAATTGATTTATATCAGATTGTAAGAGACAGAACTCTTTGCTCTTCATCCTGAAATATTTCACTACATTAATACCTTTCAGTAAAGTGATTTTTTTTTACTAATATGATCAAAGAATAACCAAATATTCTATAAGTAGTAATTTCCTAAATATTCTTTTTAGAAGAGGGACAGCTGGATAGCTGCTATTTTGTTGAAAAGTCAAGGCATAAATGTATTGGTACACTCTTCTAAAGACTCCTTCAGATATCTATTAATGTCAGATTGATTATTAGAATATTCCAGTTCCGGCAAAATTTTGGCAATAATAGTGACCACAAGGTGGTAATACATTAGAAAGAAATATATGATTTATAACTTTATAAAGACACTGATTTCTGGGCCTTCCCCCAACAAATTAAATGAGATTCTATTGAGTTGCAGGCTGGCCATCTCTGTTTTTTAGAAACCTAACCTTCACCATGTAAAATGTTCTATCACATATAAATCTGTTAAAAAATTTATTCACGTGGTTGACAACTATCATAAACTCTAAGTGTATGTTTCTAGAATCAAGACAGTCTTGAGCCTTGAACTTGAAAATACCTTTAATAATTAAGAGTTGGAAATAGAAAATGAATACTTCTGTGCAAAATATGAATGCAATGAATAAATTCTTATGTTTAAATTTGAAAAGTTTGAAAATCTTCTAAGAAATTAATTTGCCATTTAATAAAATAGACATTTTGGAGGTTTTGCAAGTTGAATTTCAAAAGGTGATTTATTATCAATTTTCATTTAAATTGTTAGGCTTACTTTCTCTTATCACTTTGAAATGGCTTTCAAACTCCCTGCTGTGTTCATTTGGACCATATTTTTCTTTTTTTTCACCTGCCATTCTCTTCTTACCTAATTGTTTATTTCATACTTAAATGGGAAAGTCATATTTAAAATTGATTTTGTAGTATCTCATTCCATAGAAGGTATCTTCTTTTTTCTTTTTCTTTTTTGGCTTCCTCTTTCTTTATTGGGTGTTTTGTAGATGCCACGCAGGTCTAAAAGTTACACTGTTAAGTAATTATTTAAAAACTGACCAGGAAGAAGGTCCTGGTCCAGAGCTCCAAACCAGAATCAAAAAGGAATAGGGGCAGTGGGCATTCCTCCAACATCACCAAAACCCAGAAAATGAGGATCCTAAGCTCCTCCCCAGGTCAAATCCAGGCTTAGGCCCTTGGGCTAACCCTCAGGTGCCTCTGACTGCATCACACTCAGAGTAAGGTAACCAGCAAGGGGTTAGAGGGAATGGCCAGCCAAGTCCAGACATGGACAGAAGTAACTGGAAGGAGGACGGGAAACAGACAGGTACTGTCCAGCTGTAGATAAGAGTGCAGCTAAGGCAGGTCGAGGGGCAGCGGAGAGGCTGGGGGAGCGGTATTGCCGCAATGCAGGAGTGTAGCCCCAGGGTCCTGTCCTGCAGCAGTTAGTTCCCAGATGGAGCTCCTGACCCGAGCCCAGGTAGAGGACTCACACGTTGTGGGTCCTCTTGGTGAGCTGGGGCTGCTCATCCACCAGCTTGGACTTGAGGTGCTCCTTGTAAGCCAGGATGTCTCCAGGCCACTTTGTGATTGTCTGCTTCTCATAGACCCAAATTTCTTGTGCGACCTGCTGAATGAGTCTGAAGTCATGGCTGACCAGCATAATACCACCCTCAAAATCCTGGATGGCATCTGCCAGGGCGTCGATGGTCTCAATATCCAGGTGATTGGTGGCCTTGTTCAGGAAGAGCATGTGGGGGTTCTGCCAGGGCAGCCAGGCCAGACACACTCAGCACTTCTGCCCGTCTGACAAGTTCTGGATTGAGCTCACCTGTTGTTTCCCAGTGAGACCGTATCGCCCAATGATCTTCCTCATTTCTTCCTTCTCCTTGATCTCTGGGTAGCACTTCATCATGTACTCCAAAGGTGAGAGATCTAAGTCCAGCTGCTCTTGTAAGTGCTGATGGTATCGCCTTATCTTGACATGAGAGTGTTTTCGGTTCATGCCATCTGTGGGTAGTAGCTCTCCAGTCAGCAGCTCCAGAAGAGTTGACTTTCCTGCTCCATTGGGCCCTAACAGAGCCACTCGTGTATCAAGGTCAATTCCAAATTCTAGATTATTGTAGATGCAAGGCCCATCTTTTGTATGCTTGAAGCTCACATTTTGCACCATTAATGACGGGTGGCGGGATCTTGCCACATGGTGGGAAGTAAAATGATAGTGTCTTGTTGCTCACGACCCTCTCTGTCAGTCCTGATGCCATCATTTTCTGTAGCATCTTTTCCTTGCTCTGGTCCTGCTGGGCCAACTTGGCACTGCCATGGCCAAACCTCGCAATGTAATTCTTCATGTGTGCAATCTGATCTTGCTCCCTTCCAGTGAAACCTCTTCATCTGGTTCTCCTGCAGCTCTAGCCACGTTTTCACATACTGATCATAGTTACCCGTATAATACTTCAGTCTCTTGTTGTGCATGGGAATGATGTTGGTATAGACACCATTCAGAAAATCCTAGGAATGGGAGACAAGAACCATTGCGCTTAAAAGATGCACTTAAAAGTTTTTAGTTCTTCCAGCCACACGCAAGCATCTAGGTCCAGGTGGTTGGTGGGCTCATCCAGAAGCAGCAGGAAGGGCCAAATAAAGAGGGCTCTGGCAAGGCAACCCTCATCCTCCAGCCCCCACTGAAGTCTTTCAGCTCTTGCGCTGCATGGCAGGTGTGAAACCCAGTCCATACAAGATCCGCGAGGCCCTCATCTCTGCCTTGTCGGCATCCAGCTCCTCCAGGCATTCATAGAGCTCCATGAGCTTCTCATACTTCGCATCCTCATAAGCCAGCCACTCTGCCTCCCTCTCCAGCATGGCCCACTCTCTATTGACTTCCATCACACAGCAAGGGTGTCTTGTCACCAGGGGGCATCTCTCGAGTCAGGTGGTAGATGTCGATATGCTCAAGGATGGGCACTTCATGTTTCCCAATAGCAGAAAGCAACATGGACTTTCTAATTCCATTTAAGCCAATGAGACCATAAGGATGGCCTGAGTTTAATTCCCGTTTGGTGTCACTGAGCAGCTCTTGACAGTGAAAGGTGAGTGACAGGTTGATAATGTGAACATCAGTACTGTTGGGGTGAGAGGCCAGGACGCCAGTGGCAGCTCGAGCAGCAGCTTCATCTCAAAGTCCTCGAGCTCCTTGGTCAGCAAATCCACTTCTGTGGTCTCTCTGCCACTGGCCTCATTTTCCTCTGCCACCTGTGGTTCTGTGACAGCATCTCCATTTTCTTAATGTCCTTTTCTGGGCCGCTGTCGAGCTTTGGCAGCCTCCTTCTTTTTGGCTGCTTTCTTCCTGGCCAGGTCGGAGGGCATGATGATGACCCACAGGGGTTGGTTCTGTTGTTTCAGGTAGCTGGACCTCGTGGCTCGGCCTCTGTCTAGAAGGCATTTCCAATATGAAGTTTAATTAATGTAATCAAACATTTACTGAAAAAATTACATTATAGTCTCTTTACTAGCATCAGGGAAGTCCAAAGGGCTTCCTTCCTTCGTGTTTTACTTTGTATGTGATAATTTACTTTGAAATGTATTACTATAAACACTGCAGCAAAGGTGTGTATTTTGAGTGGGTTTTGGAGTGTGTAAGATAAGTTTTTTCTTTAAGGGCATGGATTTAGCATTTGAAATACTGTAGTCAAGATTCCAAATTCTGGAAGCATGTAAAGTATTAAAGTTGATACCAAAGGTTTATTAACATTATGTATATTAGAAAAGAAAATTTTTGAAAAAAATGAGAGTTTAAGACATTTAATTGGACAGCCAGTTTATGCAGGTGCCACCTTTAGAATAAATAAGGTTTATAAGTCAGTCAAGTTCTAGAACTTTTGGAGGACTCTTGCCTCACTCAGATAAAAGGATGCACACTAGAGAATATTTTGACACCTGCCTCACAGTGAATACTTGAAGCAAGTTGCTTGCCTGAGTATCTGAGGACAGAGTGGAATTTTCCAGACCTTCTTGAACTAGACTGTATGTATTTGTGTTGTATTTTATTTCATTTCATGTTGCATACTTGCTAATACAAGTTTGTATCTCAATTTTGTTGACCCTTGCTTGCATTTACTAGTATCATTTGGGAGGTAGTTTGTGGATAAGGGCTATATGTGGCCAGAATATATGCCTTCTTATCAAAAGAGCTTGTTACTTCCTGATTGTCCAATTTGGCCTAGGTCAATTCACAACACTTTCTTGTTTTCCTTCCTGCTTTCCTCATTGTATCTCTTCTTTTTTTTTCCTCTCTTTCCCTCTTCATTATTCAATATTCATTTATTGAAGTTTACTGTCTTCCCACCTTTGGCGAAAAATCAAGTAAAACTTTCCTAATTGATATTTTCTCCCAGTACAGAAAATGAGTCTTTCTTACATAGACTCAAAGTTCACCATAGTTAAGAAAGTTGTGTCCCTTTGCCATTGTTTCTTCAGCAACAAACCTGAAACCCCCACAGCTACTCTTATGACTCCCAGCCTAACATCAGGTAATTTTCTATAATTTTATTTGTGACCTTTACGTTATTACTGAAAACTAAAATTAAAAGTAATGGCAGGAGGCTGAGGTGGGTGGATCACAAGGTCAGGAATTCAAGACCAGCCTAGCTAACATGGTGAAACTCTGTCTCTACTAAAAGTACAAAAAGTAGCTGAGCTTGATGGTGTGCACCTGTATACCCAGCTACTCAGGAGGCCAAGGGGGGAGGATCACTGTGCACCTGTAAACCCAGCTACTCAGGAGGCCAAGGCGGGAGGATCACTTGAAGCTGGGAGGCAGAGATTGCAGCAAACTGAAATCGCACCCTTGCACTCATCTGGGTAACAGAGTGAGGCTCCGTCTCAAAAAAAAAAAAAAAAAAAAAGTAATGGCAAAAACTGTGATTACTTTTGCACCAACCTATAGCTAATCAATAGATAATGTATGCATCTAATGGTTTGAGATTTTTAGGCTGCCATCTGCCATGTTGATGTTAATTTAGAGTGGAATGATCATACTAGGATTTAAACAGCAACAGGACAACCTTTTAGAGAGGTAGCTCAATGAGTGAGGTTAATCTGGAATGAGTTGACAAGAATAATCATTGAGACAAGGTAGGCAAGCTGTAGGAACTAGCAACCATGGATTTACGATAGAAGGACCATGGGATTCCAGAGGACGTAAGATGAGAAATATATGAGGTGACACTGACAAGGATTCTGGTTAATAGAGTGAGCTCTACTCAAGGGTCAGAGGTTTTTGTGGTATAAGAAGGAGTCCAAAGGCTTACCACAGAGCACTGAGTCAACTGCTGAGTGCTAGTCTGCTCTCTCCACAGGAAGTTTCTATGCCTTTTTCTGTTCACAAGGATGATGGCTGACTGGGACTATTATTCTATAATGTGCAAAAATTACGTGCTTATTGTTTTTTACTGAACCCCAGAGATGTTCAAATGTGTTTATCTAAGGATAGCAGATAATGTGAGATAACCTCATGTTAATAAAACAGATATATCTTGTCATGTTTTCTCACTGCTACGGACTTTATAAACATGTTAACTCAGGTGATTGTATGATGAACTCCCATGGTCTGATTAGGTACATTAATGTGTAACGATGTCTATGTCTTATCCCAGAAGTGAGGAGTGCTTCTTTAATTTATTTGGCTCAGCGTACTCTCTATGAAAGGGATCAGCAAAAGCAAAGCAACACAGAACAAAAAATTGTGGAATTTTGTATTTGTATTTAAAATTTGGACTCCTTCTTATACCACAAAAACCTCTGATACTGATATTGTGTTAACATTTAAAGGCGCTATACCTCCTATTTTCTTTTCTTTTCATATTATTTCCTATTTGCTAAAAATCTCATCTTAGCCACGTTGTTCTCTTTTCTCTTTAAAAAATCCTTAAAAAGAAATTCATGTATATTTCATTGACTGTGAAAATATATTTCAATTTAGAAGTTATTATATATAATAATGTGAGGAGCCAGGTGCATAGCTAATTATCATAGCTGTTCCCTGTTTTGTTCCTTCAGCAAAAAATATCAAATGCCAAAGTTGACATTCAGAAGTTTAAGAATATAATTGAACTTTTGATCTCTCTCTCTCTTTTTTTTTTTTTTTGAGACAGAGTCTTGGTCTGTCACGAGACTGGAGTGCAGTGGTGCGATCTCAGCTCACTGCAACCTCTGCCTCCGGGGTTCAAGCAATTCTCCTGCCTCTGCCTCCCTAACAAGTGGGATTATAGGTGCCCACCACCACGCCTGGCTAATCATTGTATTTTTAGTAGAGACGGGGTTTCACCATGTTGGCCAGGATGGTCTTGACCTCTTGACCTCGTGATCCACCTGCCTCGATCTCCCAAAATGCTGGGATTACAGGCATGAGCCACCGCACCCAGCCTGAATTTTTAAGCTTAAGAGTCTAAGCACCTGCCTTCAATACCTCTTTCTAGTATACATATTAACATTATTACCAACGGTGCTTGAACTACACCAATTACCTCAGTGTCGGTCCTTGGAAAAAAAAAATTGTCACTCTTTACTAATTGATCTCATCATCCAGGAGCAGTTCATCAAATATAATCAGAAGTTTAAACTCTTCTGCATTTGAATTAAGGCATACAGAGGGACTAGATTAAACGACGTTAGATGTCTCCTAAAAGTGGGTTTTGGGGTGGAATCAGCATGAATAAGTGCAGTATGTAATGAATAACTGAGGTGGGAAGTGATGGGAAGGAAATACAGTATGGCTTGGTGTGCAATGAGTATGAACACTGAATGATAGCTCACCATCCTCCTCCCTATATTTTAAAGGTGAAATTTCAAATGAGGAAAACTTGAGAATGATCCTTATCAGGAGAATACTAGAATCCAAAAACGACTACAAGTATTTTGAAGTGACTATATCAAAACAGAGATAAAACATCTTGACTCAGACTTAAGGTTTGTCCAAACCAGTCTTACATCAGACATGGTTTTCTTTTCAAAAATAAAAATCTTTTCTAATATAATCACATTGACAGAAATACCCGCCAGACTGAAAGCAAGCTGATTAATTATTTCTTTATGATAATCTATTTCAGTTCTCTTTAAACTACTTATAAATGTTCCAAAATAGTTTAGATTTTCAACTGCCATTTTTATAAAAAGTTTTCAAAGACAAATTTTAATCAGCAAAATAGGAAGTGTTTTTTGACTAAGCTACAGATGTAATTTCCAATTCCTGTAACTTTGGGCCTCCTTCTATAGGCTTGATAGCGATAAAAGAAAACCAGTTATTATTTAATTCAGTGGTTACATTCATTTAGAACATTTGAAGGTCATGAAATTAATGTTCTGCCCTTGTGAAATAAAAGCCTCAAAGCTGAGAAGTTAATTCAGCACATTTTAGTAAGAGTTGTCTGCAGGCTATATATACTGTTGGAATATAAGTATTCAGATCTCTGTATTAAGGACGTCAGCAATTCCATTAAAAATAGCCTAGGTAAGGAGTTTAACTAGACTCACTCATTACATTGCTTCAGTTAGAGTTACTTAGGCTTAAATATTCCACTCAAATGCATGTATTCTGATTATCTGATTGCTTCAACTGATGAATAAATATATTTAAATACAGAATTTAAGTCCCTCTCCTAGATATGTTTCATTTGTAATTCATCATTTCTTTAATGAAATGACTACATTGTGTGTCTTTAGCCTTTGCGAATTTCCTTTCTTAGAAGAATTATGTCTGTGCATTTTGAGGTAGCCTAATATGAAGATCTTTTGAAAAAAGCTTAGTGCTTCTAACTTCAAACTCCCTTGGTAAAACACCCACTTTAGAAACAAAATGAAACAAAAAACTGCAGGAGATTTAACACTAGGGGGCACTAAGAACCTCTCTAAACTTTTCTGCCCCATCCTTGCTCAAACTGTGTGCTGGTTCTCATTCCCCGCTTTCTTATTTATTATCTTTATGTATTGGTAGCCTTCTCTTGATTTGGTTAGTAGATTCGTCTGTCAAAAGGCCAAGGAGTGAATGGAGAAATTGTGTATCAGCTTGTATTTTCAGTACTGGGCAAAATGTACTGCAGGAGATCTGGCATTCTCCTACACAGAGACATCCATTTCTCTGGCATTCATATTTTAGTAAAATACATGATCCTTAAATGAGATACTTCCAGACACAATAGAATCCCCCAAAGGCAAGCTTAAATTGTTATTTTCTGTTATTCATGTGTGCAAATGTGGCTTGTTGTGATAGCCCACCCTTAACAATTATTTTATGCTGTGTCTGCACAGTAATAATAACTAAAATTGATATAATATTTTATTAGTATCCAACACAGTACGAAACATTTCATTAGCATTTTCTCTGTTAACTTTTTAACACAGTCCTATGATGTTGAATAGGTTATTTTCTTTACTTTGTAGATGAGGAAAATGAGGCATTGAAAGATTAACTTGCTCAAAGATAAAGTAATTAGTAATGGTGACAGCATGTCCACAATCCAAGTCTCTGTGGCACCAACACTTTTAAAATTGTGATTTATTATACATTGAACATTTGGCTTGTATTCATAATTAGCTCTGATTTAAAATATGCCCTTCTCTTCTATATGTCAGACCATATGTTTTGCTGTTGTTTCAGAAAATATAATTACCATTATTTTTAAAAACTTGAAAGCTAGAAATTATTATATAATATGCAAGTAATATGTTTTATAGTTATATTATTTGAACAAAAATGTTTATGTTGCTTCAAAAAACCCTAGTGTACCTGAAAAATGTTTGTTGGATACAAATTCTCTCTATATATTTATATGGTCAAACACTGAATGTGATAGCCACCTACAATGGGTCAAATACTATGAGAAATACATGCCGTAGAGTGCTATTTCCAGTGTTCTCAAGGGACAGAATGCAAAATATATGGAATATTGATCAAATAGACAATGAGTAATGCTTATAAGGAAATACATTAGAAGTTCTGCAAGAGAGCAGTTGACTGTGTTCTGAGATGGCCAAAGAAAGAATTAGAAAACAGTGGGGTTTGGATTAGGCTCCAAAGAATGCAGAAAGGGAGAAGCCTAGAGGAAAGGAAGCGGATTTCCAGCAAGGTAACTATGTTAACTCCAAGTCATTTCTTAGAGATGGAAACGGAAAATCTTAAGATTATTGGGGACATATAGATAACAGGATATCAACCGGAGAGAATAAAAGACAATAGGTCAAACAAAGATGGCCGACCAAAATTTTCAACTTTAATCTTAATTCCTTCCACAAATTGTTGTAAAGAGACTAATGGTTATGTACAGACCATGTTCATGAAGATTGATCTGTGTGACTAATATATTGCAGAAGAAGAAAGGGATAGGGATTGCAGTTAGGAGACTTTTACAGAAATCCAGGCCCGTTGAAAAGTTAAAAAGCAAAGATTTAAGTCCTGACAGTTAAAAAAAAAGAAATAAATCATATATTTTATTTAATATAACAGCTTTATTGAGATATAATTCACATGCTGTAAAATTCACTCCTTGAAAATGTATAACGCTATGTATATAGTATATTCTCAGAGCTATGCAACAGCTGCTACTAAATAATTTTAGAGCATCTTTATCACCCACCAAAGAAACCCCACATCCATTAGGTCGCTTCCTATCCCTCCTTTTCCCCAGGTCCTGGCAACCATGAATCTCCTTTTTGTGTTTATGGATTTGCCTATTCTGGACAATTTAGGTGATATAATCAAATAAGCCCTTTTGCAACTGGCTTTTTTCACTTAGTGTGTTTTTTAGGTTCATCTGTGTATATAAACTTTTTATAAGTTTTGATTAAATAGTAGTGCCTGTTCATATAAATCTTTAGTTAATCTTAGCTACAATCTTAATTACTAAGTATGGTATGTCTACGTTATTATTTCAAGCCTCCCTTTCTTAAAAGCTCTACTATTGACTGAACAACATTAAGTATATAGGTGGCTGGTAGCACACAAGTAGACTCAGCCAAATTAGGCATAAGTGGTATTTTTAAGGTTTCTTTAAGTATAATTTTCGAGGTGAAATATTTTGTCTCAAAATTGAGTACAAAGTTGAGTCTGTCTCAGGGCTATAGCCACAACCCCAAAAGTTACTTAATATGACATAAGTGTTGAACTAGATATGATCTAAACTTCTCTCATCAACCTTTAAATTCTTTATATTCAGATAATTAGTGGAATATTTTCCCTAACCTGTATCAATTTTCAGTCTTAGCATTATTGATAAGCAATTGTTATATAGTTATTTTAAACTTATGATTCACTGTCCATCATAGAAATACAATTTCAAAACTATTTAATATTTTCTTTGTGACAAGCAGGCCAATATTTATCTGATAATATTAATATGTATTACAGATAAACAATTTTCTTCTTTTGCTCTTTAAAATGTAGATTTTTTTTCCTTTCTCTCAAAGTACAAGTATTTTAATTAAAGTTTCCGGCCTTTGGCATTTGGACATCCCACACTGTTTAATATAAAAATATATATTGCATTTATCATTACATTTTGCTTTTTCAGAAAATGAAAACTTGTGTCACTTAGCAAATAATGTTATGAAAACAACTGTGGATGAGATTCCACACTCAATCTATCAAGAATGACAGAGTGTCATACTCAAAGATATTCTTCTTTATATATATTCATGAGAATAAGGATTGGGGTCAAATTGTTTTCAGGCTTTCAATGTGAATTTTGTCTGAATGTATATAAGCTAAATGTTTTTGAGGCAGTTATTTTGTATTACAGATACCTTCATAATGTAGTGTTATTTCTACAATGAATTCACCCTGAGGCCAATTTGCATATCAGTATATATTTTTTTACACTATGAAATATCTTTAACACAAATGATGAATACTATTATTGTCTGAAACTCTTTAAAAATAGAGGGAGAGAAGTGTTTGAAAATGCTGAAGAAGAAATTAGTAATTGTCTACATAACGACCTCTTAGCCAGCACAAAACATTATTGAAAAAATATAAGGGGGAAAAACCAAGTTCAAAATACAGAAGTTGTTAAAAACAAGCTTGAAAGCACTTTTACCCCAATCCTCATTTTTACTACAACATATTATTTTATAGAGAGCAAAATGTATAGGTGATGACATAAATATTAATGAATGCAGTTAAATGTTATCTCTATGTTGTGGTAAATTGTCTAATTTTTATAAATCTCTGACTTAGAAAGATTTAATTAGAAACCAAGGCTTAGATTTAGTTATAAATTTCAATTTCTAATCAAATTCCTTATTCAATTTTTATTTTTAGAAAATAAAGTTCAGTCTATTTTATGTCTTGTTCTCCATCCTTATTTGGCTTTGTCTCTCTTTCCTTATTTGGCTTTGTTTATTTGTGTGGCACATAGCCAGTTGTTATTCTTCAGAAGATATTTGGAATAAATATTTTGCAAAAATATGTTCCCCTAATAAAGTTTCAACGGCGAAGTGAACAAATGTATCAATTATACACAGATTTTGAAGAGAAAAAGTAAACCCTCCCCCAGGTCAAAAATAGTGCCAGGCAGTTTCCTAAAAGAAAAAAAAAACTCATGCTTCATGTAAGATTGTCTGAGATGATACGAAGATAGCTCTCGTATTCCAGTTTAAATGACATGTTTCCTTTTTAGCTTAATTATGTTCTTTTTCAAAACATATTGTTAACTCTTATTTTGTAGGATGAAGAAGACTACGCAATTTCTGGACATTCAACCCTCTGGAGGCTTAGATTTCATAGTGTGAAAAATAACGTGCTATCTGTTGCATTATATTCTCTAAATAAAGTCCTGATTACCTATGTAACAAGGACCACAGAGGGCACAGAATAGAATTATGAAATCAGTTATGCAATATGCATTTACAGCAGAAGTAACCCTGCCCAAATAACCCAGGAGGAAGAAAAAGACGTCTCCTCAAGGGCAGGTATACACAAAATAATTGCAAAGCAACCAGGAACTTCAATGCACACTAAATTGGCCATCATTATTTTAATGAGCCGGCTGTAATTTTTAAAAGCATTTGCTTTTGTAGGCAGATACGTAAAATCTGTTCTAATGGGGTCATTTATTAATTTGCCTAAAGATTCTTTCTTGCGACAAAAGCCTAACGGATTTAATAGATTGCATCTTTAAGTAGCAGGGTCTAAAATTTTTGTGTGTGTGTTTGTGCGTGTGTGTGTTTAATTTCAAATCTTTCTATTGTGCATTGCACCAAAGTTTTCCTTGTTCACCATCTTTTCTTATATTCAGATTATTAGAACTCTAAATCCAATCAGGTTTTCTATGATTTTTGTTTTGGTTACCGAGAGCCGAATGTTTTTATATATTGCTTTCCATTTGACTTTCTTTAGATCTATGATTTATTCTTTCCCTCTATGAAAGACTGACTGCCTCACCTCCACATTTAAAGTCTCCAAGCTCCTTTCTCTTTCCTTTACCTATTTTATTTTTCTTCAGTGCACTTACTACTTTGTTTTCTCAGTAGGAATTAAGTTTCATAAGGGCAGAGTCATTGCTCAATGCTGTCACCCTGGAGACTAAAATAATGTGGCATATTGTAGGTGCTCAGTAAACATTTGTTAGGGGAATGAATACAAAGACAAAAGCTGGATAAACTGAATTCATTTCAATTCACATTCAAAATGCTGGTCATTTTTTAAGGATGTAATAATCAGCTTTAATGTGCTTCCATCTGAGAAGCTATCTTTTTTTAATTATTATACTTTAAGTTCTGGGGTACATGTGCAGAACGTTCAGGATTGTTACACAAGTACATATGTGCCATGGTGGTTTGCTGCACCCATCAACTTGTCATCTACATTAGGTATTTCTCCTAATGCTATCCCTCCCCTATGCCCCAACCCCCAACAGGCCCCAGTGTGTGATGTTCCCCTCCCTGTGTCCATATTTTCTCATTGTTCAACTCCCACTTAGGAGTGAACACATGTGGTGTTTGGTTTTCTCTTCCTGTGTTAGTTTGCTGAGAATGATGGTTTCCAGCTTCATCCATGTCCCTGTAAAAGGACATGAACTCATCCTTTTTATGGCTGCATAGCATTCTATGGTGTATATGCGCCACATTTTACCACATTTTCTTTATCCAGTGTATCACTGATGGAGATTTGGGTTGGTTCCAAGTCTTTGCCGTTGTCAACAATGCTGCAATAAACATACATGTGCATGTGTATTTATAGTAGAATGATTTATAATCCTTTGGGAATATACCCAGTAATGGGATTGCTGGATCAAATGGTATTTCTAGTTCTAGATCTTTGAGGAATCGCCACACTGTCTTTCACAATGGTTGAACTAATTTACACTCCCACCGACAGTGTAAAAGTGTTCCTATTTCTCCACGTCCTCTTCAGCGTCTGTTGTTTCTTGACTTTTTAATGATCGCCATTCTGACTGGTGTGAGATGGTATTTCATTGTGGTTTTAATTTGCATTTCTCTAATGACCAGTAGTGAGCTTTTTCTCATATGTTTGTTGGTCACATAAATGTCTTCTTTTAGAAGTGTCTGTTCATATCCTTCACCCACTTTTTGATGGGGTTGCTTGCTTCTTTAGTGTAAATATGTTTAAGTTCTTTGCAGATTCTGATTGTTAGCCCTTTGTTGGATGGATAGAGTGCAAAAACTTTCTCCCATTATTTAGGTTGCCTGTTCACTGTGATGATAGTTTATTTTGCTGTGCAGAGCTCTTCAGTTTAATTAGATCCCATTTGTCAATTTTGGCTTTTCTTGCCATTGCTTTTGGTGTTTTAGTCATGAAGTATTTGCCCTTGCCTATGTCCTGAATTACCATTCAGGTAATTGCCTAGGTATTCTTGCAGGGTTTTTATATGTTTTAGGTCTTACATTTAAGTCTTTAATCCATATTGAGTTAATTTTTGTATAAGGTGTAAGGAAGGGGTCCGGTTTCAGTTTTCTGCATATGGCTAGCCAGTTTTCCCGAAACCATTTATTAAATAGGGAATCCTTTCCCTCTGATCTTTGCCAAATCTGAGGAGTTATCTTTGTGGATGTTCTCTACAACCATTCAGCATCATCCTTGTTCAGACCTTCATTTTTTTATACTCAGATGATGCAACACCCTCTTAGTGTCTCATTTTTGGTTTTAGACTTCTTAACTTCAGTCTGACATTACAGTATTTCTGGATTTTTAAAAACTGAATAAGGATCATGTTACCATTCCACATAACCTTCCACCAGCCCACATCCACAAAATAGAGTATGAGACTAAATCTGGGTATTATCTGGACATGAGATGAAAGTGTAAATTCCGGTCTTTTTGGTAAGGTTTCATGTTATTTCATTAAAATGTAAATCATGCTTATGCTGTGTCTCAGCAATACCTTTTTAGAAGGTCATTTTTATTAAAGTAAATAGATACCAAAGAATGCTTGGCACAGCTTTGCTTATAACTGCAACAAATTGGAAACAATCTGAAACTAGTTGTCCACCAAAAAGCAATGAAAAATCTATACTGTGGATCATAATGCAGGTAGCACAAAAAATGAAGTAGATCTATGTATTTTTAAATTTAATTTTAATTTTTTTTTTTTTGAGCCAGAGTTTTGCTCTTGTCAACCAGGTTGGAGTGCAATGGCGTGATCTCAGCTACCTGCAACTTTTGCCCCCAGGTTCAAGAGATTCTTCTGCTTTATCCCCCTGAGTAGCTGGGATTACAGGTGCCTGCCACCATGCTTGGCTATTTTTTTTGTATTTTTTAGTAGACACGAAGTTTCACCATGTTGGTCATGTTCTTCTCGAACTCCTGACCTCAAGTGATCAACCTGCCTCGACCTCCCAAAGGGCTGGGATTACAGGAATGAGCCACTATGCCCTGCCATATATTTATGTGCTAAACAAAAGGAATGTCCATGCACAAGTAGTTAGAGCAAAAATTAAGTTTCAGAGTAATGTTTCTAATATCTTATTTTTTAAGGAAAGAGAGAAAGAATGAGGAAGAAGAGAGACAGAGAGGAGCGGAAAGAATGCTATAACAAAAAATTTGAACTTCTTACATAACTTCATAATTAAAATATTAAAATACGTGTATTTGGTCAATATCCTTTAAGTTAAATATACAATAAGTTTCAGAATAATGTCTCTAATATCTCATTTTTAAGAGAAGAGAGAGAAAGAGTGAAGAAGAAAGAGAGAGACAGAGACAGAGAGAGGAGGAGAAAGAATGCTACATCAACAAATTTGAACTTCAAACATTATTTCATACTTAAAATATTAAAAATATTAAAATATGTGTATTTGATCAATATCTTTTAATTTAAATGTACGCTTTCTTGCTGTATGGTAACATATGTGCTTTAAAAATGTAGGAAATACAGACACTTAAATATAGAAAGAACTTAAAAGTACAAACACTTTGTGTGTTAATGAGAAAGCTGATGTTGAAAAAAGTTACTTGACAAAGGTCAGAAGTATGTTCAAGGTAAAATTAGAGATAAACTTATATCTTTTGACATTTAAACTGGTAATATTTCCAATAAGCCTTGTTACCTCTCAAGGAGAATATGTGCTTCTTGTTTAGGCTTGAGGTTGCTTAATTGCTATTGATTATAATGTCAATTATATGCAGAACCAGAGAATACTTTGTCAAGAATAAAAATGTCACCAAAATAATTAGATTTGTATTGATTTAATTTGAAGAAGGAACTATAACTTTTAAAAAACTTTGATTACAAATTACAATTAGTTAAGATAATAAATTTTAAAATACTTTAACACATTAATCACATAGAAAGCATCTCAAAGTTATTCAAGTTTACAGGGCAAAAAACAATGTACATAAGCTGAAATTTACAAATAGACTGGGTATTGTTATAACTGTCATCACAAGTAATTGAATATGCCAACTGATTTTTCTGATCAATTATCACATGGTAATATAGCTGCAACTTCAGATTCACCTACATTGCATACTGTCTAGACATGGGCTCAATTTAAAGTGTCATAAATAACATTTTTGTTTTTGTACTTAGAATATATGTGGACATGGACAAAATGAAAGCCAAATAAAATGCTTAAGAAGTTATATTTTATTCTAGACTACTCTGTGCCATGCATTAATGGCTGTATTTAAAGTAGTTTCTGATTTATTTAGAGCTTTGCAACTGCATTTTTTATTAGGTAAAATATATGACTTCTTACATATCATGAAATTTGGATAATGTGATATTGAAATACAAAGCCATTGCTTTTGCCTTGGTTAAAAATAAAAAAGAGAGAGGGTGGGCGGACAACAAACCAAACTTTCCGTAAAAACCAAAAGAAGAGTGATAAAACATCTTGTATTTTTTGATTGCCAGTTCAGCTATTTGGTAACTATAAGCTGGATCATCCTGAATAGGAGAGTGCAGTACTAGTTTCCTTAAAAAGATGAAGGAAATGTTTATGGCCCTGACTTGAATGCAGTGTGTATTCTGCATAATCTATCGGACAGTGGTGACATTGGGAAATGCATGGACCCTGACTTTGAATTCCTTAAAACTTTCCAGATCTATAAGATACTCAAGTAATATTTTATAAAGTATATATGTATACAAACAACATATAAATATTAGCACATGCCAGTGCAGTCATTGTGCTAGTATTTATATTTTATGTGTTATTCATACACATATGTTATTCATACATATAAACATGTTATATATATATTACACATGTTATTTACATATAAATGTTATTTATACCTATAAATACACATAAATATAAATATATACTTATAGGTATAAATAACATTTTAGGTAAAAAATGTTAAGAGAAGGGACCCCAATAGGCTTTGAAGTAGAGGAGGGTGAATCTAGCAAAGTCATTGAAAGAGACAGGTACTTACTGATGTGGAGGAAGTTAGGATCTGTTGATGAGGACAGTTAATGAGTTAGGAATTCATTGGACTTTAATGTTTTGGATCTACCAGAGGATTCTAGAAAGAAGTACGCTTTGTATTAAATAAAGATGAAAAATGAATACATTTTTATTATTTCAATGGTTGTGAAAATGAAAAGGGTGAATTAAAAAGATAGAGTAAATTTGTCAGATTAGAAGATTCTACATAAAATATTGATTTTCTTACAAAATAATGCTATTTGACTACAATAATATATATATTTTTTGAGATGGAGTTTCACTCTCATTGCCCAGGCTGAAGTGCAATGGTGTGATCTTGGCTCACCGCAGCCTCCACCTCCCAGGTTCAAGCGATTTTCCTACCTCAGCCACCTGAATTGCTGGGATTGGAAGCACGCATGCACCACCAAGCCTGGTTAAGCTTGTATTTTTAGTAGAGCCAGGGTTTCTCCATGTTGGTCAGGCTGGTCTCAAACTCCTGACCTCATGATCCACCCATCTCTGCCTCCCAAAGTGCTAGGATCACAGGTGTGAGCCACCCCGCCCGGCCCTAAAATAATATTTAATAAAATCAATTTAATTGAAAATATTTTAAATTGACACTAATCTATTTTTATTAAAACTTGTTTGGCTTCTGTTTCCTCCTGCTAATCATCTTTCTCCCTCCTTCCTCAATACCTCCAGTTTCAAATCTCATGCATTAATTACATTACATTAATTACAATCTACACCATACATTTTCTGTCTTTGCTGCAGTTATCTTCTGAGTCTTAACTTTCTTACCCTCTTTCCTTAAAGAGTATAGTTTCTGGTTCTTTGTTATTTCTTCCAATACAACTCTTGAGTTAATTACTGATTATTTAAAACTAGATGATTCTTCTATTACCTCAGTCTCAGGTTATCAGAAACCAATGGTCCTGTCCATGCTTTCAACATGGGAAGGAGCAAGCCCCTTTTTCCTACTCATGAACATCATTCTATCAATTCTCCTCTTTTCCTCTTGCACCATTATTTTATTTCTTACTACTGGATAATTCCAAAAATTATACAAACTCTTACTTCTATATTAACACACAAAAGCAAAAAAAAAAAAAATCAAAAATAATGAAATCTCTCTTGTTCAACATTGCCCTCAAACCCCATAACTTGATTCTCTACTCTCCATTTAAAGGAATAATCTTTGAAATATTTTTCTATTCTCAGTGCTCACAAATACTATTCTTTCTCTTTAAAACCATCTTAGTTCTACCACTTCACCATTTCTTTTTTGTATAGATCACTAATAGCTTACATGTTGGTAAATTCAATCCATTTTTAAATCTTCATATCACCTGACCCATCATCAGCATTTAACAGAAATCACTTCATTTTCCTTGACACACTTTTCCACCTGGTCTGGGACATCACTTTCTTAGTTTTTCTCCTACCTCACCAGGTGGCCCTTCATGGTCCCCATTGTTCAATTCCACTCATCTCCTGAATCTCTTGGATTGGAGTATACAATTTCAGCTCCAAGCTTTCTCTATCTGAACTCACTCCTTTTGCAATATTCTCAAGTCTCATATCCTTAATTACCATTTATTTGATTATGATTCAAAAATTTTATATACAACTTAAATTTGTTCTTAAACTACAAATTTGATTATAAACTACCTATTGGATGTCTATTAGATTCACTTGGAAAGCTAATAGGCACCTCAAGTTTAACATGCCCTCAAATAAATTTCTAATCTTTTTTCCAAGTCATATTCCTCCAGAGCTGTTTCCTACCTTAGGTAATGTATTATTAGCCCATTCTCACACTGCCATAAGGATACTACCTGAGACTGGGTAATTTACAAAGAAAGGAGGCTTCTTTGACTCACAGTTCCACATGGCTGGAGAAGCCTCAGGAAACCTATAATCCTGGTGGAAGGTGAAGGGAAAGCAAGGCACATCTTACGTGGTGGCAGGAGAGAGAGAGAGAGAGAGAGAGTGAGAGAGAGAGAGAGAGAGAGAGAGAGAGAGAAAGTACAGCGGAAACTGCCACTTTTAAACCATCAGATCTCACGAGAACTCCCTCACTACCACAAGAACAGCATGGGGAAAACCACCTCATGATCCAAGCACCTCTCACCAGTTCCCTTCTTTGATACATGGGGATTACATTTGAGACGAGATGTGGGTGGGGACAGAAAACCAAACCATATCAGGTAAGAAATATTCTATTTTTCCAGAATATCAGACCAAAAATTTGGCATTTTCCCCTTTCTTTCACATCTCACGTCCAATCTATTCAAAAAATCTTAAAGACTCAACCTTGAAACTATAAGCAGAATCTGACAACTAGTCATCACTATTACCCTGATCCAATTCATCATTGTCAATAATCTACCAGGAGGATATAGATAGTCTTCATATCCCTATTCTTATCCAACTACAGCCTCATTTCCACTTAGCTGAAAAGTTATCATTTCATAAAATAATTTATTTCATCACTTTATGCTCAAAATCTTATAACATCATCCATTTCATTTAGAAATTCCTATCGTGGACTACAAGCTGCGTCACCTTACCTCTCTTACCTTATATCTGATCATCTCACCCCTTCACATTTGATCCAAGACACATTGGCATCTTTACTATTTCTAGAGAGTACACATGCTCTCATTTCAGGATACTTGTATTTACTATTCCCTTTGTCTAGGATATTCATCCCTAATTATCTTTATAATTTGCTTCTTTGCTATCTTTATGTTTTTGCTCAAATGTTACATTCTCAAGGAACTTCCTTTAAAATGGAGATTCTCTGTCCCAGTACTGTACTGTCTTCCCTTTTTTATTTTTTATTTTTAAAATGTACATTGCATTTCTCATCATCTAGTATGCTATATATTTTACTTACTGTCTGTCATCCCAGGTAGAGTATGAACTGCAGTATTAGTTTCCTAGGGCTAATTTAACCAATTACATACACTTATCAAAGAAATTTAATCTCTCATAGTTCTGGAAGCCAGAAGTCTGATCAAGGTGTTGGCAATGGCAAGCATCCTCTAAAGGCTCTAGAGGAGAATCCTTCCTTCCTTCCTTCTTTCCTTCCTTCTTTTCCCACTTTCTTTCTTTCTTTCTTTCTTTTTCTTCTTTCTTTCTTTTTTTTCTTTCTTTCTTTCTTTCTTTCTTTTTTCTTTCTTTCTTTCTTTCTTTCTTTCTTTCTTTCTTTCTTTCTTTCTTTCTTTCTTTCTCTCTTTCTTTCCTTCCTTCTTTCTTTCTCTCTTTCTTCTTTCTTTCTTTCTTTCTTTCCTTCCTTCCTTCCTTCCTTCTCTTTCTTTCTTTCTTCCCTCTTTCTTTCTTTCTTCCCTCTTTCTTTCTTTCTTTCTTTCTTTCTTTCTTTCTTTCCTTCTTTCTTTCTTTTCTCTCTCTCTCTCTCTTTCTCTTTTTTTTTTTGAGACAAAGTTTCACTCTGTCATCCAGGCTGGAGGGCATTGGCATGATTTCAGCTCATTTCAACCTCTTCCTCCTGGTTTCAAGTAATTCTCCTGCCTCAGCCTCCTGGGTAGCTGGGATTTCAGGTGCCCACCACCACACCCAGCTAATTTTTTGTATCTTTAGTAGGTATGTTTCACCATGTTGGCCAAGCTGGTCTCAAACTTCTGACCTCAAGATCTGCCCACCTCGGTTTCCCAAAGTGCTGGAATTACAGGCATGAGCCACTGAGCCCTGTGGAGGGGAATTCTTCCTTGTTTCTTATAGTGCTGGTGGCTCAAGGAGGCATTCCTTGGCTTGTGTCTCCATAACTACAATCTGTATCTTCACATGGCCTTTTCCTCTTTTCTCTGTGTCTTCTCTTCCATCTCTTATAAGGATGCATGTCAGTTTAGGAGTCTGGCAATAGGCAATGGTGGAAAACTATAACTGAGGGAAGGACAGGAGGAAGTACAAGCCATAGGCTTGGTACTGTACTTAAGTAAATCCTTGGGGACTGACCAAGCTAGGTCAACTCTCCACATAGAAATTTCAGGGATACCAAGGTATACATAGACTACAGTACTGCATGAAATATTGTACAAAATACATTCTATGAGGAACTCATACTTGAGTTTAAGATTATGTTTGTTTAAAGCTAACCAATTATTATTTTTTATAATACTGACGAAAGAGGTTATTGTAAAATTTAACCAAGAGTTGAACAGAACTCATATTACCAAATGAGTTAATAATGGTAATATACTTGGAATAGTGTCTGTCACCTAGGAAGTGTTATGTAAGGTTGTTAAATAAATAATATGCTGAAAAGAAATCAAAATAGCTCTGAAATGAATACACACACATATATATTGCTGAATCCAAACTATATGTTTATCAAACTATTTAAATACATCTTTCATTCTAAATTTTAAGTAGTTAATTGTTGATATTACCACTATGATTTACTTTATCTGTCAATTGAAAATATATTCAAAGAGTCATCAAAGCCTTATACTTTTTAAAATAAGCAGAAAAACTTAAATTGATACCTATAAACTCTCATAATGTTTAAGCCCCTTTGTTGATTTGTGATAGAGTAGCTAGTTCATATTTCATGAATGCTTACTACTGTTTCTGTTAATTTACTATATATATAAATATATATATTATTGTAGTCAAATAGCATTATTTTGTAATATGTAAAGAATTTATAAGCCTACAGGAAGAATGATAATTTATTCCTTCTTCATTGGCCATTCTATTGCAAAGACGTAAAACTTTCTTAATTTGCTCCCAGAATACATGATCATTTACATGAACAAATCTTTTTATAGACATGTAGGACCAGTGTTGTATTCTAAAGAAAAGGTCGTTTTCTCACTAGAATTACAAAGTAACTCAGCTCTACTAATGAAACCTATGAGTATCAACAGAATCCAATTAATTTACAATTGAGAATAGAATAATTTTTCTCAACATTTTCTCCTAATGAAACCTGATTTCTCTACTAACTCCGCATGTGCCGCTTCTTACCCATCACCTTCATGTACGAGGTAGGCTAACGCCATCCTCCATGCCCTGCGAAAGAAGGATTTGTGCCTAAGTAATACATTCCTTTTGCCACTGGGTTTTAGGTTTCTGATCTGTGCCCCTAACTCATTCTTTATTTCTCACTCTCCCTTGCCCAGCTTCTTTTACATATGTACAGTATGTACAGTGTATACATCAGTTATATTTTCTGATGCCTTTATTCATCTAAATTTACAGAAAATATCTTAAAAGGTCTGCTTATAATTATTTCTCCTTAGTATTTGGAATGAAGGATTTCAGTAATTACATAATTATAGCATAATCATTACATAAACATAGCAAGTTGAAGAAGGTTTTCTAAAATGGATTCAGGAATCTTCCTCTGAGGATGTTATTCTTTATTTTTCAATAACAGTCAAAGACTAAGGAATGAGAAATTTTGTCCTCTAAATGTGTATTATCAGTACCTCTACTGTCTTTTGCCAACCTGTCAGTTTATAAAGGGGGGAAATAAACCAAAGTTAAATAAGTTAATGGTAAGAAACTGTTTTTGTTCTGATGAGTTTAGGGGACAGGATCTGGACTGGGAAGGATCTGGATCCTGGTTCTGTAAGGTATCCTCTAAGTCAAGGTTTGATCAGGAAAACAGATACAGCTTTAACATAATTCAAGCAGGAAGGGACTTAAAAGGGGGATTAGAGACATAAAACTGTCAGAAGGCTGAGGGAATTAAGGTCAGGGAAGCCAATATCGGATTATTGCTGAATATATTTGTCAGATAAGTCAAAACAATACTGTTTAGAAAATAAAAATTATAAAACCAGCAGGGAAATATTCCAATGATTTTATCTCTCTGGAGTCCTGAAGCGGGTGATTTGTAGGAGGAGGCAGAGAAGCCCTAGCAAATCCCTTTCATGTTTGGCTGCCAAAGTTCCTGAGCCTTCCTGGGTTTTGGAACAATAATATTTCTGCTTTTCTTCCTCTGTCCAAATCTTTCCTGTGAAAATTAAACCAGAATCTTTCTAATAAGTGAGTCTGGAAAATGTGGTTTCTAGTCTTCCAGCTCCTTAAATACAGGGTCAAGGTTAGAAGGTCAGGAATATGGCAGATTAGCAACATACAATACATGTTAAATTTGCTTAAGTCATGTTGGTGGGTATTGAAGTTAAAAAGATTATTTGTAAATTATTAAAATTAATCTATAGAAGCTATACTGTAATTTGTTTGATTTATCCAACTTGTCAAAGAGAGAGAACTAACTCTTATTCATGTCAGTACTTTCCTCATATACTAAGATGATATTAGGATGATGTTAGATTTGTTATAAATGTAAGATGACTGTATAAATTCATTATATTCAATATTTATATGGACAGTAGAATGTTTATTTCAAATTATTCAAAAGTCCAAGTGACCTTTAATCAATATCAGTAAAAAAAAATCTGCACTATTCTTAAAGGAATATATTTTCTGAACATATTTTGTTGTTGCTTATTGGCATGTTTTGCCCACTTTTCAGAAATAAATTTTATTGTCAACTTAAAAACTGTAAAGAACATTCATATGAAAGCTAAATAATGTATAAATGACTACAGAGTGCGAAAAGTGAACTAGGACAATCATTCGATTGAGCTTGGTGTTAGAATTTCAAAGTGAATAAGACAAGTGTGAGTTCCAACTGACTTAAATTTAATGGAGAGGTTTACAGTTTAGTGAAAGAACCAGTGGACAAATACTAAGACCATTAATCTTGACTGGCAAGGGGCCTTATTAAGAACAGTGTACAGAAAAAGGGCTTGTGGGAGTCAAATGTTAAATATCACTTCTGCGAATTAAAGATTAATCACATGCCTTACTCAGTTAGCATTTATTGCACTAATGTTGCAACTTAATACAAGTTTCAGAGCTTCTAAAAGTGCTTCATTTACAAAAAGCAGTAGCTGCTTATGAAAATAAAGAATATGGTCCAGTTATCTTCTCAAACTAGTATAACCTAAATAAGGAATTGTTAAACAAGATGGGAAATTATTAAACTGGAAAATCCTGATCTTTGGCAGCTCAGGGAGCTATTAATGGTGTTACACAAGAAATGCCTTCTTATTCATAATTTCATTAGTAGGAAAACCATTTTTAGCTTGGACTCCAATTAGACAGCATAGATAGCTAACAAAAGAAGTGTAATATAACTCTCCTCACAGCCACAACCTAAGCATTTTTTGTGACATTGAGCACACATGTGGGCAGACCAGAAAGGCCCAAATCCAGTTTCTTTCTTTTTTTTTTTTTTTTTTAATATGCAGCAGGTAGTCTGTAGAGATACTGATGGGAACAAACCTCTCTGGGACTCAATTCATAATGACTTGGTATAAATGAGCACATCTCTAAACACATTAGCAAAATTTAGACTAATCTGCAAGTAATGAGCCCCATACAAGTGAATCAATCCCAGAAGAAATGGAGTAAGACGTGCTGCTGATCAGCAAAAATTGGACAATATGATGAGAAGAAACTGGCAAATAACACATTTTTCTTGGCCAACATATTTAAAAGTTATCATTAGCACCTTAAAGAAGAGATAAAAGCTCATATCAGAGTGCACTGTGTTGTGCTTTGTAGTTCAGTGCTTAAATATATTCATGCTTAAATTTATTCTAGAAAGATAATATGATTACAAAATGTTGGGTCATTATCTTCATTTAACAAAGGCCAGGGATTATATATATGGACAGTTATTGAGACCCATGGTCAAAGTAGATGCCACTTCATTGCTACTGTTTCCTGTGTTTGATGACCAAAAGAGATGAACACAGAATACTGTAACAACAATGCTTCTTTCAGTTCAGGCATGCTAGAGTTTTGTAACTCAGCTTGTTTGATATGTTTTCTATTGGAGTTAGAGATAAATTTTTATTTCAAAAAATGTTAGTAGAGCAGAACTACATCTTTCAAGGTTGCAAAATGTTTTGTTTTATTATAGCAGAAAGTCTGGGATTTTCTTACTTGTTAAATTGCCTTCACATGAGGGAATCAATATATTTGAAAATATATCATTTTTCATGGATCGATGCATGCAAAATAGCAATCGTCTGAGCAATCTTATTTTCAAATCCTCATTTGATAAATAAGAATAAATTGTTAGAATGAAATGTAAATTCTTTTATGTCATTTCTCAGAGTGAAGCAATTTATGTATGATAATACATGGATCATTTGAAAATACTCTTTAAAAAAATGAAACAAATTACATTAACTTTAGAAGCTTCTAAATTTTCTGAGTATGGAATTTTTATAGTATGTAACAGTAATTTTGATTCTAACAAAGACTGTATACGTAGATGTTACTTTTATAATTATATATATATATATATACACACACACACACACACATATATGCATACCATATTCTATATTATAGTTGTTTAAAGAGTACTTTGTTATCTGGGACAAGGAGAAGATGTGAAAAAGAGACATTTTACAATTATTTTTTGCAGCTTGAAAATGGTAAACTTCATATTCATAACATGAAGTAGTATAATATTCAACTTTCATGAAAAACTTTTTCCAAGGGGAATCATTCAGAGGAGGGATCTCTAGTGTGTGAAAAGATTACCATGGTCCAAAGTCAATTCCGTAGAATACTTTCTATCTATCTATCTATCTATCTGTCTGTCATCTATGTGTGTATGTAGGTATGTATCTATGTATGTATGCATGTATGTATGTATATATCTATCTATCATCTATGTATCTACCTGATGCACTGCATGTGTATACATATACATAATGAAAGTAAATAAATACACTTGTATGTGTAAAAGAAAATATGAAGGGTAGAATGTCTCAGATCATTTAATAGGCTAATCTATATTGTGAATCTCAGAGAATGAAATATCATGGGCATAATTTCCCAGGTTTATTTGACTTTCCACCGCAGAGACCCCTTTCCTTGCTTTTCTCATCACAGCATCTCATGAAACTAGTGTTTGTTGAACGTATAAGTACTTAATTAGACCTTAATCAATTATGCTCTTAACAGAAGAGTACTTTCCTTCATAGTGCTTAGCAAATTACTCATATTTTCTATTGATGAAGACCACAAATTCCATTTGGTTTGGTGGCATTGAGAAAGTACAGCTTCAATTTGTATGATGGATTTTCAACTATAGCAAGATTTTAAAAATGAAGATATTGACAGATTATTTAATTTTTTTCTTGATGTCTTTTGAATACATTTGGGTGGCCTAGCAACCTCCTCCTCCTCCTCCGTCTCCAATTAAGTGTAAATTGTGTAATTGCTCCTTTAGAAATTCGAAAGGCCAAATGCTGGGAGGCTAAGCCAGGTAGGTGAAATGATTCTACCTCCTAATTTTATTACCTACTTTAGTGCAGCTGCCATGAGAACACAGCCTTTAGAAACTACCTTGGGGACTAGGAGACACCACAAAATAAATATTTTTTCTGAAAGCCCTTAGATGCAAAATAATTATCTATATCTCTTGAGTATTTTAATTATTTGAGAAAAAAATAAGAAATAAGGAATGGAATTAAAAATTTTAAATGATTTACAGAAGTATAAAGGCAAAGGAGAAATGAAAATGTTGATTCTGATATTATCATTGTACAGTTTTATAAGACTTTAAATCTTGCAAAATAGATCCTTCTTGGCAATGGAGCGCCTTAGGAAATAAATCCTGTAGCACTTTATACAGTGATAAACATTGCTAAATATCTTTCAATAATATTACAAGATTTGTGTTTCTTAACAGATTAAATGATGCCCTTTCAAAGAAGCAAAACCCACAAGAAAGAAAAAAAGAGGAAAATAGTCCTTTGTTTTAAATCTGCTCTGTTCTTTCAAGGGAAAAATATTCTGAAAAACAAGATATATTTTTTCAGAAGTAGTGGTTTGATCCCTTCCACCCGTTTTTAACAGGCCAGGTTATTTCAACCTCAGAAAAAATTTCAATCTTAAAAACTGTTCAGTCTTTGATTCTGGCAAGCTGCTGTCATCTTGAGGTGTGAATAAGAGGAGGAGTCAGGCACATTTTATGTTAAATTCTACTTTTCCACTGAGGTATAGGAATAATGGTAGAGGAAGAATTCAGGATGCTGGCTCCCCAATCCTGGCTATTATTATTTTGCTTTTTATCTTTTCATCTTGTGTTTGACTGAATTGAAGAAATCATACTTAAATATAATATAAATGAAGGATTCAACATGAATATTATCTAGAAGACTCTGAATAATATTCTATGAACAGCAAACTGATTAGAAGTCATTGTCCTTAAAATGCTACTGGTGAAACTAAAGGATGTTAACGCCCACACCCAAGTCAGCATTTAATTTAGAAGTCTTTCTTTTCTGTGGCATGTGTGTGTTAGAACATTCACTCTGACTTTTTCCAAAGACTTCATCTCATTTTTGAAACGGAATGACACATCAAATAAGAATAAAAATATATAAACCTCATGAATGGCTAAAAGCTGGATATATATGAATGTTATATTAACAGTATATTTGGAAGTCACAAATACAAAAATGAAACTAAATAGGAAAAGATTCTGCTGTTAAATGGCTTAAAATGAGCCTTTGTTTTGCACTTTGAACATTTTATAGAGAAACCTTTGTAAGGATGTTTGTTCTTAACACTTTCCACTTAAGCCTGTTTTAAAATATCAGTTTGTTCTTACTGATATTTAAAAACAGGTTTAAGTGGAAAGTGTTCAGTGCTTCTATTTTTTTCCCTTTGAATTCCCTAAAATAGCATACAACCCTCTCCTTATTTCCCCAGCTCTTTGGGGACATTCTGTATGGGAAGGCCTTACATTGACAGGTGCTATCATCACCTAACATTGACAGGTGCCTAGATGTTGTAACTTTATCTGATTTTAGTGGTTTCTGCGTAATAGGTCTCAACTTTCTTTAAAAAAAATGTGGAGCAATGTGACTATGAATACAACAGTCACACTGTGAACTAAGGATTTTACAGGTAATGCACGAATATGTTGTGTGTCCACTGTGCTCCCAACACTCTAGGAATATCATATAGTTGAGCCTGTGCTATACTGTAGTGGACTACAGACTTTTCTGATTAATAGTAAAAAAAAACTTTCAAAGATATACACCCAGTACCCCGTATATTTATGCATCTTTTATAAATTATATACTTTTAACATATGCTATATATGTTAACTATATAACCTTGGTTTCTTGCTTATATATATAAAACCAAGAAAATACATTTAAAAAGAAAACCAAGATCAGGCACAGTGGCTCACACCTGTAATACAGGCACTTTGGGAGGCTGAGCAGGGGCATCACTTGAGCCCAGGAATTTAAGAGCAGCCTGGGCAACATAGCAAGACCCTATCTCTACTAAAAATAAAAAAAGGTAATAAAAATTAATTAGCTGGGCATGGTGGTATGTGTCTGTAGTCCGAGCTACTCAGGAGGCTGAAATGGGAGGCTCACTTGAAGCCTGGGAGATCAAGGCTGCAGTGAGTCATGACTGCACTACTGCACTCCAGCTTTGCTGACAGAGTGAGAGCATGTCTCAAAGTGAAAATAAAGATATAAGGAATATAAATTAAATAATATTTTAAAATATTCTTTTAATCATTAATCAGAAATACACAGTGACAATAGTATGACTTTAAAAATATATTTTCAAAATTTTGGTTTAATACTTTGTTGTAAGGTGATTGGAAGTCCTGTCCTAAGTTCTGTTTACTTCTGTACTTTATTTCAATAGCTAACATAACTGAAAAAGTTACTTCTTAAAAATACAAAGGTCTGAAAGTCTCTACACCATTGGTAGGATTTATTAAAGTAGTACACATATTTTCTTCTTTTAACTTTTAAGTTCAGGGGTACATGTGCAGGATGTGCAAGTTTGTTATAAAGATAAACATGGGATACATATATTTTAATTACAAAAAACATACAAGTATTTTTTTAAAAATTTGACTACAGGTTTTTAACTTTCCTGCTTTCAAACTGTTTTTCTTATAAGTTTATTGGAATGCTAATGATTTTTCATATTTTTAAATAATGCTTTCAAAACCCACTAAAACTCTATTTAAAAACTTTAAAAATTCTATTTTCAGATTCTTTAAGAAATAGAAATGACTCACTTTCATTATTCAAAGTAACTAAAAATGATTTTAAAATATTTTAGGATAGTCTCTACAGCAAAAGTCTTTTTTTTTTTTTTTGCTCATTCTTGTTAAAAATTATCTTTGAAAGGCAAGATTAAGTTTCTTATTATAATTTATCTTGTAAAGTGAAAGAAACTAGAACAAAAAAGCTACATATTGTATAATTCCATCTATATGACATTCAGGAAAAGGCAAACTATACAAGAGAACATAGATCAGGGACTGCAAGGGGTAGGGACATAGAGAAAGGATTAGCTACAAAGGGACCACACTTGAAAAATGTTCAGACGGTAGATAGAATCGTTTGGTATGATTCTTTAGTTGAGGTTACATAACCCTGCCTTTGGCAAAACCACAATGAGTGAAACTATGCAAATTAAATAATTAACCAGAATGTCAAAAATCTCTGGAAAGAGGACCAGCCTGCAACAAACATGTGACACAACCTCATTGAAAAGGTGGAGAAAAAAGAGCTGACCTAAGTAACCTTGGAAATGTTATGTCTGGCATTTATAATGCTAAAGACAACAAAGAACTATATGTAAATACTATACTCTATTTTCCAATTCATTTCTCACTGGGGTTTGCTTCAGCAATCCTGAAACTATTATACATGTGTAGTGAGATTGAACCAGCAAATAAATAAATTCAGATAATGGCAGCCAAGTTTCTCACTGCCAGAGCAAGCAACTTATAAATAAGCAGGGAGGGATTAAAATGAACCCCATACTGCTGGACTAGAGTAACAGATAACCATATGAACTCATGTTTATTTAACAGATGTATCAGATAATAGATACAGAAATATAGATATGTATATATGTAGGATAGTACATACATATATATCTTAGCACTATCCATTGAAACAGCCTAGAAGCAGTGGAACCTCAGTAACAATGAACATGCCCAACTAGTAATCTTATTTATTTTCATGTTTTTGAGATGGAGTTTTGTTGGTTTTGCCCAGGCTGGAATACAATGGTGCAATTTCGGCTCACTGCAACCTCTGCCTCCTGGGTTCAAGTGATTCTCCCACCTCAGCCTCCTGAGTAGCTGGGATTACAGGCATATATCATCATGCCCAAATAATTTTGTACTTTTAGTAGAGAAAGGGTTTCCAGTGTTGGCCGGGCTGGTCTTGAATCACTGACCTCAGGTGATCCACCTGCCTGGCCTCCCAAAGTGCTTGGGTTAAAAGCATGAGCCACCGCACCCAGCCAGTTATCTTATTTTTAAAAGACCACTCTCTCCAATAATAGGAAGCAGTGTTTCTTGGAGAAATAGCTGATTCTACTGTTGGGGCAGGAAAAATGCGAGGTGAGACTGGGGCACCTCTAAGTGAAGGAGGAGCCAATCTGAAAATTTGCCAATGGCCAAAGCTGGAATGATTTGACCAATGAAATAAATACTGATAATTCTGGGTTATAACTCAAAGAGTAAAATAAATATCCATTAATAAGTATGATCTAAATTAATGGCTGAATAAATACATAAATTAGGAAAAAATATGTTTTTCTTCAGGAGAATTCTAAATAATGAATGGAGAAGGAATGAGAAAAATAGAAAAACACAGAATATCACAGTAATAAATGGTGCTCTATTGCAAGATCCATAGATGAATTATAAAATTAATGGATGAATCTTTGCATGACCATAAAATATCTATCCCTGAATACTTATTAATTGGCATGGTGATTTTTATATATATCCACAAATTCTCTAATACTCCTCCCTCCAGGAGGTGGAGCTTAATTTCTCTCCCTTAAGTGTGTGCTGGACCTAATGACTCATTTCTAATGAATACCATTAAGAAAACAGAAAAATAGTAGCTTTGTAATGGAGAAATCTGGCAGACACCACGGTAACCAAATAATCAAGGTTAACATTACTGGTAATAAATCATGTTGATCAAGTTACCATCTGATATAATTTGAAGAGGAGGGTAGTTTACCAAAATCTGTAACCCTTGTCCAATCATGAGAAAATATCAGACAAACGCAAATTGAGAGACATTCTGTAACTACCTAATTGGAACACTTCCAAAGTGTCAAGGTCTTAAAGAACAAAGAAGGACAAAAATAGGTGTATAAAAAATTATGCTGGGCATGGAAGCTCATGCCTATAATCTCAGCATCTTGGGAGGCTGAAGCAAGAGGATTACTTGAGCCCTAGAATTTGTAATCAGCTTGGGTGGCATGCTGAGACCCCGTCTCTACAAAAAAGAAAAAGAAAAAAAATGCAAAACTTAGCCAGAGGTGGTGACATTTGCCTGTAGTCCCAGCTGCTCAGGAGGCTGAGGTGGGAGGATCATGTGAAACCTAGAGGTTGAGGCTGCAGTGAGCTGTGACAGCACCACTGTACTTCATCCTGGGTGACAGAGCAAGATCCTGTCTCAAACAAAAGAACAAGCAAACAAACAAAACAAAGTTACTAATGATCATGTAAATGCAAATCACAGCCATAATGACATCACCTCACCCAAATTAGAATGCTATTTTCAAAAAAAAACCAAAAAAATAATAATTGTTGAAGAAATGATAACACGCAGTGTTGGCAAAAATGCAAATTAGTGCAGCCATTGTGTAACACAGTATATGGGTCCCTCAAAAAGTTAAAAATAGAATTACCATATGATCCAGCAATCCTACTACTAGTATTTATCCAAAGAAAATTAAATCAGTGTGTTGAAGAGATACCTGCACTCACATGTTTATTGAAACACTATTCACAATAGCCATGATAGTGTCTATCAATCAATGAATGAAGAAAATGTGATAAATTTGGAATGGAAAACTATTCCACTATAAAAAAGAATATAATTGTGTTATATGCAGCAACATGGGTGAACCTGGAGGATAGTATGTTACATGCAATAAATCAGAAACAGAAAGAAAAATACTGCATGATCTCACTCATTTGCAGAAGTTTAAAAAGCTGATCACACATAAGTACTGAGTAGAATTCCTACAGAATAAGGGAGATAGGGGTGAGAGGAGGGGAACGTATTGGTCGATGGATGCAAAATGACAGGTAGAAAGGAGGGATAAGTTCTGGTGTTCTATTGTACAGTAGGATGGCTGTAGTTAACAGTATGGCATTGTGTATTTCAACATAGCTAGAAGAGGGGATTTTGAATGTCCTCACCAGAAAAAATGATAAATATTTGAGGTGGTGGATAAGCTAATTACCTTGATTTGATCATTACACTTTGTATACACATATCAAAACATCACGATGTACCCCATGAATATGTAAAATTATTATGTGTCAATTAAAAAAAACATAAAACTTAAAAAATGGCTGAGAAACTGTCACAGATTGGAAGATTAGAGGAGATGAAAGAGACATAATGACTAATGGCACTGTGCTATCCTGGATTAATCACAACAACAGAAAAAGGTCAGGTCAGTCCTGGCAAAAATTTGTAAAATCCAAATGAAGTCTGTAGTTTAGTTAATATTGTTGTGGCAATGTTAATTTCTTACTTTTGAAAAATGTGCCATAACTGTGTAAGTTGTCAACATTAGGGAATTTGAAATCTTCTATAAGTGTAAAATTACTTTTAAAGCAAGAAGTTTTAAAAATACATCACCTCATCATCTTGTAATGATCATAAATAATTTAATACATATAAAAATCTTAGGCAGTATACACACTATTCAATAAATATCAGTTGTTATTTTTATTTTTTATTCGACAAAATAGGAAAGCTAAAAATTGCTTTTATTGAATAGGTCAAGAATTTTAATAACTTTTTTATGATATTAAATCGAGATATTTTTTAAGTGCTGAAAGGTGTAAAGAGAAAAGTAAAAATAACTTTAATGACACACTCGACTATATCCACTGTTAACTCTGCTCTATTTTCTGCCAGTATTTTCTGATATAAATATGTATGTATTTCTGCATAAAATATGATCAGGATTTTTTTTTTACCAAGCCCTGTAATAAAGGTGTCTTCTTCTGAAGGGGATAACAATACCAATTAACAAATATACACCATGCCATGCACTTTTGAAAATATTTTATTGGCAGGGCATGGTGGCTCACACCTGTAATCTCAGCACTTTATGAGGCTGAGGCGAGCGGATCATGACGTCAGGAGTACAAGACCAGCCTGACCAACACGGTGAAACCCCGTCTCTACTAAAAATACAAAAATTAGCTGGGTGTGGTGGCATGTGCCTGTAATCTCCTGCTCAGGAGGCTGAGGCAGGAGAATTGCTTGAACCCAGGAGGTGGAGGTTGCAGTGAGCAGAGATTGGGCCACTGCACTCCCGTTTGGGCAACAGAGCGAGACTCCATCTCGAAAAAAATATATAAATAAAATAAAATATTTTATTTGTGTAATTTTATATAATCATTACAATAGTGTCATGATGAAAGTACTTTTAATGTGAATCTCACTTTACAGAAGAAAGTAAAGAACACAGAGGTGAAGGGAAGTTATCCTCATTACTAAGAAGTGGTGGTGCCTTGGCTTCTGCACTAGAGACTGGTCCTGGATTCCATGTTGTTAGCTGCTGGGCTATATTGCTTTAATACATTTGCTTTTACAAGGTATCCCAGGCACCCCACATTTGAAAACTTTAAGTCACTGTTTGAATTTTGTGGGTCGCTGGATCACAGGAAGTGGTGCTACAAATTCCCATGAGTACTGGCTGGTATTTTACAATGTCTCAGTCTGTCCTGTTCAGCTCAATGCCAAGGAAAGGTTTCCTGCAAGAACCTTGGAAGAGAGACGGACTTAGTTCTGGTCTGACTTACCTTTCCTGTGGGTGTGATCCTTAAAGTCACAGCTTAGTGCAAGAGGGGTTCTTAGTTGATGCTCCACTTTGGGTAAGCTCTGGACTTGGAAGCTTGCCGAGGCTTTCATGCTCCCACTCCTGAGGATAAATATTTGTCAAGTGTTGAAGCAATGAATGAAAATACCATAAACTATTTGAGTCTTTTCTTTAGGGGAACAAAAATGGTCCAAAGAAAGTAAACTTAAAATTTTTATAAAGACACATATTTATATGCTTTCGAAAGGTAACAAAGAAACTAAGTGATATCAGCTGCATTGAGAATATACTCTGAAACAGGGAGTAAATACCAATCCATGATTAATCAGTTCAATGGTTCTGTTTCATTATTTCCAAAGGACCATAACTGCCATGTACTTAAAATAGGATTTACGTATTTGTGATGTGAAGTGTTGGCTGTAGATAAGAGGTTAATTGCCTCCCGGATCATTCAGAAACTGTTCTTGGCTTAAAATATCAGGGAATAGGAATAGAGGGTGACCAACTTCAGGAAAAATTATTTTCCTATTTATTGGTAAAATTAGCACATGTTGACTGGCATTTGTCTGAGTAGCTTATTCCTGATAAATAGCATCATGTGTTAAATTGAGTTTGAGTCCTCATGGATGATTGGACTAAATTTGTTTTTAAGCTTGAAAGCTTTCTAATTGTCTGTATAACCATATAGTATAATTGATGCTGTATATTAAAAATAACCAGCTTGAACACATTGAGTGATTTTTCCTCTAGTAACATAAAGTCATCTATTTATGGAAATAAATCTGAATAGCTATATGTATAATTATTAAGAAGATAGTATCTATGTTTTTAGGCACAAATGATTTAGTTATTTCATTGGTTCCAAGTAGTGCATGTCTATTATAATACTTGAAGTAATATAATTTTATGATTCACATGCAAATTCTTAAGTTTTGATTGCATCCTTTTCATATTATCATCATGAAAAGCAAAAATCTGCTAATTCATAAACACCAACCTCTATTCAAAGAGTTTCCTAGCTAGAACTAATTTTTATTCTGAGCTACTTAAAGACCTATTGTGGTACCACTCAAATGACACAGCCTATATATTGCTTTATATCATGGCTATATATGTAGTCATGTCCCATTGTTTGTTCTCGTCAGATGAAGTACACTTTTATCACAACAATAGTTGTTATAATTATTAGAAATTATAATTAGAATTCAAATAATAATTATGTTTAGATTATGAAAAACCATGTTTTAAATATCTTTGCATCCTTTATATTTCCCAGTGCCCTGTCGATAGGACATGCTTGCTAAGTCTGTTTAATAGGCAAGTTAATGAATTTGTACCCCTTTATTAATAGACTTTATCCTAGGATAACAGAGGTATAATGTAATTCTCTGAGCCAGCTGATCTGAGGGTTTTCCTTCAGGATGCTGAACCAACCCACTTATTTAGACAGCTTACAAATTCAACATAAAATGAAACGTGGAAATAATAATTCTGTATATAGATGAGTATTAAATTTACTAAATACCTCTTTAGTAACTTATCACTTAATGAATACTGGATAACAGGATTGTACCACCTCTTTACCTCTTTAGATTTGCAATTGCAAAATCTAATTGTACAAGTAAGTCATGTTCTATGTCCTGTGTTATCTTTATTCATATGCTGTAAATCAAGAAACACATTCAACTTTGTTATTTGTAAGACATAATATCCAAATGATATAACTATAAAATAATTTTAATAGCTTTTAATTTTATTTTAGGAAAATTTTGGAGAGCACGTTGCTCTAGTATTAAAAATTTATGGCCATACATCTTTAAATTATTCTCATTATTGGGAAATAATGGGATCACCTTGGAAGAGGTCAACAGAACTCTTCAACTGTGCTTGTCATCCATTGGCTTCAGTTAACTGTAGGCTGCAAGACTGGATATGTAAAACTACACAAAGGTACGTACATGGTCCACTGCCAGTACAAACTTTCCATTCAAAAGGTTTCTTGTATTTTAAAATACACTGTTATACAGCCCATTGATTCATTGGTGGTTTATGGAGCATTCAAAACAAGGAGGAATATGAAACTCGTGAACGTTAAGGAAGGCCACGAGCAAGAAAGAAGGTTAAGCAGGTAACCCAAAATGCATACAGTACCAATATCAACTAGACAGATGCTCATTTTTCAAATTTGAAGGCAACTGAAGGGCAAATTTGAATTTCTGTCATCTTTTTGTATTCCAAACATAGTAAGCTTTATTAGAAGTCATGGCAGGATAGCAGGAGAATTTTAGAATGTTGTGACTCATTCAGAAGGTTTTTTTTTGTTGTTTTTTTTTTTTTTTTTTTTTTTTTTTTTCATTATGAAAACATTTGTTTGAAATGGTACTTCCTCCAGTACACAGTGGACTGATGTAAAACAAAAAATAGTGCTAAATTTAAAAGATTTCATCTAATTTATTCTACGTTATTTAATGGCTTACTTCTTTATATTTTTATATAAAAATAACAAATTTAAATTTATATACCCTTTTTGGCTAAATGTTTGAAAGGCCAAATATTTTCTTCTTTCCAAAGATGGAATCAGTTCTCATCATTTTTGTGTCAAGACTGAACCATCAAATTAAAAGTTCAGATTCCCTCAATTTGCATTATTCAGGATTTTGGATGAACTAATTATTTTCTTATATCTAGACACAATTTATATTGTATCTCCATGTTGTGACAAATGAATCCTTTCAAAACACAAATGATTAAATGAAAAAGTAATGAAACTGTCCTAAGTTGTAAGTTTTAAGACAAAAATAAAATAAAAATAGACTGCTATGTGGATTGGAATTAGTAAAAACTGAATCTATTTGGGAGGGCAGGTGTGGATGTAATTCTCCAGGAATATAAGTGTGGCTTAAAGTCTTGCCAAAATCTTTTTTAGAAGCCATTCCAAAATTATTTGTACCATGTACATAAAGTGACAGGACACGGAGAGCTAAAAGCAGGTATTTTCAGAATTCTGTTATTATCAATGCATCACTATGTTAGATAAGTACCCACTAGAACTGGCACTGTGAGGCATAGATTTTCTTTCCATGCCTGCATAAATGGGACAACCTTGGTTTTCATCACCCTTTTCTTCAAGTAGGCTTTACATATGGAATTTCTGCGACCTTTCTGTGTTCAAAACATAGTAAGCTTTATTAGATGTCATGGCAGGATAGCAGAAAAATTTTAGAATGTTGTGACTCATTCAGAAAGCTTTTTTTTTTTTTTTTTTTTTGCGTTATGAAAAACAAAGCTGTAGTCTTTGTGTGGTTGCTTTCAGGCCTAGTTCTATAACTTTGATTTCCATTAAGCTCAACAACCCATGGAGGATTCTCTCAGTGAAGGGTATAGCAAATAACTCATGTCCTTACTCAGGACAATCAGGTTTTTGCTGTACCCATGCTTGGGTTTGCAAAAAGGGCTGAAAAGTTTATGTTAGGATATTCAGCCTAGAAAGTTATTACTGTCAGCTGTTTGCAAATCCAATACTCCAGTGTGATAAGTATTCATAAGGGGAACTGTTTATTACTTCCATTCTGCATAGACTCAATGATGTTATTTGCTAAAGATTACAGCACAAATTGGTAACAATAAAAGATGATTTCATCTTCGTAATCAACAGTTTTCAGTGTTCACTAACAACTTCACAAACGGTGTAAGGCTTAAAACTGTAGGGCCATCTATAAAAACCTAATAAAAGGAAATAGTTGCTAGGGATTGATAATATGTTTCTTTGGTTGTTTTCGCCTATGTAGTGATACTGATAGTGGTAGGAAAAGGAGCAGCAGCAGCAGTAGTAGGAACTGGAGGTAAAGGAGGAAGCAGAGTATGACTATTTAATAGGTACTGCAATAATGTACTAAGTACTTTACGTGCATTATCACACGTAATGTTCAGTAGATGTTGTATTTTTAGTACTAGGAGGAATTCAAGATATGAAGAGACTTGAGTCTGAAAGCCTCCAGAATATAATGTTTAACTTACTTGCCATAGTTCTGAACCAACTGAAGAAATAAGAAAGAAGAGTAAGTCAGATGATAGCCAAATGTTTTCTTTTCATTCATAAAACTGACATAGAAAATCATATTTCTGACAGGTGGGTTTCCCAGTGATCTGCTAAATTAGACACATTGACTTACCCTGGGGGAATAGAGTGTATGTCCCTTAAGATTACTCACTCCCAAGGAGAGGAAAACATGGCAGACTTGGGCTATGTGTGCTGAGCTTCTTTCACTCACCAGTCAGGTTGGGGGTTCCATGCTCCTGGAGCAGAGAGAATGTGGGACTGCAATAGGCCAGCAGGGTAGCACTAATGTGAGGCGAGAGTGAAGAAAGCTCATCTGTATTCCTCAATCTCAGACTGTTGTTTTCGGTGCTGTTGTTTGCTTGCTTGCTTAATCCACCAGGCTTAACTCTTAGGTCCATATTCAAGATGTGGTGATAGTTCTCTTAAAATGTGACCAGCAGTCTATCAGAGCAAAGACTCCTGCTCCATTCACAATAAGATTATTCCCTAAATGAAAATCTAAAAGGCTTGGAGTATGTCCTTCAGAGCACCAGTTAACAGTAGAAATTTTTCCCTCAGAGAACAGTAAGCTCTTGTCTTTTCTCAGAAGATGCACTATACCACATGATACATTATAAGAAAAAAAAAAGCATATTTCATTATATTATATTATCATGGCATTATATTTCTCCACAGAGGCAAGGTTTATATTAGATTTTCCATTAGGCCTTGAATCCTAGTCTATTTCCAGCCATCATGCCGAGTATTTCTGGAGCAATTCTTTCTATGTACCAATCAGATAATGAAAAGAGAGAACGTATTTGAGGATACAAGAGAATCAGCTATGTAGTGGCTAGGGCACGTTGTTGAAGGGATAAATTGGTAAAAAAAATATTTGAAACTGGTGGTTGGTAGTAGCAGATCTTTAGTTGTAGAAGAGTGAATAGAAGAACTGCCCAGATCAAATGTAACATCAGTTCTAAACTTTAATAGTCTTTAAAGGATAAGATTAGTTTTGTCATTAAAGTGTACAAAGGTTTGAGTGCAATCACTCTTTAATCTGTTCCTTTATTTTGAAAAGTGGCAATTTGGTTCTTTTTCAAGACCACATTTTGTTTGTGTGCTTTTCCTCCAAGATCTAGCAAGTAACTCATCATGCAATTCAAATTTAATTTAATCTTTGCTTGGCTTCTTTAATTAAAATAGAGAGAGGATGAGGTCTCTTACATTGTCTATAAATACATCTTTCATAAATAGAACATTTATAAATGTGCTGAGTATGAGTGACGAAGTCTATTCAAAATTGAAATCAGAAGATGTTCATCCATTGACTCATATGAGGCAATAGCTTCAATGTCTATTGAATTCTAAAATAACAAACTATTCTTATTAAACAATCCTATAGCAGGTTTAATTTTTCCTAAAGATATATACAAAACATTATTTTCTGAGTTTGGAGTATGGATCTTCTCTTTACATGTTTTTTTGCAAGTCCTTCCATCCTTACTACTATAATGTTATCAATGATGGTTCGTTCAGTGGGTCATTTTATACTTGGTAGTCAAGGAGAGATCCCAAAATACCAATTTAAAATTTCATTTGCCTTTTTCTTTTGAGGGCAGAGTGTAAGGCATCAAGATTTGAAACTTTTCTTAACACTAAAAATTTCTAAGAAAGGTAGAAAGATTAATTATTAAAATAGTACTTAATGCTTGCACCCAGAACCTCCTAATAAAAATTAAGTTTACACTAAGGAAATGACACAATATTCCAGAGTAGTTGTAAATATGTGATATGTCTAAATAATATTTTAGGCAACTATTTGTAAATATGTCTAAATAATATTTTAGGCAAATATTTTAAGAAAAAATGAAAATAATGTGTGTAAACAAGTAAGAACTAGGAATTAGGGGTTCTAATATTTAAAAGTAGAATAAATGAATGTTGGAATGTTACTGTAATTATTGGTATGGGGTATTTACAGCTTATTTATGTCATTAAGTGAGTTTAAAAAATAAAAAGAAAGATCTTGAGTAAAACTGAGTTAGTTTCTGAACACTGAGTTTGGACATCATGCTGCTTGGACATCATTGTGTAGATTCCTGGTAAGCAGTTGCAAACCTGGATCCCATGCTTGGTAGTGACATCCCAGCTACACATAGAGATTTGAGATATATTAACTTTCTTGTGATAATTGAAACATAACTAGAAGAGCTACCCTCTTATTGTTGGTATATCATCCATAGAGTAAGCAAGAGTAAGATAAGTTGGTAAGTACAGAAAAAGATAAAAGAAGGATAAAGATTTTGGGGCAGTAGTCTTCAAAGAATTCTGAGGAAAGAATATCAGAGCAACTGTAGGAACCAATGTTCCAGACAAACTTCAAACTACAGTATAGGTGACATATAATATCAAACATATTTCTGTTAGTATTATAAAGTTTTTTATTGCTATTCTGAGACTAAAAGGAAATAAGAAACAGCTATATGGATCTATGTTACTGAGCATATGAATGGTGACCTGGGCAGTATAGGTAACATCTCGAAGTGACAGTTGAAAAATTCTTCCCTCATTGGTCCCTGTAAAGACATTCTTCTGCCTTACTCGGGTTATACATGGGAAACTCTGATTATTGTTAGTCAACAGCAAGAGGCAAACAGCTGCCTTTGAGTCAATTTGCCATCGATATTAGGAGTTTTGTCTCTTGTTCATAGATTTATTTTATTCAGAAGGATCATGATGAGTTCCTTTGTTTCTTTTCAATATCCTACTCACTTTCAGTCAGAAATCAACCTGTAAGGTCCCAACTGACAACTAGGTCAGTATTGGACAAGTCTGAGTACTGTAAATTTGGAGTGAATTAAGTATCTTCCTTTTTATCAGAGATAAGAACCCAGTCTCAATGTAATAGAAGTTGGTTCTCTTAGAAAAAAACATATTTTTACTTTTATACATCAAACATGTCTATCTACTTATAAATAAAAAAATAACCAACACTATTATTGCCCAATCCCTGTGAATCTACCTATTCTAAAATTGAAGTTAAATTTTATGATGCTATTAAACACATTACTTTTTTTCCCCAATGCATGCATAAAATGTTATTTGCTTAAGGATTCAAGTAAGAATCATTTTTGCAGAGTTCAAAAATTTGGAGGAGGTTATATATATTGTTTGCATGTGTCAGTGCATGTGTACTTGAACACATTTAAGTTAACCACTTTAATTTAGTCAAGTTTGCTAACAACTTTATTCATATGGAAAGGGAAAATATCTCATATTATAGATAAGAAAATTGAGGCTTGAAGAGTTAATAAGCTCCAATTACATAGTAAGTTCCCTGTCTAATTTGACTTTGTATTATACTCAAAACAGTCCCTGGCCAATCAGAAAACCCAATAGGAAGTTTGTGACTATTTAAATGAGTGACTATACATAATCACACTGACTTGCATAGTTAAAAACTGTGCTCCAAAAATGGTCCATCAGCTGTCAATATTTCTGGAATTTAATGCATACGTATGCTTTGATTCTGATAATGCAAAATGTGGGAGTTTTTAAAAATGTCATTTAAAAAATCTTTATAAGTTATGATGTAATATTCTCATAAGAGATGAAGATATTTAAATATGAAATTTTATCTCGAGCAGCTAGAAATACTACATATACACAATAAATTTCCAAATTGGTATCAAGAATTTTCATCTTTATTTGAAAAGAGGTATAAACCACCATAAAGGTCAATTCTTTTAGGTGGTCGAAAAAATATAAAAGCTGGATTATTTCAGTTATGAAATCAAACAGTAAAATAATAGCTTGTTGAAGGAAACAGCTGGATACCTGAATCCCGGGCAGCATGCATTTTCACCAACATTTTAGATTTTCATTGACACAATGGATTTCACAAAACTCATCTATTCTTTCAGCAAAATGAAGGTTCTCAAAAGCCTATTGTTCATTGGTCAATAACAAAAAAATTATTCAGTTCCTGACTTTATTATGAGAACAGAATACACTTTTATGCTTTCCCTGTCATCAGCATACTTTGGTATTTTGACAATGGAAAGAAAATGAATTGCATTATATTGCAACCAACATCATTTTAATAATTTTATTCTTTTGTCATATGCAAATTTTCCCTGGAATATAAAAAGAGTTCTCCTTGATGTAAATACATAGTTGGAACTAAATTAGAATTACTGAGCCAATGCCTAAGAAACCAATAGTGGAATCCCAGTTTACACAAGTGTCAGCCAAACAGAATTCTTCGTAGTGTGTAGACATAGCTATAAACGTTCAATGATAAATTTTCTAGCATTAACCAGTAAATACAGCCCACTTCATTTGTATAACTCAAGTAACTTTTGGGTATCCTCATTCATTTTGAACCTCTTATGATTTTTGTGCTTCTCAAACTTTTGAGGCATATGTTGATATCATGGACTATCCTGAAACAAGAGAAACTTGGTAAATCTCCTAGGATTTCTTATTTGACCCAAATATTTACATAGAAATTCAGTTTTATATTTTAAAAATGATAACTTTTAGATAGAAAAATTCAAGTATCATATAATTTTTGAAGAAATTTTACAAAGGAATCTTACAATGAAATTCCACCACTGCTCACCTGCTTAGATCCAGTTCCACTCAACCCCCAAAGTGGCACCTCCTGCTCCAGGCCTGCCAGAGGACATCTCATTACCTAAATATGCCTTATTTCTCATAAATCCAAGCCTTTGCCCTGAAATGGCTCGGCACAGAATATCATTCTCTTGCATCTTTTCCTGGCCAACTCGTACTTCTGTAAGACTGTATTTGTTTGTTTTCACACTGCTGATAAAGACATACTCAAGACTGGGTAATTTATAAAAAATAAGAGGTTTAATGGACTCAGGTCCACGTAGCTGAGGAGGCGTCACAATGATGGTGGAAAGCAAAAGGCACTTCTTACGTGGGACAGGCATGAGAGAATGAGAACCAAGCAAAAGGAGTTTCCCCTTATAAAACTATCAGGTCTCATGAGACTTATTTACCACCATTAGAACACTATGGGGAAAACCATTCCCGTGATTCAATGATCTCCCACTGGGTCCCTCTCACAGGTAATAGGAACTACAATTCAAGATAAGATTTGGGTGGGGACACAGACAAATCACATCAAAGACTCACTGTCAACTTCCTCTCTTCTCAAACACCTTCCCTACCTGCTTTTGTGGAGCCATTCCTGTACTCTAGATTACCCAACTTCCCATACATAGTTCCTTTAAGGCTTTTCTTATGCTCTATTGTTCACCTATCCACCACTTTTACTAGACCATGTCCTTCTTGAAGACAAAAGCAGTATATTTTATCTTTCCATGTCTACCTTTTAATCAATTTATACTTTCTTTCTCATCCCTCTATAGCCCTTAGTAAGATATTTAATACCCATATGCAATCTGGCTGAGGTTCAGACTTAGTAAAATCACTCTATCATAACATCTTATAAATATTAAATGTTAAGATATTTATAATTTATGTCATACCTTTTTTTAAAAGTAATGAGACAGCTTTAAAATTTACCTGAGCAAATATACATTACAAACCCAAGACTAGGTAACTAAATTAAATTTTATGAATCTCATTTAGTTGTCACTAACTTTGTCAGCTTTGAATGTGTGAAATTATTAATTGGACATTAAAACTTAATGTGAAATTATTTGAAAGTTACCTTTTGTCTTACATTAGACAGGAAAGAGAGTGTGTTATCAGTATTTGGTAATTAGCATAACAGTATCATGTAGCAAATATATTGGGACCAATTGAATAACATTACAGCATCATTCCAGGAAGTAATTATTGTCACAAATATTTCCAGAGGTAATTCTTTATTTAGTTATTTTGCCAGCAGATGTGTCAAGTTCCATACAAATGAATGTTGGTTCCCCTATGGAAAGAGGAAATTAGCAAGTAAGAGGAGACTTTAAAGCTGCATAATCTGTTAAAAGTGTCCCATTTGTATATAATCCTACATGAAAGAATATTGCTGGAAACCCTAATTTATTATGAAGAGACCAATCCATATTATTTTTGATTTCTAAAAATTCTATAATTATTTAAAAGAGGAAAAAATTGAGGTTAATGTATTTCATAACACATGAAGATTATTAACATAAGGATAGTGGTAGAGTAAATGAAAAGAGAAAATATAGGATTTTTTTTTTTCTCTAGCTTGGAAGAATCTCTTCATGTGCCCATGCCAAAAAAAGGTTTCAATTTTTTTTCAGTTTTCAAATCATGTACAGTTATATTGTTAAATATAATATGTAAAGTATTGACTAGTATAATGGCTAATATTTAAATGGTGCTGTTTAACAAACATCTATCTGGATGACATCTCCTATAGTAAAAACATAACATTTTTATCATTTCAACCATAATACTATTTTCCCTTTTATGGCCTATATAAATTCCTATCTACATCACACACTTTCAGTACTTATACCATAGGTTCTTTTGTCTATCTCTCTGACTGTCTATACAATAACGACAAAAACAACAAAACTGAGACTTATAACGGGGATGCTTCCCAATGCTAGAGCTGGGTTCAAGGCTATAATAATATTCATTGACTCTTCTGGCAACAATTCTGGGTTCCAGGCATCCTCAAACATCGTGTTTGCTGGTCTGGGCTACTTGCCTAATAGGGAAATCACTGAGGGGTCTGAGCACCTGGTTACCATGCGCTTGATGATTGCTAATATTGTCTTTTCATGGTTTTTACCAGGCATGCAAACACCAAGAGGTGCCTGGTGGCTTCCTTGAATTCCAAACATTCCTCCTACCACCATTATATAGAGACCTTTCTACTTCTGAGCAACAGTTAATTACCACTGATAGTGTAATAATTCCCCTTTAAACTCTAGACCTACTGGCATAAAGAAATCTGAGTGACTAGGTGACATCCATAGCATTAGGCTAGGTGAACTCTGAGTGTGTCACCTGATAGAGGATCCTCCCTACTTGGAAGCAGGATCTTTAATCCAGCAGATTCTAAAGTTGAGCAAACAATCAATATAAATTCCCCAAGCAAATGTGAGTGAGGACGAGAGGGTGTGACAGGTGGATTTGATACCCTATCATATCCTCCTCACCCTCAATGCCCCAATATTCTCTTTGCATGACTTCTGGCTGCTAGCATCTGCATATCTTTGCTGGAATTCTAGAGAATTAAAGCCTCCAGGAGCAGTTCTCAACAAGTTACTGGCTGAGGTTGGAATATGAATATCCCAGATCCCTCACTTCTTGGTGGCGTAACTCTGAGCCATGTGTTTTACATGGACTCACAGTTACCCTATGAGATGCAAACGTGTTATCCATAGTGGAAACAGCATGATAGAGCAGCATTTATTGTACCCTTTCCTTCCCTGTCTCACTTTTTCACAGCCCCCCTTGGTGTGCCCTTCACTTCTCCAGTACGTAGCTTGCATGTGGATCCTCGTCTTAGTTTTACCATTTGGAGGAAGTACCATTGATTCCAAGATGCCATTTGTAATTGTAGCCCTTGGTTACTGGATCCAAGCGTTCCAGCTTAAGGATCATGGTACCACATAATTGTTACTAGTTCAAAGTATACATCACACCTTTAAAGACAGCGTCCTGAACCTACAGTGTCACTCTTCCCAAACCATTCCACATTCTGTCATGCCAATTGCTTCAGGATGAGGGAGTCTACTCAGAGAGCTAGTAGATTCTGCAGTTGCTTATCATTGCACATTCTTCACTATAAAGTGGGTCCCTTGGTCAGGGCAATGTTATGTGGGATAATGAGAAATAAAACTCTCTGTGAGCCCTCACATACTGTTGCTGCCTGAGGGACTGTAAAATGGGACAACAAACCCATACATGGAGTATTATCGGTCTCAACAAAGATGAACTGCTGTCCCCTTCCCCACTTTGGTGGAAGACTGGAATATAATCAACAAGACACTCAGGAGCTGGCTGGCTTGTTTTCTCAAGGAATGGTATCTAACCAAGACATGATGTGAATCTCCGTTGCTGCTGACAGGCCATACATTTAATAGTGGCAGCTAAATCAGCCTTGGTGAGAGGCAGCTCATGCTGTTGAGAGCCATGAATGCTCTTAATCCCTCCTACCATGACCATTCCATTCATGGGCATGTTGCGTAAGCACTTGAGTGGCATATTGTAGAGGCTAAGTAGCATCCAATGGACTAGTCACCCTTTCTATCTAATTGTTGAGAGCCCCTTCTTCAGACTTTGATGGTCATTGAAAGCTCTCAGGCAAAGAGTTGTAGATGCTTGCAGTTGGATGTCGTTTGGTCAATATATACATAAATGCCTAGCGCCAAGCAAACGTAGATAGAGCAATAAATGTGTGTACTACAATCCTGGACATCAAACAATACATTTTTCTTTTAACCATCCTAATAACCTCCCTGAGAATTAACTACTATTCTTTCTTTAATCCAATTAGTTAACTTTTTTTTTTTTTTTTGAGACGGAGTTTCACTCATGTTACCCAGGCTGGAGTGCAATGGCGCAATCTCGGCTCACCACAACCTCCGCCTCCTGGGTTCAGGCAATTCTCCTGCCTCAGCCTCCTGAGCAGCTGGGATTACAGGCACCCACCACCATGCCCAGCTCATTTTTTGTATTTGTAGTAGAGACCATCCATGTTGACCAGGATGGTCTCGATCTCTTGACCTCGTGATCCACCCGCCTCGGCCTCCCAAAGCGCTGGGATTACAGGCTTAAGCCACCGCGCCCGGCCTAGTTAACTTTATATTAATTGATTCATAGAGTCTAAACAACTTTCCTATAAAACTTCAGTATTTTTATTCAAAAGCCATGCTACTTTCACTAGGTCCAGAAACATTTTGAGCTCTCCAATAGCAAATTTCCTTGATAAATTTATGTCTTTGGTTTCAGAACAGTGAATAGAATATTGATCATAGCTGGACCTTGATCCTTCCCAGAATATGCAATTTAGATATTATGAAGACATTAAGGATGTGTTATAAGAAATGTCAGAGCTTCCAATAAATCTCCAGAAAGCAGAACAGAAGCCATAATGTTTCCTGTTCAGGCTGAAGGAAATTACATTCTGGTTAAGAATCAGGAAAAAAAAAAAAAAAAAGAAAGAGAAAAACCACACACACCTAAAAGTCATTCTTTCAGAGAAAAAATTGGTACTAACAAGTTAGAAAGTAGCAGGCACAATGCATGTCCAGACACACATTTGCAAAATGACAATTTAGTGTCAGCCTGCTATGTGGATTGCATTGTGGACAGTTTTGGTTGACATTCCCATTCCTTCTTTCAATAGCTATTTCAGGCGCAGACCATGAGAATGGGAAAAAATGAATCAACCTACCCAAAAACAGAACATGGAAGGCTGAAGCGAGTCTCAGAAACAAGCATATGGATCCTCATACTGTGAAGAAACCTACTGTCCTTACTACCTGGCTCTTTCTGTTGATTTACAGTTGGGTTAGAGCCTGGTGTAAGTCTCAGAATTGATACTTCATTACCAGAAATATAATCTGCCTGAGGAGCTGTGAAACTCACATACTCCATCATGTTTGCAATGGTAATTCAAATAAATAATATTCTCCCCCCAGAAAAACATTTTCAATTTTTGTTTATTTCCTATAATTAAAAAGCAAGACATCTTAAAATTTTCATTTCTGATTTCGGACATGCTCAACATAGTCCCTTCAAACTCTCTTGAAACTCTCTCTCTTTGCCACTTGTCCATGCAAATTTTAAGACATCCTACCTCTGTATTTTTGAACTCCTTGATTCCAGTCCTTTCTCCACCTTCTTGTTTTGTTTTTGAGACAAGATTCTTGCTCTGTGGTTCAGACTAGAGTGCGGTGGTATGATCTTGGCTCACTGCAACCTCTGCCTCCCAGGTTCAAGAGATTCTTCAGCTGGGACTACAGGCATGGGCCACGATGCTCGGCTAATTTTTGTATTTTTAGTAGACTTGGGGTTGCGCCATATTGACCGGGCTGGTTTTGAACTCCTAGCTTCAAGTGATCTGCCTGCTTCCGCCTCCCGAAGTGCTAGAACCACAGCCGTGACCTATCCTGCCTGGCCTCTCCACCTCCTTTGTGCTCTTGTTTTTGTCTTGTGAATAATTTTTCTTGTTTCAACAAGTAAGTAAAATTTCTATAATTCAGAGAGAGCGTATTATTGATTCTTGACATACATACTTTGTTAAATTGTCTTCTCATACATTTTATTTTCCCATATTTTTACCAAATTTTAATTTGTTGTCACACATTAATATTTGTCCTCCTGTCCTTGTAATACATTAATATTTGTCCTCAACCGTTGTCCAAAATCAGAGTGAAGACCTCATGCCTGCTAGCATCCAATGTGATCAGAAATAATAAATGCGTGTGTGTGTGTGTGTGTGTGTGTGTGTGTAATCACTTACCAGTTAGGAAAAACTGAGGCTGTGTAAATTTATGCAAATTGGCCAACATGTGGCTAGAAAGAAGCACAGCCAGAATTTGAAACCATGGAGTTAAGTCCTAGAATCTGCACTGTTAATAACCATCTGGACTGCCTCTTTCAGAAGAGCACTGAGTGTCATGGATGCTTGAGTTCTGTAAAGAGGTGGCCACGTCAAGACAGCAGGAGCATGTTATAAGATGATGAGGTTTGAGTCAGAAAAGTGCCCTTATTTTTATATAGTCCAGAATAGGACTATTTACTTTCATTTATGGTTCATAAACTCTACCCCTATTAATTGGTAGTCAGTTTGCAAATTATAAAATTGATGCCATCCAATAAAATATTATCTTATGATATGACATGATTTCTTCCTATCTCTGGGAGGATGAGGTGGTTGAACAGTCAAGGTGTTACACTCACTTAGAATCTGCCTTATGGAGGTGTTTATGTAAAAAAGTAAAATATTTTATTTACACTCCTAAAATTCTTAAACTAATAGTGGCTAACTTAAGAATTAACATTAATTGATTTTTATTTTTTATTATATGTATAATACTTAATCCTTAGAAAAATCTTTGGGGAATAAAGATAGGCAAAATGGAAACATAAAATGACCTACTGTATATTATTTTCTTCCTTTTATATGCACACAAATATTTGCAATCTTATAAAAGTCAAATTGTATCTTATACCATGCTCTATACTCCTTTCCTTTCTGAACATATAATACATCTCCAGATCAATAAACTTAATTCTGTATTGATATAGTATCTACTTACTGTTATGTTCTATTATTTTAATAAATATTGAGCATCTGTTAAATAGACACAATACCATTGGTATTGTTTTAATAATTAGGATTTTTTAAAAAATTCCTCTCCTCATAGAGCTTACATTCTAAGGGTAAGAGGCTACAATAAGTAATCCTAATTTACAATGAGTAAATCATGCCAGGTGCAGGTAAGTACTGTGTAGAAAACTATTAAAAACTAGCCAAGAAATATGTGAGTGTCAATTTTAATTAGTCTTCTTAGAGAAAGCTTCAAGAAGTAGTTAATAGTTGAGCAAAGATTTGATTTGATTAGTCTCCAGTAGTGGACACTGAGGCTGTAGTTATCATAAACCATGAAACAACAACCTTATGTCTAATTTTGCATACCTGCTCATTTATTCTCAGGCCAAAAGAAAAAAGCAAACTTTATGTAATTCAGAAAAGAGAGTGTTATTGATTCTTGACTTACTTTGTCAAATTGTCTTCCCATACATTTTATTTTGTCATATTATTACTAAATTTCAATACTGTCATTTACTCCTTTTTAAAAACTTCTTTAATGTGATGGGGGAGAAACGTGTCTCTGTCTTTCATCTACTAAGAGATTATTATTAATTTTAAGCATTGTATATTTAATTAACATTATTGCACATTAGTCCTGTGTGAAAATTTATTTTTATAAAAAAGTTATTTTTAAAGGAATATTTGATTTATTCTGTTTATAATCAGATGTGTGAAATATAAACATGATTCAAACCATCACATTGTATGAGTTTGTTTTCTTTCACATTCACTAGCTGATTGCCGCTTATAGGTAGTAATCTCACTAATGTGAGTTATAAAATGGCAGGTTAACATATTTTCTGTGTTCTTCTTTCTCCACTACACCCATGTGCCAGCATTCTTTACTCATAGCCTGTTTATCATTGCCTAGAACACCATCCCTATTTTCACTGCATCCTCTTCTTCTTCTTCTTTTTCTTCTTTTTTCTGGGGGGGTGGAGTCTTGCTCTGTCACCCAGGCTGGAGTGCAATGGTGTGAGGTTTACTGCCTCCCAAATTCAAGAGATTCTCCTGCCTCAGCGTCCCGACTAGCTGGGATTAGAGGCACATGCCACCACACCCGACTAATTTTTATATTTTTAGTAGAGACGGGATTTCACCATGTTGCCCAGGCTGGTCTCAAAATCCTGACCTCAGGTGATGGCCCACCTCGGCCTCCCAAAGTGCTGGGATTACAGGCATGAGCCACCGCGCCAGCCCCATTCTCCTATTTTTATTGGGCTGCTATATCTTAATAATAGTTCGTATTTTATCTTAAATGTTATCCACCTCAAAAGTTCTTTCTAGACATCAGAAAAGTGAGCTATCTTATTTATTTTGATATGCATTTTGAAATGATTAGCACAATCAAGCTAATAAATGTATTCATCACTTCTACCGCATCAAACTAAAATGGTACCTATACATATACCAATAGTTTTATATGTATAGTATAAAATGGTAACTATATACCACTAAAATGATAACTATATATATATACCAATAGTTTTATATATATATAGTTACCATTTTAGTTTGAGGTGATAACACTTAAGATCTACCCTCTTAGCAAATTTCAAGTATATAATAGAGCATTGATAACCATAGTTACCATACCATACAGTAGGTCTGCAGAACTTACTCATGTTATAACTGAAAGTTTGTGCCCTTTGACTGAAATCCCTGCCTTCCCCCATATCCCAGCCCCTGGAAATCACTGTTCTGTTCTCTTGTTTTATAAGTTCAACTTCTTTGCTCCACATGTAAGTGAGATTATACAGTATTTGTCTTTCTGGGTCTGCCTTATCTCACTTAGCATACATAATGTCCTCTAGGTTCATATGCGTTGTCACAAATGGAGATGCCTTCCTTGTTAAGGCTGAGTAATATCACTTTTTATAGACACTTAGGTTGTTTCCATAGCTTGGCTATTGTGAATAATGCAATAAACATGGGAGTGCTGATTTCTCTTCTAGATAATGATTTTATTTCCTCTGGATATACCCAGAAGTAGGATTGCTGAATCATGTGGTAGTTGTATTTTTAGTTTTCTGAGAAGCCTCCTTACTGTTTTCCATAACAGCTGTACTAATTTACAATCCCACCAACAGTGTACACGGGTTCCCTTTTTTCCACATGCTTGCCAACATTTTTTTTTTGATGATAACCATTCTAACAGGTGTGAGGTAATAGCTCATTGTGGTTTTGATTTGCCTTTCCGTGATAATTATTTTCACATACCAGTTGTCCATTTGAATGTCTTCTTTGGAAAAACGTCTGTTCAGGTCCTTTATATATTTCTCAACTGGGTTAATTGGTTTTGTTTTGTTCTTTTACTATTGAGTTGTATGTGTTTCTTATATTTTGAGTATTATTCCTCTATTAAATATATGGTTTGCAAATATTATTTTCCTATTTGGTAGGTTGACTTCATTTTGTTGGTTGTTTCCTTTGCTGGGCAGAAATCTTTTTGTTTGAGGTAGTCGCAACATTTTTTTTCTATATCCAAAGCAGTTTATTTTAAATTCAGCCAATGATAAATCACCAGGTATCTGAAAGCTGTCGGCCATTTCTTTCTTTTTTTAAAAAAAAAAAGTTACTATACTTTAAGTTCTGGGATACATGTGCAGAACATGCAAGATCGTTACATAGGTATACATGTGCCATGGTGATTTCCTACACCAATCAACCTGTCATCTACATTAGGTATTTCTCCTAATGCTATCCCTCCTCTATCCCACCCCCAACAGGCCTCAGTGTTTGATGTTCCCCTCCCTGTGTCCACGTGTTCTCATTGTTCAACTCCCATTTATGAGTGAGAACATGTGGTGTTTGGTTTTCTGATCCTGTGTTAGTTTGCTGAGAACGATGGTTTCCGGCTTCATCCATGTCCCTGCAAAGGACATGAACCCATTCTTTTTTATGGCTGCATAGTATTCCATGGTGTATATGTGTCACATTTTCTTTATCCAGACTATCATCGATGGGCATTTGGGTTGGTTCCAAGTCTTTGCTATTGTGAACAGTGCTGCAGTAAACGTGTGTGCATGTGTCTTTATAGTAGAATGATTTATAATTCTTTGAGCATATACCCAGTAATGGGAATATTGGGTCAAACAATATTTTTGTTAAATCATCCTACTATAAAGGATATACCCAAATGATTTTTTTTTTGAGGCAGAGTCTCATTCTGTCACCTAAGCTGGAGTGCAGTGGTGTGAGTGATCTCAGCTCATTGCAACTTCTGCCTCCTGTGTTCAAGCAATTCTCCTGCCTCAGCCTCCTGAGAAGCTGGGGTTACAGGCACCTGTCACCATACCCAGCTAATTTTTGTTTTTTTAGTACAGACGAGCTTTGCCATGTTGTCCAGACTGGTCTCGAACTCCTGACCTCAAGTAATTCACCCACTTTGGTCTAACAAAGTCCTGGGGTTACAGGCGTGAACCACCCTGCCCAATCCAACTTATTTATTTTAGTTTTTGTGGCCTGTGTTTTGGGCTGACATTGAAAAATTATCACAAACACTGATGTCAAGGAGTTTTCCCTATTTTTCTTTGGGGATTTTTATGTTATAGAGTCTTATGTTTACATTTTTAATTCAATTTGAGTTGGTTTTTATGTATGGTGTAATATAAGGGTCCAATGTCATTCTTTTTCATATGGATATTCAGTTTTTTTAGGGTCATTTATTCAGGAGATTCTTTCTCCATTGTGTAGTATACCATATATGTATAGATTTATTTCTGGGCTTTACAAACTGTTCCATTGGTCTATGCATCTATTTTTAATTCTGGTACTATACTGTTTTGATTTCTATAACTTTATAATATACTTTGAAATCAGGTAGTGTGACACCTCTTGTTTTGTTCTTTCTAAAGATTGCTTTGGTTGTTCAGGGTCTTTTGTGGTTGCATCTTAAAAATAGAATTCATATCTTATGAACAAAATAAAGGATAAAAATATATGATCATCTTAAAGCATACAGAAAAAAATGAAAAAATTCAACATCCTTTTATGATAAAAATGGTCAACAAATTTTATATAGAAGGTATATACTACAACATAATAAAGGCCATATATGAGAAGCCTGCAGCTAACATCATACTCAATGGTGAAAAACTTAAATTATTTTCCTCTAAGATTAGGAATAAGACAATAATGCCATACAACCCAATATTTAGTCCCACCCAGAGTAATTAGGCAAGTAAAAGAAATAAAAGGCATTCATATTGAAAAGGAAGAAGTAAAATGGTCTCTGTTTCTATATACAAGATCACATGATCTTATATACAGAAATCCCAGAACACCCCCCCAAAAAACTCTGAAAACTAATAAATTCAAATTGAATAAAATTGCAGGATGCAAAATCAACATACAAATATCAATTGCGTTTCTATATCCTAACAACAAACTGTCTGAAAAAGAAATTGAGAAAACAATTTCATTAACAATAGCATCAAAAAGAATAAAATACTTAGAAATAAATCTAACCAAGGAGATGAATGATCTGTACACTGAAAACTGTAAGACATCAATGAAAAAAATGGAAGAAAACACCAGTAAATACAAAGATACTTGTGTTCATGGATTGGAATAATTATTATTGTTAAAATGCCCATACTACCCAAAGAAATCCACAGATTCAGTGAAACCCTATCAAAATTCTAGTGACATTTTTTCGGAGAATTAGAACAAACATTTCTATGCTATTTAATTTCAAAGAGCCTTGAATATCTTTGTTATTGCCATTTTCACAACTATGGTTATAGAGATGTTTTTTCTAAATATTTACCAGTGCCCCTACCCACCATTAAACTGTAAGTTCCAATGAAACATGTTCACATTAATTATTTTTTTATCCCCCACTGAAAATACTTCCTAGTGTCTCTGGTGTAATGAGTTCCTGCTTCATAATAGTCAGTAATTCAATACATTAAGTAAAAATGATGGTGTTAATGATGAAAATATCATTATATATGCTGTCATTCTCATATTTATTATAAAGTCATAAATCTGTATTTTAATAATCATATCCCAATAATCTTACGTACCATATAGTACTGTTACCATGGTTTCACTCTTTGTGTTGTCCATAATCAAGAAATACATTCTCCTACAATTTAGCTTCAGCTTACCTCTTCATCTTTTGTCCCACCATTCTTTTGCCAGTACCCTAAGATCTTAATTATCCTGAGCTTACCAGTCACTAATATCAAGTAACTGTCCAAAACTATGACTGTAAGGACTCTTTTCTCTACCAAGAATGCCATCTTTCTATTTTTCTCAGTATAAATTCCTGCTCAAATTTATATTATCAACTTCTCTCTTTCTGACTCCCCAAGCAGTATCACTATCCTTCTTCTCTAATTAGTACTTGTTATATTATATTGCATTTTCTACTAAATTGTATGTTACCAAGCTGCAGTGTATTGTTGTGACTAAATGGTGCTTGCCAGTGAGTATATGATGTACATGTATATATGTATATGGGAAAATAATAAATAGACCTTTAGCAACCTCAGTATTTACATGTTAACATTTGCCATGATCTTATAACTCTTTGATACCAGTGATTAATATAACATAGGCAACTATTTATCTTCTATTCTTAGAACCACTAGAAAAACTTCCTAAACAACAAGTTTCTAAATATAAGGTAAAATAAGGCTTGTTATTCTTACCATGTGTCAGAAAATGAAATTGGAAATGTTAAAACTATTTTTAGATGACTTAATATTTATTGCAATATGTATGTAATTTGTTTTCAAACTATAGTTTTGATTTTTCATTATAGCAATGGTATTCATTTTGTAAATTTTGTAATTCACTATTATTTAGAGGATATTGAAAAGCAAACTCTTCAATTGTGGAATTTAGATAGAAAAGGAATTTTAGATACTATCATTTGGTTTTATAATTGCAACTGGAATTTATATATGTATTTACTTATTGGCATGAGAATGTTACAGCTGTAACATTATAATTACTTCCTTCCTATGATAAGAACTTCACTTTCCTGTTAAATTCTAAGGAGTATAATTAGAATCACGTTTATAAGTTATCTTTATTATATTAGCCACAGTTTATATTAGATTATTGTTAAAGGGGCTTATAATGTAAATACAATTTTTAATTTTTTAATATACGATTAAGTAACTAATTTCTAGAAAAATACAACAAAATATCCCCTTTATGTATAGTTTATTTCAGAACAAGTTTAACAGAAAATAAATTCAGTGTTTTCTGATTATGGATTTATAAGAAAGATAATCTTGAGAAACTGTTTTATCTTTAACAAAGTCATTATTGTTTATTTAACTCTGTGGACTAAAAAATAAGGAATAAGTAAACAAATCCATAAGGGAAATGTCTTAGTAATTAAACTTCGAAATAAAAAAATCCCTCAAAATCAGCTTTGAAAAACACAGTTCTTTGCATACATTAACTACATTATATGAGTTGTATTGTAAGTTATTTTTATGGATCTCCAAATTATTATTTTGTGCAATGCCTATATTAATAGACAGATTAGCACATATTTTCTTCAGACCGAATTCAGCTTGTATTTGTAAGTATTCACAAGTTAAAAACTAAAAATGAAATTTATAAATATTCAAGCCGAATATCACCATTAAGAACCAATTTTCAGACGAGTTAATGAATAACTAAAACAGTAACAAATTAGTGCTGAATATTAAGTTGTACGTATTAAATCTTTGAACTTGACTAGAACCTATTCACTTTGCATTTGACCCTTGAGCTTCTCCTTGCACATAGGTCAAATCTTACCTGGGCCCCAGGGTGAGCAAATGCAATGTGAACAACTCCAGAATAACATATGTGTTCCATTGTTTCTGTGGCCATCTTCACACCATTCTCCCTGCTTCTACATATGTCCTTTGTGTGACAAGGACTGGAAGCCTGGAAGTAAATGTCACTGACTTTCTTGCCATTGCCAGCTCAGGTTTCAACAGTAAGGGGAACCTGTGGTTTAGAAGGAGGAAGAAAGACTCGCATCATTATTCCTTCAACAATGGTGGATACCTGCTTGAATTTCAGTTGAGAACAAATAGATGATTTGTTAGCAGATTCCAGGTGTTCTGCAGATTACCTGTTTAATTGCTATAGGCACTAAGTTCATGAGCAGCTGTTTCTTGAAGCTCCTGCAATTGCCTGAGTTCTTGAAAGCTGAAAATATGTTTTTCTGACCTCTGATCATCCAGTCGTTTGCAAACAATAGATTCTCACGTTAGATACCATTCTATTTGGTACAGACGGGGTTTTCCGTTTCTTAACCAAATATATCACTTACATACTTTGAGTCAAATGTCATCAACTACGTGTCTCTCATATTCGTTAATAAAGAAAATATGACCTATAAAGACAACATGAAAATAAATAAATAAGAAGCTTTGTTTCCATGTGGCTGATTCTTTTCCATAAAACTTATGCCTATAGAAAAATACATACGCAATATTAAGCTGAAGTGACAGATATAACATCTCGAAGTATGTCAAATTACAGTGTTTTTCTTTGTAAGTCTAAGAGAAAAGTAAAAACTCCTGTTTTTTAATACCTGGTAATTGTCAGTTATAGTTAATGACATCATTTTAGAAAGTTTTTAGAATTTGGCTCTTTTATCTACCCAGGCACAAGCCATTTCTTTCCCTTCACTTTTTTGGGGTACGCAAGAGGAAGGAGAAACTGTCAGAAGACAATAAAGCTGCAATCTTTTCTCAGCACATTAAAGAACCGTTTATCAGCACTATTTAACCCTAACAGTTCTCCCCAGAGAACAGAGTTCGCTTCTACACTTTAAATTTTTTTAAAATTTCTAATTATTACAGATACATAATAGTTGTACATATTTATGGCATATATGTGATATTTTGATACACAGCATACAATGTGTAATGATCAAATCAGAACAATTGAGTTATTCATCACCTCAGGCACTTATCATTTCTTTTTGTTAGGAACATTTCAAATCCATTCTTTTAGTCATTTTGAAATACACAAGAAGTTATTGTTAACTGTACTCACTCTATTGTGTTACCAAATACTAGATCTTATTGCTTTACCCTAACTGTGTATTCTTGTATCCATTAGTCATCTCATCTTTAGCCTTTCCTTCCCAGTACCTTCCAGTATCGGGTAACTATCATTGCCATCTCTTGAAAATCTCCTTGAATTCAATTTTTTAGCTCCCACATGTTGGTGAGAACATGCAATATTTGTCTTACTGTGCCTGGCTTATTTCACTTAACATGATGACCTCCAGTTTCATCCACCATGCTGCAAATAACAAGATTTCATTCTTTTTCTGCTTTTTCAAAGTAGGCCGTGTCATGTATCCACTTTAAATTTTCAGCGTCTTTCCCCCATTCCTAGAATGTGTTGAATCTCTACAGCATACCTCACAAGGCTTCCTGCTTTCTGAGTTACTGCTGCTTGCCTGACTTCACTCCCCACTCCTTCTCCACTTATCTGACACTCCATCTACGGAAAACCATTGCTACTTCCTTTACCTGCAATAATATCTCTGGCCTCCGAGCATCTCCTCACACTACACCTCACCCAGAAGTCTACTGAGCTAAAAAGGGATCTTGTCGTCAATGACCTCAATGATCCAACATTATGATTTAACACATGATAAATATTTCCATGATGGTCAGATATTAAATAAACAGAGGATTTTAGTGTGTTTTTCTTTTAAAGAAAAGATAAACATAAACATGAAAATGGGGTTATATCCAATAGGAAGTAGACCCAGAAATTAAGACTTGGTGGGATTATTTAGTTTTTCCTAGCTTTTTCTATATGGGCTTACCATTGCATTCTTGACACATTTTACTATCATTGTACATGCCCTCCAGAGTGACTATCAATAGTGATAAGAAGAATAAACCTATATAGAAATATTCTCACAGTTTTACTACCTAAAGAAGTTGTTTTTTTTTTTTTTTTTCCATAATATAAGGGATCAAATGAGCTGTCTGCTATCTTTAAAAAATGTTTCATGGATTTATCTTCTTCACATAGACAACAAGATTTTTTTCATTAGTATTCAAAATATACCAAAATGTGGAATTCCAAAGGCAGATCATTATATATCAGATTTACTAAGAACATACCAATAAGATGATTTCCAGAAGGATTCTTGAATTCATTTACCTATTCAAAGAATATGAAATAGCCAAGGTAAAGAAGATTTAAAAATTGTGAAGAGATTTCCTTAAAGGAATTTTGTTATTGTTGTTATGAAAGATCCATATTTTGTAACGAGTGGCTATATTTGGACTGGCCTGACAACCGACTTTGAAATGGTTACAATAATGTGAGCTTGTGTAATAAGAACTGCCAGGGGCCAACCCAGTGAATGAAACACATCACTTGATGTATACAAAGAAAAGGGCTCAGTAGGGTTCCCCAGAGGACAGAGGAAGCATGTACCAGAGAGTCAGCTTTCACCATCTGCCAAAACTATGAAGCCAAGTGAAACAGTTCTCTCTCCTGCAACTGCCCACTCTCTGACTCAGGCACAGGCATCAACAATAGTATTGTGTGGAAAAAAGATGATGTGACAGAGGAAAACAAAAAACTGACTGTACTACTTTCCGCTAAGGCAGACAATCTTACCTGATAGGCCCTAGCACACACAGAAGGAGGGTAAGGGAGGAGTTTCGTCTATAAATGAAAGTGGAAGCACTGAATGATACCTATGACTGGATGTGTTCTAGTTACAAAATTGTGAATTAAATATAGGAAAGTCTAGATTTCACATAGGATCTGCAAAATATTCTGGTCAGAGAGCTACAGCAATTTATGCCCAATCAAATAATGTTTAGTGGTAGGAACAGTTGGAAATAATTGGATCGTATCTCATATTCTATATATTATGTGGTCAACATATGCTACATATACAATTTTAGATATCTGTTGCTGACATTCAGAAAAAATAAGCATATTTACATATTTATAAATAAATTTAATAATTCAGTTTTGGAAATATATATTTACTTATACATTCTGATAGAAAAATTATATATTAATTATATATATACGTGTGTGTGTAGATACACACACACACACACATATATATATATAAAACAATAGTTTGGCAAAAATCAGAAAGGCTAAAAGATATACTTTTAATCCTATGTTCCAAACAGGCACACATTTTAATAGGCAGTGAGGAGTTTTAAATGTATGTCAACATCAGCTAATAGGAGAACATGTGAGTTGAATGAACAATGTTAACTTCAAAGGATAAAGAAGAAGAGCAAAATAATTCTGGGTCCCAAAGCAAAACGGACTGGATGCAAGAGTACAATGCTATGAATATTCTTTCATAGGATTAACAAATGTTACTCCTGAATCTGGAGAGGAAAGTTACTTGTTGTATTTGGAAGGCTCTGATAAGTTTTTGTTTTTTGTAAAATATAGACAAGAATGTTGTATTTATTTTGAAGAGTTGATTTTAAAGGTTTTGATGAGCTCATCTGGAGATAAGGGTGGAAGGAGGGATAACAGAGAAAATAAAAATTGGAAAAATTAGCAATAAGAACCACCTTGAAAGGGGAAGGAAAGCAAAAAATACAAATTTAAAGAGAAGAGTGCTGGTGATGTTTACAGTAGTGAAGAAGGCTCTGATCATGGTTATTGGACAATGATTTTTCTTCAATTAGCTGCATCAATAAAGAATGGCAGCATTAAAATAATTCTATCATTTTGTTTTGTGGAACATACTTCACAATTGTAGAAAAAAAAGTTTAAGATTTTTTTTTCACTTTGAATTTTTCTTTAGCTCAGAGCATTTTGCAAAACAGGTCTCACTGTTTGGAATAGCTTTATTTTTATTTTCTATTATTTTATTATAAATAAAATTAAAATATTTTATTTTTATTAAGATACAAATAAACATTATTCTGTCTATTTTTATTTTAATGTGGCTTCTGTGTCTTTTCTTCCATTGAGTTTTTCATTCAGGCAGTCATCAGACTATTTTGTCTTAATGGTGTCTGTCTAGACATATACTTTCAATCTACAGAAAATCCATGATTTTGAAGTCAAATAGAGACATGTGTCACTTGGAAAAGTGATTTGCCATTTCTAAGTTTATTAGTTCTTATCCATAATGTGAGGGAAATTATTCATTTGCTTATCATTGACCATATTAAGTGAGATTATGTTTGTGAGCATGTTTACATAGCCTCAGACATAGAGTAGCTGCACTGGAAGTGCATGCTCCCACTTGTCTGCTTAATCCCAAATAAAAATGAACTCACCCTCTGTTTCAAAGTAGAATATGCCATTCATTTGTGCAAGGGTACTAATTCATGAAATGCTTCCCAGACAAGGCTGCCCTAACCCTATAGCCCACAGAAACATTCGGCTACTTCCCAATAGATTTTCAACTGAGATAAACTATTTTCACATAACTATTGAGAAGGCCTCAATGTAGATGAGCATAGACCTAAGCTATCGTGATTGATTAAAAATTAGTTTGAATATTATGGAGGTAGCCCAACAGCTATAGAAGAGGGAGAGCAGGGTAAGACGCTTAAGAGCTCTGGAAGAAGGAAAAGGAGTAAGACTCTTAAGAGCAACACTAGTAACTGACATTATTTACTCTGTAACAGGCTCTATGATAAACACTACATGGATTATTGTCTTCAGCCTTCTTTTACAAACAGGGAAAGTGTGTGGAGTTTGGATTTGAACCCACCATCTTATTCCTGGATAACACCTTCATAACCAATAAACAGGAAGAGGCCACGAGGGAGCAACTTGGATCAGATAGGTAAAAGAGTTTTTGATGACCTTAGTTCAGAAATGGGAGCAAAGAGAATGGGACAACTGCCAGGCAAAATGTTACTAATGTTTATGAAATTCACTCTGTTCTCTGGATTTCTTCAGTTCAGTTCCCACACTAGATAAGATTTTGTGTTCCCTCTCTGAACCCTTCTGAAAATCATTTCTTCTTCTTTATCCTGAGACTGTCCAGGGCTCTTTATGAAATGGTCCTATGAAGTCAAAGTTCCTCAAAACATTGATTTTCTACCTCAAATCAAGATCCACAGGTAAATTCATATAAGCTAATGAATCCACAGGTAAATTCATATAGCCTAATGAATCCACAGGTAAATTCATATAAGCTAATTATTCAATAGCTTTCGAGCACCTGCCCTGGAGCCACAAGGCTGATTTTCAATCCTGCCTCCATCTCTGTGTACCTCATCTTGTTTATCTACACATTTTGGATTTTAAAATTCTCTACTGGTAAAATTAGATTAAATCACTTAATCCACATACTGAATTTAGAACAATTCCTGCCACATTGTAAATTCTCATAAAATGTTCAGGCACAAATTATTCATTAACATAGTGATATTCTAACAAAAGTATGACACAATTCTTGTGAAATTCCCATTAATAATTTCAAAATGACAAAAACTGGAGTCTAAGGAGAAATCTAAAATTTCCTTTTTTTTTTTTTTTTACTAGTACAGCATTAGTAAAAAAAAAAAAAAAAGAAAAAGAAAAGATACATAATGATGACTGTACCTAAACTTTTACACATTTGGAAAAAACAAGTGAAGCACTAATATTTAATGCTTCCAGTTCTGGCATGAGGTAGTCACACTAACTGGTGCTAACAAACCTCTGTTGTCTTTCACCTTGAGGAACATGTCTTCCCTCCCAGCTAGTAAGAGTTGCCTCCTTTCTTACTTCCTGTCTCTCCTATGTCAGCTGTTTCCTTGTTCCATCTTTTCAGAAACTTGAACTACCATTGCACAATATAATAACTAGAGGGGGAAGAGTATCATTGAGCTGTATAAATGGGAATAAAAATCAGTAGCTTCAGTTCCTTTCAGAGCCAAAAACAAAATACTCTTTTCTGTACTAATCTTTTCAAATCATTTCAAATCTCAAAATTTTAAACTTCAGGTATCTTAAGTAAGAACTTCAAACTTTGAATTTGGAAGTTTCTCTGAAGTCAGAAAATTCAATAACCCAACGAGAGGCTTCACTTTCACTTAGCTCTGGGCACATATAAATAGCGCATATGTACTAATCTCAAAACTAAGCCCAGTTTGTTTAAAACCATGACCTCTGGTCACTATTCTTCTTAAGATAATCTAAATATGTCCAGTGATACTGCATTCAAAATTCTAGCTTCTTAAATTACAATTGGGTCAGGATTGCACTCTAATACAGCCAGAATACTGATAGTAGAGAAGAAACAACCAAACCTTTTGTATCCACAACACACTTGATTTAGATAATAATGCCTTTTAAAAATCCAGAAGCTAGTGGGCTCAATGGCTCACACCTGTAATCCCACCACTTTGGGAGGCTGAGGCGGGCAGATCACCTGAGGTTGGAAGTTGGAGACCAGCCTGATCATCATAGAGAAAAAATTTTTGCAACCTACCCATCTGACAAAGGGCTAATATACAGAATTTACAAAGAATTTAAACAAATTTACAAGAAAAAAATGAACAACCCCATTAAAAAGTGGGTGAAGGATATAAACAGACACTTTTCAAAACAAGACATTTATGCAGCCAACAAACATATTAAAAAAAAGCTCATCATCACTGATAATTAGAGAAATGCAAATCAAAACCACATTGAGATACCATCTCACTCCACTTAGAACGGCAATCATTAAAAAATCTGGAGACAACAGATGCTGGAGAGGATGTGGAGAAATAGGAACTCTTTTACACTGTTGGTGGGAGTGTAAATTAGTTCAACCATTATGGAAAACAGTGTGGCGATTCCTCAAGGATCTAGAACTAGAAATACCATTTGACCCAGCAATCCCATTACTGGGTATATACCCAAAGGATTATAAATCGTTCTACTATAAAGACACATGCACACGTTTATTGCACCACTGTTTACAGTACAAAGACTTGGAACAACCCAAATGCCCATAGATGATAGGCTGAATAAAGAAAATTTTTATGCCTGCATAGCATTCCACGGTATATGTATTCCACACATAAACCATGGAATACTATGAAGCCATGAAAAGGATGAGTCCGTGTCCTTTGAAGGGACATGGATGAAGTTGGAAACCATCATTCTCAGCAAACTGACACAAGAACAGAAAACCAAACACTGCACTTTCTCAATCATATGTGGGTGTTGAACAGTGAGAACATATGGACACCAGGAGGAGAACATCACACACTGCGCCTGTTGAGGGATGGGGGGACTAGGGGAGAAATAGCAGGGGGTGGGAGGATTAGGAAGGGATAACATTAGGAGAAATACCTAATGTAGATGTTGGGGGGATGGATGCAGCAAACCACTATAGCATGTGTATACTGATGTAACAATCCCGCATGATCTGCACATGTACCCCAGAACTTAAAGTAGGAAAAAAATAAAAAAGACTTAGTAGGCTGGGCACAGTGGCTCACACCTATAATCCCAGCACTTTGGGAGACTGAGGTGGGTAGATCATCTGACATCAGGAGTTCAAGACCAGTTTGGCCAACATGCTGAAACCCCATCTCTACTAAAAATAAAAAATTTGCCAGTTATGGTGGCATGTGCCTGTAGTCTCTGCTACTCGGAAGGCTGAGGCAGGAGAATCTCTTGAACCCGGGAGGCAGAGTTTGCAGTGAGCCGAGATCGCACCATTGCACTCCTGCCTGGGTGACAGAGTGAGACTCTGTTTCAGAAAATAAACAAAAGACTCAGTAATGAGCCTCACAGGTATGAAAGGTTAGAGCTAAAAAGAGATTATACTGTTTAGTAATGTTGCGCCATCTAGTCCTCAAATACACACACACACACACACACACACACACACACACACACACACACACACACAGACTTTACAGCTGAGAAAACAATTCAAAATGTTAAGCACCTTATCCATTAATAGCAGGTTACTGACTCAAATCTCCTACACTCTATTCAGGGATCTAGTATTACATCAAAACAGAACTACTGAATAGTTTTTTTCCAAGAGGTATTTACATCAGTGTTGCACTTATATGTCAAATGTAATATTTATGTATTCAAAAGCCTTTCCAACTTTTGTTTTCTCATAGTCATTACTGACTAGCAGTAAGGTAAAGTGAGAAAGAGCATATGGCGTGTATTTTTTACATTTTTGTATTTTCAGAAAATTATTGTTTTAGGGCTATTAATTTCTTATCTTTCATAAATTGAGACTGGTATAAGCATCATAAAAAAGGATGACATTCTTATAAATATCTCTTATCTGCTTATGAATATTAATTACTTTTTAAAATATTAATTTGTAAATATAAATGCATAAGATAATCAGATCCAAACATTTTAAGATAGCTAAATTTTAGGGCTTTGGAAAATATTATAAGAGGAATGATGTGAATTATAAAGACAATAAAGACAAAAAAAGGAGGAAATAGGTGATGTTAACATGTTTTGTTAGGTTTAAAGGGAAAGCCATTAACCACAAACTGATTGTAATTAGAGAATATTCTTTTCTTTGTAAAGCTTTTTTAAAAAAAGGATAGCATTTCAGCACTGAGTAAAATATTTATGACTTGAACTTGTGTATACATCACAATTTAATAATGATCTTTTATATGAAAAGTGGTAGTTCCTTAAAAAAAGCTCTAGATAAAATTAAACATAAATTATTGTCCAGGACTTCAGTATAAAAACATTTTTCCCTCTTCTAAAGGTTTTAAATATAGATATTGCTTATTTTTCAAAACAGTTTCAATTTGTCACATATATTTATCCTGCAAGGCTATAAAGCTTAATGCATTGTTTCTACAATGTGCTGAATGACAATCATTTAGTTGTCGACTGATACCATATATGTTGGTGGTCCCATAAGATTACAATGGAGCTGAAAAATTCCTATCACCTGGCGACATCATCCTAGCAAACATAATGTCATAGCACAACACATTACTCACCTGTTTGTTGTGATGTTGGTGTAAACAAACCTACTGTGCTGTCAGCCATGTAAAAGTATGGCACATTCAATTATGTACAGTAAATAATACATGATAATCATAAATGATGATGCTATTCGTTCATGTATTTACTACTCTATACATTTTGGCCTTATTTTAGAGTATAATTCTTCTGCTTATTAAAAAAATACTTAACTGTAAAGCAGACTCAGGGAGGTCTTTCAACAGATAGTTCAGAAGAAGACATAGTTATCACAGGAGATGACAGCTCCGCGTATGTTATTGTCCCGGAATACCTTCCAGGGGAAAAAGACATAGAGGAGGAAGACAATGATACTGATGATCCTGACCCTGTGGAGGCATAGGCTAGTGTGTGTGTTTGTGTCTAGTTTGTAACAGAAAAGTTTAAAAGTAAAGAACTAAAAAATAAAAATAAAAATTTAAGCCAGGCGCGTTGACTTGTGCCTGTAATCCCAGCACTTTGGGAGGCTAAAGTGGGCAAATCATGTGGTCAGGAGTTCGAGATCAGCCTGGCCATCTTGGTGAAACCCCATCTCTACTAAAAATACAAAAATTAGCTGCATGGTGACAGGTGCCTGTAATCCCAGCTACTCGGGAAGCTGAGGCAGGGGAATTGCTTGAACCCCGAACTTGGAGGCTATAGTGAGCTGAGATCATGCCACTCTACTCCAGCCTGGCGACAAGAGCGAAAGACTCTGTCTCAAAAGAAAAAAAAAAATAGGAAAAAAGCTCATAGAATAAAAACATAAAGAAAGAAAAATATTTTTGTATCACTGTACAATGTGTTTGTGTCTTAAAGTGTTATTACTAAAAAGTCAAAAATTAAGAAGTTTATAAAGTAAAAAGTTACAGCATTTTTTTTTTACAAATTGAGTGTGGCCTACATTTACAGTGTTGATAAAGTCTATAGTAGTGCACAGCAATGTCCTAGGACTTCACATTCACTCACCACTCACATCCACAACTTCTAGCCCTGTAAGCTCCATCATGGTAAGTAGGTACCATTTTTAATCTTTTATACTGTATTTTTACTTACCTTTTCTATGTTTAAATATATTTAGATATGCAAATACTTACCATTGTTTTACAATTACCTACATTATTCAGTACAGTAATATATAGATTTATAGTCTAGGAGCAATAGGCTACACTCTGTACCCTTAGGTGTCTGGTAGGCTGTTCCATCTAGGTTTATGTAAGTACACTCTATAATGTTTGCAAACCAATGATACCACCTAATGACACATTTCTCAGAAAGTATCCCTAATGTTACAGATACATAACTATATAATTTGTGCATATAAATTTAAAAACATAACTTAATCAGCCCAATCAATAGACCTTGAGGCACTAGTTGAAATAATTAGTTCAAACTTCTCTCAAAAATAATTTATAGTATTTAATAATCATAGGGGAATAATAAAACATGACCATAAAATGTATTACCTGATAATTTTCCTTCTTCCAATTTTGCAGCATTCGGTAATTAACGTATGTTGAGAGATCAGAGCGGAACATGTGCTTTCCTCTCTTTCTTCCCAGGCAGCCTGTGAAATTACACAGCTTAAGGAAATCACTACTTCTCTGTGCAGTTGATTAGGGCGAAGCATGGCTGGGAAGAAACAGAAGAGAGTAAGTACAGCAGCCACTTATACCCAACTGGTATCCAGGCCTGGAAGCACATTCTAACTTTCAGGGGAGGAGCTTGAAAGTTTGAGTAGAGGGAAATGTACGACAACCTCCACCAGCTTGCTGTCTGGGTTAGAGAATTAAACCCAGTAAACTAACATATGAAGCTTTTCAATTTTTTTAAATTAATTCTTTAACTTTTTTTTTCTATTGCACAACACTTAATTTTTAATTTTATTCCCAAGGCAGGAAAACAGAAGTCCAAAACCACCTCTCATTTCTCTCTCTGTTTTTGTCTATGTCCTGAATGGTATTGCCCAGGTTTTCTTCTAGGATTTTCACGGTTCCAGCTTTTACATATGAGTCTTTAATCCATCTTGAATTATTTTTGTATAAGGTGTAAGGAAGGGGTCCAGTATCTGTTTTCTGCATATGGCTAGCCAGTTTTTCCAGCACCATTTATTAATTAGGGAATCCTTTCTCCATTGCTTTTGTCAGCTTTCTCAAAGGTCAGATGGTTGTAGATGTCCGGTGTTATTTCTGCGGCCTCTGCTCTGTTCCATTGTTCCATGTATCTGTTTCGTTACCAGCATCATGCTGTTTTGGTTATTGTAGCCTTGTAGTAGTAGTGTGACGCCTCCAGCCTTGTTCTTTTTGTGTAGCAATGTCTGGCTATGCTGGCTCTTTATGGGTTTCATATGAAATTTAAAGTAGTTTTTTTCTAATTCTGCAAAGAAAGTAACTGGTAACTTGATGGGAATAGCACTGAATCTATAAATTACTTGGACAGTATGGCCATTTTCACAGTATTGATTCTTCCTATCCATGAGCATGGAATTTTTTCCCATTTGTTTGTGTCCTCTCTTATTTCCTTAAGCAGTGATTTGTAGCTTTCCTTGAAGAGGCCCTTGTAAGTTGTATTCCTGGGTATTTTATTATTTTTGTAGGGATTGTGAATGGGAGTTTACTCATGATTTGGCTCTCTGTTTGTCTATTTTGGTGTATAGGAATGCTTATGATTTTTGCACATTGATTTTGTGTTCTGAGACTTTGCTGAGGTGGTTTATCAGCTTAAGGAGATTTTTCTGGGCTGAGATGATGGAGTTTTCTAAATATACAGTCATGTCACCTGCAAACAGAGATAATATGACTTTCTCTCTTCCTAGCTGAATAAATGTCTTCAAAATATACGTAGGTGGGATAACCTTAAAATGTTCATGATGCAAAGTCCATGTTGGTATTGCAATTATTATTATTATTTTTTTTTTTGAGATGGAGTTTCACTCTTATTGCCCATGCTAGAGTGCAATGACATGGTCTCATCTCACCCCAACCTCCGCCTCCCTGGTTCAAGCTATTCTCTTGCCTCAGTCTCCTGAGTAGCTGGGATTACAGGTATGCGCCACCATGTCTGGCTAATTTTGTATTTTTAGCTGAGATAGGATTTCTCCATTTTGATCAGACTGGTCTTGAACTCCTGACCTCAGGTGATCTGCCGGCCTAAGCCTCCCAAAGTGCTGGGATTACAGGTGTGAGAAACTGGACCTGGCTTGGTATCAGAATTCTAAACTTCTAACTAATAAAATCATTTGTGGCACTGCAAGGGTCATCACATTGTGTGCTCACAAGTTCTTTGCAATGTTATCTCTGCCTGACTTAATGAAACATGTATGAGCTGTTTTGACATAGGCTTTAGTATTGTGAAAGACAACTGAGTGATGGTTTGCTAGCTGAAGACCCAGGCAGTGATGCCTTTTCTTGCAAGCAAACTTTATTTTGAACTGGACATAAAATATCCTAGTCATTAGAAATTTGAAATTCTAACAAATTACAATGTCGAGCAAGAAAATTACTTCTAATGGAATCTTTATCTCATAGGGTAAGATAGATTAATCCATTGTTTGGATTGAAAAGAATCTTTCTAATATGTGTAAATTCCATCAGAGAAAAAGAAAATAAACTTATTTAAAAAATTATACACCCTAAATTTAACATACTTTGAAATCTTTAAACTTATGGTAATAAAAATTTCATTAAAAAAAAATAGTTCCCTTTGAAATCAGTAGCAAGGCATACATGAATACTACCATTGCTATTATCTAGCATTTTTCCGGAAGTTCTCTTCAACTTAATTTGGTAAGAGAAATGCACAAGAGATATACCAATTGGAAAACAGGAGACAAAAATTGTCACTATTTTTAGATATGATGATACTTAGAAAATTGAGTTTAAAATATTAGAAACTATAAGATACTTTGGTGAGGTTATAAAATCTATTAAAAATAAGATTAACAAAAAGATAAAATACTTAGAAATCAAATTCATTTGTAAAGTTGAAGAGCTACAGAAAGAAAATGGAATCAACATAATCTATTGGCTAAAATTATACACTCTGAAACCAAAAGACATTTATTTGAAACTTGGCTCTAAGCTCTAAACATGGCCCTCACATAGATTAAAAACCGGATATAACCTTCAGAGATATTATATCCTAGTTAGAGAGCAAAGACAAAATAAAGAGAACATGATCATATAGCCTACTTCATGATCATTGGAGGAGTAGATTTGATGACCAGAAAGACACATGCTAACTATGATGTCTCCTTTCAAAGCCGTAATTAATTTTGGTTTGTTTTGGCTTTTAGTTTTGCTTCAACTGAGGATAAAAAGACAGCAGTTTAGAAATAAATGGGAAATAATGAAACAGAAAAAGATGATAGAATCACCAGCATACGAAACAGAAGATTTAGAATTCTAAGTAATCGAAAGGTTTATGGGGTCAACATACTCTCCCAAGTATGTTGAGATTCTCAGGATAGATCTCTGTTTAGCTGATTTAGAAGGGTGGAGCAGAAACAATTGAGCTCAATGATAGCTGAAAATTCAAGGGGGAAGTGAGGTGCAGCTAGGCTGTGTTGTAGGTGCACCAGAAGTAAGTCACTATAGTGAGAACCAGAAACGTGTCCATCTGCAATTTATGACCATCAAGCAGCAAAAAGGTGCCAAGGCTACACTGCATGATCAGAACACACTTATGTGAAACATGGCGCTAATATTTTCTGAGTATGTAGCTTTCAATATCATGACAATTACAATTTCACTCTAACCAATACAAATGCCTATCAAGAAGAGATTTAATCAATACAATACTGATGAGCACTGATGCTATAGACACTGATAGGAACCTACCTGACATTTAAAGCGTGAGGCATAGACTTATGTGTAATACATTCTGCCATTTATGTTAAAAGAAAAACAATGTGTAGGTATATCTGGTTAATTTACTCAAATATGCCTAGTAAATTCAGCAGAAGATACAAAAAGAGTATTTGCCTCTAGGGATGAAGACTATCGCTACTGAATACAGAAGTTTCGTAGAATTTGAAATACATTATGACATATATACATCATATTTAATATAAAAAGCTGAACAAAATAATGCAATATACACCTATATCTTTATGTATTTTTAGACTATGGTTATATACATACCTAAAATAAGAAACCTACCAAAAGTTTTATAAAAATTTTAATAGTAGCCATCTCTGGTAGTATATTTACAAAACTTTTGTCCGTTTTCTAAATATTTGTTAACATATGTTAATATGAGAGTCAGCAAAAAATAATTTTTATATTAACAGACATAAAAAGTTAATCAACTTTTACATTTTAACCTTCTGAATGAATTTTAAATGGCATAACCACTTAAAGTACTCCAAAGTAACAATCTTCCCTATTCTCTTTTGATCCTCAGAGGAATCTGTACTGAGGCAAGGTGGAACAGTGTTTTCATCTCTAAAGTAGTCAAAATAAAACACAAACAAGATCAACTTCATTTAGGTTTCAGCTGGTGATGAAGTCTAAAATTTAAAAATATATAGAGTACATAGCTCAGTACCTGGCACATGGTTAAATGCAGCAGATGTTATTCCCTTCCTCTTCTTCTTCAGGATCCTTTTGTTTCAGGAACAGAAAGAGGGAAAGGGGCCCTATTATCTCTGGAGATGCCGGGAATGACCCCAGCTTGCTTTGCTCTTTTATTGATCATGTGAAATAAATAACTAAAATGACCATCCAATAAGCTCAATTCCTAAAACTCTGCTAAATCAAAGGTGATGAATGTGAACAAATGCTTATTAGACAGCATATGAAGAGAAACTAAAATGAAAAGCCCATACTGGGAAAGCCCAGTGAAAGTGATTTAACTTTTATATTCTAGCGTGGATGCCTGGGTGGTTTTGAATCAAATCTGCTCATGCTTATGAATCTTGCTGGTATAGAAGCTTTGCCATTTGCTACTGTAGGGATTATCCCCAAGTGGAGAAATTGACACAAGCCTGTTTTCTCGGATGGAGCTGGAAGTTGTTCCTAACTTTTGCAGTGTTAAAGCAGCAGGGGATGAGGAGAAATTCTTGAAAATGTTGTCACATTTTCAAGTTGAAAATGTGAAATGCAATTCCTGAGAGGTGGACTTCTCAGGACAACTCACTTAGTATAGATTCCAAGATTATGAAACAATTTTGAAATACTTTCAACAATCTATATTATAGGAGGGAATAATTTTATTTCATTTACTACCTTCTCACAAGAAGTAAAAGCACATTTTTTAGTAGTAGTATTTTTTTGAGATGGAGTCTCACTCTCTTGCTCAGGCTGGAGTGCTGTGGTGCCCTCTCAGCTCACCACAACTTCTGCCTCCTAGGTTCAAGCGATTCTACTGCCTCAGCCTCTCGAGTAGCTAGGTTTACAGGTGCACACCACTGCATATGGCTAATTTTGTATTTTTAGTAGATGCGGTTTCACTATGTTGGCCAGGCTGGTCTTGAACTCCTGACCTCAAGTAACCTGCTCACTTCCCAGAGTGCTGGGATTACAGGCATAAGCCACCATGCCCCATAAAAGCACATTTTAAAAAGTGTATTATGGAGCCAACAAATATATGAAAAAAAGCTCCTCATCACTGGTCGTTGGAGAAATGTAAACAAAACCACACTGAGATACCATCTTATTCCAGTTAGAATGGTGATCATTAAAAAATCTGGTGACAACATATGCTGAAGAGGATGTGGAGAAATAGGAACACTTTTACTCTGTTGATGGGAGTGCAAATTAGTTCAACCATTGCGGAAGACAATGTGGCAATTCCTCAAGGATCTAGAAATCGAAATACCATTTGACCCAGCAATCTGATTACTGGGTACACTATAAACCCAAAGGATTATAAATCTTTCTATTATAAAGAACACATGCACACATATGTTTATTGCAGCACTGTTTATAATAGCAAAGACTTGGAATCAACCCAAATGCCCATCAATGATAGACTGGGTAAAGAAAATGTGGCACACATACACCATGGAATACTATGCAGCCATGAAAAAGGATGAGTTCATGTCCTTTGCAGGGACATGGATGAAGTTGGAAACCATCATTCTCAGCAAACTGACACAAGAACAGAAAAACAAACACTGCGTGGTCTCACTCATAAGTGGGTGCTGAACAATGACAACACATGGACATGGGGGGGGAACATCACACCCCAGGGCCTGTTGGGGGATGCGGAGTAGGGGAGGGATATTAGGGGGTGGAGGGATTGCAGAGGGATAACATTAGGAGAAATACCTAATGTAGATGATAGGGCGATGGATGCAGCAAACCACTATGGCACTTGTATGCCTATGTAACACACCTGCATGTTCTGCACATGTACCCCAGAATTTAAAGTAGAATAAATAATTTTTTTAAAAAAATGTGAATTAAGGCCAGGTGTAGTGGCTCACGCCTGTAATCCCAGTACTTTGGGAGACCGAGATTGGTGGATCACAAGGTCAGGAGATCGAGACCATCCTGGCTAACATGGTGAAACCCTATCTCTACTTAAAAAAAAAAAATTAGCCAGACATGGTGGCGCGTGCCTGTAATCCCAGATACTCAGGAGGCTGAGGCAGGAGAATTGCTTGAACCCAGAAGGCAGAGGTTTCAGTGAGCCAAGATCGTGTCACTGCACTCCAACCAGGGTAACAGAGCAAGACTCCATCTCAAAGAAAACTGTATTAAATAGTTAGTCAAGAGAAGGAAAACAAAATTGAGCAGGTGCTCCCTCCCCGCGTGTCAGTCATCATGTAAGGTACTTTCCATGTGTTTTCACAAACACTCTGAATGCACAGATGAGGCAATAGATAATTCAGAGATCAAGCGCACTCACCAAGGTCAACTCTGCCTGGAAAGATCAGGGCCTATGTGCCAGTTTTCCTACACCTGAAAGAAAACCCTGTCCTATTCATTATAGCATCCATCTCAATACTTTGAACTCCCATGTAGCTTTCTCATGAGGATGCTTTTGAAGAATGTAATAATAGAATTTTAGTTCTGCACTCTTAAGCCACCAGTAAATTGTTCATCACCCATAAGAAGAATCAACTCCCTACAAACCTCTCCCATACATTCCTAGCCATCAATATAGAGATGATCACTTACAGAGTAATTTTGTAAAAAGGGTAGTCACTACATTTCTTTAAGTCTGAAATTTTACAGAAAATTCTGGCATCTTTATTTTCAGGATTTCCCCTAAAGATGATAATAACTGGTGCAAAATAAAGGGACCCAGTAGTTAGATCTGTATTGCAATATGTTGGCAGTGGAGAAATACAATTCTGTAGGCTAGATAGGGGAAGCAATGATTTGTGTACTATTTTTGTCTTTGTCTCTGACAGCCAATATCTCTAAAAGAATAAGTTAAATGATGTGTTTTGGGTGGAGATTTCAAGGTACAGAATGCCATTAGCTCTTTGAGAAGATGAAGTACAGAAACATGAGATTCGCCTTCTATTGTGTGAAATATATATTACACATGTGCGCATTTTGAGGCAGAGCATATAGCTTAGAAAGAACCAGTTTTGCTTTGGACAAGAAAAAAGCTTACAAATTATGACTGAATGTTAATATAGCATCTCATCTTTTATCTATTATTGATGAAATGTTATAGTCTGGGTGAACATAGAAGCTAGAATTTATGAAGTATTTCTTCCATGAAATGACCCACAAAAGTCGACATATTCTACAAGTGACTTAGCTGTTTTGCTGTACACCAAACATTCACCAGGAATTATCATCTTGGCCCAAATGGCACACCATTAAAAATCCAAGAACACTTAGATTTGACTGAGGGCGTACTTTCAGAAACAGGCAATTACACTTTTGATTTTACGGCAAAGGAACCACAGTACTTCAGGTTAGCATTTTAATTGCCTAGCAACAGAGGTAACTGACAAGCAAAGATAGTTTTTATTTATGCTTCATCAAGTTCTTTTCTCACAGAATACTTTTTTTATACCTAGAGTTTCCTTATTTTAAAGTTTAATTTTATATATATTTTAAATCTTGCTGCTGAGAATTGCTTTCTTCCAAGCCTGCGTAAGGAGTATATTTAGTGAAAACAGAAGACTACTGCCTCACACATTATACAAGAGAAAAGCAGGTCTTTCCACAAAAGGAACATAGAATGTTCCTCTGATCCTACTTGACTTGCCTTAAACCAAATTGCTAGATCCCATAAACCACTTGGAAATAAATAGAGCTCAAGGGTTTGAAATCACCTTACATTTTTACAAAGCATTTTATTTTTTCATGTTACTGGTCACTCTCCTTTATTTTTCCTTTACTATTCCTAAGACTATATTAAATAACATATTTAGCAAACATTTACTGATGCATTACATCCAAATCTAAATTATTACAGTTACTGTAGAAGAACCCCCTTTACTTAGAGAACATTGCAGGAACGCAAAAGATAAAGAGTATCTTTTTACTCTGATATCAAGAGTTTAAAATTACAGAGATGTAAAGACAAGTATTGGAATAGCTTCTCTAAGGCAGATTCTGATCATGGAGATAAAAAGAGACAAAATGAATGTGCTTGAGAGAGGAAAACGATCTTGGGAGAAAAGATCATTTATAATTGAGGGGGCAGGATAAAATTGCACGAAGCAAAGTATCTTTAAACCAGACTTTAACAACAGGTGGGCGATGGTTAGGGAAGAATTGATAGACGATGTCATCACCAAAACAGATGCAAAAATAAGAAAACAATGAAATGACATTGAAATAAGATGTTTTTCTGGACCACAAACTGCTTAAAATGTAATAGATAATGAGATTGGTTTTACATTGGTTTTAGCTTACAAATTATGTGACTGATCAAAAAAAATTATTGTATACCGGTACAGAACTAGTAATAATCAGTCACTGGAGATGGGCTGTCTCAGGAAGGGGCATCACCTTCAGCAAGGTGTTTGAGCAGCAGGGGCAAGCTTGGAGGGACGATTGTTGACAGTTTCTGCTGACCATACCCCCACAGCTAGGTGCAAGTCCTTTACAAATGCGAACTCTTAGCAGTGCCCTCCTCATCCGCCACAGTTCTCCTCTGCCTCTCACATCATCTTTGTTCATAGACATTCTGGGAGCAGTTCCTGCAGGACTCCATCAAATCTTTCTCTCAGAGGAAAACCCAGAAGCCAAGGAAGATTAGTGGGACAAACTGCAACTCCCTCCACAGCCTCTTCAGCTGTTCTTGAGACCAAAACTGGTCAGCTCTTCTACCACTATTCATTCAAGATAACCGTCACCATCAGCTGGTCTCTAGTTTGGTCTTGGCATCTTAGGTGGTAAAATGACACAGGCTCTCATCCCAAAGGAGTCCAAGCTGTTGACCTCTATGCCCTTCTAAGGCCAAGTTTGTAGTGTGTGCCTGTTTGCCACTTATGTTGGACACAGCAATACAACAAGATGTTCAAATGAATGGGCTGGGCACTAAACGTAGTCCTCTAGTTTAGCAATGCTGGATGACATGGGAGAAATGAACTCAATGAAACCACAATCCAATTAACAACAGTTACTAAGAAAAGCCCCTTCTATAGAACTTTAGAACTATCTGCCACATTGCCTGAGCATGTAAACATTTAATCAGGATCAGTTCATGAAAGCTATAAGAATCAAGCTGATTTTGTAAATCAAAACCACCATTTTGCACCTAACTTCAATTCTTATGCAAGCACGCGTTTGAAAACATTAGCATTATAGAAAACACTGTATGCCTATGGAAAATGTTTCCATGCTTTTACAGGTTTTGAGAATATGGACATGTCATGTGAGTCAAAGATTAGGTAATACATGATTTTTTTCAAAAGAGTAAAAGGAGCAACTTATTACTTTGAACCTGATTTCAAGAGACATGATAAAAGTGAAACGCAAGTTTTTCTGGGCTACATTTATAAAATTACTCTGATAAGCTGTTTATAAAAGGATGCTATAATTGTAACAAAATTCTTTTATAGAAGTGATGAAAACTGATTGTCATAACTGATGTGTCATATCAATGTAATCATATGATAGGACACATACACTAAGAAGTTATCTTAGTGGTTTAGTAGTATCAAGATTCATATTCTTCAGGAGAAAAAAGTAGCAAACTTCAATATTTATAATTATCAAAAAATAATATCCAAAGTCTGCATGTGGAGATGGATGATACAAATATACATATTTATACACTCTAATCATTCTAGCAAATAACTTGTGGCAGAGTCATTGAGATCTCCTGGAGAAAAGCCTAGTTTTTAGTTTACAGACTTCGTGTGAAAATCTTCTCTGCCACCTTATGTCATGTAGAGAAGTCATATGAACGTACTCTGCCTCAGTTTTCTCACCTGCACAATATGGTTGAAAAGATCAAATGGAAGACTGCTATGAAGGACTCTGGCCTTGCTTGTCACAGAGATTGCTCAGAAATTGCTGATTCTCCTCCTTGTTGCTGAAAGTACAGAAAAATAAGGCTTATTTCTTATTGAGTATCAATTGTTTTCTCTCAATTTCAGTAGTTCCAGTACACTAAAAAATACGTTGTTCAGTATCATTAGGGGTTAGAGAACACAATTAGTGCCAGGAGTAGAAATCTTGAAATACTGGAAACATCAGCTATGAAATTAAAATGGAGTAGAAATTAGTTAGGTTCAGGTTCTCACTCTTAAAACAGTATTTGCTGAGTGCATTAAGTTGTGAGGGGTGTATACTGTTATATACTACGCATGCAATGGTTATCTTGTGATATGGTTTGGCTCTGTGCACCATCCGTATCTCGTCTTGAATTGTACTCCCATAATTCCCCTTTGTTGTGAGAAGGACGAATGTGAGATAATTTGAATCATGGAAGCAGTTTCCCCCATACTGTTTTCAGGTAGTGAATAAGGCTCAGGAGATCTGGTTTTATCAGGGTTTTCTACTTTTGTCAGACATTTGCCTAGTCTTAGAATTGATGCCTAAGGATGTGCTACTGTACAGAGCTGAGACCTACACTCTCAGTACTCTCTGTACATCTTGAACTTAACACAGACAAAGATGATAACAGAACTTTCCAGAGTTCTCACAGTCAGTTTCGGGATGAATTGCCAGAGTTATAGCTCTCTCACCTTTAACATCAAAGAACAAAGTAAAAGCCCCTAACAATGAGCTCATGCTGAGCCTCCAGTCCACTGGCCTCAAAGGAAAGCTCAGCAGATTTCTGCTTCCCTGGGAGAGAGATCAGAGGTGGGACCTGAGATTGCACACCTAACTGCAGGCATCTGGGCAGATGTACATTTGGCATGCAGAACAAGGGCTGCAGAAATCATTACAAGACAATCCAGCACTGTCTGAAGGTAAGTTACAAAAAGCACACCTTCAGTACCTCAGGGATGCAGCGGAAAGGGGGGATATATCAGCTCACCTAACTATGCAGGATGTATAACATCCCTGTCACTTGAGCTTTGCAAGCTGTGTGTCTGGGCTTTAATTTTTAGAAGTGAAAGCCACTGTCAAATTAGGAATGGGTATCATTAGATTTTCACCACTGAGATCACAATAAACCCATAAATGATTCTTTAACTAAGGACTTTAGATTGACGCACCTCCCAATGGTAGAGGATAACTGTATCTGCACTAAGAAATAAACTACACAAAGATTACTAAAAAGTTAACTAATTGCCTAGATGGCTATATGAAATCTAAATATAAGTGGGTCATCTTGTTCTTGCCTTCAGATTCTTCTTAACATCGTGCCATATTAAGCTAAACCGCCAAACTCTAAACAGTAATCCAAGTCTTTTTTGAAAGTCTTTTCAGAGTACTAAGGGTACTGTAAACTAAGGGTAAAGTTTACAGAAACTTTGTAAACTTTCTCACATCTTTGGGGAATTTCTTTTTCCTCATTTATCCCTGCTTTTGCTTAAGTTAGTCATTTCCTCTTTTATTTTCTCCTTTCTTCTCTCTCTCTCTGAAGCTACTCTGGGTAGCTGTGTCCTTTCTCTTGCAGATCTAACTGCTTTACTCATTTGCAATCCTATGTATCACTGCTCCAGAAAGCAAAAAAACATAGTCCTCAGACTCATGTTGGAAGCTGAAAATAAGGGATTTTTTTTGGGGGGGGGAAAGCAGGGAATTCTAAACATACTTTCATTTTTATGTTCCACATAAAAGGTTCTATACACACTATGTAGAATATTCTGGTAGTTACTTTGAAGTTTTCTTCATTAGAGGAAAACAAACTTATTGGCCTCATGAAGCTAAAGGAGTTTGCAAATTTCTGCTCTGAATCCTGTTCTTGGTTTAGCATTGTGCATTACATTTAGTGTTAGCACGCTGATCTAGCAACACAAATAAACAGCTGCTCTTAGGTCTTGTGGAATCTTCCCAGAAAGTCCAAATAGAACCACTAGGTCTAAGAACAGTCCATTAAAATATAAAAAGCAATCAATTCTCTAGATATCTCTTTCTGGTCTCTCACTGGTCAAAGTTCACCCCTTAGGATCTCAATTCTCCTGCAATCTTTGGTCATAAGACCCTGTCTGACATCTCCAGGTAGCCAGTGAAGAAAAAAAGAGCCTCTGTAGATCACATTGCTCATTCTTTGCACGTTCATCTTTTTGATGAAGTTTCTGTGCCTCTCAGCAGCAGCAATAAAGACTATGTTAGAGCCCAGCCCTCATCCCCAGGAATGCTGAGATAGTCAGTAGCACTCAGAGATAAGGGAAGAGGAGATGATGGAGGTATCTGGGCAGGAATGGTGGGATTCATCAAGAAGCCACCAAATTCAGGAAGCAGAACAAGCAGATGGGATTAGGTGGGCAAGTGGGACCAAGATTTTCTAAAAGCTGCAGAAACTGGGATTTGCACAAAGTATGTATAGGATTATACATAATTATGTCCATAAATAGAAAATACACATTATATATATATATACACACATTTATATATATATACATATACACATATATATATATGTTGATCTACCAATCAGTTGTGTGAGCTAGATATAAAATTTTCAGAATAATTCTTTGTTTTGATAATTTAAATTTTCAAATGTAAAATGTAAATTCTACCTATTCTACTTACATAACATTTTGGGCAGCAAAAGCAAATATATATTTAGCTTTATTATCTAGATAATTAATGTACACCACTTTGCATTATGTGACATAATAAAATTAAGAATAATAAAATCTACCTCCTATAAAGCAACCCCAACATCGTATTGCAGAGACTTAATAAATATAGATTAAAAATAGTGTCAAGCATTGAAAGATGAGAAGGTTTAATTCATGAAATTAAAATGTCTAGGAGCCACAGAGCCTATGGTTTTGCTCATGGTTATTTTTTTTGTCCTCACTGAATTTCACCTCCTCATGCATGGTATGTACACTCTAATATATAGGGGTTATCGGTGACTCTATTGTAAACAACTCCCATTAATAATTATAGACTGGTTTCTGTATGACAGTAAAGAATGGACGTCCTAAGGCCCACCCAGAATAAAACAAGTTGCCCAAATAGCTATGAATCCGTTCTGTTCCCTCTGCCCAAAGAAAGTGCTCTGCAGTGATAATAAGGATTGAGATGAGTGGATGGAAATGTAATTTGTTTTTAAGAATTGAGGCCACAAACTTAGCCATCAAGTTAAGTATGGCTAAAAGAAAAACAAAATTAAAGTACGGGGTGGGAGGTAGGGAGGGAGAATACCAATGATGAGATGTGTGAAAAATAATGAATCATGTTATAGTTTAGGATTAAAGTTCAGAAATAGAAGATTGCCTATCTGTATATATTTGGGTCTTTACAGACATACCTAAAAAAAAAATACTTTCTACCTTAAAAATAAAAGTATATGCACACACACACACACACACACACACACACACAGTCTCTGTATATATTCATATCTCTTTATATTTATGTGTATACATATAACATATATGTGTATATATGTGCCTGTGTTTATGTATGTATAAAAGAGTGAATGTACAGTATAAAGAAAAAAATGAAGTATTAAATTCAAATATAGGTTCTTCCTTTTACCAGCTTGTGATTTTGGACAAGTGGCTTAAAATCCTTTCACATGTATTAGGTTGTATCATATGAAATTCCCAATATCTATAAGTCAAAAATTGCTGGACAGTAGCAACTATCCTATTTTCCAACATCATAAAATGAAGGGAAAAGGAGCAAATAAAGCTTCACAGAGATGTGGAAAAGGTTTAACAATACACATAAATTACATAGGATAGCTCAGGGCTCATACTAAGTATATCTATTTTTTAATTAAACATGTAGTTTTCAATGTTACCACAATATTCAATTTTGAATAATATGTCAAGTGCAAATGAATTTTTGATGGTTTTTTTATAGCCTTAAGTTCTGTTCTATAAAATAAGTGACAGAGTTGTTGATAATGGAATATCTACACAAACATGACAGTAACAACAAATAAGCAAAAATGGCCTCACAAACTAGTTATTTTTCCCTATAAAAATTATTCCCTCCCACATGAGACTTGATACTTGAATGTATGGAGAACCATGCTATTTAGGTAATATGAATGAAATTCCATTATACACTAAAAAGAAAGGGCCCCATTCTCTCTTCCTTTCCTTGCCTGAAAAACAGAGTTATTACCTGAATCAAAGTTCATTTCAAATCGCCTCGTCGAATAGAACCAGACAGATTGGTATTTGAATTTCCACGTAAACTGATGGAGTCATAGAAATGATTCATGTCAGTGAGAATTAAAGACCATGCTTTCTTTGGGAGGTCAGTTACATCAAAATGATACAATAAAAGAAAAACGCAGAGACATTTCTCAATACAAAACCATAAAATGACTAAGCTGTTGAATCTTCTACCCCAGAAATCCTGAGTCCTCCATACCAGCCTTGGGCTCTGATGTATCAAGCTGACTCATACCTTACGTAAGAACTAAAGGACAGAGCTCTTCTATGTGAGTTATTTCCAGCTAACAGAATGTGAGAGGAAGTGGAGTCCACTACAGCACTACCTCCAGGCGGAGGTCACAGTAACTTCCCACTCTGATCCTGCCTGATTTCCCTTGATGCAGGGATGATGAAGATGAACTTAGTGACTTTGGCAGCCATGGGTTAAAAATAACTTGGAATGACTTCTTCCATTTACTTGCAGAAGAGCTGTCCACTGACTAGGAATGCATATTCTGAAATCCACATTAGGAAGAAACAAACTTCTCTTGTGTTAAACCAGTGAAATCACTAACTGACTTTAGTTTATTGTTTTTTTCTGGCTAATTTTTTATTTTATTTATTTTATTTCTCCATTTATTTATTTTATTGCATTTTAGGTTTTTGGGTACATGTGAAGAACATGCAAGATTGTTGCATAGGTACACACGTGGTAGTGTGATTTGCTGCCTTCCTCCCCATCACCTACATCTGGCATCTCTCCCCTTGCTATCTCTCCTCAGCTCCCCACCCCCCACCGTCCCTCCCCTATTTCCCCCCAACTGACCCCAGTGTGTGGTGCTCCCCTCCCTGTGTCCATGTGTTCTCATTGTTCAACACCCGCCTATGAGTGAGAACATGCGGTGTTTGATCTTCTGCTCTTCTGTCAGTTTGCTGAGAATGATGGTTTCCAGTTTCATCCATGTCCCTACAAAGGACACAGACTCATCGTTTTTGATGGTTGCATAATACTCCATGGTGTATATGTGCCATATTTTCCCTGTCCAGTCTATCATCGATGGGTATTTGGGTTGGTTCCAGGTCTTTGCTATTGTAAACAGTGCTGCAATGAACATTCGTGTGCACGTGTCCTTATAGTAGAATGATTTATAATCCTTTGGATATATATCCAGTAATGGGATTGCTGGGAAAATGGAATATCTATTTCTAGGTCCTTGAGGAATCGCCACACTGTCTTCCACAATGGTTGAACTAATTTACACTCCCACAAACAGTGTAAAAGTGTTCCTATTTCTCCACATCCTCTCCAGCATCTGTTGTCTCCAGATTTTTTAATGATCGCCATTCTAACTGGCGTGAGATGGTATCTCAATGTAGTTTTGATTTGTATTTCTCTGATGACCAGTGATGATGAGCATTTTTTCATATGTTTGTTGGCCTCATATATGTCTTCTTTTGTAAAGTGTCTGTTCATATCCTTTGCCCACTTTTGAATGGGCTTGTTTGTTTTTTTCTTGTAAATCTGTTTTAGTTCTTTGTAAATTCTGGATATTAGCCCTTTGTCAGATGGGTAAACTGCAAAAATTTTTTACCATTCTGTTGGTTGTCGATTCACTCTATTGACTGTTTCTCTTGCTGTGCAGAAGCTGTGGAGTTTGATTAGGTCCCATTTGTCTATTCTGGCTTTTGTTGCCAATGCTTTTGGTGTTTTGGTCATGAAGTCCTTGCCTACACCTATGTCCTGAATGGTTTTGCCTAGATTTTCTTCTAGGGTTTTTATGGTGTTAGGTCTTATGTTTAAGTCTTTAATCCATCTGGAGTTAATTTTAGTGTAAGGTGTCAGGAAGGGGTCCAGTTTCTGCTTTCTGCACACAGCTAGCCAGTTTTCCCAACACCATTTATCGAACAGGGAATCCTTTCCCCATTGCTTGTTTTTGTCTGGTTTGTCAAAGATCAGATGGTTGTAGATATGTTGTGTTGCCTCCAAGACCTCTGTTCTGTTCTATTGGTCTATATCTCTGTTTTGGTACCAGTACCATGCTGTTTTGATTACTGTAGCCTTGTAGTAAAGTTTGAAGTCAGGTAGTGTGATGCCTCCTGCTTTGTTCTTTTTGCTTAGAATTGACTTGGCTATGCGGGCTCTCTTTTGGTTCCATATGAAGTTTAAGGTGGTTTTTTCCAGTTCTGTGAAGCAGGTCATTGGTAGCTTGATGGGGATAGCATTGAATCTGTAAATTACTTTGGGAAGTATGGCCATTTTCATGATATTGATTCTTCCTAACCATGAACATGGGATGTTACTCCATCTGTATGTGACCTCTCTTATTTCGTTGAGCAGTGGCTTGTAGTTCTCCTTGAAGAGGCCCTTTACATTCCTTGTTAGTTGTATTCCTAGGTTTTATTATCTTTGTGGCAATTGTGAATGGTAGTTCGTTCTTGATTTGGCTCTCTTTAAGTCTGTTATTGGTGTATAGGAATGCATGTGATTTTTGCACATTGATTTTGTATCCTGAGACATTGCTGAAGTTGCTTATCAGTTTCAGGAGATTTTGGGCTGAGACGATGGGGTCTTCTAGATATACAATCATGTCGTCTACAAATAGAGACAATTTGACTTCCTCCTTTCCTATTTGAATACACTTTATTTCTTTTTCTTGCCTGATTGCTCTGGCTAGAACTTCTAGTACTATATTGAATAGGAGTGGTGAGAGAGGGCATTCTTGTCTAGTGCCAGATTTCAAGGCAAATGCTTCCAGTTTTTGCCCATTCAGTATGATATTGGCTGTTGGTTTGTCATAAATAGCTTTTATTATTTTGAAATAGGTTCCGTCAATTCCTAGCTTATTGAGGGTTTTTAGCATAAAGGGCTGTTGAATTTTGTCAAAGGCCTTCTCTGCATCAATTGAGATAATCATGTGGTTTTTGTCTTTGGTTCTGTTTATGTGGTGAATTACGTTTATAGACTTGCATATGTTGAACCAGCCTTGTATCCCCAGGATGAAGCCTACTTGATCATGGTGGATAAGCTTTTTGATGTGCTGTTGCAATCGGCTTGTCAGTATTTTATTGAAGATTTTTGCATCTATGTTCATCATGGATATTGGCCTGAAGTTTTCTTTTCTTGTTGCGTCTCTGCTGGGTTTTGGAATCAGGATGATGTTGGTCTCATAAAATGATTTGGTAAGAATTCCCTCTTTTTGTATTGTTTGGAATAGTTTCAGAAGGAATGGTAACAGCTCCTCTTTGTATGTCTGGTAGAATTCAGCTGTGAACCTGTCTGGACCTGGGCTTTTTTGGGGTGGTAAGCTCTTAATTGCTGCCTCAACTACAGACCTTGTTATGGGTCTGTTCAGGGTTTCGGCTTCTTCCTGGTTTAGGCTTGGGAGGAGGCAAGTGTCCCGGAATTTATCCATTTCTTCCATGTTTATTAGTTTATGTGCATAGAGTTGTTTGTAATAATCTCTGATGATGGTTTGAATTTCTGTGGAATCTGTGGTGATATCCCCTTGATCGTTTTTTATTGCATCAATTTGGTTATTCTCTCTTTTCTTTTTTATTAATCTGGCTAGTGGTCTGTCTATTTTGTTGATCTTTTCAAAAAACCAGCTCCTGGATTTACTGATTTTTTGAAGGGTTTCTTCTGTCTCTATCTCCTTCAGTTCTGCTCTGATCTTAGCTATTTATTGTCTTCCGCTAGGTTTTGAGTTTTTTTGATCTTGCTCCTCTAGCTCTTTCAATTTTGACGATAGGGTGTCAATTTTTGATCTCTCCTTGCTTCTCATGTGGGCACTTATTGCTATATATTTTCCTCTAGAGACTGCTTTAAATGTGTCCCAGAGATTCTGGTATGTTGTGTCTTCATTCTGGTTGGTTTCAAAGAACATCTTTATTTCTGTCTTCATTTCATTGTTTATCCAGTCAACATTCAAGAGCCAGTTGTTCAGTTTCCATGAAGCTGTGCGGTTCTGGGTTAGTTTTTGAATTCTGAGTTCTAACTTGATTGCACTGTGGTCTGAGAGGCTGTTTGTTATGATTTCCGTTCTTTTGCATTTGCTGAGGAGTGATTTACTCCCAATTATGTGGTCATTTTTAGAGTAGGTGTGATGTGGTCCTGAGAAGAATGTATATTCTGTGGATTTGGGGTGGAGAGTTCTGTAAATGTCTATTGGGTTTTCTTGGTTCAGGTTTGAGTTGAAGTCCTGAATATCCTTGTTAATTTTCTGTCTGGTTGATCTGTCTAATATTGACAATGGGGTGTTTAAGTCTCCCACTATAATTGTGTGGGAGTCTAAGTCTCTTTGTAAGTCATTAAGAACTTGCCTTATGTATCTGGGTGCTCCTGTATTGCGTGCATATATATTTAGGATCGTTAGCTCTTCTTGTTGCATTGATCCTTTTACCATTATGTAATGTCCTTCTTTATCTCTTTTGATCTTTGTTGCTATAAAGTCTAATTTATCAGAGATGAGAATTACAACTCCTGCTTTTTTTTTGCTCTCCATTTGCTTGGTAAATCTTCCTCCATCCCTTTATTTTGAGCCTTTGTGTATCCTTGCATGTGAGATGCGTTTCCTGGATACAGCACACCGATGGGTTTTGGCTTTTTATCGAATTTGCCAGTCTGTGTCTTTCGATTGGGGCATTTAGACCATTTACATTTAGGGTTAATATTGCTATGTGTGAATTTTATACTGCCATTTTGGTGCTAGCTGGCTGTTTTTGGCCATTAGTTGATGCAGATTCTTCATTGTGTTGATTCTCTTTACCATTTGGCATGTTTTTGGATTGGCTGGTACTCTTTGTCCCTTTATATGTGTAGAGCCTCTTTCAGGATCTCTTATAAAGCAGCCTGGTGGTGACAAAATCTCTGAGTACTTGCATGTTCACAAAGGATTTTATTTTTCCTTCACTTATGAAGCTTAGTTTGGCTGGATAGGAGATTCTGGGTTGAAAGTTCTTTTCTTTAAGGATGTTGAATATTGGCCGCCACTCTCTTCTGGCTTGTAGGGTTTCTGCCGAGAGAGATGCTGTGAGTCTGATGGGCTCCCCTTTGTGGGTAACCCGACCTTTCTCTTTGGCTGCCCTTAGTATTTTCTCCTTCATTTCAACCCTGGTGAATCTGACGATTATGTGCCTTGGGGTTGCTCTTCTTGACGAATATCTTTGTGGTGTTTTCTGTATTTCCTGGACTTGAATATTGGCCTGCCTTGCTAGGTTGGGGAAGTTTTCCTGGATAATATTCTGAAGAGTATTTTCCAGCTTGGATTCGCTCTCTTCATCGCATTCAGGTACACCTATCAAACGTAGATTAGGTCTTTTCACATAGTCCCACATTTCTTGGAGACTTTGTTCATTCCTTTTTACCGTGTTTTCTCTATTCTTGCCTTCCTGTTTTATTTCATTGAGTTGATCTTTGACTTCTGATATCCTTTCTTCTGCTTGGTCAATTCGGTTGTTGAAACTTTTGCATGCTTCGCGAAGTTCTCGTGTTGTGTTTTTCAGCTCCATCAATTCACTTATATTCCTATTTTGTCCATTCTCATTAGCATTTCATCAAATCTTTTTTCAGTGTTCGTAGTTTCTTTGCATTGGGTTAGAACATGTTCTTTTAGTTCACAGAAGTTTCTTACTACCCACCTTCTGAAGTCTGATTCTGTCATTTCATCACACTCGTTCTCCATCCAACCTTGTTCCCTTGCTGGTGAGGAGTTGTGATCCCTTTTAGGAGGAGAGGTGTTCTGGTTTTGGGTGTTTTCATCCTTTTTGTGCTGGTTTCTTCCCATCTTTATGGATTTATCCACCTGTCGTCTTTGTAGTTGCTGGTTTTCAGATTGGGTCTTTGAGTGGACATTCTGTTTGTTGATGATGAGGTTATTTCTGTTTCTTAGTTTTCCTTCTAACAGCCTGGCCCCTCTGCTGTAGGTCTGCTGAGTTCTACTCCAGGCCCTGCTTGCCTGGGGATCACCTGCAGCAGCTGCAGAACAATAAGGGTTGCTACCACTTTTCTTCTTCTTCTATCTTTGTGCCAGAAAGTTACCCGCCAAGTGTCAGTCTGATCTCTCCTTTATGAGGTGGCTCTTTGGATATACAGGGGTCAGGGAGCTGCTTGAGGAGACAGTCTGTTCTTTATGGGAGCTCAAATGCTGAGCTGTGAGCTCCATTGTTCATTCAGAGCTGCTGGGCAGGTACGTTTAGGTCTGCTGCAGCAGAACTCATAAACCGCTTTTTGTTTCCAGATGCTCTGTCCCAGGGATTTAGGGCTTTAGAGGGTACTGTATAGCCAGTGACCTAGCCCTCCCTTAGAGGTTGAAATCTTGTCCTTGTGAGAGGAGTGCAGTAGATGCCACTGTTCTTATCCTTGGAGCTCAATGGCTTCATGTTTCTTGGTTTCAGATACCATTGATCTGATAGTGGTCCAACTTCCTGACTTTTCAGGAGCCAGTGATCGAGCTGTAAGCCACTCATTCTCTACAAACCTGTAAACTCTCTGAGCCAGTCAAGCTGTTTTTCATTAATCCCTACTCTTTTCAGAAGCCACCTGCCTATTCAGAAGCCTTCAGTTACAGTTGATTTAGGATCATTTAATTTTATTCTGTTCTACTGAGTCTACTTTTACTGATATCCCTTAGGTATTCTATCAGTTAATTTCTTAATGGGATGTAAAAGATTTTACAAAATTGTTACCAAATAAATATTCAACACTTGGTCACCCTGCAAGGTTAAAAACCCACTACCTCTTAAGAGTCAATAAACGATGTTTTGTTTGTTTTTTATGATTAGAGCAGGGATTTGCCAAGGGTTGAGGAAACTTCTGTTGTCACCCTAGCAAAATTGTCTAGGAAAAATGTCTTCTTATTTGTTGAGATAATTAAGGATGACACTGAAGACCAATGAAAGACAGTTTCTGGTCATTGAAAATTAGAAGAGAGCTAACAGAATCTGCAACTTCCTCAATATTTAAGAGTCATCTGTGGCTCCAATGGCCAGCCAAAAGGGCACCCAGACCAGTGTATTTTGTACAGAGAATGGCTGCACTGGGGTGCTGACAAAGCAGCCGCACCGGCAACACAGCCGCACTGGCCAAAACAGCCGCAAAAGCGACCCGTGGGGCTCCTCCGCCTGGGAATTTCCTAGTCTGTGGGCAATAAAAATGCAGTGTCCACTCACCCTCTGCGCTTTCACTGGGAGCTGCAATCCTGAGCTGTTCCTAAACGGCCACCTTGGATCGATCCCAACTGCCTTTAGTATATGTCCGACTGGAATTGTCACAAGCACATATAATTCAAGGTATCTAAAATAAAACTACCCCCTCATTTTTCTCCCTAAATCTTTTCTTCCTCTCCCCAAGATTTGTGGTTTCAGTAACGGCATCATTGTCTTTCCAATTATTCAAGCTGTAAATTTTGGTTTACTATTAACTCCCCCAGTTCCCTCAAGAAAATATCAGAAACCAAGCCTTCTACTGTGAACTATAAAAGGTCACTTAAAATAATTCTTAACTTTTCACAGCACTATTTTCTACTAAATTTAAACTCTGTGTCTCTAACCTGTTTTATTTCCTTATCTTCCCACCTGGTCTCCTGTGTCTTGCCTTCAGACTAATTTATCCCTGAAACTGCCACTGGAGCAATATAGCTGAAACACAAATCCTCTCAATTCCATCCATAACATATTAATAATCCTTTACTGACCACAAGATGGAAGTCTAACGTTCTTTTAATGTCTTTATATTCTGGATTCAATCACCTGTATTGCTCCCTTCTCTCACTACTTCTCCCAGAAACATCTACTCTGTATTAAGGTCTTATGAAGCTCTGCACCTTTTCATGGGCTGGTTCCTCATCTTGGAATTTGCCTTTCCTGAGCCCCTGTAGTGTAGACAACCTGAGAATATAAAGATCATAGGATATTGAATGTGATGGTTAATACTGAGTGTCAACTTGATTGGATTGAAGGATGCAAAGCATTGATCCTGGGTATGTCTGTGAGAGTGTTGCCAAAGGAGATTAACATTGGAGTCAGTGGGCTGGAAAAGGCAGACCCACCCTTAACCTGGGTGGGTGCAATGTAAGAGCTGCCAGAGTCGCTAGAATATAAGCAGGCAGAAAAATGTGAAAAGAGAGACTGGCCTAGCCTCCCAGCCTACATCTTTTTCCCATGCTGAATGCTCCCTGCCCTCAAATGTTGGACTCCAGGTTCTTCAGTTTTGGACTTGGACTGTCTCTTCTTGCTCCTCAGCCTGCAGATGACCTATTTAGGACTTTGTGATCATGTGAGTTTGTGAGTTAATACTTAATAAACTCACATATATATATATATGGTTCTGTCCTTCTAGAGAACCTTGACTAATACACCGAGCATGCTCAAATAAAGCACATGGATCTTTATGCTGAATGAATGCTTTAGAAAAAAATCTTAATTTCCTTGATCCTGAGGAAATATTAATTCCAACCTGTCATTCTTTAACATCTGACTGTGCAATAAAGCACTTTATTTTGTTTCATGTTGCCTGATGCCTTTTCTGAACTTCTCTATACTTTAAACTTCCCCAGTGCTAAGTGAAGCTAGATACTGGCAGAAAAGTGAAAGTGTTTATATATATATATATATAAATTTATAATACATGTATATTTTTTAATGAGAAATGAAAGAAAAAGGTAACAAACAAAAAAGTTCCCTTCAGACAGTGAAGTCAGGCTAGAATTCCCACCTTCACCTCATTGCAGCCTGCCTGCTGCTCCTGCTCAAAGAAGTAATAAAATAAGTGTGTTTCTTACCCTTGCTTTCTAATTTTCTTATGTTCACAGCAAACACTTAGGTGTATTCTTAACATATCTCAGGTGTGTCTTCAGTTTAGAGATTTTTTTACCTCTACGATTTAATAAAAAGAGTTCTGGCCTTGTAAAGTCAAGTGCAGCAGTTCCACCAGCCTTCAGCCAACTTAGAACCACCAGTTCCTGGACAGCCAGGTAGCAGAGTTTGGGAGCATCTTTTGCTCCCAGAGTTTAACTTAAGAGTCTGAGGGCATTTTCCCTTTAATATAGTACCCAATGTGTCCTTCATTAGAGTTCAGGCCAACAGTGTTTGTGGAACAGAGTATATTCTCCATGATCTATCATAGTATGGAATGTGCGTTTTCCCACTAGAATGGGTGTGTTTTTTCTGTTAATGTCTATACTTTTTTTTTTTCCCCCTTGAGACAAAGTCTCACTCTGTCTCCCAGGCTGGAGTACACGGGCGCGAACTCAGCTCCTCCTGGGTTCAAGCAATTCTCGTGCCTCAGCCTCCTGAGTAGCTGGGACTACAGATGTGTGCCACCACACCCAGCTAATTTTTGGATTTTTAGTAGAGATGAAGTTTCACCATGTTGCCCAGGATGGTTTTGATCTCCTGACCTTGTGATTTGCCCACTTCGGCCTCTCAAAGTGCTGGTATTACAGGCATATGCCACCGCTGGTATTACAGGCATGCACCACCGCGCCCAGCCTAATGTCTATTTTAACTGTTTATGCTGTTTATTGGTTTTAAAATTTAGCTATTGATATATTTTGTTGCAGTTTCCCCTGAATAGTTTTTTAAAGAAGAAATATTTAATGAAGTCCTACATATTCCTCAAGACTCAGGTCAGCTGTTATTCTCTTTTTTAAGTTTTTCTCATTCTGCTTGTTTCAAAAAACTAATAATCTTGCCCATAGTTGTTGCCTTAGAAGGTAGACTGTAGTTTTATCATAAATTTGTTTCTTTCCCTCTGCTACATATTATATTAGTTCTTCATAATTGTAATTGTATATCCCTTTACCAGCCTTGCAATCTTAAGAGGAACCATGTTCATCTTTATATTCCTCTAGCATTAGCAAGTGACCAAATTCACATATACACCTGCTTTATTTATACTTTACCTATAGAATAAGTGACCTATAGAACGGTTTTAAAAATATTTTCTCATTTAAGTTGAACTGTCTCCTCAAATGTTAAGTTTATTTCCCTACACAACTTGATGCTGACATGTAAGTAGTTGTAAGTATGGAAGTGAGAATTCATTATGTGCTGGGCAGGAATAGAAAAATCGTATTTCTAATGAATGCCAATAAATCTACTACAAATATTATCTTTTAGCATTCTGGCCAACTATGCCCCAGTTAAATGCAGTGGCAAATTTTCTGCAATTTTTTTTGTTTTATTTTTTTCTGCAGAGTATTATTTATAGTGTACTACCAAAATGGGCATAACCCAGTTCAAACAAGCCTAATTACAGTTTGCTATTTACTTACTGCCTAAGAATATAAGAATTTTAAAGGATTTTCATAAGTTTTGCTCACAAACATGGTCCTAAATAGCAATCTTTCTCCAATTGACATGGTTTCATTTTGGTCCTCTGTAGACACCAGTGGCTGTAGATCATTTGCAAGATGTGATGTAGTCAAAGAGCAGACAAAAAGTCACTGATAGTCAGTCTTTAGCACATGCGCCAAAGGAATCACTAGAATCACTATTTTGGCTCACACTTAAATGCACCAGTGGAAGAACTAACCTGAATTTCCAAATACTTTTTTCTCCTTGTGATTGAAAAAGAAATCATAAATGTCAGTAGAATATACCTTGCTCAATTCTATGGTGTTATTAAAACCACTGAATGGTATTATATATGCATTTGATTAACTTTTCTGTATTAATATCACTTTTCTCCATCTCAAAAAATGTGAATCTAGTTCCTAGTTGATAACTTGGAATTAACTAGTGTATATTAGAGCAACAGTTCTAAATTTGGGGAATCTGATTCTCCTAAGGTGTCTAAGAAATGTTTTAGATTTTATCTTTAGCAAAAGGTATATAACAAAAGTACATAAATTTTCATAAAATTTTCATGAATCCTTTTCTAGAAGAACAGTTGACCCCAGGTTAAAAAAGGCGTTTTATGAAGATTTGAAACCTTAATTGCTAGTAATTATGCATACTTCAAACTCAACTAGAGCTAGAAATCTAAATCTTTATCAAGATGAGTACCTCATGATAATATATTTTCTATTTACTTTTATAAAAGCAAAAATTACTATAAAGTTGATTGCAATAAAATGAGGAAGAAAATAGCAAAAGTAGAAGATATGTAATTAAATAGGTTTGTGACCTTTGGCCTTACTGCAGAATATTACATCTATGTATGAATGACCTTATCTACCCTAGGAAAGCTGACTGGCACAGTAGATATGACATCTTTTCAAGTACATATTTGATATAAACAGAAAGCAAAACCATATAATTTTAAGAATATATTACATTCTGATGAAAATAGCTACAGAATAATTTTCTGCCATTTCTTCATTCAAAATGATCTCATTTTTTCATTTTTTATTTTAAAATATTTGACAAAGATGAAATATATTCAAGGTGTACAACATAATGATGCCATATACATATGCATTGTGTAATGAGAACTTATGGAGCTCTTTGTACTTAACACCGTAGAGGGACATGAATAAAAATAGCACATGCTCATTATATTTAGGGAATTTTAAAATCTATTTGAGATGCTTGCAATTTCCTTTTGGCAGATGAAAATGAAAAGGTCATCAAATTTATCTACTGCACTCTCCCCATCAAGGTTATTTTTTTTCTGATAGAACCATCATAGACATCACATTAAAACTTTTTGCCTATTTGAAGAATCTACAAATCATGCTATGCCTTATATTCTGAAGAAGTGAATTGAGAATGTGCTACTTTTTTTTAAACCTGTGTTACTGGGGCAAAGAGATTCAGAATATCCTTTATGATACAATGAATAAAGTCTAATTTTATCTCAATGTAAAATTGTTAATGTCATCATTAACTCAAGGGGACAAAGTGGCATTTGGAACATCACATCTAATAATCTGGATTTGTTTAGCATATTTGATTGTCACATTTTTTTGATTCTCCTGAAAAAACAAAAAAGCTATTAAGTGAGGTTAAGATTAATAGTAGAGGTTTTGGGTAAACCCTTCCAGTTTGAAAGGAAATTTGGTCTGACCTCTAAGTTGAAGAGGGTTGAAGAAAAAAATATATTGGTGTTGAGAATACTTTTTCTGAGAAAACACCAAAAGGCACAAACATGTTTTTTTCTCCTCCATGCTTTAATTCTGTTAAACATCAGAAATCACAGAGAGAAATATTACAGATCAGTTTGGATGACCGCAATGGCTAAATTACAGTTATGTTTTCTTTATTTGACCAACTGCACATTATGAATCAAAAATTCTAACAAAGTCTTTTGAAAAGTATTGCAATCTACTTATTGGTGTCCACATTTTTGACAGTTTAGTTATATATTTTAAATAGGTAAGTGTATGGGAGCAAAGTGTAAAATCATTCCAGATCATTTGGAATATTAATTTCTTGGAAACTACTTTGAGTGAATCTAGATTAGTAGTGAAGCCCTAAGCACTAGAAATGGTCAAGCTGGTTTATAGTTTAAGTCAGAGAAAAAAGCATGAAAGCAATGCTGCAATTAAATGACCCCATTCCTTCCAGGAAAGTTGTTGTATTATATATCGAAACAAATCTTCAAAAACAAAAAAAAGCTATTAATTTGCCTGTAGTGTTCATAAACATAAACCTAGATGTTTCATTTATGTAAGATACTGGTATTTATCTGTGATGTTCACTGTCCAAAACGATTCCCTATCTTCAGAGTCCCTTTAAAAAGCTTCAAGGGCTGCAGTGTCCTTGTAGTGATGAAGGACTTATTTGCGATGTTAAACCTCTAGTTGTACAAAATTTTGAAAACTTTTTATTGACGAAGTATTTCTAGTGCTTGGCAACACATTGAGTTTTATTGTGTTCTATATTGCCATGCATTAGCATTAAAACACAGCCAAAATATCTGAAAGAAATGTTGTCAACTGTCATGAGATTTATCAAATTCATCAGCACCAGGGACTTAAATCACTTCCTCTTTAAATAGTACTGTCAAAAATCAATGCAGAATATGAAGCCCTTTCCCACCACCAATAAGTTCACTGTACTCTCAAGGAGAAGTCTTAAAGGGCAAGATCAAACTGAAGACATAATTTTCATGTTTTTTGAAGCCTTCTATTAAAATAATTTCAAATAGATACTTTGGCAAACAGTTTTCTTCATTTGAATACAATGACTCTTTTGATCAAAGCCTTGCAGCCACCATAATGAATACTGTAGAAAAACTGGAGGCCTTTGCCCCAGCTGCCAAGATGAAAGAGGATATTGGAGGTGGGCACTTTGAATATATTCTTCCCAGGAGTTTCCAATGCAGGAGCAGTTCTTGCTTGAGTGAGAATCCACTGTTACAAAGGCTTTCCATTTCCAAACACCTAAGAATCCCCAGACACCAAAGAAAATCTCTGATTTTATTTCCATTGAGGAATTAACACAGAAATATAAATTTTTGATTTCAAACCTGTATTATTAGTCTGCTTGGGCTGCCATAACAAAATACCACAGATTGGGTGGCTTAAACAACAGAAATTTATTTCCTTACAGTTCTTGAAGCTGAAAGTCCGTGATCCAGATGCTAGCAGGGTTGGTTTCTTCTCAGGCCCCTCTCCCTTGCTTACGCACTACCAACTTCTTGCTCTGTTCTCACGTGGCCTTACTTCTGTTGAGTGCACTCTAGGTGTCTCTAATTCAAGCACATCAACTGTAGTGGATTAGTGCCCTGCCCTTTTGACCTCATTTAATCTGAATTACCAACTTAAAGGCTCTACCTCCAAATAAAGAACTAAATTTCCACCTGTGCACTTTGGGGAGCTAACATTCAGTCCATGACACAAAATTGCTCAAAGAGAGATGCATTTCCAAAGACACAACTTTAATTCATTTTTAAATCTTCAAGAAAACATTTTTTTTTTTTTTTTTTTTTTGTGTGTGTGTGTGTGTGTGTGTGATACAGTCTTTCTCTGTACCCCAGGCTGGAGTGCAGTGGCGCAATCTTGGCTCACTGCAATCTCCGCCTCCCGAGTTCAAGTGATTCTCCTGCCTCAGCCTCCTGAGTAGCTGATATTACAGGCATACACCACCACACCCAGCTCAGTTTTGTATTTTTATTAGAGGCGGGGTTCCATCATAGTGATCAAACTCCTGACCTTGTGATCTGCTGGCCTTGCCCTCCTGAAGTGCTGGGATTACAGGCATGAGCCACCACGCCTGGCTAAAAATGATATTTCTTGACATAAGCCTATCCCTCTGTTTCAGAGGGAACTCTGATTCCTTTTGTTACTTTACATATCTGTGTGTCAGGGTTTAAGCACACATTGCAATAAAATAAGTGGAAAATTACTGGATATTAAAATAAGGGGATATCTAAGCCAAAGGTTATTCTGAAATTAAAATTTTGTTTTGTATTATGGGCAATAAGAGTACCCTTCCTTACACATTTCACTTTGAAAAAAATTAATTATATGCATATTTTGAAAACTGCCGTTACATTTGCATTAAAGGAAATGAAATATTTGGCAACATTTTTTTACATTTAATATTATGAAAGGGATACATTTCTATTACAATAAAATCAATTACATACAAAATCTTAGGTATCTATGGTCATCACCTATTAATAGCTGCTTAGTGGTTCCTGTAATTGCTGTCCTTGCCTGCCTTCAAATGTAACAGCAGTTCACTTAGTTTCTGAATCACATAGACATAATGCCACATGGCTCTAATTAACAAATAACCTTTTGGAAAAATCACTCCAAGGGCTTCTCATTAGTAATCAGAGAAGAATCTTCCATTTTACTCAGAGCTGTGTTTGGGATTCTAGAAATTTAATTGGATTGCACAGGTTCGTCTTACGAGAATTGTACTTTTCTCTAATAGACACTCTTATCTCTAACATGCTTATAATCTCATCTCATCCTACTTAATTATTTAATTTTAGAAGAGTCTAGAGTTATAGTAATTATAACAAATCGGATATACAGGTTTGGTCATTTCTTGCATGATTTCTTTGTTCTTCTACCATTTTCAGAGTTAAAAAAGGCTCCAAAGTAATTGGATAACACAGTTATTCTTTTTTTATACTTCTTTCTATACTTATGAATAGTTCAGACACACAAAAAGGCATAAAAACAGAAATATAACAAAACTCACATAACTACCACTTAGTTTAAAAAATTACTGTTTTTTTTCTTAATTTACAGAAAGAGTAAAGGCAGCAATATTGAGTAAAATTATTATACTGCATATCAAACACAAAGGCAGAATCTTAAATGGAAGGTATTATTTGCTCTTTACAAGGTAAATGTTCCCAATGAGCTAACACCTAGCCTTAGTTATTGTGAAAAAGTGTGATATTGTTGACTAAGACTACAACCAATACATCTCTAAAATAAACACAAATGATGAAAAAGTTAAAATAATTAAACACAAATGATGAAAAAAGGTTCTCTTGCAAAATTCATTTCATTGCACCTATGTAATACAGTTTTGAGGTAAATTATGTTATCAATTAAAATGGGCATATTACTTTGCTGATGTATGAATGCACATGAAATAAAGAAAATGGGGGCTGCTACTTGGCCTAGTTTCTGAAAGTCCTAATTGTTATATTTCTTTTACTTTCTTGTAGGGGCCAGATTGGTGAACTAAATGATTTGGAAGGCTACAATCCTTGCATATTTTATGTCTCTGAAATTGACATGAATCTTTGCGAATCCATCTAGGGTGAAACACAAATTAATGCTTTTTTTCTTTACATAGTGACATAGGCATGGGGGCTAATTTCAAAGATTTCCATTTGACCTTCATCATTACTATATAGCTCTTACATAAAGGCCATAGAAATAATATAGTGATCTTGACAATCCCTCCAATGTATCAATTTCACCCATATATGCAAAGAATAGTAAATTAGCAAGTGGGTAGGTCTGTGGACCCAGTGGAACTCCGCTAATCTGGACCTGAGATAGGATTCTATTTACTACTTGACTCTGACTCTAACAGGAGTTGATGATGGTGCTTCAGGTTCCTGGGTGTCAATGTCTTCTTAGACCCTGTGTCCAATAGCTACCTGAGAATGTCTATGGGTCCTGTTGGAAAAGGTCTCAAAGAATCTCTGTCACATATACTTGCCATGGTTTTTACTTGGCATGGACCTTCTTGGGACCCAGCCTTTACTTCAATCAGTGGTTTTCAGTTCCAAAAACTGGCTCAAATATAGAAACTCAGTAAAAGATTCTGACTTGGGGATTGGTGTCCTCAATTCCCACCCACTCAACTTTGATTTTCTTTGACAGTTCAAGCAATACCTTTGTTGGATGCCCACTTGTCATGCCTCCAAGTGCCCTGTGTACATTAACCTTCTCCACAGTTACCTGCATATCTGTACCCTTGTTTGCCTTTGCTACTTATTAAAATATTTGACCCAAATGATTTTGATAGCTAACTGTTGCAACTAGCCTCTTACCTCAGGAGCCCGGCATTCTCATTACTCTTAACGATGCCAGTTCCACAAAAAGTATCTCCTACTGTCAGTCCTGGTCAACAGAGGACATCCATCAGTGAAATTATTGGTGATGCTTGTGCTCCATGCACTAGCAAATTCCATATTATTTTAGTACATGGGCAATCCCTTGGACCTCTCTGTGGAACATTGTCAGCTGGTGGATTTCTAACCTCTCATAGTATACCTGCTTTAGCAACTGCACTCTGAGCCTTTCATCCTTCCTCCACTGTCTTCTATAGCAATTCACACATTTTGACATCACTCAGTTTGGGACATTACTTTCTCCAGATTTCAATCATGAAAACACTTGTTAGCAATATCACCTAAATTCCTTGTCAGGGCGTTAAATCTTGAATCCTAACAGAGTACTCCCTTAATGTTCTCTTTTTTATGCAATTTCACATTTTACCATTCTTCTTTCTTTCTTTTTTTTTTTAAGATGGAGTTTTGCTTTTGTTGCCCAGGCTGGAGTGCAATGACATGATCTTGGCTCACTGAAACCTCTGCCTCCTGGGTTCAAGCAATTCTTGTGCCTCAGCCTCCCGAGTATCTGGGACTACAGGGGTGGGCCTATAGTCTGGCTAAATTTTTGTATTTGTTGTTGTTGTTTTTAGAAGAGATGGGATTCCATCATGTTGGCCAGGCTGGTCTCGAACTTCTGACCTCAAGTGATCCACCCACCCTGGCCTCCCAAAGTGTTGGGATCACAGGCATGAGCCACCATGCCGACCCATTTTACCATTCTTGATCCAGCATCCATACACACTTTCCTGGACCCTGACAATATATGTTGGTCATATCCTACAGCTCCTTCGTGTTTAATTTCTCTCCTTTCTTATACAATTCAGCAACCTTCTGGTCAGGTTATTTAGTGATTTGTCTCTAGTCATTAGTATACTGGCCAAAAAAGAAGAGGAGAGGAGATATTGACGGTGGGTTGGCTATGTTTGAGCAGTGGCCTCTGATCATTTTCAAGCAAGGGGTGAACTCAAGCCTCCAGTAAAGAGGAGTAAGCCACTTCTGCAGGCGTAGAATGGCTTAATAATGTAGAGATTCAAGATTCTGAGCACAATACCCATATATCGCCTTGCAAAGTCTCTACTTCTTCACTTCTTTTAGTTCTACTTCTTTGCAATCAGAATCTTGATCATGGCATAGGAGTCTTGGCTAGAGTTGAAAATTAAATATTCTCTGGAGTTCTGATAGCCTAATAAGTATTGAGCTGGATTCCAACTTTTTCTGTTAGCTGAGATCAGCTGCCAAAGAGGTCTTCTGGCTTTCATCATTCATCTTAAATCGATCACCCTTAGTTCCATACTATTAGCAAGTAACATTTCTGACAGTCAGAATGTGTGGCTTGATCTTGAATGCACAATCTGATCGGCGCACCACAAAGTCTACTAAATATGGCTACAGGACAAGAGATGACACTTACCTAGGAGAATATTTTTAACAGAGAATAAATTTGGTGTGCAGGGAGGGTACAATTTTGTCTGTAACGATGAAGTTATTCTCATGGGTTTATTTTCCCTAGATTGGAGAACCTTCTGTACATATTGGTAACTCTCACAAGTATAAATTCTGAGCCCCATAAGCAAAATAACAAGAATGAAGATTGTTTTCCTGCTTCATCAATGTGTTCTGCCCATATGGTAACACACACTTCATATTCACATACATATGCACACTTTCACACATACACATAACACCTCACCTCTTTGGTCCAACTAGTAGTTGGATAAATTTCTGGATCTAGAGGTTGAGAGGTGGCATGGATAAGTAATCAGTACTGGAAAAGAGAAGAAATAAAAAAAGAAAAAGAAAATAATCAGGAATAGATTTCATGATGTGCCCAAACTAAAGAAACATAGGGTTTTCTTTACAGCTCCTTGTCAATGTATAATTCTCGAAATAATAATAATAATAACAATAATAATAATCACACAGTAGGAAGCACATGTCATGATTTAGGGAACCAGAAAGATGAGAAAGCTATTTCCAATAACATTTTGAAAACTGGCATTCTATAATGTATATAAAAAAATAAATTCTTAAATACATTATATTGGTTACAAAATTGGATGATCATCTGCAGGGTATAAAAATGTCATAAATTTTGATGTTATCTTCTCCACTAGGCAAATAAGAAAATCACTTCATCTTTTCAGCTTTCTATAAGTTAGCTGCTGAATTTATGGAGGTGAGAAACGTCTAGGCCTAAGCAAGAGTAAATAGTGTGTTAAACAAACTTACAAGTACCTGTGGAGTAAGATGACCTAAGGTGGGCCCATTGAACAACATTGTAAGATTACATTAAATGATTAAACAATCATCTTTGCCTTTTGTCTTATTTTGGAATATTTATTTATTAATATACTTGTCCATGTAACCCAAGCAAGGTGTGGCCAAAATAACAGAGCAACAAGACAGTATCAAAATGATTTTTGTTTTACCCTTTCTGTTAAGCCCATAACCTTACTATTAGCACTAAAGAAACTACCATTAGCTTATAATTACATTTGATTAATTTTGAAATAAATGGATCAGCCATATGTTTATAGGTAGAACTGTGAGATCTAAATATTCTTCCTTCATATTATAAATAGTGAGTCCCTGACTGAAAAGCATACTTAATATGTTATAGTAACTATTAAAAATTATGAATATATGGACCTCTGGTTTACTGCTTTATAACAATTGAATGTAGTTCTGTAAGGCATTGAAAGTAAATCTTTAGAAAAAGCTCTCTACTGTTTTAGCACATTTAAAAAATTTAAGATACCATTGACCAAGATAGCCTTGACATTCTCCAAAGTTTGACTGAACTTTAGACAGATTTCTTCCTGCCTCTAAGTCCATGACCTCCCTCTCAAGCTAGCTATTACAGAATTCAGATGGCCTAATCACAGAAGTCTCTCTCCCTTCCCTTTTCTTAGAGTATTTTCTTTAGAAAATTTATAACTGAAAGTTATTTCTCTCTCCCTGAGAGATGTAAATTCTTTTAAAACCCTCTTGCCAGTTTTAAAGCCCAACAAACGTCTTTCTCAAGGACCCGGGAGCCATCCCACGGAAAATTTAATCATCCGGGAAGATACAGTCCATATCTCCCAGCCTCTGTGAAAGGGTAGGAGCCTAACTTCAATGGCTGCTGATTAGCAAGCACAGATGGCCTAATCACAGAGAAAAACATTTGTAAACTCAGGAAATAACTCAATCTGCTCAAAGTCCATCGATCAACCTTCCTAAAGTCCTCTAGTACTTTTCCAATAGCTCATCCCAGCCTTTAAAGGCCATCCCATCATTTGTTTCAGAGGAATTGAATTCAGACCAAGTTCTGCCCTCTCACTTTATAGAAACAACTTTGTATAAAGTCTTCCTTGCTTATCTAACTTTGGTGAAATTTTTGCTTTGACAGAGTTTTCTATAATGACTACCTCATTCTCCATGTAACATATTTCTAAAATTGTCCTGTAGTTTTTTTGTCTTCATTTCTGTATACTAAACCATAGTAAAATATCAAATCAACATTTTCTCTTACTCTTCTATTAGTGGAAAATAAAATTCAGTTGATTAGATGGGTCAATATTGCGATGTTTATTACTTGAAAAAATAATTTCGGAAGACAACTCTTTGATATTCTAACTCTGAATGAAAAGAAAGGCAAAAGTTTGTGGCATATTTGAACCAGTTGACTCTTTAAACAGAATCAAACAAAAAGAAACAGACTGGCATAAAATTTACTCTTACATAATTTTAACACAAAATACAATAAATATTTCGTTTGATAAATTTTAACAAAGATCTTTGAAGGTAGCACTTTCTTTGTTTAAAGATTCATCAGATAATTGCAAGCCCATTTTATTTGCAGTTATCTTAAGATTATAAAATAATGAAGTTTCACCCTTGAAAGGTGAGAGAATATGTGTAATTTTGTGATATTCCAAAATGTTTGGAAGTAAAGGTGATCTCTGAAGAGATAAATGTTCATGATTTAATGATTCATTATTATGAATATTAATAGACTCCACAATAGCATTGTATAAAAATGGAATTGCTTAACTCTGGTCCTCCCATTCCTTTCTTCCAGCAGCAAATATATATATTACCCCCTTTAATTCTTATCCAATTCATGGGGAAAAAGCGCTCTTGTTAAAGAACCAAGCTTATCTGTCACCCACACTGCAAATATGTTATTTAAATCAATTAATTTGAAATAACTGATTATTGACCATCTTATTATATTAAAAAGGAGTCACCTAAGCCAGTAGTGATTCTTTAAATAGCATATTCTCCTATTGTATTTAAAATGTGTTTACACATTGTTAACTACTTGAATGAGAACTAGGGATACAGAAATTTAATGCCTAAGAATTAAAAGCCACTGTATATAAATATCAGAGATAAGGAAAAAATATTAGTCATATAAAGCATCTCAGTATTAAAATGATTAAATTCACAGATAGTCCATTTACACCTAACTTTATAGACACACGTTTCCAATATTCTGACATCAGCAATGACTTTTGGGGCTTTTTCTTTTATGTGTAAGGAACCAGTAATCCATATAGGATCTTAGAACAGGCCCTTGTTACAAAGGACAGATTAAAAAGAGGAAAACAAATTTCTTAACAGGTATATTTCATATGTACATTGGAGGCACCGAGAGAATGAGTAGTTCTCAAAGAGTTGGCTTTAAATTTCAGTTTATATAGCATCTTAAAGAAAGAGCAGTAGATTTTCAGAGTAGTGGCAGGACAGAGGAAAAGAATTTTGAGTCTCTACATGTAGCAAATTGGGGAAAGCAAATAACAGTCAGATTAAAGTTAGTAAAGCTTCTTAATGTAGATTACTCTGTCATCATATCCTGTGATATCAGATGATAAGGGGCTAATGCTCTCTTCAGTGGTTAACTTTTGTTCCTCCTGTTAGAGAGGTGGGCAGGATACCTTTTGTCTTTGTAAATCTATGTCTTGCTTTTAGTGACACAGGGAGGACAAAGTGCTTTCCTGCATCTACTACTTAATTGTCTTCAGCTCAACAATCCTTCATATTTTGTAGAGCCATATGCTGGTCTCCCACAGTGGTTAATGAGCTTACTGCAAGTAACTAGAGGTTGCCACTTACACAATGTTGCTGGTGCTATGGATTATTGTCACTAGCCTATTGGATTTCCACCAATTTGATGTTCTCATTCCTATCTCTTCCCCATTGCCTCAAAAAACAACCAACGAAACAAAAACAACCAAGAATGACTTGGCCTCTATTTCAACAGACATTTATTAAATACCTTCTATGTGCAAGGAAAGTTCTTAATGTATACAGAAGTGAACAACTCAGTTAGGATCACCATTCATGGTGATAGGGATAAGAGGTAGAGCTGATAAGGTAAAGAGAGCAGTCAAACGTGGGCTAGGGCTACTAATTTAGATTAGGTAATAGGGGTGCTTTTTGTCAAGCGGCGTTTGCAGAGACTCGAATGTACTGAATTAGGAAGTCCTCCACATAATTGGGGAAGAGTGTTCAGGCAGAGGGAATAATAAATGCTAACTAAGATCAGAGCATTATGCATTTAAGGATTGGCAAAGGCCAAATTTTCCTCGAAGCTCATTGTCTTAGTTTCCTATGGCGGCTACAAAAATTTTTTTAAAACTTCGTGGTTTAAAACAACAAAAATGTATTCTCATACTTCTAGAGGCCACAAATCTGAAGTCAAGATGTCCACAAAGCTATGCTCCCTCTGGAGATATTACTTCACTAAACTTGGGTCTGCTCACCCAGCACTGTAAAGCCAAACACCCATGCCAAAGTTTACAGCAAGGGAAAAAAGGGCATTTGCTTGCAGAGTGCCAAGCTAATGCTTAAGACCTGACCTCCCTGATGGTTTACATGTAAGGATTTTTAACAGCAGGAGGCAGAAATTACAGGCAAAGTCTTAAATCAATACATGGAGGACATACATTGGTTTGACCTAAAAAAGTTTGATGTCTTGAAGTGGGGACCTGCGAGGGATGGCTTACAGGTCATAGGTGGATTCAGAGACTTTTAGATGTGCAGTTGGTTTAGGAAGACAAGCTTTATCTACAAAGTTGGGGTCAGCAGAAAGAAATGTTATTATTTGGTCTGTGGACATGGCTTCTCCAGGTCCAGTCAGAAAAAAATTTGGAACAAAGAACAATAGTCAGAGTTCAGACCTTTGTTCACCCTTATCTGAGGTTTACATGGCAGAGGTTTTTTGTTTGTTTGTTTGTTTTTAATCTATCTGTTGGCATTTTTTATTTAGTGGGGGTCCAGGTTTCCAAAAAACAACTCAGGGATATGTTAAGATATTATTTTTGGTTTCTATAGGGAATCAAGCATCTTCTGACTCTAACTTACTTGGGTGGGTATTGTTTAAGTTATCATTACCTTTTTGTTTATCAGGTTGCTCATTTACTTTTTAGGGCTAGCTAGATGCCTGGGATTGCCCTTGAAGGGACTCAAGAGTTTTCCTTTATTTCCATGCTTAAGACAGGGATAGCAGGCCCCTAAAAGGGGTCCCTGCTTTGTCTCAAAGGCTCTAGAAATGAATACTTCCTTGCTTTTCTGGCTTCTAGTGGCTCCAAAAATTCCCTGGGTTATGACTATGTTATTCCAGTCTCTGCCACTCTCTTCATGAGGTCTTCTCCTCTGTGTCTGAATCTTCTCCTCTTTTGTCTCTAATAAAAAGAATTATCATTGAATTTAGGGCTCACCCATGTAATTCATAACGATGTCATCTCAAAATCCTTAACTTAATGACACCTGCAAACACTCTTTTCCAGATAGGTTTATAATCCTAGGCTCTTGGAGTTAAGATGCAAAAATTTTTTTTGTGAGGCTATCATTCAACCCATGACACTTACCTTAATAAATATACTCTTCAGGGAAGTGACTGGTTTGAACTAATAGCAGGTGGGCTTCTCATGAGTTAGCCTCAAATATATAGCAAAATCTTGGAAATTCTTCCCTCGTCTCCAGGCTAGATCTTCCATGCATTTTAAAGACACCTTTTCTTTCAGGCAATTCCGCTTCTAACCAGAGGCTTAGAAATATGCTAACACAATAGTCCATTGGAATGACTGACAGTTTTGCTAAACTATTATGTTTGTCTTATGTCCTGACACAATTTTCTGCTGCTAAATTCAGTGACAGCATCTCCCTGCATTTAGCATCTAACTAAGACAAGAGCGTAGTGCATTTAAGAATGAGCAGAAAGGTCAATCTTAATATCCAGAGTCTCTTTTTAAAACTCACATTGTTTGAGCCACTTAAACACATAGGCCTGCATTCATTTATAACTTTTTTTTCCCATTGATTTATTTCCCCTATTAAAAGCATCAGCCATGTATAAAGACATTTACATACTTTAAATATCTAATTAGTGTACCCAAGTTCTGCATTAAAGAAATAGAATCAATATGTGTTGAATGCACATGAACTCTATAATCCTATGGAATAGGAGCATGACATTTAGGTCATCATTAAGAACAAAACATTACTAATAATTACCGAGGAGGGGGAGCATCTTTTATTACTTTTTTCCCAAGATGTTGATTCCATATTTACCATTTAGACTGGTTGTTAGGAGGAATTTTTAAATAACTATTTGGAAAAATTCACTGGCTTCAAGTAGGCTGAAGATAATGTTCTTTTGAACTTAAATTTATTTTTAGTTCCTGTGTAGTAAAATTTTAAAAATGTGTTCATATTAATCTGACTTTTGAATTTTTATAAACCTCTGTGTCTCAGATACATTTTTTTCTTTCTCTAATTCTAAGACCATGTATAGTGACAATTCTTTATTCTTTGAGCCATAATTCAATACCTGGTAATTTAAAGGTCAATAAACAATGTAAAAGCAATTTCATGTATTTCCCTTTCACCACCTAATTGTCAAAAGTACACTTTGTACTATGGGGACATGCTGTCAGCCTAACATCAGCGCCTTTCCCCTCCCCTGTGCTTCTTAACACCTGTTCTTGCTTGAGCTTGACTTCTTATTTCTGGTATTAAATATTTCCTGTTGTTCCTTATTGTTCTGATTAATTACAAATACAAGCCAAGAGAGTGATTATAAATAGATGGTGTTAAGTTATTATTAGTGATGGAATAAATACTAACCTATATTGGGCAGTTTATTTGAGCTGTAAGTGATTGCCTATGGGACTATTTACTCTGCTTCTCCAAAGAAAATTGTCCTTTTGACTTTTGACATGACATAAACTAAAAGAAACCAATATTAATCTGCATTGACTTGCTCAGCTCAGTTGCTGGCAAGTAAAAAGACCCAGACCTTCCAAAGTTTTATTTTAACAATGCAGAGACACATACTTCTTTATATGGGGTCTGTGTCTGTGCATGTTGTCAATTTTGTAGAAAAAAAGTCTTGTTATGGTCCAAATAATGCATTGAATTTAGATGACTTCTAAACAATGAAACATCAGAATACTGAATGCAGGATGCATTTTACTTCTTTTTCACTCAAGTTCTTAAGAAAACAGAGCATGAAGAGGTTTTTTAAAATGATGTTCCAAGGCTTTCTAAAGCGCTCTACTTAAATCAGCCATGTTATTCTTCATCTATTACCATTCTAGGCAGTATATGTAGTCTCCATGATAGGCAACATATTTTACAAAAAGAAAGACTTTTCAGAATATATAAAAACATTCAGGGGTAGCAAATGCTTTATAAGACTCTTACTTATCCTTCCCTCCACATCCAGACATGTTCTTGGGAGTTGTTTCTAAAGAGTCATCTGGAATACATTCCAAAAACTTGTTAATGATATGCATCTCTGTGAATTTTTTTTTAAGGTAGACCCCCATTTTGATATGCAGACCTTTGCATTTAAGGTTGTATTTGTTTGTATTATTTTATGAAAAAAAATTCAATTAACTAATTCCAGGAAGCATAAAATGCTGTGTATGGTATTCTGTATTTCACTTGTAAACCATTTTCAGAGCTGGTTTATTTCAAACTTGTGTATAAGTCCACTTCCATTAAAATCAACAGGGGCATGTTGAGCATAAGAAAAGAGGATCCACAAAATGTTGCTCAGCTCTCACGTGTGTTTTTTGAAGCTGGCTTCCATGGAAATGGTCCCTGATACTTTTCTAGGTGCTGAGAAAACCACTGAGCTAAACAGACTCTAGTCCTATCCTCATAGGGCTTATTAGTTGTACACATAACTCATTTGCAAGCAGTGATAAGGACTAAAACTGATGTGGCATTCGAGTTGACAGCTCATGGTTAAGTAGGAGTTAACTAAGTAAAGAAGGAGGAAGGCTTTCCAAGAAGAGGAGGCATACACATAAAGACCCTCAGGATGGAAGGAGCATGTGCATTTGTAGGACTTGAAAGAAGGAAGGAGTTTCTGGACGATTTTATAAAACGGCCTTTTGTAGAATAATAACTATCTAGGCCTTCTAAAACCTATAGCAGGCTGGGGGCATACTGGCTCACGCCTGTAATCCCAGCACTTTGGGAGGCTAAGGCAGGTAAATCACGAGGTCAGGTGTTCAAGACAAGCCTGGCCAACGTAGTGAAACACAGTCTCTATTAAAATACAAAAATTTAGCCAGGTGTGGTGGTGGAGACCTGTAATCTTAGTTACTCAGGAGGCTGAGACAGGAGAATCGCTTGAACCCAAGAGGCAGAGGTTGCAGTGAACCAGTGAGCCAAGGTTGTGCCACTGCACTGCATCATGGGCCACAGTGCAAGACTGTCTCAAAAAAAAAAAAAAAAGCAAAAAACCAAAAAAACCTATACCAGATACAGACTTACAAATCTTTTATGAACAGAGTTTTCAAGTATTTTTTTACTTTTCTTTCAGAAAATGTAAGTTGATACCAAATGCAATTTACATAAATATAATTTTTGTTCCCAAGCCCTTGGGATCCCTCCACTTGCATCAGTGTGGTCTGGATGTGAGACTGAAGTCAAAGGAGGTTATTTTGAGGTTTAAGATTGAATGAGTGCCCAGCTGGGTTTTGAACTTGCATAGGACCTATATCCCCTTTATTTTGGCTTATTTCTCACTTTTGTAATCTGTATTTTTACCCAATGCCTATACCCCTTACTGTATCTTGGGAGTAATAACTTGCTTTTTATTTTACAGGTTCATAGATGGAAAGAACTTGCCTTGTCTCAGATGAGACTTTGGACTGCAGACTTTCAAGTTAATGGCAAAATGAGTTAAGACTTGTACTGTTGAGAAGGATTGATTGCGTTTTTCAGTGTAAGAAAGACATGAGATTTGAGAGGGGCTGGGGTGGAATGATATGGTTTGGATTTGTATCCCTGATCAAATCACATTTCAAATTGTAATTCCCAATATTAGAGGAGGGGCCTACTGTGAGGTGATTAGATCCTGGGGGTGGATTTTCTTCTTACTTTTTCCCATGATAGTGCATAAGTTCTCACGGGATCTGCTTGTCTAAAAGTGTATAGCACCTCCCCCTTTCCTCTCTTCCTCCTGCTCTGGCCATGTGAGATGTGCCTCCTTCCTCTTTGCCTTCCACCATGATTGTAAGTTTCCTGAGGCCTCCCCAGCTATGCTTCTTATATAGCCTGCAGTGCTGTGAGCCAATTAGACCTCTTTTCTTTATAAATTACCCAATCTTTTTTATAGCAGTGGGAGAGTGGACTAACACACTTTGCTATGACAGAGCTAAATTTGCTTTACAAATCCATAGAGTTTGCATGTGTTATTTTCTTTGCCTGAAATAGTCTTCTACCAAATATCTTATGGATGGTCCTTCTCTCCAGTTTTTAGGTTAAAACTCACCCAATGACAAAATTTTAAGATTTTTTTCTCTACTCTATTATCCTTTCTTACTTTCTTCACAGCAGGTGCTAGCTAAAAATATCTTATTTGTCTGCTTGTTTATTGTCTAATTATACCCACTTTAAGAAGATAAGCTTCACAAAGTCAGGACACTCAGTGACTACAGAAGTATCTGACCCAATGTGGGAATTCAGTAAATATTTACAAAAAATAAATGATCTCTTCTCATTCTTTTCTCCTTTCTTTATGTGGTTGTCATAATTCCTGACATCTGTCTGCATTTGCTTTCTGTAAATCTTTAGTAAGCCTGCAGGCCTATTCCATATGCAGTACTTCCCAATCAAAATCAAAACAAATAAATTGATAATATTCCTTTCTAGAATACTTTTATCTTCTTTCACTTCATATTTGTCTTGCTTCTAATTGTTGGGTGTTTAAGTTTGATTTCATGGGATAGACAAATTTGTAACTCATGCTAAAAGGCAGGACTGATTTTCAGAAACAGAATAGTGACCAGGTAGTAATCAACATCAGACCAACTAGAAAATCAGATGCAAAATATTAGCTGGGAACCAACAAAGTTACAAAACAACCCAGCAAAGGTACAAAAAATGGAAACTAGAGAAGTCAGATAGGCTGAAGACAAAGACCAGTTTCAATCTAAAGTCAAGATAATCTCCACAGAAACCTGTTTCATAGAGTGCAGCTGCTAAGTCTTCAAACTTTTAGACCTGATTTGGCTTTATCCCTTAGGCATGTTCTTCCATTTCAGATTGAATGAAATCTTTATTCGCTTACATTGAAATCAGTTTCATCCTTCCAGCAGTTGTCATAGTCTCTAAATTGGGTAGGTGCCATACATAAAACTCTATGTCTTCAGAAATTCATTTGAGGCCAATCTGTAAGAAGTGAATTAGTCCTTTGGAAGACCCTCAGACATAGGCCTGGAAGACCCTCAGACATAGGCCTCACTATATGATGGAGAATTTCAAGGCAAATTTATGTTGTATAAAATGTTTCATTTAGAGAATGAATATATTCTTTTATTTCTAGTGGGGTTACTAGTTACCAATAACCAAACAATTTAAATCCACTAAAATAAGAGTAATGAGTAGGTCAATTTGTTTTTAGATGCTAGTATGCCATATTTCTTGTCTAGTGTTAAATTTTCTGTTCTTTTACACATGAGGGCTTTGTGTTCTGTAATTGCTCTTTAATGTGGAGATCTATTTTAATTTAGGAAAGAGCAAATGTAAATAGACAAAAATGTCAATAAACAATACTGTACTGGCCAGTTTGTAGAAAAATTATGAATGCATTCTGGAATGATTGTAGTTAGCATCAATATCTGTGATTGTAGAATCACATCTAAATTGTGATAAAATCACTGTTAATATTAATTAATATCATCTAAACTAGAATTTAAAGAATAGCTGACATAATTTACTCATATTTTCTCCCTAAATTGTAAAATCTGTGTTTGTTCACCATAGAATATTTTGAAAAAGGTAATCAAAAACTAAAATCATCCATAACATTATATATCAATAATCACTATTGATCCTTTGGTATATATCCTTTCAGTTGTTTTTCTACAAGGTGATTTAGGAAAAGCTGTTTTAAAGTCAGTTTTTTTTTTTTTTAATTACATGTCAAACAAATCCCTATGGAATTACATAATTTTCTGTTGCCCCACTGAAAATTGCTAGAATTAAGTCCTCTGATGTATCATACACTGATTCAAAAGACAAAACCATATCAGCACCTAAGTATTCCAGGCATTTTTATTGGTTATCACTATGGAGTTTAGATTTTTCTTTACTTCTAAAACTCTCCCATGATGTTTCTGGCCCTTGGAGTTCTTTCCCCAACAGGGTTTTGTGAAGAATTGGTGTATATGGATTAAAACTCTGGAGTTTGAGCTGAACATACCTAGATTTGAGTCCCATTTCCACCACTTTCTGCCACTTTCTGTGTGAACTTATGCATGAAATTTCGTTTTTCATTCTCAGTTTTCACACCAGCAAAATTGAAATAATAAAAACAGGCAATTAGTAATGTCATGACAAATACTATAAGGCTGCAGTGGTTTTAAAATATATACACAAATTCTTTAAGGCTCCTGTCTTTGGCAGATGGAGTTTATGTCCTTTCTGTTGAATCTGAACTGACTTTATGTATTTTTTTTTATTTTATTTTAGATTCAGGAGTACATGTGCAGATTTGTTATGTAGGTAAATAGTGTGTCAAAGGAGTTTAGTATACAGATTATTTAATCACCCTGGTAATGAGCATAGTACTTGATAGGTAGTTTTTTGATTCTCAGCCTCCTCCCACCTTCATACTCAAGTGGGACCCAGTTCCTGTTGCTTCCTTCTTTGTGTCCATGGGTACTCACTTATAAAATAGAACATGTTGTATTTGGTTTTTCATTCGTTTGTTAATTTGTTTAGTACAATGGCTTCCAGCTTCAACCATATTACTACAAAGGATATGACTTGTATCTGTGTGTGTGTCTGTGTAGTATTCCATGGTGTATAGGTACCACTTTTTTTCATCCAGGCTACTGTCAATGGACATTTAAGTTGATTCCATGTCTTTGCTATTGTAAATATTGCTGCAATGAACATACATATGCATGTGTCTTTATGGTGGAATGATTTCTATTCCTTTGGGTATATATCTAATAATGGAATTGCTAGTCAAATGTTAATTCTGTTTTAAGTCCTTTGAGAAATTACCAAACCGCTTTACACAATGGCTAAACTAATTTGCATTCTCACTAGCAGTATCTGTGCATTCTGTTTCCTCTGTAACCTCACCAGCATCTGTTGTTTTTTGACCTTTTAATAATAATAATTTTGACTGATATGAGATGGTATCTTATTGTGGTTTTAATTCACATTTCTCTAATTATTAGTAACATTGATTATCTTCTCATATGCTTTTTTGGGTGCATGTATCTATTCTTTAAAAAATGTTTTAAACTCCACTCTAAATGTTTAGAACTCCCCACTTTAAATACACAAAATATACACTCTTATCAGTATTACATCACACCTATTTACAGGTTTAAATGACATATTGGTTGGCTGCTTGTTCATTATTTTCTTCCCTCATTTTTTTTATATATCTCTATTATTAAACACAATTACAGGCATACCCATTTTTAGACTGCATTCTAGCCTGGGCAATAAAGCAACACCCCTGTTCTCTCTCCCTCTTCCTCTTTCTTTTTTCCTTCATTCTTTTTTTTTCTTTTTCTTTTTTTTTTATTCTTTCTCTTTCTTTCTCTCCTTTCTTCCTCTAAAAAAAAATGTTTGTTCATGTCCTTTGCCCACTTGTTAATGGGGTTGCTTTTTGCTTGTTAATTTGTTTAAGGTTCTTAAAGATTCTGGCTATTAGACCTTTGTCAGATGCATAGTTTACACACATTTTCTCCCATTTTGTATATTGTCTGTTTACTCAGTTGTAGATTCTTTTGCTGTGCAGAAGCTCTGTAGTTTAATTAAGTCCCATCTGTCAATTTTTGCTTTTGTTGCAATTGCTGTTGGCATCTTCATCATGAAATCTTTCCCTGTGCCTATGTCCAGAATGATTTTGAGGTTTTCTTCCAGGGTTTTTATAGTTTTGGGTTTTACATTTAGGTTTTTAATCCATCTTGAGTTGATTTTTTTTGTATATAGGGTAAATAAGTGCTCCAGTTTCAATCTTCTGCATATTGCTAGCCATTTTTCCCAGTACCATTTATTGAAGAGGGATTCCTTTCCCCATTGCTTGTTTTGTTGAAGATTAAATGATTTAGGTGTGTGACATGATTTCTTGGCTCTCTATTCTGTTTCATTGGTTTATGTGTCTGTTTTTGTAGCAGTACCGAGCTGTTTTGGTTACCATAGCCTTCCAGTATAGTTTGAAGTGGGAGTAATATGATGCCTCTAGCTTTGTTCATTTTGTTTAGGATTCCTTTGGCTATTCAGGCCCTTTTTTGGATCCAAATGAACTTTAAAATTATTTTTTCTAATTCTGTGAAGAATGTCATTGGCAGATGAATAGCAATAATATTGAATCTGTACATTGCTTTGGGCAATGTGGCCAATTTAACTGTATTGATTTTTCTATTGATGAGCATGAAATTTTTTTTCATTTGTTTGTGCTGTCTCTGATTTCCTTCATGGTTGTTTTCTGATTCTTATCATAGAGATCTTTCACCTACCTGGTAAGCTGCATTCCTAGGCATTTCATTCATTTTGTGCTTACTGTGAATGGGATGGCATTCCTGTTTTGGCTCTCAACTTGGACTTTATTGGTGTAAAAAAATGCTACTGATTTTTGTGCATTGATTTTGTATCCAGAAGCTTTGATAAAGTTGTTTATCACATCAGGGAATTTGGAGGCTGAGATTATATGGTGTGGTAGGCATAGAATCATATTGTCTGCAAAGAGAAGTAGGTTGGCTTCCTCTCTTCCTACCTGAATATTGCTAATTTTTCTCTCTTGCTGATTGCTCTGGCTAGGACTTCCATTACTATGTAGAATAGGAGTGGTGAGAGTTGGCATTCTTTGCTTCTGGTTTTCAAGAGGAATGTTTTAAGCTTTTACCCATTCAGGATGATATTAGTTGTGGTTTTGTCATAGATGACAGCATTTACATTCATTGTTATTATTAAGTAAGAACTAACTACTGCTATTTTGGTGCTTATTTACTGTTTATTGAGACATTGTTCCTACCATTTTAATGTTTTCCTTTGTGGTTAAATAATTTTATCTGATAGGGTATTTTAATTCTTGCTTTTTATTTTTAGTTTGTTTATAATAGGTTTTTTGTGGAAGACAATGTGGCAATAACTCAAAGACCCCAAGACAGAAATATCTCTATACCCAGTAATCTCATTACTGAGTACAAACTCAAAGAAATATAAATCATTCTATTATAAAGATACATTCATGCGTATGTTCATTGCAGCACTAGTCACAATAGCAAAGACATGGAATCAACCTAACTGCCCATCAGTAATAGACTGGATAAAGAAAATGTAGTACATATACACCATTGAAAAGAATGGAACCATGAAAAATAATGAGATCATGTTCTTTGCAGGGATATGGATGGAGCTGGAGGCCATTATCCTTAGCAAACTAACACAGAAAGAGAAACCAAATACCACATGTTCCCACTTACAAGTTGGAGCTAAATGATGACAATGTATGGACACATAGAGGGGAACGACACACACTGAGGCCTTTCAGAGGGTGGAGGGTGGGAGGAGGGAGAGGACCAGGAAAATTAACTAATAAGTAGTAGGCTTAATACCTGAGTAATGAAATAATCTGTATAACAATCATCCATGACACAAGTTTACCTATGTAAAAAACTTGCACTTGTACTCCTGAACTTAAAAGTTTACACACATATGTGTAATGTTTATTACTTAAAAACCAAAGAAAATTAGGCAGTACTTTTTAAGGAGCTATTGAATAAAAAGTCGCAGTTCCTACAATTAAGTAAATAGCACGAAGTGAGAGTCATGGTTTTCATTGTTAGAATGCAAGATTGTAGATAAAAAGAGGAGAGGATAGAATAATGCATGATAATGAATTAAAGTGGGAAGCATCAGTGTGAACTCTTTTAAGCTTATTCAGATGAATATATGTATAATTATCGATATATGTACATACATGGGCTAGTTACACACATGTGTGTATATATATATATTTTGTTTGTTTGTTTGTTTGTTTTTGAGACAGAGTTTCACTCCGTTGTCCAGACTGGAATGCAGTGATGCGATCTTGGCTCACTGCAACCTCTGTCTCTTGGGTTCAAGCAATTCTCTGCCTCAGCCTTCCGAGTAGCTGGGATTATAAGCACCCGCCACTACGCCCAGCTAATTTTTTTGTATTTTTAGTAGAGACAGGGCTTCACCATCTTGGCCAGGCTGGTCTTGAACTCCTGACCTCATGATCCACCTGCCTCAGCTTCCCAAAGTGCCGGGATTACAGGTGTGAGCCACTGCACCAAGCCTCACATGTATACCTTTTTGCTCTGGCAGCTAAGAGTCTTGAAACACTAATACCCCAGTACCAATGAGCACACCAAGCACACAAATCTTGGTTTCTAACATCATTCTCCAATAAAGTAAGCCAAGTCTTCATGGAGAAATGGCAGATTCTAGCACTGAAGCAAGGACTATACAAGAAGATACTGAAATCTAATGTCTGAAAATAAAAAGTACTCACTAAGTTATACTGATGGGGTATGTGAAAGGGATACAGGAATCAACTGAAAGAGCTTCCAATGGCCAAAAATGGAAAATTTGAGCTAACAAAAGTAAATAATCATGAATTATAACCTGAAGCATAATATAAATGCATATGAGTATATCCTTCTATAAAGAAATGAATGAATGAATGAGGAGAATAGACAAACATTTATTACAGAATTCCAATTAATTTTTGTAAATACTTTGTCCTCATGGAGATGGAACATAATTTCCCCTTAAGTGTGGGCTGCACGGGACGACTTCCTTGCAAAAAGTGCAGTATGGAAAGGGGGAAAGAAACAGTGCAGAAACTTGACAGACACCATTCAAGCCATGTGATCAAGGCTAACATCAACAGTCATTAAGTTATGTTGATAGTATGTACCCTGGATATGGGGTGGTGTGAAAGACACTGTAGTCATCCGTACAAAAACAGTTTCTTATCATGGGGAAAATGCCAGGCAAACTCCAATTTAAGGGCTTTCTACAAAATGCTTGAGCAGTATTCCTCAAAACCATCAAGGTCATTAAAAACAAGAACACTTTGAAACTGTCAGGGCCTAGAGATGCGTACGAGAAATTTGATGACTACATGTATCATGATATTGTGGATGGAATGCTGAACAGAAAAAAGGACATTAGATAAAAACTTAGGAAATCTGATGAAAACATGGGCTTTAATTAATAATAATATATCATTATGGTTTCATTAGTTATGACAAACATATTATAGTAATAAGTCAATAATAGGAGAAACTAGGTCTGATCTATAAGGGACATCTGTGAACATCTTTGTAACTTTTCCATAGTTCTAAAACTATTCTTAAACAAAAATATTTTAGTAAATTAACTAATCCACTATGACTCTATGAAACTCTTAATAAACACAGAGCAAAACTCTAGAATTACTGGAAATACAATTTCCAATCCATTAAATATCCAGGAATTTATGAAAATAGACTTGATATTTTAAAAACGATCTGCTATACATAACAAAGGTCTCAATTATTTTTGAGGCTGTAGGAATGTACTGGAAATTTCCACAGATAATCAAACATTTTTTCAAGGTTACTAGATAAATAATGACATTTTAAATCTCTCATTATGCATGTTTATAACCATTTCTTCTTTAAATGCAAATGTCATGGCTTTCTGATTAAAGCATACACAATTCAAGCACTTCAGTTATCAAATAAGTTTATTCCACTTTCTGGGGTTGTGCTAAATGTTGTACCAAATTAATTTAAGACATTTAAAATGGTGACTCTGGAGATCACAATTAGTAAAGACTCCTATAATTAATCAAAGGAATATTTTTCACTATGAGCAAATAGAAAATACTTATTGTTCTTTACTCGTGGAACATAACTGAGATACAGAGGTTGATATTCAATGATTCATTCATTCAGTTTTTACCTGTGTGGACAGGGTTGAAGATGCCAAAGTACTTGTCACATCACTATGATCCAGTTGGGATTTCATCTAATGAAGGGCTGAAGCCCTCTCAAAGATTTTTGAGCAACCACAAAAAGGAAACAGGAAGGTTGAGAAACTATCCTTTTAATTTAACTGGTACAATTTATGTCCCTAGAGTAAAGCATCTTTGCCGGAGGTGTTCCCTATGAGTCCATTCTGTTCACTAGTTTCTAAAAGAAAATGTTTATTGTGATAGTTATTTAAGTATTTAAAACAGATGTTCAGTGACTAGCAACTAACTTTTGAGTTGGGAAGTCACCTACAAGAGGAGTTCCACCTTCTTTGCAGCCAGATCCAATTACATACAGCCAGAACCAACCACCTTCTAATGGAAGGTCCTTTGCCAGGAGGCAACTCTGCTTTTTCATGAACTTAAAAAATAAACAAACACATAACCCAAATTGTTACTGTTGCTATTTGGGTTAATTGACACATTGACAAAACTGGAAAATATTTCATCCACCATCCATTTTCCTGTAGATAGGGGTTCATCACCTTTTTGGTGCCAAGGACCTTTTCAATCTTCTGATAAAGCTATGGATTTTTTTCTTAGAATAATGTTATAAAAGCATAAAATAAAAAGGAAAACAAATTGCACTGATATAGAAATAAAAATATTCAAATAAATGTGTTGCAGTAATATATGCTATTTTATTAAAAATTAAATAATACATAGCCACAGGTATAATAGCTACTATAATTTTGAAGTAATGATAAGCATAAATATTAATTAAATATATCTGTAAAAACTATAATTCACAATGAAAGCATGTGAGATTTCCAACAATAACAAAATGACAAATACTTCAAATACTATACTGTATTATTTTTGCCTATATTCATAGCTGAAGAAAATAATAGATTTTAGTTACACTGCCCTTTTTTATGTTTCCTATGAGACAATAACTCCTTACTGAGAAAATTTGCATTGTTTGTCCTGACCGGAGCAATCTTTCTCCAAAATAGAATTGATTCTTACTTGCCTTTTACATCCCAGCTTCAATTTGTCTTCCATGGAAAGGTTTTCTTTAATCCCCCACACTACAGCAGCAAAGCAGTCACTCTCTAGACTTGACCTTCTTTAAATCTTCTGCCTTGCACTTATTTCTTTATTCCTCAGTAGGTTTTCTCCTTCTCTTTTACCTACCTCCTTTACCTACCTCCTTTACCTAGGCCATTTCATGACACATGGTAGGTACTAAATCAATATTTGTTGAGTGAATGAATGGATGTTATCTGCTCATTAGTGCCCCGCAGTTCACAGCCAGCTTCCTAGACTTACAACGTGATAATCTGGAAAGGCTATTGCAGAGTGGGAGGAGAGGCGGAGAAAACTCATCATGCTGCCATCATCCTTTCCAGTGAGAAAAGCCCTCTTAGACCCATGCTTCTTTTGCCCTTTACTCCAGCATAAGTCCAAACAATTACATACTAAAAATATAAACATGTGGAATCCACATATATCTTTATATGAATTTTCTCTCTTTATTTTCGCTTTTCCTCAGGGGTTTAAAAATACCCTATCAGAAATAAAAAAGCATTTCAGCTCTTCAACACCATGATTCCTTTTTGTGAAACTAAAGAAAGAATTCTTAATATAGAAAAGAATTTTTGTACATAGATGATAAAGGTTATGTGACTGATACCAGAAATTAAGAAGAAATTAAAATAAATGACAATAAGGAAAATGGACTAAACTATATTAGGCAGCCATTACAATTATTTCTATAAAATATTTTCAATGAATAAAAGTTTCTGTGTTATATTCTTGAATAAAGTAAGTATACAAAATTTTATATACAGGAGAATGACATTATCAAATCTATGGCTGTGTCCATTATCTATCTTTTTCTAATTTTTAAGGTTTTCATTTGAGCCTAACAGGCTACTCAAAACAATAACCACACTAAAATTGAAAAATACAAGGAAATAACACTAAAATTCTGGTTATATTTGGTATAATGTAGATGCTTTGTCTTCTACTTGTTCCTTTTTACAATCTTTTAAATTTTTCTATGAGTTGATATCATTTTATTAAGAGAAAATATATTTAAATCAGGGGCAGTACTGAGATGTTTATGGGTCACATCCTTTTCCCTGATCCATTATTACTGTCACCTTGTTCTGAGATGCTGTGGCCCAAGAGAGATAATAGAAGTCCTTATTTTACATAGTAATTTACACATGAAATTGTTTGGATGGAACTTGTGAGGAAGAATGCCAGCTGAAGAGGGGCTCTGGAGTGGCCAAAACATGACGTGAAAGCAGCTGCTTCATCAAGTAGATTAGTCTAAAAAGTGTGCCCAAGAGATTCTAGGACAAATGTGATCCACACTTTTATACCACAAAGTTCCTAACCCATTTAACTCATGTCTGTTTCCCTTCCTTTTTAAGACTTCAGTTCCTAAAGTTGTAGATATAGTTTTCTGTCCTTTAGTCCAGCAGTCTCCAAGCTTTTTGACACCAGGTACCAGTTTCATGAAAGACAATTTTTCCACGGGCCAGGAGCGGGGGTGGTTTGGGGGTGATTGAAGCACACTACATTTATTGTGCACTTTATTTCTATTATGATTGCATTGTAATATATAATGAAATAATTATACAACTCACCATAATGTAGAATCAGTGGAAGCCCTGAGCTTGTTTTCCTGTAACTAGACGGTCCCATCTGGGTGTGATGGGAGACAGTGACAGATCATCAGGCATTAAATTCTCATAAGGTGCATTCAACCTGGATCTCTCACATGTAGAGTTCACAACAGAGTTCACGCTACTATGAGAATCTCATGTCGCCACTGATCTGTTGGTCTGACAGGAGTTGGAACTCAAGTAGTAATGTAAGCAATGAGGAGCAGCTGTAAATACAGCTGAAGTTCACTGGCTTGCCCACCACTCACCTCCTGCTGTGAAGCAAGATTCCTAACAGGCCATAGACCAGTACTGGTCCATGGCCCAGGAGTTAGGGACCCCTGCTTTAGTTTATACTTTTAGATGACAGACTGAATTAAAAGTCATCAGTGGTGAAACTAAACATGCTGAAAACCTGTCCTCCCTGGTTATTCCTTGGGTATAGTTCCAATTATGACGCCCAGAACACATGAGCACTGAGACTTTTTTTTTTTTTTGAAAAGCTGGTATTTTAGGTGAGTTTTCCTGGTAATTCCTAATGAGAAAACAGAAATATGTGAAACCTATATTAGTCAACTTTCTTATTATTAATCTATAATGAAAAATTATTGTGTCTATACCTGAAATTAGAATTTTCATTTCTTTTTAGAGAGCTGTCCTCTATCACTGACAAATCAAAGTTACCAAATTTGGTGAAAAGTTTATGTACAAAACCTACAAAGATACGGTTTGGACATTTAAAAAACAGATCACAAATACCTTCCACGAGAAGCAAACAAAGATGAGCTTTAGTTGCTGGAATCAAATAAATAATTCCCAGTATGAACTCTTCCCATAAGTCACAGGAGATAATTTTTAAATATACAGAATATTGAGCTGACTCAGGCCTAATGAATCACAAATACCCGACTCAAAAATAGGATCTAGGCCAGGCGCAGTGGCTCACACCTGTAGTCTTAGCACTTTGGGAGGTCGAGGCAGGTGGATCACTTCAGGTCAGGGTTTCAAGATCAGCCTGGCCAGCATTGTGAAACCCCATCTCTACTAAAAATACAAAAAATCACTGGGTGTGGTACATGCCTGTAATCCCAGCTACTCAGGAGGCTGAGGCAGGAGAACTGCTTGAACCTGGGAGACGGAGGTTGCAGTGAGCCAAGATCCTGCCACTGCACTCCAGCTTAGATGACAGAGCAAGACTCTGCCTCAAAAAAAAAAAAAAAAAAAAAAAAAAAAAAAAAAAAA
>NW_022436941.1:87974538-88514747 GCF_009761245.1 Sapajus apella | reverse complement strand
ACTCTGCCTCAAAAAAAAAAAAAAAAAAAAAAAAAAAAAAAAAAGAAGTTGTTCCAACATTCTGTGAAGATAACTGCTTATGGGTTGTAAAATATGATACTCAGTGTATCCCATCTTAATGGGCCACTCCTGCACCTTCTTCCCTGTGAAGTCAGTTTCTATTTGAAGGTTATTATGTGAAGTTTCACGCCTACAGGTAAGTTACTTTATAAGCTCGTGGATTATGATGCTAGTTGAAACTTTGTTGGCAGGAAATGAACCCATACCAGGAATGGATAAATATCCATTCCTGTGGGAAGAAACCACTTATCTTCTCAGAATGGAAGAGCTTCCATTTAGTTGACTTTCCACAAAATGGCTAATCCATAGTCATAACGAATACTGCCACATCTGGGGATCAACACTGGAATCTGTTTCTAGAAGTCTGAACTTTAAAAAAAAATTATTTCATTTTATTTTAAGTTCTGGGATACATGTGCAGGACGTGCAGGTTTGTTACATAGGTAAATGTGTGCCATTGTGAGATCCTGCACCTATCAACCCATCACCTATGTATTAAGACTGCATACATTAGCTATTTATCCCGATGCTCCCCTTCCACTTGCCACTCCTCTGACAGGCCCCAGTGTGTGTTGTTTACCTCCCTGTGTCCATGTGTTCTAATTGCATTAATGAGCCCAGGTCTGTAACTATTTCCTCTACCATCATTGTTCAGCTCACACTTATAAGTGAGAACACACGGTGTTTGGTTTCTGTTCCTGTGTTAGTGTGCTGAAGATAATCTGACTGAGGTCTAATATCCAGAATCTATAAGGATCTTAAACAAATTTACAAGAAAAAACAAACAATCTCATTAAAAAGTCCAAGTTTGTTACATAGGTAAACTTGTGTCATGGGGGTTTGTCGTACAGATTATTTCATCATCCATAATTAACTACCCATTAATTATATTTCCTGATCCCTTCTCTCCTCCCACCCTTCACCCTCTGAAAGGTCCCAGTGTGTGTTGTTCCCCTCTATGTGTCCATGTGTTGTCATCATTCAGCTCCCACTTATAAGTGGGAACAAATGGTATTTGGTTTTCTGTTCCTGTGTTACTTTGTTAAGGACACTGACCTCCAGCTCCATCCATATCCCTGCAAAAGCATGATTTCATTCTTTTTCATGGCTCCATTCTTTTCCATGGTGTATATGTACCACATTTTCTTTATCTAGTCTATCACCAATGGACATTTAGGTTGATTCCATGTCTTTGTTATTCTGAATAGTGCTGCAATGAACATATGTGTGAATGTGTCTTTATAATAGAATGTACATTCCTTTGAGTATACCCAGTAATGGGATTGCTGGGTTGAATGGTATTTCTGTCTTTAGGTCTTTGAGGAATCACCACACTATCTTCCACAATGGCTGAACTAATTTAAACTATTGCCAACAGTGTATAGGCATTCATTTTTCTCCACAATATTGCCAACATCTGCCATTTTTTGACTTCTTAATAAAAAAATAACAGTGGTGTGAGATGGTATCTGACTGGTGTGAGATGGTATCTGACTGGTGTGAGATGGTATCTGACTGGTGTGAGATGGTATCTCATTGCGGTTTTGATTTGCATTTCTCTAATGATTAGTGATGTTGAGGTTTTCTCCATATGATTGTTGGTTGCATGTTTGTCTTCTTTTGAAAAGTGTCTATTCCTGTCCTTTTACCACTTTTTTGGGGGTTGTCTGTTTTATTCTTGTAAACTTGTTTAAGTTTCAGATAGATGCTGGATATTAGATTTTTGTCAGATACTTAGTTTGCAAAAATTTTCTCTTATTCTGTATGTTGTCTATTTATTCTATTGACAGTTTCTTTTGCTGTGCAGAGGCACTTTAATTAGATCAAATTTGTCGAATTTTCCTTTTGTTGCAATTGCTTTTTGTGTCTTTGTCATGAAATCTTTGCCCATGTCTATGTCCTGAATGTATTGCCTAGGTTGTCTTCTAGGGCTTTTGTCACTTTGGGTTTTACATTTAAGTTTCTAATCGATCTTGAGTTAATTTTGGTGTATGGTGTCAATTTGCTGCGTATGACTAGCCAGTTATCCCAGCATTTATTGAGTAGGGAATCCTTTGCCATTGCTTGTTTTTGTCAGGTATTTTGAAGGTCATATAGTTGTAGGTGTATGGTCTTATATCTGTGTTCTCTATTCTGTTCCATTGGTGGATGTGCCTGTTTTTGTATCTGTACCATGCTGTCTTGGTTACTACAGCTCTGTAGTATAGTTTGAAGTGGGGTAACGTGATGCCTCCAATTTTGTCCTTTCTGTTTAGGATTGCCTTGGCTGTTTGGGCTCTTTTTTGGTTCCATATGAATTTTAAGAACTTTTTTTTCTACTTCTGTGAAGAATGTCAATGGTAGTTTAATAGGAATAGCGCTGAATCTATGTCATTTTGGGCAATATGACCATTTTAGCGATACTGATTCTTCCTATCCATAAGCATGGACTGTTTTTCAATTTGTTTGTGTCATCTCTGATTTCTTTGAGTAGTGTTTTGTAGTTCTTCTTGTAAAGATCTTTCACCTCCCTAGTTAGTTGTATTCCTAGGTATTTTATTCTTTTTGGTGCAATTGTGGATAGGCGTTCTTTCCTGATTTGGCTCTCAGCTTGAGTGTTGTTGGTATATAGAAATGCTAGTGATTTTTGCACACTGATTTTCTATCCTGAGACTTTGTTGAAGTTGTTTATCAGCTTAAGAAGCTTTTGGGATGAGACTGTGGGGTTTTCAAGATATAGAATCATATGATCTGCAAACAGGAATAGTTTGACTTCCTCTCTTCCTATTTGGATGTTCTTTATCTCTTTCCCTTGTTTGATTGCCCTGACAAGAACTCTACTTTTCTACAGGATGCAGTGTTTCAATAAACATCTCCACAACTCTATGCAGGTTAAGCAATGCCCTTTGGATATCCCTTCCACTTTGTGGGCCATTACAGTAACTGTTGGGAAGCTGAGAACCACCTCTTGGCCTCTGTTACTTCGTAGCATCATCATATCCATGGATATTAATGACCTCTACCATCAGTGCTGACCTGCAAAGGAGAGCCACCACTGAACTTCTTAGTGATGTTAGTGACCTTCTTGCCAGCTCATTCTTGATAAATTTGGTAAATAGTGAATCTTCTGAGTTTTTCTATAAACATTCCCTCTAAGAGATTTTCTGAACAATGGAAGTAATATATCTATTCCAGTATGCCCCCTTCCCTCAATCTTCTTATTCATTCTTCTGTCATCCTCCAGGGCAACTCTGGCATCCTATTTTTCTTAGCACTGGCCATCACTTTCTTTAGGCCTCCCAAAACCACTTTAACAGTGAGTTTGCCACACTCCCTGGGGTCCTTGACAGAACTTTAAATATTGCATCCTGAGAAGGTAGTCTCAAGACAATGAATTCTTGACTATCCAGCCTTATATTATACCCTTTTAATCAAATATCCCTTAAAAACATTTCCAGGGGTATTTTTTTGCTTCTATTGGCAAAAAGATGTTTTAACAATTCTATTGCCATGGTTTAGATCTTACGTCCATTGATTTTCATTTACTATTTTTGTCACATTGGGTGAGTAGCTTATTTTTGTTATGTCTCAGTTTCCACATATGCAAAACAGAGGTGATTATATTAATATCTGTCTCAGAGAGTAATTATGAGATTAAATATAATAATGCATATAAGCTACTTAGCACTTTGCCTTTGCACAGCAAACACTCAAGAAAATATTGGCAATTACTGCCTTCATATAAAGAATAGTTTGGCTACCCACTCTCTTCTGGTCACCTTACATGTCGTACTGTGGTATGAGGTGACACTGAGTCATACAGCCACTTATCTAAAATACTGCACTGCAAAATAAGCTACCAACAGCTTCACGCCAAGGACTCTGTGATGATTTTTATTTTTAAAAAACCCACAAAAGCTGATATTTGTAATTGTAGCAACTTTTCAAACCATTACAGGGTGACACTGTTAAGAGTGGTGGCCCTTAGCTTCAAGCCCTTTGCAGCCAACTCTCATTAAGGTGGAACCAGCTACATTTTAGAAGCTTCTGTCAGCTCTCCTCATGAGTTAGGTGTTTTCACTTGATTCTAAGACCGCAAACCATAAACTGTCTCCTTCAGCTCATGACTAGTTGACCTTTTCCATGCAACAACAGAGCTCTCTGGTTGATTTTAAAGATTAGATTGGGAACTTTAAAGATTAGATTGGGAACTTGGGAGAGGCAGTAATGCCAAAAAAAAAAAAAAAGGCACAGAATGCATGAAAAATTACATAGCCCAAGTGGAGAGTAGGTCAGGAAAAAAAGGTATGCACCTCTTAGCAGCACAGGAACAGGACATTAAATTAAGATTTAATAAGTATTGGGAGTTAAACTGCAAGAGATATGGGAAGAGGAGACACACAAAGGTGCACCAAAGTATACCTCAAAGCGACTCCGAATAGGACCTTTCCTTCTAGGGGCAATGGCATCACCCAGACTGGACTAGGATGTTGTCATAAGAAACAAGAGTTGAAGAGGAAATGTCGCTTCTGGGAGACTCCTGGGACAGGCTTACAATGGAATTATTTAAAAATGGACCCTGAGTGTTTCCAAAATTACTTTGGAGGGCATATGATCATATTAGCTACACTAAGCACTCCCAATAGTTCTACACTCAAAACATAAATAACGATTCACTCAGCAAATATTTGAGGGCCTGCAACACACATCCCAGTTAAGAATATCTGGTGATGTTTGCATGGTTTTGAATCTGAGCTCCACAGCTTGCCAGGTGTGTGACTTCCTTATAAATCTGGTTCTTCAATGATATAAAAATAATCTTTTCCAGGAGTTATCATAAGGATTAAATGATCTAATATATGTAAATTATCTAAAATTGTACCCGGCACATGATAAACTCTCAATAAATGCAGCAATTAATATTACGATTGCTTCTTTGGTGCTAAGATCTAAATAAAACATGGTCCGTACTAGTTGGGGGCTTATAATTTATCAAAACTCATGACAAACCAATAGTGCAATAAGTACTTTGGCTCTGTAGTGCTTATTTTTAGCCAGGGACAAAAAGATGGTTTGAAGATTTTGCTTTCTGAGCAAGAAGGACTATTAAGAAGAAAGCAATTAAAGATAAAATTTTGAGAAAAATGAAGTCGAAGTTTTCTTTTTTGGGTTGGGAGAGAAAGAAAATTATTATTAGGGACTATCCACTAAATGCTGTCAAAAATTGGAGTGTCTTTTCTTTAAAGACGTCCAGATAGAGGTAATACTGCACACAGTACTGCATGCAAGTTTTTGTTTTTTGTTTTTTTTCTGAAATGGAGTTTTTCCTATATTTTATTAGTTACAAAGCATGAGGGCAATTACTTTTTGAAATTCTAGTGAGTGGAATTTAGGAACTGAGAAATGGCTAACAGAAACCTTGCACTGACATGAAAGGCACATTAAGTGAGACAAAAAGCTAAAGAGCATCTCACAGCTCAGTCTGGGCAGGGACCATGGCTTTTAATGGCACTTTGCAAAAAGAGACAGAACATTTTTCCTGCACTGGGCTCCCTGCCAGGCTGCAGAGCGCGTTTGCACATTAGTGTGTGGGCATAAACCAAAGTGCCATTTCCATGAGCAGGAAGGTAATATAATGTGACTAGAACCTAGGAATCCTGGAAGCTGAGCCTCTGTCCAGGTCCTCCTTGCAGTCCTGAGGATACACAGCAAGCTTGAAAATGTGCTGGGGAGCAGTTGGTCAGTCTTTAAAGGGCAGGTCATGTCAATGTTTATTAATGAGCTGAAAAGCCCTCTATCTACTGGAGCCTGCTTAGGGCACTCCTCACAGTTCCCGTATCTTTAGACAAGATAGAAAGTTAATTTTAAATTGGACCTTGACAAGGAAGACATCTGGCAGACCTTTTTGTTCCCTTTAAATGTGCCTTTTTGATGAGAAAATTGTCATCACCTCTCACCAAAAAGTTAAAATTGTACCTCCAGTGAAATGGAGACAAAATTGAAAAATTTCTTTGACTATTTGATTATATTTCAAATTATTTATTATCTAGTGAAACACAATGTTTATATGTTTTACCATCTAAATTTTCCTCATAATTTCTAATTAAAAATTAGAAGGATAAATCTCAGTGTCTTCCTCATGATATCTCCACAATTATAGAAGAAAATGTAATGAGATCACCCTATTTGCATATTTATTCTCTTTTCTTCCTAGTTATTATTTTAGGGCCCTAATTAGAAAAAAATACTTGACTGGTTGTCAAACTCATGCTTTCATGATACATACATTTAGTCAACACATATTTATGGAGTACATATCCTTGAGAACAGGAGAAGATGATCACACAGGCCACTCTGGAGTCCTGTGTGTCTATGTGTGTGTGTGTCCTTATGCAGAGGGCAAGAGAACAGACTGATATGATATAAGCAAACCATCATATTCTTTGATGTTTCTATAATCTATCTCTCCATCAAGGTCATTTATTCCACAAATATTGTTCAGCTCTATGATGTTCTAGGCACTGGGGCTGAAGCAAAAGCAGTCTTTGCCCTCTTGGTGCTTACACTCCGGGAGAGGCGAAGAGGTAGACCAACAATAGCTGAATAACAAAATACAGTGTAGTAAGTCAAATGGTGAAAGTTCTAAGAGGAAAATTAAAGCAGGATTAAAGGACAAGATGATGGAAGAAACCCAATTTTAGAATGACTGTCCAGAGAGGGTGACATAGAATGGAGTGTTGAATGGAAGAGTTCTTGTCCATCTTCAGAAATTATCCCTGAGGAGATGGTTACCAGGATTATGCATGGCATGACTCCACCTTTGTCTGAGTTTTTAAGGGATTCACTGGAGCAATGGATCTAACTGGTACACAGCAATAGTCAGCACAGTGTTCAGTTCTTCCACCCGACAGGTGAATGCAAACTCTCTTTGGGGAAGAAATAATATGCTAACCAGAGGAAATGGGTCCTGGTAGCCTGCAGAGTCAAACGGGGGCAGAGTGACGCTGTGCACACTCTCCAGACGACAATGTCATTCTTGAGAATTTCTAGTCTCTTCCAAACACAACTTAAACTCATTTATTATCTCAGTCTCCTTATTCAAAGCTGTGAGAAGGGAACATGTCAAGATAGCAATGGAACAAGATAATGGGTGTAAAATGACAAAAAACAGGAAACATTTTCCTGAATGATTTTAAGTATTGTCACAAAGAAAGGAGAGCCAGTTACGCACAGAAAAAACTAAAACTGTAATTCAACATTTATAAAATGATTTATTAACTTTGCCTAAAGATTCTGGTGAGATATTGGCAGAAACCATATACAATTAACAACTTAATAGGGTTGAGGAGTGGATACAGTGAATTGAGGAAATGAGAGTTTTAAGTGACTTTTCTTGCTTAATGGTTAGCCTGGAGACGCCTCCATTTACACAATCATAATCTTTACTATGAAAAAAATAGAAAAGGCTCTCGATAACAGATACCAATCAGTGTTTTACTGTAAACTATCAAGTTTAGAGTATATAAGATATATTTTACATAGCATTGATAACTGCTCTCTAGAGGATATAAAACTATAGTTTTATTTTCTTTGATGAGATTGAGGGAAAATAATTGCATATTTCATAATGTACAGAAACAAAATAATTCTTACCCTAACAAAGCAGAACCTATCTCAGAAGACAAGCTGATAAGGATGGTTATACCTATAGTGATATTCTCAATTTTCCCTGTGATTATTTGCCTACTTTTCTGATTGCTTGAATATATGTCTAATTTATTCCCAAATTCAATGAGAAACTGAGTATCAAAATAATTAATTTGTAACATCTCTAACAGAGATATAAATTATAATAAATCACTTTTAATCAATTGCTTCCATGAAACAAGGCGTTGTTGTTTCACCTAGCGGGAATTGTGTGCAATTCTTTTTCCTTTCAGATTGTCTGGATTTTATAAAATTTCTGATATAAATATCTATTCCTTGTCTTATTTATAAACTTTGTATTAAAAACAATAAAATTTGTCATATAGTTATTCAAATTGGTTTTCAATTGACTTCGTTCTGATGCTCAAGTTCAAACTCTTAGGTCTGCAACTAATTCTGTAATTGAAAGCTGGGCCATTTAAATATTTAAAGAGAATTCTCTTTGCTATTGTTTTTTTTTAAGTTTCCTCTGTCTTCTTTTCTGGAGGATTAGGATTTTCATCTCCAACTACCCTGGCTTCTGCCACATTACTCATTTCCTTCCTCATCCTGGCCAGTCACCACTGAGTGAGAAACAGCTTGTCTGTGATGCCTAATCCTGAGTGAAGAGCTATGGTGATATTTACTTAGAAAATCTATTAGAGTGGCATAACAGTAATTTTTTCTCACACTTGTTTCACTAAGGTGCTTTATGTTAAAGTTCCAGTTGACCTAGACCCTTGAGTTTTATTTATACCTACTTGACTAAGCTATCCACCCCACCCCCCAAAGTTGTGCTAAGCAATTGGTTTTTCAATCATAATGAAGGCATTATAATTTTTATAAACATTAATTTATTAGATCAACCCACATCATCAGGTAGTATATTATGTTAATATATCATTTCTGGGTCAGGTGTGGTGGCTCATGGCTGTAATCCCAGCACTTTGGGAGGCCAAGATGGGCAGATCGCCTGAAGTCAGGGGTTTGAGACCAGCCTGGTCAATATGGTCTCTCTACTAAAAGTACAAAAATTAGCCAGGCATGGTGTAGTGCACCTGTAATCCTAGCTATTCCGGAGGCTGAGGCAGGAGAATCACTTGAAGCTGGGAAATGGAGGTTGCAGTGAGCCGAGATTGCACCACTGCACTCCAGCCTGGGTGACAGAGCAAGATACCACCTCAAAAAAATATATATATATGTGTATATATATATATATATATATATGTGTATATATATATATATATATGTATATATGTAGCTGATTTTTTCATCTAACATAGTTTCTATTTCCCTTATATCCAAGGTACTATTTATAAGTACACCCATACACTCTTGCACAAGTAATTGATTATTTGATATTAATTGATATTAAAGAGATCAGTATCAAGACACGATTATTGTGGTGTGTTTTTATAGACCTAATCTCAGACTCAAAATGGTTTATTAAACAAAATACTTTTGGTAAAATATTTAAACACTTACTAATGATTGCCCTTAGAATTGTCATAACAACCTTAAAAATAGGTAGTGAAGCATACTGACCTAATTTCTTATGAGAAAATCAAAGCACTAAGAGGATAAACTTAGTCCCAAATCCTGGTGAAAAAGCAGATTCTTAACCTCTGCCATTTCTATTTGTCAATGGTTCTTTTTCAACATTTCCAGCTTCCTTCTCTGTAAGATGAGCTTCATGCTGCCACACACCCCATGGTTAATTTTCTTCTCACGTTGCTTCTATAAGTTACCTTCTTTCTCAGTCTTTTACGACTTTGATTTGACTCCCATCCACTGCTCCTGACTATTCTACAAAAAGACAAGGATGTCCATCCATTCTGAAAAAGAAGTCTTGTATTATCCACTCACTTAGTTTTAGGAACCTAATACATTTGCGTAAAACAAAGAACCCATCTTAATCTGGATTCGATCAGGGCTTTTTGTTAGAAATTGTAACATGTAATCTGTGCCAATTAATCTGCAACATAAAGAGGATTAAAAAATATTTGGACAGAGTCTACATTGGAAAACTATTCACATAAAAAGATAATCAACAAACTGGGCTGGAAACCTAGAGAATGAGATAATAAAGGGTCTACTGTCATCTGATGGAAGCATCATCCCAACAGAATTCAGCTTAGCATACTACAGAGTTTCAGTAAAATAATTAGCTTGTTGATAACAGGAATAAAAGGTCCTTCCATCTGGTGCTACAGAGAAATGTTTACTCAGTGCCTGCCTCCTTCCCTTCACTTACTTTTGAAGGTCTTCAAAACCTTTCACCCCAAATCTTTATCCGTAATCTCTGCCTCTCGATTTTTTTCCAACCCGTTCCCTTATTTCTATACAAAAGTCATGGTAGGGAAAGTAGAATCTAAGGATAAATTGTGCTGCGGAATCCAGGGCAGAGGCCACTGTGCTGCATCACAATAAGCTGAGGCATCTCAACCTGCATCTGCAGGGTCTCCTCTGTGTATGGAGACACAATCCACTAGTTAGACACCAGATTGCTGCCAAAGGCACCCTCGCCTGGACATCTGCATGAGTGTGACTCTTCACAGTACCAGCTTGCCACTTCCTTGATAGAAGGAACATACACAGTGTTGAGGGAAAAAATCCACTGCTAAAAAACAGTATTAATTTTGTTTTAACTGAATGCACTAACTTCTTCTTTCTTATTTTGCCACAGTTTTATAAATGAAGAAAAATTGATCATCGGGTAGCTGCCAGTATGTTTGCTAAAGTTTGAGAATCAGCATGGTGAGTTAGAATAGCCAAAGGTTAGGCAATATTCTGGGGTAGAAGTAATTTCTACTGACTGGAGTTATTGATATCTTTTGTTTTTTTGAGATAGATGTTTTGTTTTCAGCCTACACTCGCTATTTTTCTGGGGTGTCAATGTTCCTTTAGGGGCTAAGTTTTCTTGGTCCGCAATAAAAATTATTTACATTAATTGGGAGTTCACACATTTATAAAATAGACTCAGGAAAGGTTTATTAGATTGGGAATTTTGACTCATTTAACAATGCAAAATGAAGAAAACAATAATGTACAATCCTTGATATTGAACAAGACAGGCAAAAAAAATGTTTGGAAGAATTTCTTTAAAAGGATAAACAACTACAAATTTATAGAGAGTAAGTAATAAGCAAACTTGAGATTTAAGAAAGGAATTCTTGCCACTTTCAGGAGTTTTAATTACCCATATTTTTTGTGTTTTATGTATATTAAGATTTTTGCATTCCCTCATTCCTTTATTTAAATTTTCTAAAAATAGCTTTATTGGTGTATTAATTGAGGTACCCAAAATTGCACATATTTAATATGTACAATTTGATTAGTTTGAATACATGCATACACCCATTAAACCATTGCCACAACCCAGGTAATAAACATATTCATCACCTCCCAAAATTTTTGCATATTCCTGTGTGTGGTGTATATATGTGTATATGGTAAGAACACTTATCTGAAACAAAATTTTAAGTGCATAATACAGTATTGTCGATGATAGGCAATATGCTATACAGTAGATTTCTAGAAGTAATTCATCTTGCATAACTAAAACTTTACAGCAACTACAGACCAATGGATCAGAATAAAGAGTACATAAATGAATTTACACATATAAAGTCAGCTGAATTTCAACAAGAGTGCCAAGAATGCACAGTAAGGAAAAGATAGATTCTTCAACAAATGATACAGGGAAAAGTTTATAGCCACATGTAAAAGAATAAAATCAGCCCCCTCTTTTATATTATATATGAAATAAACCCAAAATGGATTAAAGACTTAAGCATGAGACCTGAAACTGTAAAACTCCTTCAGGAAAACATAGGAGAAAAGCTTCTTGATACCAGTCTTGGCAAGAATGTCTTGGATTTCTTTGTTGCTTAACACCAAAAGCAAAAGCAACAAAATTAAATATAGAAAAGTGAAACTACATCAAAGTTAAAAAGCTTCTACACAGTAAACAACTGACAAAATGGAAAAGCAAGCCTCAGAATAGGAAAAAATATTTGTAAACCGTGTATCTGATAAGGGGTTCATGGCCAAAATATATAAGGAAGGCATACATCTTAATAACAGGTAGACACATAATTAAATTAAAAAGTCGGCAAAGGATCTGAAAAGACATTTTTTGAAAGAAATTATAAAAAAGCCAACAAGTATATGAAAAAATGCTCAATGTTACTAATCATCACAGAAATTCAGATCAAAACTGCAATGAAATGTCACCTCATGCCAGTTAGGATGCCTATTATGAAAACTTCAAAGAGATAACAAGTGTTGGCAAGGATGTGGAACAATTGGAACTCTTACGCAATGTTGGTGGGAGTATAAATTGATATAGTTATTATGGAAAACAGTATTTAAAAACTATCATACGATCCAGCAACCTATTTCTGTGTATAGCTACCCAGAAGAATTGAAATTAGGATCCCAAAGAGATACCTGTACTCTCATATTCATGGTGGCATTACCCACAGTAGCTAAGTTATAGAAACAACCCAAATGTCCACTGACATTTGAATGGATAAAGAAAATGTGGTACATATATACAATAGTACATTATTATTTCTTTAAAGAAAAAAAGGAAATCCTGCTCTATAGAACAATACAGATGAATCTGGAGGACACTGTGCTAAGTGAAGCAAGCCAGTCATAGAAAGATAAATACTGTATGATTCCATGTATATGCAGTACCTAATGTAGTCAAACTCATAGAAGCAGAGATTAGAATGGTGGTTATCAGGGGCTGAGGGAAGGGGAAATGGGGATTTGTCCTCATTTCACTTTCAAACAAATGTTTCTCTTTTTCCTTGACTCAGATGTACTTAACACTATTTTTAGGTGTAACTGCCAAAATCAGGACCTACTTTAGATTTATAAAAGAGATAAAGAGAGGAAGAAGAAATAGGCAACTCCTGAGAAATACTAAATTGAATTTAACTGGATTCAGAGTGACAAAGAGAAAAAAAGAGAGCCAGAATATTGTATAATTCTTGAAGAGACACAGGATTATCAGTTGGTTCTTTTCTCTGATGCCCAGTTTAAGGAGTATCTGAATTAAACTTTCAAGTTTTAGAGAAACCCTATGTGTTGTTCCCATTAAAAAGATTAGCAATTTTTAATTATCCGTCTTTGAGAGTATAATTTCCATTTGTCTAAATAAATAGAGACCAAGTTTCTTCCATGATATTAGTTTTTCAAAGAAAATTAGAACATCTTTGTCATTCTAATCAAAATTTTTAAAAAGTGTTTTAAGTTCTTGAAAAATTAGTAGATAAATATCTCTTTAGTACAAAAATTTTAATTTTTAAATGCTGCTCCTTCACCTTAGTACCTGCAAATTTAAGAATTTGTTAGTTATATATTAATGGTCACAGTTTCAGACTCTAGATATATTAAATGATTCCTCCTTTTATAAAAGTGAAAAAAAATATAAAAATATTTGTGTTTGACACATATGTTTTAAGCCATCAGTCATGAGTACACTGTGGTTACACCCAGACAAAACAAACAGAAAAATTCCCAGCAATAAAACAATGTTTCTTTGAGTCATCCCCATCCTGTAGAATTACAAGTAGTAAAGCTTTATCTAAAATTTCAAATGGTTTCCCCTGCCCTCTAAGGATCGGGAAAGAGAAAGAGGAAGATCCTAAAATGAGTCACCAAATAAATTACTTCAGATCCCCACAGAAATCTAGGCTTTTAGTATTCAAAGGCAGTGTCTAGATATTGTAAGTAATACCTTCTAGGCAGAAGTTCACACTGTTGTCCAAACAATGTCCACTCTGTCTCCATGGGAGGCAATAGGTAAGGCTAGGAGAGCTGATTGCTTCCTTCCTCCCTCCCCGCAGGCTTCAGACTCCTTCTCTTTACCCCTCCCAATTCCAGATGTTCTATCTTCCCCATTATTGTGTTGGGCTCCATGCTGGTTTTATCCTCTGTTGGGGGCATTACTCTTATTTATCACAGAACTGTCTATCACCATATTAAGAAGCAGAGTCTTTCATCTCCCTCTTCAGTGTGCAGTGGATAGAGCCCCATGAAGACTCTGCTCATTAACTTAGTATGGAATTTTAGTCTCTGTCTTCTAAGGCATTTGATTAGCAAATTCACCCCCATAATTTTCACTTTAGAAAGCTTTTGCTACATTCACAATGCTGAAGTAACAATAAGAAATATAATCCAATAAAAAAGGTAATTTTATTAAGATAGTTTTGAAGATTGGTATTCTGAATAACAAATAGTTAATGCTAATTTGGGACTTTGAAATTCATGAAAGATGTTTTTAATTCTGATTTCTCTTGATTATCTATTCCTTGGAGACATTAATTTAAACACTGCAGTGGAAACAAATACTCCATGATCATTAGATTTATGTTTAATTTCTGCATAAATTACTCCTCTGATGAGAAAAGAGCCTCATTTTTCCTAAACAATATACTATTTTAGCATTCCTGTTTAGACTAATGATTCCCCCTAAGGCTTACAAATAATTTATTTTCATTTTATCAAACTACTCTAATGTGATTGTCTATTTTCTCAAGAATGAGGTTTTTCTTTTCTTGGCAGATATATGTCACATTTAGCAGTTCTCCTGTTTTTTTTAAAGACACAAGAACACAGATTTAGCAAGAAGAAATTACAAACAAAAGTGTCCAATTAAATGCTTTCATTTATACGAACAATTTCCCCACACTGCAAAGTCAAATAACATGTCTTAAAGAGAAAATAGAAACGCTGAAACTATTGAGTCATGGTACGAGTACACTTAGAACTGTTTTATTATTAAACCAGTGATGACATCTATACTTTCTTGACAAAATGGAAAGAAAGGATTCTGTTTGACTGTGACTTAAAATATGTTAAACAAGTTTTGTACCAAATATACTTTCTAATAGATAATCTTATCTTAAGGTTTCTTTGAGTTTGGGAAATAAAGGAGAAACATGGACAACAGCGTTATAATTTTTTTTTCTCACCTCATCCACTTCTTTTTATCCAGTGAATGATAACAAAACATATAGAAAGGAAAAGGATCTAAAACATGGTTTTTAATTTTTGGCTCAAAGCATAACAGCCCTATGTAATTGTAAGTCTGAGCATCTCAAATTAAGGAAAAGAAATTTCTCATGGAATTCTGAATTGGAAGTGGTCTATGAAGCTGCAAGAATTGAGTAACATTTCTTTATCTCCCAGTTTTCACATAGATCTAATGGGACACCTGAAGAACCCGGTACTCTGCAAATTGTAGGAAGTTTTTGCAGCACTGAGTTTATTTCCCACTGTATAGACAGCCTATCATTTGGGTGCGATTGAACCTATTGCAAGCTCTAGTGATTGGTATTTCAAATTGGTCTAAGATAATAAATCCATGCAATCTTCTGGCTATATTGTTTGATTCTGTGTGGAAATGTAATCAAAGTTGGTTTAGAGTGAAAGGTAAGATTGGACAATTAGTGTAGGGGATGCATTTTCACCTACTGGAGGTGAACAAGAAAGAATAGCAAGGTGAACAGTGGGTCACATTTGCTACTTGGAGGCATCTTACAAACATCTTGGTAAAAAACTGATGCTATTAACAGTGAAGAAGGGAGGCAGAAAGAAATACAATTCTTGGTGAAAAAGTCTGGTTAAGCCTTTCTCCCACACGCAAGCTTTGGACTATTTAGTTGTATGAGCCAATACATTATTTTTATTGTTTAATACATTTTGTGGTGCTTGCTCTGTTACTTGCAGATGATGCATCTTTACTATACACCAAGTTTAACATCCTAACTGGAAGGTGCATTAGCAGAATGAAAGTCTCACCCTTTTCCAACTGTTTGTGGGGTAACTCCATCCTATATACTTCCACCTATTTAAGCTCTCCTGTATTACTGCATAGGGTTTATTTTTTTAAGTTTAGTAATATAGATGACATCACTCAGCTTACTAATTTTAATTAATGGCTTTAGCTAACATGCTTTTCTGATACCATTTTAGTAACTTGCAGGGGAATGTATATAAAATATTTAACATATATAGTATATGTATATAATTACTATATAGTATAATATATGATATAGTATATAACATATATAATGTAAAATATCTAATATGTTCTCTCTATATATAGACACACAAACACACACAATTTTACTTATATATAAACTGTTTTTCTTTTTTCTCAATCAACAATTCCTATTTTTCCTATTTTCCAGGTGTATGCATAGCTTTAGTTCTACAGATGCTTAGTGTTTAATTAGTAATATACATATATTATTTTGTATATTATTTTTATATTTGTATATTGTTCTAAATATTAAATGTACATATATTTATACTCTTTTTCCATAAAGAACATTAATGAGACAATTGGTGAAATTTTTTTTTTTTGAGACAGAGTTTCGCTCTTGTAGATTAGAAATAATATTATATCAATGTGATATCCTGATTTTGTTGATTGTACTATCATGTAAAAGAATGTCCTTGGTTTTTGGAATTATACTCGAAAATATTGAGGAATTAAAAGTTCTGCCTTAGGTTTAGTAAATAAGGAATTGTCCCTTTCTTTATTTCTTCTCCTTATTATTTTCTTCTCCACTTAAGAAACTAGGACTCTCTCTTTCAGAAGCATGAGAGGAACAGAATTAAGGGGACAATAAGGTTTTTATTAACTGGTACCTCTGTCATTTGCATTGGTGCTTTCTGGGCTTGGTGGCTTCAAGGGAGAACGGGTGATTTTATTGCTTCACTAGGAACCTTCTTTGGGACCTTTCATTGCACTTCTCAAGATGCTGGCCATGCATTTTTATCTAGCTGGCTAATTCTATTTTTTTCTTCAGTCTCTGGGAATTCAATATTTCAACTTATATACTAGTGTCACATCTCACTTCCAAGCAGTACTCTAGGGAAAGGTTCAATGTGACTCTGTGGTCTGCGAGACTCAGATTCAGTCCTGGGAAATAAGAATACATCCTTGGAACTGAATCTAGAACGTTCCCAGTGCAGCTACCTATCCTCATTCAGAACATCTAGCAAGTTTCTTTTTCAATAGAGACTTTTCAAGGTATGAAATAGAGTTCAAGGCACAAAGTTCTTGCAAGTATCCTTTTAGTTGGCCCTTATTCCCTCTCTCCAAGGTGGGAATGTAAGAAGAAAATGCCCCGACACATTTTCTCCCAAATTAATTGCCTCCTTCAGACGTTTCAGTACTAACTCTTTTTCAAATGAATGCTTGGTTTACAATCTCATAGTCTTCTGCCTCGTCTTTTACAAATACTGCATAAGATGTCTACCATCTGTCATTGAAATGTGAGAATATTCACCACCTATTTTTTGGTTTTCTGATGGTGTTTGGTCATGATGGCTAGAACTAAAACAGAAAAAGTTTCACTGTAACATCCTATTGCAGGTGTTACAATAATTCTCATCTGAAAAAGCAGCAGAATCCTCATGTTGAAGCTGCATGTGTTGTAAGATGACCTAAAGCAGTTATTCTAAATTAACATACTTATTTTCAATACTTAAGCGCATTCAATATTGTTTATATTATGTCTCTTGAGATATGGTATGTGTTCTGTTTTTGTTGTTGTTTCTGATAATGCTTTATTAATTTGAAACTTTCTCATTTACCAAAAGTTAACATGAGTGCATACATTGATTAGATTTATATGCTTAAACTTACGTGGATGGCAGGCTAAATTATATCCTTTTCAATTTATAAGCTGAAATATTACCAAAAATTTCTTCTATTTTATACCAAAGATTACTATAATCAATAAGCATGATGTTATTACTTAACAGATCTTTTCCCCTGGTGTTAAGTTATAATTGACAAAACGTATGTATGTTTGGAGTATACAACCTGATCTTTTGTTATATGTTTACATTTTGAGCTGATTAAATCAAAGCAAATTAACATGTTAATCACCTCACAAACTTTTAATTTTGGTAGTGACATTTACCATCTATTCTCTCAGCAATTTTCAAGTATACAATACCTTGTTATTAAGTAGAGTCATCATGCTTCACAACAGAATCCTAGAACATATTGATCCTATTGAACTGAAACATCTTTCATAGCCTCCCCTTCCCCTGCCCAGCTCCTTGCAACCACCATTCTACTTTCTGCCCCTGTTAAGTTCGGCCTTTTTAGTTTCCACATGTAAGTGAGATAATGCAGTATTTTTCTTTCTGTGCCTGTCTTACTTCACTTAGTACAATATCCACTAGGTTGATTCATGTTGTCTCAAAGGATAAGATTCCCTTCTTTTTCAAGAATGAATAGTTTTGTACTGTGTGTGCCTATATCATTTTTTTAAAATTCATTCATCTATTTATGGACATTTAAGTTGTTTCCATATCTTGGCTATTATGAATAATGCTGCAAGGAAAATGCATATGGATACCTCTTTCACACCCAGATTTCCTTTAAAAATATATACCCAGAAGTATGATTGCTGGAACTCATGGTAGTTCTATTTTTAACTTTTTAAGGAACCCCATACTGTTTTCCATAATGGCTGAACTAATTTATATTCTCACCAGAAATGTATAGCAATTTTCTTTTCTCCACGTTCTCACCAACACTTATTTTTTATCTTTTTGACAATAGCCATTCTAACAGGTGTGAGGTATTCTCTCATTGTGATTTTAATTTGTATTTCCCCAATGATTAGTGATGTTGAACATTTTTTAATATACTGGTTGGCCATTTGCATGTCTTTTTTGATAAATTTCTATTCAGATCCTCTGCCTATTTTTAAATTGGCTTGTTTTCTTGCAATGGAGTTGAGTTCCTTATATATTTTGCATATTAACTCCTTGTCAGATTTGCAAATGTTTTATCCCATTCCATAAGTTGTGTCTTTCCTCTGTTCATTGTTTTCATGTGAAACACAGATGAAGACAGAGTCTCTGATGAACATCATTAGACAAAGATAAAGATTCAAATGCATAGATCCAGAAGCACTGGAAAGGAAACCAATCAAAAAAATAAAATATTTGACATTTTATAGATTAATTTTTGTAATAGAATAGATTCACAAGAAGTTGCAAGATAGAACAGAGAGGATCTATGTACCCTTCATAAGTAGTTTCTCCATTTGTTCCATCTTATGTAACTATAGTACAATATAAAAATAGAACATTGAATTTGGAATACAGTGTATTTTATAACATCTGTAGATTCATGTGACCTTCATAGTAATCAAGAGGCAGAACTAATCTATCACCACAAAGATCTATCTTGTGTTTCCCCTTTATAGTCATACCTAATGTCCTAGGCCCTACCCATCCCCAACCTCTTCAAATTCTGGCAACCACCAACTGGTTCTCTATCTCTGACTTATTGAGAACATTCTATAGGAATCATACAGTATGCGATCTTTTTAGATTTTTTTTTCTATTCAGTATTGCTGAGTAACTTTTCATGGTATCGATGTACTGCAATTTATTCACCTCTTATAGTACACTTTGGTAAACTTTCTATTTTTGGTTATTACAGATAAATCGTCATTTTGTATAAGTCATCATACAGACATAGTTTTCATTTTTATGAGGCAAATGTCCAGTAGTATGATTGATAGGTCTTAAAGCAAATATATGTTTATTACTATAATAAGCTACCAAACTGATTTCCAGAGTAGCTAGATCACCTAACAATCACGTTGGCAATGTATGAGAAATTCAGTTTCTTTATATCCTCACCAGAATTTAGTATTGTCAGTTTTTAAATTTTTGTTGTTCTAATAGTGTGCAATAATATCTCATTATGGTTTTAAATTGTATTTACTTAATGGCCAGTGATGGTGAAGATCTTTTCATTTGTTTATTTTTCATCTGTATGTTTTCTTTGGTGAAGTGTGTCTCTTTATTTATTAATCATTTTCTGTTTGAAATGTTATATTTTTAACTGTTGAGCATTGATAGTTTTCTATAGATTCTACATGAGTCCTTTATCAGATAAGTGTTTGCAAATATTTTCTCCAAGTCTGTAGGTTGTTTTTTAAGTCCTCTTAACTGGGTTTTTGCAGGAAAACATTTTAAAATAATTTTTTGAATAAGTCCAATTTATCATCATATAGGAATGCCATTTTACTTCTGTGGCCTTTCAAGCAAAAACACATTACCCCATTCTGATCATAGAGACATACCCAACAAGTTCAAATTGAGAAACTTTCTATAAAATATGTGACTTGTACCTTTCAATACTGTCATGGCCTTCAGAAACAAGGGAAGTCTGTGAAGCTGTTATAGTCAATGGGAATCTAAGGAAACATACACATCCAATATAATGTGGTATGCTGGATGGGATTCTAAACCAGAAAAGTGATATTACATAAAAACTCAGATTCAGATAAAGCATAGACTTGAATTAATAAGAATGCTTCAATATCTGTTCATTGTTTATTTTGACAAATGTATCATACTAATGAGAATGTTAATATAGGGAAAATGAGGTGTGAGATATAAGAAGAAACTCTTTGTACTATTTATAAATAATCCTGTAAATCTAAAACTATTATAAAAATTAAGACTTCAGTAACTGTGGTTTAATGGTAAAGGAAATTGCTCAGTGCCACAAAGATAAGAAAAAAAATAGAGTTGGGATTTGAGTGAAAGACTTGAGAACTAGACTCCTTATGATTTAACCAGGATTCCATATGACAGATTTAATACAACTGTGTCCTTCTGTGACTCACGTAGAATCACAACGAACTGAATTCAAAAAACTTGTAAAAATGAATTGTATAAATCTACTTATCAGAAAGAGTGATTTTTATAACCATCTACCATATAAACCTTTCACTGTGACCCCAAAAATTTACTTGAATAAGAAAATCACACACACACACACACACACACACACACACACACACACACAGGCCAACTATCAAAAACATCAAAATGTGAGTAGGAAGTAAGAAATATTTGCAGAATTTTTTTGTCATAACATTAATTCAGTATTTCTACCAGTGGAAGTAGATGAGAAATGAATATATCTTCTTGCAATTTGAATTAAGGGATAACCTTGTCATTCTTTTTTAATGAAGATTGAACAAATATTTAAAGAATATTGGCTAGTGACTGCAAGTTATTAACTGTACTAGGCACCACATCATGACTGCCTGGGGATTTTCACTTCTTTTGTTCAACTCTGGTTCTGAGCAAACTCCTTTGGTGCTCAATTTCATTGATTATCTTGCCCTTCAGGCACAAAATAAGATTAGTCTATTTCTCCCTTCTCTTTTCTTTCCTCTCTATCCTCCCCACTCTTCATTGTATTCAATTCCACACAAACACCTCTTACACATTCCTTTCATTAAAACTCACAATGAGCAAACCATAGCAATAGAAAAGCCCTGATAAACCAATTAACACTAGGGTGTAAATTGCTGACAAAGGCTGCAATGTGTTAGGCAGTCAGAAATATTTGCGTATTAATAAACAACAGAGCTTTTCCTCCAAGAGTAAAGTTTTAATGAAGGAATTTTGTAATAGGGAAATAGGGACAAGCGGCTGTGAAAGTATGTACAAGGGCAGCTAATCAGTCTTGGAAAGCAAAGTAAACTTCCCAGAGAAGGCGATATTTGTAGACTGAATACCAATTAGTAAATAATACTGGAGCTGGAGAGGGGGAAAGAGGAGGAAAGTCAACCTTGCATTCCTGGGATAAACTCCATTTGTACCTGTTAAATTATCATTTTTATATATTATTAGATAGCTTTTGCTAAAATTCTATAAAATTTTTTATCTATAGTTATTGTTAGTCGTGGCAAAGCCATATGGGTTTAAAGCAGCTTCGATTCTTTCCTCATCAGAAGAAAAAATTCCACCAAGGGGCATGAGACAGCAGGAGAGATCAGGGCAAGTTCTAGAGCAGGAGCGAAACTTTATTCAAAAGCTTAGAGAAGGAACAAAGGGAAGTAAAGTACACTTGGAAGAGGGCCAAGCAAGAGGCTTGAGAGATCAAGTGGACTGTTTGACCTTCGACCTAGTGTTTTATATGTCGGCATGCTTCCATAGGCTTGGAGTGGACTGTCTGCGTGTGCACTGGTCTACTAGCATTTGGGGTGTGGTGTCACATGTGTAGTGTGTTTACTGAAGTTGCATGCATGCCAACCTGAGATGTTTTTCCCTTACCAGTTCAGTGTTCCTAGAGGAAGGTCATATACCTTCTCAATTCTGCCATTTTATCTCTTAGTGTACGTGATTGAGCCTACTCACCCAACTTCCACCATCTTATTAGGAAGCTGATCAGTTTCAGGTTTTCCTGTCTACTGGGAGATTGCCTTTCCCTGGGCTGTGACCAATTATTATTTTAGAGAGACAGATAACCGCCTGATTGTCACCTGATGGTGACATTGCTGGTGTGTGTCAGCAGTGGGGGAGTCCTCTCCTGCCCTGTTCATGTCTGATAAGCTACCAACTGTAACAGTTATGATAGCTGTTGGCCTGTAATTTTCTTTTTTTTTTAATGTTTCTGTCAAATTTGGGTATTTCAGTATTACTAGTCTAATAGTGGTCGCTTTAAGAGTTTGTAGTATACATTACCTTGTAACAGTCTGCCTTCAAGCATTGCACCACTTCACATACTTCATGGCTATAGCAAAGATCAAATGCATTCATACTTATATTTTTAACATGACCTGACACATCTTATCATAAGCACTCTTTGTTAATAAATAAATAATTTTAAAAATTACTTGCCATTCCCTCATAGAATGTAAGCTTCAGGAAAGAGGTATCTTTTTTGTTTTGTTTGATGTTACCTTCCAAGTGCCTAAACTATTTTGTTGAATAATTTTAATCAGTGGTCTTGTTTCTAAGTCATGGACAGGACTTAAGTGCTTAGGGAACAATCTGTTTTATAATTCCTTTGTTTGGATTCTTACTATCACTTATCATATAGTGATGTGGTGAAAATGAACTTAGTCCTGTCTCCAACCTGAAAAACCATATGTTTAAGAAAACTGAAATCTATAGAGAAGCTTGTTCTGTAAAAGAGAAGTTCTTTTTCTTGGCATGCTTTCCCTTGGGTTTATCTTTCCTTGGATTTAGCGTTCCTTACCTTTAAATATAGAGCTTGAAATCAGAGTGCATGCCAAGGCAAAAGGGTCTATTTTTGTCTAGTCCCCAAGTCTTTCTACTGTAATGCAGCGGACTCTGTAGTGTCAGGTGCACAACCTAAGTGACTCAAGTTCTAGTTCATTTTAAAAGATCACTTTTCCTTATCCTGTCCTCCTGCCCTCCAGCCCCCACCTTCCCACCAGGACTTCAGCCCACAGATAAATATATTATTGTTATCTGAATTAAACCTTGGAGGAGTCAGGGAAATCAATATGCCTCTGAAAAGTGATATAGGTTGTGCCTTAGATCACCAAAGGACCAGACACCAACAGTCTGTAGGTAAGCCAGTTTTTCAGTATAATTTTAATTACCCAAAGTCATTCAAGCAGTAGGTGGTCTACTTATTCCCTGCTAGTGGACGCAAAGGCAAGAGATTGATATCACAGATCCTTTTCAATTCTAGTTTTTGGAAGGGAGGAAGGGAGGAAAGAAGGAAGGGAGGGAGGAAGGAAGGGAGGGAGGAAGGGAGGGAGGAAGGAAGGAAGGGAGGGAGGAAAGAAGGAAGGGAGGGAGGAAGGAAGGAGGGAAGGAAGGAAAGGGAGGGTGAAAATGGAGGGAGGAAGGAGGTCAGAAAAAACACAGAGGGAAAACATGACTACAACAGCTATAATTTACTTTATAAGTTAAAAAAGCGTAAATGGTAAATTACAAGCTCAGATACTCTTGCAGTTCAACTGTTAGTCATTTAAAAATGCTTATGAGTCAAATATAGCTAACTGATAACAGATTGTCAGCATGTACAATTTTACTCTTAATCTTGCAACTTGGGCTTCTTTCCAGAGGTCTCATATTTTTAAAATATTATATACATAGGTGACTAGAAGAATGTGTTTAACTAAACATAATAACATCTTCAAGGGGATCAGCCAGGTGAGTTTAGTACTTTCTCAAAATTTAACTTACTTGTATCATAGAGGTAGAGTGAATCTGTGAGTTTAGTACTTTCTCAAAATTTAACTTACTTGTATCATAGAGGTAGAGTGAATCTGTGAGGGAGGTTGAGTGTGTGTGTGTGTGTGTGTGTGTGTGTGTGTGTGTGATGACTTTGAAAACAATTCTCATTACCAAGTATCACTACCTTATTTAAGCCATAGTTATTTTTCATCACTCATCTCTCAGAATCCATAAACTAAATATTGCGATTACGGCCCATGACCTTATGGTAACTTACTTATTGTTCTGCCAGCATCCTGCGTTTAGAACATTAGTCTCATTCGTGTAAGTACCACCTTCCTAAGCCAAGACTTCCATTAGGTTAAGATTAATGTAACTAATGAGCATCTTGTGCCCATGTTTAAAAACCTCCCCCCACCCTGTCATTTGTCCTCCCCCTTTGCGATCTGTCATTATGATGCAGTCAACTCTGAGATAATGGATGTCCGGCCAAGTTTAGAAATCCTATCACAGGACTGATTCTCCTTTCTTTCCTCCACCTCACCCCATTGGCCCTCAACCCCAATGAAAGCATTTATTCTTGTGACTTTTGATTAAGTGAATAATTAATCCTTTAAGAGCTACTCAGGAGGAGATATAACACTTATATAAAAGTTGCAAGCATTGACCTTAATTTATTCATCTTCCTGGCTATTCTCAAATCCTTTCTGTCTTATAGTTGGACACACTAATGAGAAGGAGAGTTACTGCTTCCTCCCAAACAAGCCTGACTAATTGGGAAGTTTACAAGATTATTTGTAAGGATTCTTTTCAAAAAGGGCTTGTCCAAGAAATGATCAAGAATTTGGTGAGATACGTACATTCTCTTGATTTATAACCCATTGAGACCTTAAAGTTACTTTGTCTATTTCTTTGCTTGAGTATCTATGGGCATAAGCTTCGCTTTAAAAAGCAGTAAATTAGAGAGCAATTGTATGTTGTCAAACTAATTATTTGATCTGATCTGATCTGATATAGTTAAGAGTAAGCACTTTCTGAAAATGGCATACAAATGTATAGCAATTCATTAAAAAGTCATATAATCTAGCTTTTGAATATATAACCCAATTTTTCTGGAAATAACTAAGCAATCTTATAACTTTGCTTTTTACAAGTCTTTCTCAAAACATATCCTCTCTTGCCTGTTTAGATATCAAAGAGTTCATATAAAAACTGTGCTTTCTTCAAAATGAAGAATCCAGACTGTCCTAGAATCTTTTCATGAACTCCTGATTTCTGGATCTAGTTATTTCTCTGGCAGAACTCAGGTGCTGGAATGGTAGAAGGGGAAAAGCAAGGGGGTCCTGTTAATACTTAAACAATTCTTGCCAGTTCTTACTTGCTCTGCCTCTCACTATAAAAACTCCTGGAACTAGAACTTACAGAAAAGGCTAAACTGTGTGTAGATTCAGAGTACAATTGAGGAAATTTAATAATTATCGTGAAGCATGACTTTTAAAATTGTACTTTAATTTCTGGGGTACATGTGCAGATCTTGCAGGATTGTTACATAGGTACACACATAAGCATGACATTTCATTGGGTATCTATTCCTGCAGGTCCTTATCACTCTACCAACCCCACCCCAATCTCTTTCTCTTTTTTTTTTTTTTTTTTTGTGACGGAGTTTTGCTCTTTTTGCCCAGGCTGGAGTGCAATGGCTCTTTTCTTCCACTTACTTAAAATCTTAATGTGAATTCAGGGTCAGTAAGACGCAGTTCAGACCTTAACCTATAGAATGTGGGGTTGCCTAATTAATGCATGGCTAAACATCTCATTGCTTTGATTGCATTACAGCTTATTGGGAGGAGGGTGTATTGTTCATAGTACTGGCATGGTATAGGTAATTAAGAAATATAGGCCTGTCACAGTGGCTCATGTCTGTAATCCCAGCACTTTGGAAGGCTGAGGCGGGCAGATCGTGAGGTCAGGAGTTTGAGACCAGCCTGGCCAACATGGTGAAACGCGTCTCTACTAAAAATACAAAAACTAGCCAGGTGTGGTTGTACGCACCTTTAATCCTAGCTACTCAGGAGGCTGAGACAGGAGAATTGCTTGAACCTGGGAGGTGGAGGTTGCAGTTAACTGAGATCGAGATACTGCACTCCAGCCTGGGCGACAGAGTGAGACTCTGTTTCAGGGGGAAAAAAAAGAAAGAAATATATGTATTTAATTGACTAGTGAAAAATATGGAAGATCCATTGGACTTAGCAGAGTGAAAGATACAATACTTTCTATTTGTTTTTCCATCTCATGTCCTTATAATACTGCTTGGCCTTTGTGAAGTGATAAGCTCATAGTGGCACAGTTGTCCCTTGGAATATGTGGAGGATTGGTTCCAGGACCCATGCAGTACCAAAATCCAGGGATGCTCAAGTCTGTTATATAAAATCTCATAGTATTTGCATTTTATGTCCATCATCCTGTGTAACTTAAATCATCTCTAGGTTACTTATGTAAGCAATAAAATGTAAATAATGGTTATACTATATTGCTTTTTATTTGCATTTTTATCATAATTTTTATCATTTTTTTCCCAAGTATTTTAGATCTATAGTTGGTTGAAGTCCTGGATGTGGGGACCCATGGAGACAGAAGGCCAACTGTACACAGTCAGAAGAAAGCACAATGCAGTGGGTTTCTCTGCAGGCTCTAGATCTTCAAAACAGCATAAACAGTAGGAAGGAAGAAAAATGTATTGTGGTGAAAAGTAAATCATGTTAGCCTGGTGTCTCTTTGTGCTGTGAAATGTTTCCTGTGATTCTACTTGTATATTATGCTTTATATATATTTCATATATTTGTTTCAAGGTTGCTTTAATTTTCAGAGTAGAAAGCAATAAAATGAAGAATAGCTGATTTCAAATTTTCTTTTAGCTTACTGAAGGTAAAAGCACAATATTGAGCTTATAATTTCAGGACTGTAATTGTGTTATTGGCAATCTGAAGATGTATATTCAAGTTTTATCAAACTGTTAGGCCTCTGACCAGACTTTTTTTAAGAAAATGCCATCCATTTGTAAATCAATTAAATTAATGGCTCAGTATGTCTTCTGAATACTTGGCAGTGCTTTTATGAACACCCAAGGATAAACATTTTTAAAAACACTATTTTTCAATATAAATACATTAATAATTCCTGTAACGTTAGAGGGCCTTCTCTTTAAGCTAAAAATATCAAGAAACCAAGTCCACAAATAATGTATATTTTTATTTTGAAGTGACAGGATGTAACCAATAAAAAAATTCCCGCCTGCCTTTTATTATTCAAGAGTTGCTTATATTTTAGTGTAGACTTTCACAATTCTGTGTGCATAATTTCAGTTTGATTTTTCTCTGGGAATTTTTTTTGTCCCAGGCTGCCTGCCTGGATATGAAATTATACATTACATCTGATAAAAGATTGATGATTTCCATCTAAACTCTTTAGCCTGGTTATAACAGAATTCTCCTAGCTTTACACTTCTATTAGTTCATTGGGTTCACAGAGTTGCCTTATGAGATTAGCAATAGATACTTCCTAATATTTTAAAAGGGAGATTTTTCTGGCAATTCAAGAATAAGAACCTAAAATGGATTAGATTTTTCTACAACCCATGAAATGTCGGACCACATACAGAACCACACTGTGTACCTCAACCTACTACATCACTTTTTTTTTTTTTGAGATGGAGTTTCACTCTTGTTACCCAGGCTGGAGTGCAATGGCACGATCTCGGCTCACTGCAGCCTCCGCTTCCTGGGCTCAAGCAATTCTCCTCCCTCAGCCTCCCGAGTAGCTGGGACTAGAGGCACATGCCACCATGACCAGCTAATTTTTGTATTTTTAGTAGAGACAGGGTTTCACCTTGTTGACCAGGATAGTCTCAATCTCTTGACCTCATGATCCACCCGCCTTGGCCTCCCAAAGTGCTGGGATTATAGGCTTGAGCCACCACGCCCGGCCTACATCACTTTCTGAATAAGAGGTATAGCTGTCATTTTATCATTTAATCTTCTACTTTTCCTCTGTATTTCCTTGCTCCATTTGCATATGTGTTGGCGTGAATATTCAGTTTCCCTGCAGATCATATTCAATATTAAGAGTTTCTCAGTTTCACATCAGTCACAAGAAACTGTTCTGCAGATTAAAACTTTCCAACGTGTATAATGGATATTATCATAGGTAATTGATTTGTTATTTGTAAAGATGGTTCTGGTCCCTTGAATTTGTTTCAACTTTTACGTCCTAGTAGTGGGTTCTTTATGTGTGCAGAGGCACTAGTAAGGTCCTAAAGACATGCAGGAGAATGAGATGGAAAACTATGTCTTCTTTATCCTCAATCTCATACCTTTTTCACTTTTGGCAAATTTCAGTTCAAGAATCTTCAAACCTACCTGATCAGTATCACTTTTAATGTTTCAAACTATCATTTTTCAAGCTTTTTCCCTAGAATTTCTGATTTAGTGGGTTTGGAATGAAACTTGAAATTAGGAAGACCAGAACTATCATAGATTTCTTCATCATGGCATTTTCAGTCACAGTATTATTCTCAGTCCTGGGCATAGTGGTTGTTGAATAAATGTTTGAACTAAATTAGTGAATGAGAAATTGCAGTATTTATCTACTCATCAAGCATCAAGTGTTTGGCCTACTATTTTTCCAGTTATTTAAAAATCAAGTAAAATACCAAGGAAAAAAGTTTGATATGACCAGTTTCTTGGCCTTGGAGTAGCTACCCACATTAAAGGTTTAAGCAACATCTAAAGGTAGCATTCAATTAATTATCCAAATGCTGAGTCAAAGTACTACATTTGTTCAGAGAAAAAGAAAATCTAAAAGGACAGAAAAGTTACACTCATTTATTAGTATGCTATTACGGAGTACCTCCTATTTCTGAGGTCAGTTCTGGGGAGTCAGAGATGAATAAGGCAAAGTCCCTGATCTTTAGAAATTCTTAGGCTAGTATAAGATAAGCATTTAAATAAATCAATAATGCTATGACATCAAAAATATTTTATGGTGATGGTGGTGGTGTTCAAGGAGAGATTCATAGAGGAGACAGAGCTAGAGATGAATGATGTTATTTTTAGAGGCACAAGGTCACTTTTACTTCAATATTTCTAGTGCTTAGATACCAAGTAATTTTACCCACAAACAAAAGTTTTCCTCTGCTATGAAGCTGGGGTAAAGCTGCGGGATTTAGAAGGTGACTTAAGCATTATTATTCTTAGCTTTATAGGTTTAGAAATGTCAGAGATGGGGCTCAATATTCTAAACTCGTTTACATAAAAAAGTTATTCCATCACCTCTAAAGATTTTTTGGAGTATAGTTTTAATTCAATTGTAAACAAGGTGACTCCATTTTGAAAGGGATTTATAATGCCACGGTTGTGTCTTAACACAATTCCTTGCTAATTGAGAAAGGTAAGAGATTTAAGGGGTCAGCAAATTATGTGACAATCAATAATTATGAGGTGAGGAAATGTAGTCCAAGAATGGATTGAAATAATGGAACTTAATGGGACTTCAACAAGTTAGGGGAAACTTTATCTTTATACACAGGAAAGAACGAATCCTGTTGTTTTTAGTTGGTGCTATGGCACACACTTTTAGAATATTATTTTTAAAGCACTTGATTTAGCATTCCCAAAATTCCACTACTAAAAACTCACTGATCCTAACTTCCCATGCAGGATGGGCTTCATATGACATGAGGAAAAATACAAATGCACCCTGACAAATGTCATGCTAGTTGGGGACTGGATTAAACGGAGAAATAATGTAATACCACCTCAGAAGTAGAAATACTTTTTAAATGGAGTTCATTATAAAAATATTAGTATTGTGTATGTGTGAGGGATGCTTTATGGAGTAGTGAGAATGCATTACTGTATTTGCCAATTTAACATATTAATTATGTGGATGTAGTCTATTTTCCTCAAGACAGCTTGCCCGGTCTTGAATGAAAGCAGAATATTTACTTAGCAAGTTTTACTTTTATTTTGTACTCTTGTTCTTATTCTAATGTTCTTAGAACATTAGCTAGCAGAAATAAATTAGAGTAAGATAAGAATGCTTTACACGGACACAGGTTATCAAGAGAGGCTCTTAAGTCTTTATTTCTGCATATTTTAAAGAATAAAATTGACTGGTACATACAGAGTGTGACAGAAGATAAGACAGACTGTGTATGTCCACTGACATAATGTTGGGGGTGGTATTAAAGTAAGCTGAGAGAGTTTCCATTTTATTCTGTAAATAAGTGGGGAGTGTCTGAATGTTTCTGATGGGGGATGGGGGATGACTGAAGCTGTGCTTTAATTGTATCATTTTTATTAAGACAATATTAATATCTCATTTTCTATAATTTATAACATTATTATAATAAACTATTCTTTAAATAACATATAAGAAATCATCACAATTAAATATTTCTGAAGTTCAATTACAATCATTTAAATATAGCCTTATTGGCAGTAATGAAGAGTTGAAGTTTTCAAATAAGATCTCTAACATCTAAGCAATAGAGACCTGTTGGAAAATGTGCTTCTAAGATAATTAAAACTATGCTATAGCCTGGTTTTTTCCCCTACATTCTGACTTTTTAACACAGTTTTAGATTCGGATTTATTTTTCTTATAGGAAGTCTCAAATTATTTAAGAAGAATAATAGTAGTCCTACATTAATGGGAAAAGAAGAAGTTAAACGTGAATCACTTTGAGGCTAAAAGAAATGGTTGTATTCTTCAGTAATGATGCTTTGTTCTGCCTTGTAGCATTTGTAATGAGCATATACTGATTTCTGCCCACAAATATATGCCATTTTTGCTCCCATAAAATACAGCCTTACAGGGATAAGAATTGCAGAGGCCATAGCAGGGAAATGAAATTCAAGTGGCCGTATAGTTCTGCTTCCTGCAGAACTACACCCCCAGAATGCACATTAGGAGTCTGCTGACGTTAGGGTTGTGTTCGTGCATACAAAGCACACTGGTGTGCTGTGAAATAATCTGAGAAAGTACTTCCATCTGCACAGCCACTTTTAAAAAATCAATATTTGCTTGACTTTTAACAGAAAAGCTTGAATAGAAAATTTGAGGCAGAAAATTATCATTATTTTCAAGTTAAAACTAGAAGGGAGAAGCATTCCCCCTTTTCGTTAATTGTGGTATTTTGAGGTCATATTTGAAATAATGTGGTCAAGCGAGAGGACAGCTCTAGATTCTCTCTAAAATAAAGGAATGATATTAAAAATCCTTTGCATTAATCAGGCAGAATCATGGTATGAGAATGAACATGATCTGCAACAGCTGTTGTTCCTTCAGCTACTGTCTTTAGTACCCTTAGTGGATGCCCTGGGATGGAAGGTTGCCATTAGAACCATTACTCTCAAGGTAAGGGAAGTGCCTGGTTCAATTGTTAGCACTAAGTAGGTCACTGATCCATCTCTACCTCTAAAGCCACATAAGGAAAAGCAAAGAACTGGATAATCACGGCTTGTTCAAACTGCATAGGCTCTCATCTAAATAGGGAAAGGAAAATTGGCAGGCTAAGTGCTTTGCTTGTTGTATGATGTAACTTTTAAACATGGATGCATCTTGTCTCAGGAAGAGAGGGAGAGAAAGCGAGAATTTTAATATCAGTTTTCCAATATAAGTGAATGGAGTGCACAAGAAAGTATACCCCTGTATTTGGCAATAATACTTTGATCTTGGGAATTTCCAGTATGGATAGGTGACTCATGATATAGCAGCTTAAATGTATTAAGTCAGATCAGTTTCTTTAATAAATAAATTGATCAAGCATATATTGATTATTAAGGGATATCTGCGATGTAAATATTTTTAATGTAATACAGGTAGTTTGAAAGTGCTACTTTCATTACACAGCTAATCAATTGATTATTTCCTCATATAACAAAAATAGTTCTATGTGTATTAGCATTCAGTAACACATGCAAGGAAATGAAAGTAAATATGTACAGAAATTATATTAACTGCAGTGCTAACTACATGTCCTGAACTACAGAGAAATATAATAAATCCACTGTTTCCCTATAATAATAATAAAAACACAGAAAAACAAAAAACAAGTCAAAATCAATAGGTAAAAAGAGATTCACCAAACTGAAAAATCGGAAAGAGAAAGTGAAATATCCTGAAACTTGGCTGGAAGGGATGTAGGATACTTGGTCAATAACAACATATTTGCCAGAAAGTGAAATTGCTGAAAAGGATGCTTTCAACCCTACAGAACAACCTTATTTTGAGGGTGCAGTTGAGTTCAACAAACATTGTTATTGATGAAAACATTAAGCACATACTGCCTTTGAATGATGGTATGGTTCTGTGCTTTGCTTTTAATTATAAAATATAAAGTCATTTGTTTACTCTTTGCCAGAAAATTGTTGTGGCTAAGAACATAAACTAGATCAGGCTCCTTGGATTCCAATTTTTTATTTGTTTCTTAGAAGCTGGTACCTTTAGTGAAGTCTTACTTTTCCCATGCTTTGGTGTCTTCATCAGTATAATAGAGAAAATAGCACCTGCTTCATTGTTATCATGATTAAATAAGATAAATATAAAGTGCATGGAACAGTGCTTGGAACATAATTGTCCGAAAAGGTTCAACAATTATTATAAGCCCAATGTTCTATAAGTGAGTTGTATGAGTCTGCTTGTAAAGTTCTTATTCTAGGACTTTGGAAAAATTTACTAATTTATGTAACAGCTTATTTTCTTCATCCTTTAAAGATGGATTACATCTGTGTGGTACAATATGTGGCTACTGAATACTTGAAATGTGACTGTTCTGAATTATGGTATGCTGCAAATATAAGATGCATACCTGATTTTGAGGACTTGCTACCCTCAAGAAAAGAACATAAAATACATCCTTAATATTTTTATATTTGTTGCATGTTGAGATGACAATATTTTGGCTATTTTAATTAAATAAACTATATTATGAAAACTAATTTCACCTTTAGCCTTTTTACTTGTATTAATATGGCTGCCAGGAAATTCAAAATTAAACATGTGGTTAACATCACATGTGGTTCATAGGTCTCTATCCAACAGCACTGGTTTAGAGAATATCCAAGTCTTTCTATCTCCAATGGACTAGAACTCTATGATTCTACTTTCAGTTAGGAGATATTAGTCACATATTTTTCTAAATAAGGCAGAAAAATCAAGAGGGCTAAATGTAAGTGTTCTTTACAATCACTCCTATCTCATATTTCCTGTTTGAAATTTTAGGAAATTCAGTTTGTGAAATCACCAGCCCATAATTAAAGTTAGAAATGTCAGGTTTCAATTTCCAGAATCTCCCACTGCTTTTCACATTTGTAAGACAAGCATTTGTAAAAATCTTTTTCAAAGATTCAGTCAGCCACATTTCTTTTGGTAGAAGAGTACATCAACACCATCATACTATGTTCTCCTTAAGAAAAAAGTTTGTTGTTTATGTGGATGTAAATTTCATTAGAAATATTCAGCATATAGGAAAGTTCTATACTTAGTAAAGACACCTGGATCTTTTATAGCTTCTCGAACAGCAAGAGAACACCCTTTACCACACTTGTTTCCTGAACCTATAATGAAACTTCAGTTGACTAGAAAATTAAGATTTTTTTCTTAAAAAATTACAGGATGGATATCAAGAGGAAGTTGATAATATTAGTGCGTGCTACTTTTAAATGCCCCTTTTCTCTTTCAACCTGGCAAATACCTTGATAGCTCCCAACATCCAGTGTTAGCATTTATCCAACAGTTATTTATTGAGAAAATACTTCATATCATGGACTGAGAATCATTGCTGCTCTCTTTACCTAACCTACCTCAACATCTAAGCCATTAGCCAGTCCTGTCAATTCTCAATTTAAAAGTTTTCTAAAACTTACCCCAAATCTACACTCTTCCTTCTATTCTAGCTTCTATTAACCTAGACCCAATCACTATCATTTCAGACCTGCAATTAAATTATTTAGACTGCTTCCAATATTGCCTTTCTACATTCTCCGCAAAGAAACAGTGGTAAAGTCACTTAAAATGAAAATTAAATCATTTGCTCCCTTGCCTAAAACTGCTCATCTACCTTAAAATGAAATCTCAGCCCCTAATCGTGACTTTCTATGGTCTCACCCATCTTTCCTTCCTCGTGTTCATTACATAATACTTTCCTTGTAATTCAAGTTTTAACTCAAACTTCAGAAACCTTTCTTGGCCACATTATATAGAGTTGTTTCTCAGTCGCAGTCACAAAATGCTGTTATAATTCAATTACAGAAATTATCACAAGCTGTCAATCAGCCACATTTCTTTTGGTAGAAGAGTACATACCATCATACTATGTTCTCCTTAAGGAAAAGGTGTGTGGTTTATGTAGCAGTAAATTTCATTAGAAAATTTAGTATACTGGAACGTTCTACTTAGCAAAGACATTTATTTGTAACCTTCATGTCTCATCTCCTCAAGCTGATTTTAAAAGATTGTACAATATGGACCAAATGCATATATTAAAAAATATATCAAATATATTTTTCTCTCTCAACTAGAATTAAAATGCCTGGAACTAAAAATCTGGCATATTTTGTTCAAAGCCATAAGTCGGTGCCTAGAGTAATGCCTCACATGTAAGTAGGAATTCAATAAATGTTGTTGACTGAATATTGAATGCTCCTTCGGTCTTTTGTCTTCTCAGTTGTCATACTCCCTTTTATCTCCACTTCCATAGAAAAGGTTCTTTCTTTTTTATCTAAAAGTTTTCAGTAGCTCTATATTTATTGTAAGCCCTTCAAATTCAATCTTGGTATTATTGCCAAACTCTTATTCTAAAAAGCAATGTTTTAAAGTCACTGTCGCCTCTAACATATGTCAATAATTCTTCAGTAGATACAGAAAAAGTTAAGCTTGCCTACATAGCACAAAATAACTATGAATATGCTAAAACTCTCCACAAATTTCTTTTCTTCCTTGTCTACTTGCCAAATTTGTTATCTTTACTGACATTTGAGATTCAGTTTCATATGTTAATTATGCTGTCAAGACTTTTCTAATGTCTGTTATAGATTTTGGTTCAATCTTTCTTTAGTGACATGGAACATTATGGATATCTCTATCACATAGTATATATATTATGGTTGTATTGTACTTATTTCATCTATAGCTTTATCTCATTCCCCAAATTATGTTCTGGGTATTTCTTATAGTTTTATTTCACTTGCTAGAATATTGTCTTAAGTTTAGGGGCCATATCTTCTGCTTTTTTGTGTAGACAACTGTCTTTTAGGTTAGTATGTTTAGATTGCATTTTAACATTACATGAACATGGCCTGAATTTGTCTTCCTAGTTCCAACCTAGAGGCATACACTATGGTCTGTAATCATCTTATTTTCTTGATTGGAAAGATGGAGGTGCTATCTAATGATAACGTTGAAAGAATTACATGAGTCAACAGACATGAAGGATAGTACTTAAAATCAGATTTTGATCCTGTCTTTGCTAATGATGAGTAACATGCATAATTCATTAAGCAAAAAGTCATTTTATTAACATACAATTTGATTGCAATATAGTTGTATAAAAGTCCTGAAGTTAGGATTACACTTGTGTTTTAATGTCAGATACTGACCAAGAGAGCCAGCAGCTTTTCTCCCTCCTGCAGCTTCTCTGGCTTTTGTCTCTGGCTTCTTTGAATCAATTGAAGCAATGACTTATCACAGAAGATCAAAATACTTAAAATTAGAAAAAGATAACAAGGCAGGTGATAAAATATTTTCCTTAAATGATTTACTGAATATAGTTTATGCCGAAAGAGGAGCATTTTCTCAACATTAGGAAGATGTATTGTCATAAATTGTCTTGAAAAGGTAATCAAGTATGTTTTATAAATATTTTTAAGGTAAAGTCTATCCTGACCATTTAAATTTTTTCAAATCAACAAATGCATTGCTTATTTGGGCAAATTTATGACTTTTATGATCTAAGTGATAGAATATGTATATTATCTGAAATCTTATAGACTATTGAAGATTTGTTTGACTGTCCATTTAATCCACTTATTAACCCAAATTATGAATTTTATTGGATACTATGTGTAATCAGGACTGGAAGCTTAACTTATTTTTTTAAATGCATTTATTCTGAAACTGATAAAAAGTAAGATAAACTTAGAAATAAATGGCAAGCACCTTTATCTCAGAGTCCTATATGTATCCTTCCTCTCAAATAAAAGAAAATTTATTCTCTAAACTAGTTACCCATATTTCATTGTCATGCTCATCCTACAGACTAAATTGAAATCATACTCTGTACATGTTTAATTTCATTATTTTTCTATATAATATTTCAACTGAAATAAAATGGTGGTAAAGATAATTTTTCACTGAATACACTCAGTGTGCTCAAAAGCCTATTTACAAAGCGTGAGGTTGGGTCAACCCTGATGAACTTGATGGCTTCACAGACATACTTAGAGATGCTGAGAGCTTTCTGGCCTGTATCACCAAGAAGTCTATTAATCAGAGCTTATTCTTTCTTAAAAAAAAAAATAGCAAGACTCTCTGTTATGTTTGGACAGCCCACAAGCAAGACACGTCTCCTTAAGATATGAAATCCCAGTGTACATAAATTAACAACTGTGCCCAGAGCTAGAATGAAGATGTGTTTTAATTTCTAAAACATCACCAGTATTTGAGTGAATCATCTTCTATAAGGTGCTAAAAGCATATTATTAGCATCACATACTAACAAAAAGAAAGATGAAGTAGCAAGCATGGTTAGCTCAGGCCATTGAGACCATTCACATCTACAATACGCCTGTACTGGGGATCAGCTGCACCATCTGGATCTGTAATATGCACAGGCCAATACAGAGTATTTTAAAATAAGATCCTGTAATTTTAGAATCTTGTTCTAAAATAGCAATTTGTGAAGATATCCAGCTGGAGACATCCAGTGAATTTCAACTAAAATGAGCAGTTTGGCGAAGACATCATAAAGCAAGTTAACTCAAATTGTTTTCCAAATCTTTGTTGTATCAGTTGGCCCTGATATTGGTAAGAATTATGTGTAGTTTAGATAGACAATATCCTGTCACTTTTAAAGATGGATTCTCTACCGCACATGCCTATTTTCCATTTGCACAAACACACCCAAATGGTTCTCTAGAATCACAGCAAACATAAAAAATGTTTTGGCAGCAATCTCTCATCAGTACTGAATTTCTCCTTATCCCTTTTATTAAAAAATGTTTTCAGGGTCTTGTTGCCTTGAATGAGCCGAGAAATTAGCTCATGACCTTTTCTGATAACTATGCCAGCTAAAAACTAATCTGACATATGGAAATGAAAGCCTCATTACTTCCTTAAAGTTCCTTGGTGTGGATCTTTATAATTTACTCAGTGAGAAAGACTGAAATTGAAATTCTTAAAAGATTATTCTTTTAATTAATCCCAAGACTCGCCAAGTCTGGTTTCTAGAACCATTATCATTTCAGACAATTGTACTTAATTCCATAGTAAGTTAATGACTGTTATTCACACTTGATGAAGGCTTTGAAGGAATAATATAATAATATATGTAATATATTATATATAACAATAAGAGTATATAAATATTTTAAGCAGACAAAAAACTATATCTAGCTTTCTTACAGATATATTTTTAATCTTAAACTCTTTTCATCTGCAGAGAACACTTTCAAGTAGCATGGATGTGATGGCAAATGGTGCTAACTGACTGCTGTCATTACATAAGTTGTTAATTTTCCATTGGTTAATAACACGTAATGATAGTGAAAATCAGGGCCACAGATGGATACTTATCCACGTCAGGAAACACAACTGAGTTTAATTTAACTACATAGGGAGTAAATGCCAGGGACACCCATTTCCCCAGGAGAATTGGGAGGTGGGTAAGTAACTTTTGTATGTGATTACTGAAAAGCATTTATTATCTGGCATGACTGTGGTAATTGATTTTTTTATATTTAGAAACTCTACATGACACAGAGAAATGTACTTGACATTTTTACCTTAAAACCAATACAGAATATTCATCTTAGAGTGAGCCGTACAACAGAAGTAATGTTGTGGAAACAACAACACACACTAAAAGACTGTGAGTAAAAATAATCTTTCATCCCCATATTCCTGTTAAACTTTACATGGTTTCTGAGAAAAGCATTTCTTTTCTTATTTTGTTGAGGAAGATAGCAAAGGAAAAAAATGTAGAGCTCGTGTATTATATAATGTAGCTTTTTGGAAATCTGAGACCCTTTTTTAAAGAAGCTTTCAACAACATAAGTGTGTGCTGCTGAATATTAGCAATATTGTACATTAATGCTCAATTTGGTAGAAAGCTGTAGCAGTGACATGATATTTGAGGTGATTATTTCTTATTGACTTCTCATATTACCTTTCCTACCTCATTGCAGCTCTACTACACATGAAACCTGTGGTCTGTCTAAACCAGACCCTTGAGACATTCTGAGCATGTTACTTTCCATGATTTGGTTTGTGCTATTTCATCTATAGGTGATTTGCTTCTTGCTCCAACTGCTAATTTCAATCCCATCAATTCTTTAAATGTTTCACAAACCTAGCTCTTGGTTCTTTGTCTCTAAATTTTATGAAAGGAAGTTGAGAGACAAAAAAAAATCTAGGAGTCTAGCTTTCAAAAGAATTATTTATATCCTCATTCCTCCTTCACTTGGAAAAAAATAAAAGCCACAGCAAGTATTGAAAGAAGTAAATTCATAAGGTTACCAGGATGTAAGCTAGTCTGTTTACAATGGAAAAAAGAAAACCTATATCAGTCTCTTCACATGCTCATATATCTACAAATGTTATCATATATCTTCAGAAAGCATATTGTAAAAGTCAGGAACAGATTTTTTTTTTATGAATAAGTTAACACCTTTCAGAAAAAAGGCTCAAGGCTTCATAAATTTGGGAGCTTATTATAGACAAGGTTGTCCTGTTTCTTGCGGCTGTTAGTTGGTTTGTTAGTGTTTATTTTATCTCGCAAAGCAAGTATTGATTTTTGTTAGTTTGTTTTTACTGTGGTGTTTGGTATACTTAGCCATAATGAAGGCAGAGAGGTCACTTTAGCTTACTCAATGTTTAGAGCTTTTCTTACTTTATTAACCTTTTTAAATTAATCATGAGGACTATTATTTTCATTGATGTTTTGAAAATTGTTTTGCCCTGATTAAAGTTCTTGAAATGGCAACATGGTACTTTTAAAGGGTTACCCAAAGAGTTCATAACCAGATTTTGCACTCTGTCATGGCAGATGTGTGCCTATGGGATGCCAGATAGATGAGAGGTATTAATCAGTAGCTGGGCATGGTGGAGACAATAATGGAATGCACCTGTGCAATTAATGTAGTAAAAATGAATCACGTAATATGAATATATATTCTTTAGAGGCAATTATCCTTTGAGGTTCTGATCAAAGCCTCCATAAATAGCTTTCTATGCTTTGCTTTGTACCACACATCTCTACTATCCTGGCCACAACTGGTGTGATTGAGCACTGCACCCTTCTCCAAATACAGGCTGGTCCATAGCTTCTTACAACACATTCTTTTTAATGGGAGTTTTCACAACTGATTCGCTACTAACTATGAAGCAAATAAGTCATTTATCTTCTGCACCTTTTGTGATTAAAAACAGTGAGACTGGGGCAGAAGAGTTTCCTAGCAAAGAGATACAAAAAATCAGGAAGCTTTCAAAATCATGAATGAGTAGAAACATAAAGCTAAGTGAAAGTAAGACAAGTTACTTAGAAGTGGCTGGAAGAGCATAAACCGTAGAGACAAGAGTTATTGTGTTTCTATGCAAGCAGGAAATTTGTGCAAAGACCTGCTGAGATACATTCTGTGCTGATACATGGCCTTTCATCCATGGAAAATGTGGGAGTGAGGCCACTGCAATGATACTTTTCCTTCTGTAGATATTCTTATCCATTAACTTCATGTGCTCTGATTCTCCTCTCTGTCACCTTAAAGAATTGATGATAAGAACAGAATTTAATTTACTCTAACAATGTTAAACTTCTGCACTGGATCCAGGATAAAGTGCCATTCTATTAGTCAGTATACTTATTTAATAAACAGCTATTTACTTACTCATTCAATTATAACTAACCACTGAATCACTCAATAATAAAGAGCCTACTGAATGGCATAAACAGAGGTTAAAAGTTTCATTCAGTTTTTATGCTTAAGGTATAGGACACAGATAAGGAAACAGATACATACTGTGGGAAATGGTAGTATGTTGAAAGTTGACATAGACTGTTAGAAGAATACATACAATGGGACACAAGCCCATCTGAAGAGTGATGGAAGCATTTCTGGAGCAGACAACACTAAACTTATCCTAAAATGACATATAATGGTCACTCAGTTGAAAAGGGGAAGTAAATGATTTCAAGGAGAGAAACTACTGTAGAAAATCAGAGATGACAGCATGGCATGATTAAGAAATGGCAAAGAATTGTACTGCTGGGGAAATAAAAAGATACCAGAAAGATTGAACTGCAAGAAATAAGGCTTGATAGGTAGTGAAGAGCCGTGGATGACAGTCATGTATGTCATCCTCATGAGAAATAGGAAGGAAGCACAAGAAAGATTGGTTCATATACAGGAACACTTTTTTACCTTGTACATTAAGAAAACTACATTACTAACTTTCATTCGAAACAAGTTAAAGCCAAAGCTTTGCAGATCTTATGCAAGATTACATCATTTGAATTAATCTAATAGAAACGTTTATGAGTTGTTAGTTAAAAATATGTTTTAAAGAATGTAAAATTTATAAATACTTAAGATTAGAGCATTTTTCAAACATTCAAAGTGTCTAGATCTGCAACGTTTCACAGTGGTCCATCTTTCAGGAGAAAGTCTATACTTGGCTTCAGCGAATCCATCTCTCAATGTGTGCACAGTTTGTAGGTAAAGATGTGTATTTTGGGGGTTGATTATAATATCATTGGTGTTTATTGCCCACAGCAAAGCTAAGAATCATACTGGGTCCAATATTCCATCTCCTCCTCGTCTTTCACATGCAGCCTATCAAATGTTCTAGAATTCACTTACGCAAGAGGCAGCCCATTTCATTATTTTGCAACACTGATTTCTAGGAAATCTTAGATTTCCCCTTTTGCATTTAATTTGTGTGAAAACATTGACCTCATCTGTGACCCAGCAGGGGTTCTTAAATCCTGACTTAAGAACCACTGCTCAGGTTTTTTTCTTATTGTTTTGATATCTTTGTATCTCAAGTGTGCAGAATTAGGTTATCTTCCCCTCAATTCTTGGCACATTATTATTATTAAGTGGTGGAAGTGTCCTCCATTCTTTATTGTTTATTTTGATATGTTTCTCCTTTAGCCCTATTCCCATGTCTCCCACTTCCATGTGTTCTTAGATGTGATTTCTTGAAAATAGTGTTGTTTTATTTTTTATGTAATTCTAATGTACACAAATAATGTTTCTTATTGATTTTATTCTCATTCTTAACTTTTTATTGCCATTATAATTTTATCATATATCATATTACTTAATCTAATGTATGATATTTCATATACTATAATGATATACTTCATATATGATATGATAGGCATTTGTCAATAATAGAAGGCTCCCATTATGTACAGATCCCAGATTACTTAACTTTTATCCTAAAGATAAATATCAAGGTTGTCACTACTTCTTGCTACAATAAGGTTACCTGTAGATCAGGGTGAGAGTTATTCTCCTGGATATAGGATTGTTGAGACAAAAAGTATATGTATAGGGTGTGTGAACTAATTACTGATTTTTTTTCTCCAGAATGGGTGCACAATTCATACTCCTACCTGTTGTCAACTTTGAAGCCATGGTCGAGTGCATACTTTATTAAAGTATAATCTTGAATTCTACTAATTGGCATAAGGCATGACCTTTAACCTAAAGACCTTAAAAATTATTCTCTGCATGGAAACTATATAACATATAGAGGAAATCACTATGTAGTATATAGAGGACATCACTATATAATATATAGAGGACAAGATAGAAACATAAGAGCGGGTGGGCACATTATGACCTCAGGACTGAATATGACCCATTCTATTTTTGTAAATAAAAATTTATTTTAACACAGCCACACCCATTCATTTGTTACTTGTGGCTGCTTTTGTAGTACAATGGTGTGAATTGAGCAAGTTGGGACAGAGAATGACCCACAAAGTTGAAAACATTTACCTTTTTTTAAAAAATAAGTTTGCTGATCCAACATATGTGAATATAAAATATCTTCTATTAATCATATGTGAGAGTCCTTCACCCAGAAACTACTCCCAGAAAAATTATTTGCCAATGATTTTCTTTACTTAAAAACAGCAACGATAAACATTTATATATCACTCTATAGTTTACAATGTTATTTTTATATTCCAGTTTCCTTAGGTAAACCATTCATGCCATTTTTATGCCAATGTATTTTTGTATGTATTATGAACCAAGCATATTGCTTGACACTACAGAGTCCCTAGTCCTCTGTTAGCAACCTGAGGAAAAAATACATATTCTATTAATCTCAATTCTTCTACATCTAAGTCAGTCTCCTCTTGTTCTCTCCTCAGTGCAAATGGAAAACTTCTGAGTCCTCTAGAGATCACAAAATATTTGTTAAGCACTCCTCATTTTCTTTTTTTTTTTTTTTTTTTGAGACGGAGTTTCGCTCTTGTTACCCAGGCTGGAGTGCAATGGTGCAATCTCGGCTCACCGCAACCTCTGCCTCCTGGGTTCAGGCAATTCTCCTGCCTCAGCCTCCTGAGTAGCTGGGATTACAGGCACGTGCCACCATGCCCAGCTAATTTTTTTTTGTAGTTTTAGTAGAGATGGGGTTTCACCATGTTGACCAGGATGGTCTCGATCTCTTGACCTCGTGATCCACCCGCCTTGGCCTCCCAAAGTGCTGGGATTACAGGCTTGAGCCACCGCTCCCGGCCACTCCTCATTTTCTTAAGCATCAAAGCTTTAAGATACCTAGAATTCATTATTAGGCTAATATTCTGAAATTCAAAAAGCCCTGAAAGAAATGCTTTTGCTTATTCAGTAAAGAGCAAAAACCTTAAGCTGACCTGAATTGATGTGAGGCTATTCCTGGACTTTGTTTATCCCATCTGTTGTAAATGTACATATATTCTATTCCATATTTGTATTTGATTGTAGTGTACTACCCATGACACATTGAGGATACAACATTAGTTAAGGCAAATACATATTATACATCTTAAAGTCTGAAATATTCTGAATTCTAAAAGAAAATCCAGTCCCAAATTTTTTGAACATCGAGATGTGACTTGTTGATGCAGGGAAGGGAGCTGAAGTAGAAATTACTTTACACTTTCGAGCTGAGTAGCGCAGGGCGCAGCCTGGTGCCCTCCCTTCCTCAACGCTGACCACCCTCCCCCACTTTACCCATCGTACACCCCTACAAACACACGTCCATACACACCAAAGAGAAATATTGACAAATAAATGGGAAATATAAGATTTAGAGTGAGTATTTGTTAGAGCTGATTACCGGTTTGAGGATGAGATCCATTTTTGAAATCTTCTACAACTTTCCTAAAGTTTCTTAATAAGTACGGGAAAAAAATGTTTACTATATACTAGATACAATGCCACCTCCCAAACAGTTGCAGATGTGTGTTTGCACCTGGAATCCCTTCTTATTGGTTGAGACTAGAACTTGTTATCCAAGCATATACTGAACTATATATTATATAAAAGAAAGATCACCTGATTGAGAGTCAGGAAAGCTTAATTAAGCTGTGATTTTGCCACTGACTAGCTATGTGATTTAACAGTCCTTATACCCTCCTTATGTCTTGATTTTAGTTGTCAAATTCATTCTATTCACTCAGCCTCCAGAAATGTATTGAGTACAATAATCTACCATGTAATGATGGATTTGTGCTATATGAACTCCAAAGCTTTTTCTAGCTCCAACATTCTCATGCTGAAAGAATTGCTTGGTGAACCATGATAGAACTACCACCTAGAATCATTTTTGTTTTTGATATGGAGTCTCCCTCTGCCACCCAGACTGGAGTGCAGTGTTGCAAGCTCAGCTCACAGCAAACTCCCCTTTCCAGATTTAAGTGATTATCTTGCCTCAGCCTCCCAAGTAGCTGGGATTATAGCCCAGCTAATTGTTGTATTCTTAGTAGAGACGGGATTTTGTCATGTTGGCCAGGTTGGCCTCGAACTTCTGACCTAAGGTGATCTGCTGGCCTCGGCTGCCCAAAGAGCTGGGATTATAGGCATGAGCCACCTAGAATCTTTAATGAATAACTTACCATATTTGTTTCATACACACACACACACACACACACACACACACACACAAAACCTGCACCTATACATACACACATCCCTGTAACTACATACGCACACATATGTACCTGTCTATTCTTCTATTTGTACATCTTTCCATCTTACTATATTTTTATTTCATCCTATTAATTTTGTAAGGTATGGATTGCAATTAAAACAAGAATGTTCTAACTTGCTTCATTGTCTCCTTTAAGTTAAGTAATCAGCTCCTTATATACAAATATATAAGCTATTTAAGAAAAGCATCATAGGAGTGACAGATTATAGCTCCTTCTAAGAAAATCAAGAACTGGGGAGATTGGGAAATAGTAAAGGGCAAGAGGACAGTTCACCTGAAACACCATTAGTCAGCAAGGAAAAAACCAGCACAGAGGGAGAAATTGTATTTGTAAATAAATAAATATGTATATATGTATATGTATAACTATATACATATACTTATATAATTATATGTTTATATATTTATATATATGTGTATAGATGTTTAAAATTCAAAAGAGCTTAATCTCACATCAACATACTTTTACTTTGTTTTGTCATGACCTTTATATTTAAAATGAGTTGACATACAGTGCTTCAAAAGGCAGTCTCTGGGACATAGGCCTAATTTTACACTCACGATTCATGCACACTCTCCTTGTCCACTACCCACTCACAATTTGTCTTACATCCATATTTAGCTCTTCAGAGGTTTACCTAAATAGCTTTATAAGATCATATTAACTAATCAATACCCATTTGAGGTAGGCTTATTACCATTTCTACACTTAAGAAAACAAGTGTAAAAAGGCTAAGTGGAGACACAGCCAAGGTCACCTCACTTGAAACTAAAAGAGAACCTTTTATACTTGTTCCATTGGTATGCTTCTATAATCTCTGTTTTAAATATATAACCCCTGAGAAAGAGTTAAAATTCAGAGTTTAAACAAACATTCTTAGCATATGATCTGTGATAGTTGAGGCCTCAGACAATTTAAGTTGGGAAAAGAGACTCTAAAACATGTTCTTAGGAACCTAAGATAGAAACTTTAAAAGCTTTAGATATGGGAACTGAATAACCAGAATGTATTCAACATTTTTCTGCCCATCCTTTGAAAACTCTTCCTTTCTACTTTTGGAGTACTCCCAACTACATAGTGCTGGCAGAGTTCATCTCTTTTTATATTGCCTGAAATAGTACTATTCATTTTCCAGCTGCAAGGGCTGCTCAGGTGTGGCACATAATCTGGGTATAGCCAATCAAGTGCATTCATTTCAGATGTTGAAATCCAGACATTGAAACAATAACGATGTAAACCAATGGTTATAGAGACAAATTTCTAGTGATAGTTGTAGTGATATTCACAAGCAGTTGCTAGGGTAGGGTGTAATAGTTAAGACTGTACTTAAGTATTGTCTTCTGTACTTAAGAGAGTGTCTAGAGATGGTGAAATCGATGGAGTAAATCATATTGTTCTGTGGCAAGGACAGCAATGTCATCGCACAAGTTCTCAGGCATATTTTTGGCCAAGGAAGAGATATTTAACTTACCCTCTTTTGTTCCTTATCATTTCCTGAGCCTGTTTCTTTTTTCCTTTCTCTTGATCTTGTAAGCTACTTAATATCTCTTTTATAAATCCATATTCAGAATCTACTTAAATCAACCTGAATTAAGTTTCTGTTCAATGTATGAAGAATTCTAAGATTGACAGAAGAATTGGAATAAGTAGTTGTTTCAGACACAAATCTTCAGAAACATGGTGAGTGTATTAGTATTCTGTGGCCGCCATGAGAAATGGACAAAAATTTAGCAACGTAAAACAACACTCACATATTATCCCATAATTCTGTAGGTCAGAACCAGTGGTACAGTGTGACTCAGCTGGGCCTCTTCTTAGAGTTTCACAATACTGGAATAAAAGTGTTTGCAGTACAGTCTTCCCTTCTGGAGGCTCTGGAGAAGAATGTGCTTCCCTGATCATTCAGGTTATTGACTTGAGTTCAGTTTTTTGAGGTTGGGAGACTGAGGTTCCCTTTTGCTTACCGGCTCACTGGAGACTAGCCTTTGCTCTTAGTGGCATCTACATTTCTTCTCTTGCTTTCCATGTGGTTTATCTGCATTAACCATCTGCATAATCTGCTGTTTAAAATAAAAACAGCATCCATTTACAGTTGCCAGAAACCCTGCTGGGCTGAGACCAGAGACCTCTGTTGTTTGGTGTTCAGAGATAAAACTGACCTTCTAGTTCTTCAGTCAGCGTGCTGGTCTCCTGAGGTACTCCCTATGGTTCCTTCTCCGTCTCTCTTACCAATTGTGTGAGTTGCATATTCTTACATGATTGTTGGTATGTGAAAACCTCGCAATAAACCATGAATTTGTAAGCATTTAATTGGTCACTGAGTCATCCTGAAAATTCCTGGCCCAGGTGGGAGTTAGCACAACTAGGCCTATTCAAACCTGACACAAGAGGCCTGGAGCGGGGAGAAATTAAAGTGTACAATTGTAGGCCTCTCGTACTACATGTGAAGTAGTATAATATAGCCTGAAGGTAAAAGTAATCCGATAAAGATATATATATATATATACGTATATATAAACATATATGTGTGTGTGTGTATATATATATATCTCGCATAAGCCCTAAAGCAACCACTAAGAAAGGCAATAAAGAGTTATAGCTAGTAAGTCAGCAGAGGAGATAAAAGACAATTGGAAAAGGACTCATTCTAAAAGAAAGCAGAAAAGAAAGGAAAAGAACAATAGATAAAACTAAGTATCAGATAGCAAACTCTTGCTTTCGTTTCCATTTTTCCATTTTCTTGTAATATGTTTTAGCTGTAAATATTTATGTTCTTTTTTGCCTACAAGGACAAAAGATTCGGAGTGAGTGCACTTAATGCAAATTTCTACATCAATTACACCCGTTTACTACTTATATGGCTTTTTAAAGAGCTTTTCTTGAATTTCCAGTTTGCAGCCCACCAGATATGGAGCTTAGTAGCAAAAAGGAACAAGCTGAAAAATCAACAACTTTATTCGTGAGTTTGCAGGGAAAACCATTGCTTCCAAATTTGAAGAAACCAACAGGTGAATACAGAGAATTGCAACTTAACACATTTAAAACCTACAAGCGAAAACTTCTATGGGAAACAGTGCCCTGGTAGAAAAATGTAAACTGTAATGAGCAAATTACTGGAGGCTTACTATAAGCAAGTCTAAGAGTTAAAAACTCCAGGGGAATCCAGTCAGCATTCCTCTCACCGTTGAGAGGAGTTTTACCTCGTGGAATTCTACCAGGCTGTCATGGTGAATAGCAGAAGACAATTCCCTTAAGATTCTTTTGCGGGAAGGAAGGACCTATCTTGAAACATGCTAGAGCATATTTCCCTGTTCTTCTTAATGAGATCTGCCCTCAGCAGAATGTATTAACCAGAGCTTAACTTATTGAGTTTTTTTCAGAGCCTAACAAATCTGGGGGACAGGAAATTCTGAACCCCAATCAGCTCTAGCCTTCCGTGTGAAGAAAGGGGACAAATCCATTCTAGCTCTCTCTAGACTTCATGTAAGAGAAGAAAAACACTCAACTCCATGCCATGCTAGCCTCCCTGTTCCACCTAATGATGAGGGGAAAAACTGAGTACTTGGGAAGTTCACAGTCCAGTGGCACAGTTCACTTAAAGTAAGACCTGATCATAGGATTATAGAATGCCTCCCTTCTCCTCTCCTGCTGCCACCTCCCACAACTTACCACCACATAACTAAAGTCCTATTTACAGCAGTTCCTTTTATCCCCTGTATTACGTTCAAGTATCAAGAAAAAAAAAAAAAAAAAAAAAAAAACACACCAGAAGACCAAAAAAAAAAAACCCAACATTCTGAAAAGACTGAGCAAGCATCATCAGAACCAGACACAGACAGACTCTGATAAGCTAGATATGTTGGAATTATCAGCTAATTATTTAAAACAACTATAAATAATATCCTAAGAGATCTAATTGAAAAAGTAGATAGTATGCAGGGATAGATGGGCTATGTAGGCATATAGATGGAAATTGTAAGAAACAATAAAGTTAGAATGCTAAAGATCAAAACCACTTTAACAGAATGAAAAAATAACTTTGACAATTTCATTGGTAGACCTGATACAGCTGACGAAAGAATTGCTGAGCTTAAAGATATCTCAATAGAAACCTCTGAAAGTGAAAAGCAAAGAAAAAAGATTGAAGAAATAAATAAATAAAAACAGGACTGAATATCCAAGAGCTGTGAGACCACTATAAAAGGTGTAGCTTATGTTTAAAGGTAACACCAGGAGAAGAAAGAGAAAAAGAAACAGAAAATATACTTGAAGTAATTATGTCTGAGAATTTCCTCAAATTCTTGTCAGAAACCAAACCACAAATCCAGGAATCTCGGAGAGCAGCAAGCATAATAAATGCCAAAAAGCCATACATACTCATATTCAAACTACAAACAGCAAAGATAAAGAAAAAATCCTGATAAAGGCCAGAAGAAAAGAATACCAATAGAAGAGCAAGCATAAGAATTACATTGAACTTTCCATAACTCATGCAAGGAAAAAGAGTGCTGTGAAACATTTAAATGTTGAGAGAGAGAAATAAACACACAAAAAACTCACCAACCTAGAATTCTGTGCCCACTAAAATTATCCTTCAAAAGTGAGGGAAAAATGCTTTCTTGGATAAACAAAAATTGAAAAACTATGTTGCCAGTAGAATAGCCTTTTAAGAAATGTTAAAATTCATTCTTTAGAGAGAGGGAATGTGATTTAGGTCAGAAATGCAAATCTACATAAAGAAAGAGCTTTAAAGAATGAATAATGAAGGTATAATACAACCTTTTATTTTATTGTTCTTACTAACTCTAAATAATATTAGTGTGTTCAAAATAATAAGCAACCATGCATTGGATTGTATATGCTTATCTGTATGTCTTCTGTGTGTGTAGATAGAAAGATTTGCTTACGTATGCTTATATATAAATAAAATGAATGACAGCAATGATTCAAGGGACAGAAGAGAAAAATTGGAATTATTTTGTTATTATACGATATTCTTACTACTACTTGCGAAGCAGTATCATGTCATTTGAAAGTTAACTAGAATTGCAATTGTATATGGCAAACTCTATGGTAACCACTTTAAAAAATTGTTTAAAAAGAAGTGTAACTGGTATGCTAAGAAAGGAGAGGTGCTGAAATCATATAAAATGTGACAAACTACAATCTAACATAGTACGCAAACAAACTGCCACCTAATTTAGGATTATATTCTTGTACAAGTACTTAAGTCTCAGTCAATTGCAGCAGCCAAGCTTCAGCCACCATAGGCTACCAACTGATCACATTATTCCCAAAGAATCAAATACCAACATGGAACCAGTAAAGCTGTTTCTGTACCTGACTTCCTTTTTCTGTCTATAAATATTGGTCACCCATATCACTGGGTGGAGATTCTCTGAATGTTTACCGGTTCTGAGTGCTGCCCGATTCATGAATTGTTCTTTGCTCAAATAAACTTTGCTAAATTGAGTTTTTCTAAAATTTTTATTTTAATAGTTTGGCATCAGAAGTTGGATTTAAAGTACACCTCCCATGACTTCCAGCACTGAGTAACAAGACAAATATACCCACCAGGGCCCACTGGGGACATTTAGCTCTCTCAGCAACTGGGGTCATAGGTAAGTTCTTACTTAGATTCAAGCTCCACAAACTTGGGCTTTGAGCAATCAAACTTTATTTGTGAAATGTTTCATTGAACTGCTTCTAGGAACAAATTGAATTGGATAATTAGTGGAATTGGATTTAGTTAGAGGCCTCAGGTAGGTAACTTTTGAAAATGGATTGTTCCAAATCTAAAAAGTATAGGATTCTAGAAGTATGGGACTTGACTTTCTGGAATACCAACTAATTTTATATATAAAAAATATGGGCCTCATTACCTGTGTACTTTGGGAAAAATGAGTTAACCTTCCTAAGGACAATTTACTCAGAATTACAGTGACCACAATAGAAAAATTTTAACCTAGATTAAAATTACTTACTTGCGAGGTACATTTAAAAATTAAGGATCAAAAATGCCACAAAAGTAATGGGATATAGTTTTTAATTGGTATAACACAGGCATCAAAAAGATTAAATGAATCAAAGATTGTCTCTTTAAAATGATCCTAGCAGAAGTCAAATGAAATATTAGTCAAAAGTGTTAGCCACCTGGGCATAAAATCTTGTTCCATTGATCAGAAAAACAATTCGGATCTAGATATTCTTTAATAAATTAGTGAATTTATATTATAGTACCTGACCCATGGCTAAATTTTTAAAGCAAAACCTATAAGAATTATTTCTATGTTTATGCATGTCTGTATGTTTAATATGTATGCATGGTACTTTTTTTCTATCTCCTGATGATATTGCCAAATTTATTTATAAAAGAGCTCTATTTAATTGGCTTTAAGAAAAATAAATGCTTATATAAAGCAAGTATTCTCTCGGCAAGATAAGAACCAGCTCAAATACTTTCCAAGTTCATGTGAATGGAATTATCTTTGTAAATATTGGTGGTGTAATTAAAACAGGCTAGTCTTAGAGTTGTCAGCAATAAACACAATCCAGACACACAACTTTTATCTCTATTAGGTGTTTAAGAATATACAACTGTAAGTTCAATCTAAGAACAAGTGTGCAAGCGGAAGTGCAGTGTCTATTACTTCATGTATATCAAGCACAGCATAACATTTGAAAAAATGTATTCAACTTTCTGATCTTGCTTTCATGATGACAGCCTAAAACACATATGCAGTAAAAACAGTTAGCAAGGAAATAATTTGATGCTAGTTAACTTTGTTTTGTATCATTGGGCCTACTTAAAAATAGCTTCCCAAATCCATTTGGAAACTTACACCCTTGGAGTTTTTCTAAATTAAGTTACAATATGGGTATTCACTGAATATCTGGGTCATTTCCAAAAAAAGCAAAATACTGAAACATTAATTGCTGAATATAAGTTTAAGTTTATATAGTTTTGGCATTTTATTTTCAACAATGTGCAGAGAAGCTAAATATATCTGGGTCTGTTAATAAATACTAAAAAATATACTTTGAGGTAGCATATATTTCATGAAATCAAGAAATGGTATGTATCTACAGTATGCTGATTCACAATTGCTAAGATTCAGATTCTAATTAATATGTTATAATTAAAACTACAAATAATAAGAGAGACAACTCCTTATATGGGGAAAGTGTGACATGTTTTTGATAAGTAATGCTTACATAAAATATGTGTTTTGTTAAAGGGAAAAGAAAGCAATTTTTCTCCTATAATAGTATGACTGACTGATTCGAAGTAACAAAAAAAGTGGAGAAAGAATAACTGAAGGGATAGAAGAAGGTTTAAAGTTTTATGGAAGGTAAATCTTGTGAAAAGAATTTTAGATGTGATCAAGCTGGCTAAGATTAGAAAGAAATTATTTGTAAGTTTTCCCTAGATACTGAGCATTAATATTAAAAGCACACTGATGCAAAACTAGAATTTTTTCCTCTGTTAAAACAACAAGATATTTTAAGAGTATTGGTCTGCTCTTAATAGGAAACTGTGAAAGGTTTTTCTTTACCTTTTAGGTAATTAGACTAGGAAACAAAGAATCTTTGTTTTACCGAAATAATTTCCTTTGCTTTAAGTTATCTTTACTATATTTTTGATTTCTTAAGAAAACTGAGTTCTTTCTGTTAATGAGGTAAGGTTTCTTATGCAACTATATAACTTTTCGTATTTGTTTTGAAGTCTCTAAATTACCACTGCTTAGGTGAATGGCTGTTATTTCACAGTGACCTGTTATCCTATTTTGATCAAGTGCTTTAAAATTTTTATGTTTTGACAAACTTTTCAATATAAAACTCTAAATTAAGTCTTTTTCATTGACCTAGAATTAACTTTGATATTCTTCAGGTGCACCCTTAGGACACTCAAAATGATATCTCTTTTAATAAAAATAAAAATAGAAGCCAATTGGGCTTTTTTGATACATTAAATTCTATAGGGAGCATCATCTAATAATCAGTAATACTAAACATGCTCTGAGTTATATTTGCATAGCTGTATTAAAATATGTGTTCCAGATATTGTATAAAATTAATATATATCATATGGTCTGGTATAATGTTATCAGTAACAATTCTGATTATCTTAAAATATTGTATGCAACAGAAATATACAAATTTCCTTGTCAATTACATCATTATTGTAATGAATTCTTATCAGATCTTTTTATCATGACCATTTAAAGTCTTATCATTCACAGACAAATAATTGTTTACTCTGGTACTTTACTGAAAGCTATTGTAAGTAAGCATCTATAAACCTAAAGTGTTTTATTACTGAGGATATTCATAGAAAGGACTCTAACAAGTACATATTTCTGATATCTTTAAGATCATACCATTGGACTGAATAAGAATTCCTGGAGGTCTAATGAAGAAACTGATTTGTTCCATAAAACTACTAACCCAACATCAAGAAGAAAAAAAATTAATTGAATACTAAGGAAATGTCAGATATTTCATGCTAAATCAGCCAGTACTGAAATTGTTAAGATATGAAATTTGAATGAACTTTATAAGATTAACCCAAGCCAAATAACCCATGATAACATATTTAATAAGAAGTGCTATGTGCCTAACTTGGAGAAGTAAAGCTGGTATTTAAAAATATATAAATGCAATGGTAAGCATTGACCCATGGAGAGCCTAGACAGCCACTTGGTCCTTCTTGTGTCCTGAAAGCTCCCATTATTAAAAGTTTTGCACTCTATGACTCATAATGGAAGAGGTAAAAACTATAGAAATTATGAAAAACTATTGATGGATGGCTGTTCTAAAATTGCTAAAATCACTTATAGCCAATAAATATTTCATTCATCAAACTAATGATTTCTGTAAGACAAGAAACTCGTCAGATGGCACATTTCCAGCACCTATTGGATTATCTGAACTTTTACAGATGCAGTTTTTTCAATTGTCACCTCCAATGCATGCTATTTATTTGTGTAAGTATCCCCAAGCAGGACGGAAGATGCTACAACAGTAGTTAACAGATTATTAGAAAATGCGTTTTGTTTATGGGGAGTTGCTGGAAGACTCTCTGGCAAGGGGAGTACGCGTTTCACTGGACAAGTTGTAAACAGATAAGATATTACAAACCCAATAGTATTAGACAAAGCTTACTGAATCAACTGGATTGCTCCAAAGGCATTATTGATTTATGGCAATCAGATCCACTTCCAGTGGAAAACAGATTTATTTCCTTATAAAAGAACTGCAGGAAGGCATATTCCCTAAATAATAGAAACTTGCGTATTTCATACTCACATAAGCTCTAGCATGATTCAGTATTTCAGGTTTTAATGCATGATGCCAAAGTATATTTTTACCAGGTATGAGAAGATCTTTATGACTCACCAATTTACAACTAGAACTTTCATGATTTAGAACACAAACAGTGGGTTTTTGAAAGTAACTCAAACACAAAGTCAAGAGACTGCCCTTGAACAATTTTGGAAGGCACTGTACCAAGTTCTTACCACCCATCTGGCAGTAAAACTTAGGGCTTGGATCCACTCCTTTGAGCCCAGGAGAGGCCCTCCAGACTCCTGGAACTACACACTCCCTAGAGATCTCAAGGTAAAATTGCCCAGGAAAGTTTCTCCTAGAGGGGGATGACATCCTAGATATGGAAGTTTTCTCAAGATTATGGATTGAGATTTTTCCCCTCTGTCATCACTAAATCTTTGTTCCTTTTCCTCTCTTTCCTGTGTTTCTTTTCTTTTTATACATGGGAAGATAACGTAATAATTAAGATTTTATGAATAGTAGGTTCCACGGGGAACTTGACTAAATGCTGGTTATGTCACGTTAAACCTAAGTCCTTACATGATCTTAGGGACTTTCTGGCATACTCTTTAACAAATTCATTGATCTTTCAAGTGCAATATCTGGTTCTTTCTATACACTTAAGCTTTTACATGCACATACGCACATGGCTTGTTTAAAACCAGCAATAGGCAAAACATATAGTGAGGATTTTACAGTTAAATTTTGCCAGAAATTCAGTAAGAAAACTAAAAGAATTTGATTGTTTGTAAACAAATGTATAACCCAAATCCCTTGATTGTACATAGCCTGAAACCATGCAATGATTCAAGAATGGAGCCTTAGATAAATATTACTAGCTTCCCTACTGATAACCCTTAATACACAAGGCATCCCACAGGGAATAGTCTGTTGTGCCCCTCCAAGATATATTTTTATCTGCGAAGGATTTAATGATCAACCATATGTCTGGGCAACTCCATGTCTTAATAAGTGGAAAACAAGACTCAATGTAGATTAAGGATTCTAAAAGTGCCTCTGTCACATCAAAACAACTTGGAAAAGGAACACTTCTTAATTTTCACTATGGAATAAAGATGTTTTGCCAACAGGCATAAATTCCTCTAACTGGGCATCTTTTGTTAGAATGCCTTTTCCATGGCTTGGTGCAAACTTTAGCCATATCAGTGACTCTACTGAAAATGCTATAGTTGCCCACCAAATGTCTTAAACTTCTCTTGCTAGAGTTGTTTCAGGTAACAAGATTTCTCTGGACTACCTGTTGGCTGAACAGCGGGTATTGTGTGTGATAGCTAATTCTTTTTGTTGTATTTGGAAAAAATTGTCTGATATAGTAGAAACTCAGTTGCAAGAAATCAAAAAACTACTTGGTTAAGACAAGTAGATTTCTCTTCTGGAATATTTTCTATGTATTTGATATTGATGGGTTCAATTTCTGTAAGCTCTATTAAGAAATATACTTTAGTATCTTCATGTTATCCTTTGGATAGCCCTCATAATATTCTCCCTGTTGCTTTACTTTCTCTCAAGAGTCTTAAATGCTCTAATGCAGCCATCTGTTATACATCAAATTGTCTTACTACAGTTAGAATAATGAAAACATAAAGAGATTATAAAAATCATCCAACTGATCTAATGTTATGAATTGTTAATTTAATGCTGAGACCAAACAAATCCAATATAATAACAGAGCGTATTCAATGAACAAAACTTCACTCTCTGGATGTTGAGAGATGGAACAAAATGGAGAAATTGTGAAATTACAGTAAATTTGACCTGAGGTTGCCTCCATAGTTTGAATTTGAATTCCTTTGTAGTGAATTACAACCTAACTTAGTATGTAAACAAACTACAACCTAACCAGGTGTATATTATTGTACAAGCAGCTTAGACTCAGCCAATCATAGCAGCCAAGCTTCAGCCAGCCACAGGCTGCCAAATGATTGCATCATGCTCCAGTAAGCCAAATGCCCAGCTGGATCCAATCAAGCTGTGTCTGTACTTTCTTTCTTTTATCTGTCTATAAATACTGCCTGCCCACATTGCTGGGTGGAGCTTGCTGGATGTCTCCTAGTTCTTTGTTCAAATGAACTCTGCTAAATTTAATTTGCCTCAGGTGTTTTTTATTTATTTATAGCAAAAGACAGAAAAGTTGGAAGATAGAATTAGGAAGAAGAAAGGCAACAACTAGAAATAATAACTAATAAAATAGATGTTAATCCAACTATATCAATAATTTTAAACAATAGTGGACTAAATACACCAGTTAAAAGACAGAAATTGTGAAAGTGAAACAAAATCCACGAATCTGCGACTGTGTGTTGTGTATAAGAAACCCACCCCGCCTGAAATGTAAATGCACATATAGATTAAGAGTAAAGGAATGGAGAAATGTATATCATGACAACACCAATAAAAAGAGAACAAGAGGAGTAATATTAGTTATCAGAGATAAAGAGGAGGCTTACATAATCATAAAGAAGTCAATTCTACAAAAGACATAAAAGTCCTCCATGTGTATGGACCTAACAACAGAGAATCAAAATACATGAGGGAAAAACTGATAGAACTGCAGGAATAAATAAATTAACCCACTATTATAGCTAGAGACTTCAGTCCCTCTATATCAGAAATGGATAGATCCAGGAAACGGTGAAGAGCATAGTTGAACTCTTTATTATCATCAATTAACTGGATATAATGGGCATCTATTGACTACTTAATCTAGTAACAGTGGAATACACATTATTCTCAAGCCCACATGGAACATTCACCAAGATAGATCACATTCTAGGCCATAAAATACATTTAACAAATTTAAGAGAATAGCTATTATACAGTGTCTGCTCTCAGACAACAATGAAATTAAACAAGAAATCAATAATGAAAAGATACCTTAAAATGCCAAAATATTGGAAATTAAACAACACACTTAAAAATAACACATAGATCAAAGAATAAATGTCAAGAGAAATTTAAAAATCCTTGAACAAATTAAACATGAAAACACAACTTATTAAAATAAGGGGGATGTTGGGAAAGTAGAACTTAGAAGGAAATTTGTAGCATTGAAGGCATATATTAGAGAAGAATAAAGATCTAAAATCAAACCTCTAAACGTCCACATTAGGAGTTTACAAAGGGAAGAACAAATTAAATCCAAAGTAATCAGAAGAAAAAAAGAGAAGGAGAATAAGAGCAGAAATCAATGAAATAGAAAATAGACAATAGAGAAAATCAGTAAAACCAAAAGGTGGTGTTTAAAAAAAAATCAATAACATTGAAAAGCCTCTAGCTAGGCTAACTAATTTTGAAAGGGAAGACCCAAATTTCTAATATCGAAAACAGGAGAAGAGATATCATTATACACCTCATGTACATTAAAAGGGTTATAAGAGGATACTATGAACAACCTATGTCCACAAATTTGATAATCTGCATGAAGTGAACCAATTTTTGAAAGACAAAATCTGCTACAACTCATAAAACCATCTGAATAGGCCTATATTTATTAAAGGAATTTAATTAATAATTAATAACCTTCCTGAACAGAAAGCATCAGGCCCAGATAAGTTCACTAGTGAACTGTGCCAAACATTTAAGGAAGAAATCATATCAATTTTCTATAATTTTTCTCAAGATATAGAAGACAAAAGAATATTTCCTGCCTCATTCTACTAAGCTAACATTACCTTAAAACCAAGACTATACAAAGAAATTAAAAAAAAGGAGAACTACAGACTGACATCTTTCATAAACACAGGTGAAAAAATCCTCAAAAAATTAGCAAATGCATGGTAACAACTTATAATAATTATATTCCACAGCCAAACTGAATTTATCTCAGGTATGCAAAGCTGGCTCAACATTTAAAAAGTAAATTAATGTAATTCGTTACATTAACAAGCTGAAGAGGAAAAACCACATAATCATATTTAATAGATGTAGAAATTATATTTGAAAAAAAATCCAACACCTAATGATAATAAAAACTCTCAGCTAGCTAAGAATACAGAGGAACTTCCTTAACCTGACCAAAAGTATCTACAAAAAACTTACAGCTAATATTATACTAAAGATGAGAAACTAGAAACTTTTCCACTAGGATCAAGAATAAGAGTATGTTCCCTCTTAGCAGATCTTTCAAATTAGTTTATTGTATTAGTACTAGGCATCCTAGCTAATGAGATAAAATAAGAAAAGAACATAAAAGATATACAGATTGGGAACAAGGAAGTAAAATTATCTTTGTTCACAGATGAAGTGATCACTATGTAGAAAATCTGAAAGAATAAATTAAAAAAAAATCTGAAACTAATAATCATAGCAAAGTTGCAGGATATATGGTTAATATACAAAATTTAGCCAACTTCCTATATATGAGCAATGAACAAGTGAAATTTGAAATTAAAAAATATAATACTATATATAGGCATCCCTCAAAACTGAAATACTTAGATATAAATTTCACAAAATATGTATAAGATTTATATAAGGAAAACGACAAAACTTTAATGAAAGAAATCAAAGGAGAATTATATATATTGGGATACATTCTATGTTCATGAAGAGGAAGTCAATATTTTTAAGATGCCACTTTTTCCTAACTTGATCTATAGATCCAATAAAATTCCAATCAAAATCCCTGGAAAATATTTTTTAGATATGAACAAACTGATTATAAAGTTTACATGGAGAGGCAAAAGACCCTAGATAGCCAATCCAATATTAAAGGAGAAGAACAAAGTTGGAGGACTGAAACCACCTGACTTCGAGACATGCTATATAGCTACCCGAATCAAGGCAATATGTACAATAAAAGTCAAAGAGATCAATGAAAAATAGAGTCTAGAAATAGAGTTATATAAATATAATCAACTGATATTTGACCAAGGAACAAAGGCAATGGAATTAAGCAAAGACAGCCTTTTAAACAAATGGTTGGTCATCCACATGCGAAAAAAGCAAAGATGCAATCTAGACATAGACCTTACACCCTTCGCATAAATTAACTGAAAGTGGATCAGAAACCAAAATGTAACACACAAAATTATAAAACTCCTGGAAAATAATGGGAGGATTTGTAGATGATCTTGGGTTTGGTGATGACATTCTAGACACAACATCAAAAGCATGATCCATGAAAGAAAGAACTGCTAAGCTAGACTTCGTTAATATTAAAATTTCTTGCTCTGTGAAAGATACTGCCAAGTGATAAAAAGACAAATCACTAACTGAGACAAAATATCTTTAAAAGACACATCTGATAAAGAACTATTTTTCAAAATATACGAAGAACTGTTAAAACTCAACAAGAAAAGAAAGTACCCAATTTTAAAAACTGGTCAAAAACCTTAATAGACGCTTCATCAGAAAAGATATACAGATGGGTAATGAGCACATGAAAAGATGTTCCACATCCTATGTCATCAGAGAAATGTGAACAAAAACAATAATGAGATATCACTACATACCTATGAGCAAGTAGATGCTACTACACACCTATGGCCCAAATCCGGAACACTGAGAACACCAAATGCTGAAGAGAATGTGTAGCAACAGGACTCTCATACATTGCTGGTGGGAATGCACCATACAGCCAATTTGGAAGACAGTTTGTCAGCTTCTTAACAAACTAAACATACTTGCCATACGACCCAACAATTGTGCTCTTTAGTATTTATCCAAAGCAGCTGACAACTTGTATCCATGCAAAAGCTTACATACAAATGTTTACAGTAGGCTGGGCATGGTGGCTCATGCCTGTAATCCCAGCCCTTTAGGAGGCTGAGGTGGGTGGATCACCTGAAGTCAGGAATTCGACACCAGCTGGGCCAGCTCGTCTCTACTAAAAATACAAAGATTACCTGGGCATGGTGGCAGGTGCCTGTACTCCCAGCTATTAGGGAGGCTGAAGCAGTAGAATCACTTAAACCTGGGAGGCCAAGGGTGCAGTGAGCCGAGACTGCACCACTGCACTCCAGTCTGGGGGACAGGGCAAGACTCTATCTCAAAAAAATAAAAAAAAATTTATAGTAGCTTTATTTATAGTTGACCAAACTTGAAAACAACCAAAATATACTTCAGTAGGTGAGTGGATAAGCTGTGGTACACCCAGGTAATTCAATATTATTCAGAGCTAAAAATAAATGAGCTATGAAGCCATGGAAAGACATGGCAGAAACAAATTCATGTTACTAAGCGACAGAAGCCAATCTGAAAAGGCTACATATTGTATTATTCCAAATATATAATGCTTTGGAGAAGGCAAAACCATAAAGAGAGCAAAAAAAAAAAAAATCATTGGTTTCCTGAGGTTTGGGGGGAAGGAGGAGGGAAGGATGAATGGGCAGAACTCAGAGGATTTTTAAGGCAGTGAAATTGCTCTATATGTGACCTGTATTAGTCTGTTCTCACAATGCCATAATGAACTACCTGAGACTTGGTAATTCATAAAAAAGAGGGTTAATTGGCTCACAGTTCTACAGGCAGTACAGGAGGCATGGCTGGGGAGGCCTCAAGAACCTTATAAACATGGCAGAAAATGAAGGGGAAGCCATGATGTCTTACATGGTGGGTGCAGGAGGAAGAGAGAGAAAGAGAGAAGGCAGAAGTGCTGTGCACTTTTCAAACAACCAGATCTCATGAAACTCTATTCTATCATGAGAAGATCAAAAGGGAAGTCCACTCCCATGACTCAGTCATCTCCCCCCAGGACCCTCCTCCAACACTAGAGATAGCAGTTTGACATGGGATTTGGGTGGGGACACAGAGACAAATTATATCAATACCATGATCGTGGCTATATGCCATCAAAATTTGCCCATACCCATAGAATGTACAATGACACGAGTGAATCTTAATGTAAACTATGGACTCTGGTTGATAGTGATGTGTTAGTAGGTTCAGTCATAACAAATATACCCCTCTGTGGGGGATGTTGATGATGGGGGAGGCTATGTCTGTGTGTGGATAGCAGGGCTGGGAAATCTCAGTACCTTCTGCTCAATATTACAGTTGAGTCTGGTAAAAAATAAGACAAATAAAAAAGGCTTTCTGATCTTGGTGTAATGGAGCAATGAAGGGACATTTTTTTCCTTGATGATATTCCAAGTCTCCTTATTGTCAATAGTTCCTTTTGTTGCTATCAATCAACAGAGACAAAGGGGAAATTTGATTTTTGGCTGTATTTCCAAGTCTTATTATTTCCATTCCTGTTAGCTCCTATTTTCTTCCTCAGGCATATACATTGGACTCCAGCTACTTTACTGGAGTATAAGCAAATAAAAATGGCCTCAGATTTGGGTAAGGAAATTATAGACACATTGTATTCATTGACAATTATTTATCTACCTAATCAACTGCTATTTCCTTAGAACTTGTGGTACCATTGAAAGTGGTTAACTCTGTTCAAGTAATATTGAATGATCAATGAATTTGAGATAATGTAGTTTTTATATTTCTCAATATGCAGTTTCTTTCTTCAAGTCTTGTGAATTTGTGATTCTAGTTCTCTCTTTGGCAAAAAGAAATGAACATGCATTTTGGATTTAAACATTGAAATTTAATGTTGTAGCTGTGTGATCCTGGATGAACTGCCTAACTTCCCCTGAGTCACAGTTTCCTCAATGTAGAGACTACAAGAATTGTCCAGAAGTTGGAAGGGTATTAGAGGATCATTTGCTTAAATACCATGGCAACCATCAATAAAAACAATAATCATGTTTCCTTTATGGATACTTCTCAATATTTCTTCTTGTTTTCATTTTTTTCTCTGGTCCATGAGAAGGAGAAAAAAAATCTTTATCAAGATTCTCTTGAGTTTCTAAGGCAACATCTTATCAATTTCTAACTCTCTTGAGCTGATAGGCCTACTGTACTCTTCAGGTGTCTTCGAATGTCACAACTTTCCATCTGTTTTCCGGTGGCTCCATTAGTGCACTGCGTCTGTCTTCTGACTCAGCCTGATCTTTTTTTTTTTTTCCCTTTTTTGCCTCCTCAGAAGAAAGAATTTGACCGAGGAGCATAAGGCAGACGGAGAGACCAAGGAAAGTTTCAGAGCAGGAGTGGAAATTTATTAAAAAACTTTAGAGCAGTAAGGATAAAACAGAAAGGAAAGAGAAGAAGGAAAGTACAGCCTGGAAGAGGGTCGAGTGGGTGACTTTAGAAACCAGTTGCACCTCAGCCTGATCTTAATCTTACAATCTGCCAAGTCCTTTTACTTTGCGCCTGGATTCAATTTTTCTCTTTACATAGTTATTTTGCATCATTGTAGACTTATGAAATAGCTCTTTTCAGTTCTTCAGAATGGAATATATATTCATTTATAAGCAAGTATTTCACAGTTTAAGGTAACTAAAGAATGACAAAGGGAATCACTCCTTTTTTTTTAAGCTGAAGTTTTTTAAATTGTGTTATTTGAAAGTACAAAAATTGGAGCTCACAAAATGAAGGACGATATATATATATGGAGAGAGAAAGAGAGAGAGGATGCAAGTAAGAGAACATGTTTAGAGCACAAAGAAAAGAATATGGCCTAGTTACTTCAAGGGTACTCATTATTAGAGAGAAGGAGATTGAGGATCCAAGAATAAAAAGATAAAAACCTATTGCAGTTATAGCAAGATAAATACTTCTCCATGTATTTTGATTTCTTGCTTGAATGGTTGAATAAATAACTCCTAACTTTTAAGGCTGAGGGTTTTGGCTAAAAGGGTTTGACTCTGCAGGGTATGGATATAGTGGCTGTTATTGGGGAAACACACAAAAGATATATCTGCATCAACAGTGGATGGCAGGCAAGCTTAAAATATTTTGTGTGTTTGCACAGAAGTACATTTTAAACAATATGACATTTTGGTATATTATAGCCTTAAAGGATAAACTTATAAATGTCAATGAAACCTTTCACTGGCTTTTCTGTAAAGCCTAATTAACCATAGAAGATTTTTTAACTCAAATGAAAATGCTCAATTCTAATAAATCAATCAGTATCCAGTACCCAGCTCAATTGTCTTTTCCGCTTAAGGCATTGTCTACCACCTACCTACTACACCCTGAGTGTTTGTTAAAAACGTAGATTTCTAGGCTCTACAGACGTCTCACAGAATCACTGAACTAATAAATAAAAAAAAAAAAAAACCTTAAATTAAGGTAATGCTTGACTTAATGAGTATTATTTTCAAAGTACCCCCAAAGATGTCAGATTGCCTGTTGAAACACGAATGCTACACTTGCTTTAGCTATTTTTAGTGAATGAGCAAAACATCCTATTCTAGCTATAATTATGCTAGCAGGTGTGCACCCAGATAACCAATTTGACTAAATATCCATCTTGGGTTCATATAGGCAGGATGAAAATAATTAAGATTAAAACTGCCAGCCTTCATTCACTATTGCTGAAAAAGTGCTGTAGGATACAGTGAACTATTAGAGCAATATTTTTGTGAGGAAGATCTAATTATTTATCTCATTAGTTTTATTTCCAAATAACACTTCATAGGCATAGAGTGGCAGCCTAGATTTGGATGTAGTTACACAGGCTTAGTGTAAAGATTCAGGTCCCTAATGCGACAAGGACATTATTAGATATTCTGAGTGTGGGAAGATTACAGAAAATTAAAAATGGAGTATTCCAGTTTATAATCCTGCCCTTTGGGGCTAATGGAAGTAATCTTCCTTTTCTGATACTTAAAGACAAAAATCTCTTCTTTACCATTCTTGTCCAAATTTCCAAGTGAGACAGTCCCAGTTATGACAAGCTTTTATCTTATAGCATGGCTTTCGGTCCGTCAATGAATATTTATTGAGCACCTATGTTCCGGGCACTGCGGAAACAGTGGAGAACAGCAGAACATATCTTGTTGATTGGTGCTTACATTTAGTGGAAGACACACCATTTCTGGTTGCTCCACCCTTGTAGTAGTCTGATTAGAAATAAATATGTTAATTATAACACTTCCCTTATTCTGGACATATCTATTAATTATTAGGTTGTTACTTTTACTGGAAACCATACCAACCTCTGGCTCCTATTAATTCTATAGTGAAGTGTCTAAGTTTAAAAATAAGAGTGTCCTTAATGGTAACCTATACCAGGACAGGGTAGGCTAATATAGGCTGGAAACTAGACTCTCCCCCTAAGAAGAATAAAAATATGACTATGGGTATTAGCCAAGTTAATACATGTCAAAAGAGAGTACTGTATACTCTGAATTGAGTGGTTTCCAAAGTGTCTCAGGCATGGATCATTTGATTTCAAATAACAGAACCCACTCAATGCAGCTTAGGAAATTGAAGGTGAATTTGTTAGAGGGATGAAGCTATGTCTCACAGAGCAAAACCTTTACAAGTTACTAAATATTGAAACTAGAAAGACAGTGGGCCTGGTATCTGGTCTATGTTGTGTGTGTGTACTTGCCTCATTATGTCTCTGCATATGCACATCCTTTGCTTTCCTAAATCCTGTACGTAACTTTCACATTCCCAGTCACCCTCGACAACATCAGTCATCATCATCATCATCAACATCATCACGAGATTTATAACAGCAACTGCAGCACTAACAACAGCATCTGCATCTATCCTTTCTTTTTTCTTTTTTTTTTTCATCTGTTACAGAGGAAAACTTCTCCTATCATAAATTATTTCTACTGGCCCTCATGTTTCCATCTCCCTTCACTTTTTAAAAGACTATTTTTCTTCTCAGTTACCTCTATTCTTCTGTACTATCAATCTTTCCTGTGTTGATCATAACCAGAAATATGACAATCTACTCAAATATTTTAAGACATTATATATAATGGTTAAAAGAACATGTTGTACTGTTCTTTTGAAAATTTCATAAGCAAATGGGGAAGAAAGTAAAGTTTACAAATTTAAAAAGAAAATAAACTTTAAAGATAAATAAATCCCACTGAGAGCCAGAAAATGTGAACATTCAATCTAAGGAATAATTTATCCATTGCAATTTCATCTTATCTCATTGTGGTATTTTTAATGCCTCAAAGATAGTTCTCTGCAATTATTTTCCAGGAAACAGTGACAAGATTGTTAAGCTATAATCATAAACGTAAGACAAACTTTTGCTGAAGTATTTGGGCAATAATAACTTGTATATCTATAAAATTACTAAACATTTACAAATTGGTAAATTTCAATCAATAATGTTAATGCCAGAAAAGTATCTCTCAATAATTTTTCAAAATACTATACATTACATATCAGAATTGTGTCTTCCAAATATATTTGTATTTTACAAAGAAAGAAATCCAAACTTAATTATCTCTTCTGAAGCTGATTTTTGTCATATAACACGTGTTATAATAAGTTGGAATACAATATTCTCTATTTCACACAGTTTCTGCAGAATTACAATGAGATATATTGCTTTACATATGTTTAAAAGAGATAATATATAACATATCTTATGTGATTTCTGAAATACAGCAGGTATTTTTAAATGTTAGCTTCATTTTTCATTCTTTCCTCATCTTTTAATTTTTATTTATTTATTTTTTAAAAAAACAACCTTCCAGGTGTGGGAGTGTTAGAAATCCAATTAAGTATATACTTTGATGGAGATAAGGCTGTGTAATGATTTCTGGCTTTTTATTGTTCTTTCCTTCCTTTTCCTTTTTCTTTCTTTCTTTCTTTATTTTTCTTTTTTTAAGGCAGAATCTTGCTCTGTTGACCAGACTGGAGTACAGTGGCTTGATCTCAGCTCATTGCCACCTGTGTCTCGCAGGTTCAAGTGATTTTCCTGCCTCAGCCTCCTAAGTAGCTGAGATTACAGGCGTGTGTCAACACACGTGGATAATTGTTTTGTATTTTCAGTAGACATGGAGATTTGCCATACTGGCTAGGCTGGTCTCAAACTCTTGGCCTCAAATGATCTGCCCACCTCGGCTACCCAAAGTGCTGGGATTACAGGAGTGAACATGTCATGATTTCTTAAGTAGAATGCTTTCTTCAATCTCTTTATCTGAACTGAGCCATATTTTCCTCTCAAAGCTAAAATGCTGAGATCTATTAGATTAGGGGGTCTTCTAATATGACATTGTTAATATAAAATATGTAGATTCCTACATATTTTGTTCCCTGATTATTTTAATTGTAAGCGTACCTGTCTGTCTTCTGTCCTAGAATACAAAACCTTCAAGGATAAGACACTCCCATTTTCTGGATCCTAAAGAAAAGTGTATTGATTGAACAGCTGTATTGAATGATGACTAGTATTTCATCCACTTTTTTTAAACACTTTGGGTAAGGGCATTTGTGATTGCAAATAACAGAACCCCAACTAAAACTAGTTTAAAACAAACAGAGGAATTTTCTGATTTAGAACAAAACTCCACACAGGACTCAAGGTGGACCTGGTCTTAAGGAAGCTTTGAATCACGGATGGTTGGTTAGGCTGTCAAAAAGGACCTGCTCACTCTTGCAGGGTCTCATTATCACTTCCTTTGCGTTTAAGCTTCAGTCTTTTTGTTGTTGCAGATGTTTTTCCATGGCATAGGACACATGGGTTTAGAAAGTTCTGTACTCATATATTAACAGTGTGGTAGCCTAAGGCAGAGTGTATCTCTCTCATTCCAGCGGAAAACGTTATGAGTAAGAAGCCATACTGACCTAGTGTGGTGTACCCCTTGGATCAGATACTGTAGCTGGGAAAGTGAGACTATATCAGTTAACATTTACGTAAAGCAAATGTCCCTAAATTTTAATCGATTAAATAGAAACCATTTCTTTAGAATACAATTCTGTAGGGTGGCAGTTTCAACTGGGTTAGCTGGGTGGCTCTTCTAGTCTTGGGTGGGCTCATTTATACAGTCATGATTAATTGCTAAGTCAGCTGGAAGCTGGCTGGTCTAGAAAGGCCTCCAGTGGGATGTTATGTCTCTGCTTAAAATGCTTTATCATTTTTTCAGCAGGTTATTTTGGTTTTCACATATTGTGGCTGGACAAGGTTCCAAAAGAGAGAGAGTGGAAGTAGTCAAAGAATTTTGAAGCCTTGGCTTGTATCTTGCCTCTCCTGACTTCCACTGCATTTAATTGGCCAAAGGAATTCAAAAGATTAAAGAGAAGCAATAAGAGAGTAATTTTTTACTGGCAGGACTTGGGAAATGGAGCAGTTATAAGTAAAAGTGAATGATTATGGCCATCTATGTCAACCAGACGATGCTAAAGTTTGGATAACATATCACTCATATCTGCAGAGGTAAATGTGACTATCAGAAAAAGTATAGCACATACATGGGTCAGTGGGATAATTTTTACCTTCACGTTTATTTTTGTCTCTGTAATCTGTGCAGTTCTACTCAATCAACAAACATAATGTGAACTTTCTTGCTTTCATGTTGTTCTTTGCCTAGTTGTCCATGTTTCTGATGTCTCAAAATCTCTGACACCTTTCTAGCTTTAAATCTGGTTTGATTGGTTGTCAGTGGACAACACTCCACCTCTGAGAAGCTTTCTATGATTACTCCAGATGAAGGTAAATTTTCTCACTAGGATTTGCAGCGGTGGCTCTTAATTTGTGCTACACATTAGAATCTTGTAGAAAGATCTTTAAAAATCTCAATGCCCAGATCACACCTGAGACCAAATGAACCAGAATCTCTGGAAGAGGAATCTTAGCATAAGCTCCCGTGGTGATTCTAATGTGTAGCTAAGGTTAAGATCCAGTGTTTTATAATAATTTCTGAATAAAATTAGAGTGAGTTTTTTTCTATATTATAAACTCTTTTGAGGGCAGGGACCTAATATAGAATTTCATACATAATTGGCACTAAATATAGAGTTGCTGATAAAGTACTATGGACTGAATGCTTTTATCTCTCAAAAATTCATACGTTAAATCTTATCTCCTAATATGAGGGTATGAGTAGGTGGGGTCTTTGGAAGGTAATTAGGATTAGATAAGAACCTGAGGGTGGAGCCCTGAAGAGGGGGATTAGTATTGTTAGAAGAGAACTTACTTCCTCTCTTTTGCCTTGTGACGACACAGTAAGAACTTAGCAGTCTGCAACCCAGAAGAAAACTCTCCTCAGAACCCAATCATGCTGGTATTTGGATCCAGGACTTCCAGCCTCCAGAAATGTGAGAAATAAGTTTCTGCTGTTTATAAGCCACCAAGTCTATAATAATGTGTCAGAGGACTGAACTAATATATAAAGTGAGCTACAATTAAGATCTGTTAAGATCTATTTCTTACAATAAAATTCAAAATAGCCATATCAGTGATTAAATGAAACATGTTCTCAAAAATCATAACATGTTCTTACATTTAGAAAATTAGTACAGAAATATTTGTTAAGTCAACAAAATTTCTAACATTAAGTTGATGTCTACTTGTTGGTATGTTGATTTGCAAACATTTTTTTCCACATAGATATATTTACTTTTGTCTTCCCAATGAATTGTTATTATATTACAGGACATCTTTTATTTTATCCATTTTGTATTTCTCTGTAACCACCCCCCAACTGGTCTACTATAGTGTCAGCTATTTGATGCTTTTATTAATATAATTGCAAAATCATTTTAATGGACAGAAAACAAACAATTACAAATAACACCTCCGTAGAATTGAGATTTGATTCTTGCAATGGCAACATGGATGACTTTTAGAAAAATGTGAGTTACATATGCCTTCAGACATTAAAAAAAAAATTAGCTAAGCTGAAAATCCATTTTTACACAAAAATATACCATAATAACAGCAGTAGATGAAAAAAGGATTGCCTTGAATTGCTAAATCATTTCACACATCAATACCAGAGTAAAATATTTCAAAATTGTTCTGACCGAACATACTTCTTTTCCTCCCACATACACAGAAGAAGAAAAATATCATTATACAATTAATGTATTTTAAATACCTATACACATTCTCAACATTCTCTGAGGAAAAAGTGAACAAAATAATTTTTCTATTTCCTTGGAACATATTTACTCAACATGAAAGATCTTGCTCCTTTGCTTTGGGCATTCATTTCTTCTATAGCTAAAGGGTTAATGATGGACAAGAGAATAAACAGGGACAAATATAAGGTCTATGTGGTCATGTCTGTATGTGGTGTATGTGTTTATACATATTTGACCTGCATTTTAATAAGACATGAAATTGGCTGGGCGAGGTGGCTCACACCTGTAACTCCAGCACATTGTTCTCTTCTAACAATACTAATCCCCCTCTTCAGGGCTTTACCCTCAGGTTCTTATCTAATCCTAATTACCTCCCAAAGACCCCACTTACTCACACCCCCACATGTGGAGATAAGGTTTTAACATATGAATTTTTGAGAGATAAAAGCATTCAGTCCATACTACTTCATCAGCAACTCTATATTTAGTGCCAATTATGCATGAAATTGTATATTAGGTCTCTGCCCTCAAAAGAGTTTATAATATAGAAAAAAACTCACTATAACTCTAATTTTATTCAGAAATTATTATAAAACACTGGATCTCAGGGCAGATCACCTGCAGTGAGGAGTTCAAGACCAGCCTGGCCAATATGGTGAAACCCCATCTCTACTAAAAATATTCCATTAAAAAAATTAGCCTACTGTGGTGACAGGTGCCTGTAATCCCAGCTGAGACAGGAGAATCGCTTGAACCTGGGAGGCGGAAGTTGCAGTGAGCCAAGATTATGCCACTGTACTCTAGCCTGGGCAACAAAGAGTGAAACTCTGTCTAAAAAAAAAAACAAAAACAAAAACAAACAAACAAACAAAACATGAATTGAATTCATCACTCAAAAACATTGTACTGCTTCTCTCTCCCTCAGAGTGAAAAAGAAAAGAAAACAAATATTAGATGTTAGGTACACCTAATAAAAGAATAATGGGCCAGATGCCATCAAAAAGAAAAGAAAAACAAAACAACTGTTCTCACTTACAAAGGCCTTGAAGTTCAAGCAGTGGCTTCAACACATATCAAAACTTGGTTCAAGCCCTTCACATTTCATAACTGAGAAATAAAGAAGATATTCTTCTGCCTAGACTTATTCACCTAAACTCAGGAAAAGATGGGCAAAATGGCACTATACATTACAACAAGTATTTGGCATGATATTTTCCCACCTCCTTTGACTTTCCTATTATTTTCGACTGCTTAGTGACCAATGAAATGAATAGACTTGGCATGATTGGTAGGAAGCAATATGGTGACTCAAGAGAATCAAGTGTTTTATGAAAACACTGGATTTTTATTGTGTGAGAGGGCGAAAAGAAAGATGAATTTTGAGTTTTTTCAATCATCTCTGCTCACTCACCGTCAAAGGAGATTTACTGCTATTACAGAATAAAGACAATGTGCGATGGTGGAAAAAGAAACAAAAGACTTTCTTCATAAGTCTTACTTTGGAAAGGACTTTTGCTCAAAGAGCTTATCTTGAAGTAGAGAAAGCAGATTCAAAAAATATTAACTGTATGAAGCTAGTAACACTAGCTGAATTGTTGAAAGTATGGGGTCAAAGAAAAGGAAAAGTGAGTATAATTTTCACATTCATGGTTTGGGCACTGCTATGGTCTGAATGTATGTGTCTCCCCAGAATTCACATGTTGAAACCTATCCCCCAAGGTGATGATATTAAGCACTGGGACCTGTGAGAAGTGATAAGTCATAAGGGCTCTACCCTCATGAATGGGATTATCACCCTTATCAAAAAGGCTGGAAGGAGTCTTTTTGCCTTCTGCCCAGAGGGAAAACAACTAGAAGGCATTGTCCATAGGAATGAGCCCTCAACAGATGCTGAATCTGCTGGTGCCTTGATCTTGGACTTCCTAGCCTCCACTTGAACTGTAAGAAATACATTTCTGCTGTTAATAAGTTATCTGATCTAAGGTATTTTCTTATAGCAGCCCCAAACGACTAAGCAGGTACTGAGGCCATGGCGACACTAAAATATAAAGCACAGGAGGAGCAATAAGTTTGGAGATAAAAATACAGAGGTCAGTTTTGGACACATTTAAGTAATTATGAAATATTCAGATGATGAAAGCTGGTGGATGGATGTATCTGGAATTGAGAAGAGGAGATTTTTGGGAGGTGGAGAATTGAGAGTCTTCAGTATATTAACAAATAACACTTGGATCCTGTTGGCTTTGTGTTGTTCATTGTTATAAGCACTCACTAAGAAGGCAAGTCATTTAATACTTCCAGGAACCTTATGATGGAGTTGCATCCTTGTGTTCATGCTCTCCATTTTGTACATGAGGAAATGTAGGCACAGAAAGGTTGAATAACTTGCTAAAATTACCCACCCAGGTAGGAAGTGGTAGAGCTACCATTTTAAAGAAGACACACACCCTGGCTCCAGAGTCCAGGCTCTGAACCACTATTCTATCCTGCTTCACATAAAATAGGTAGATTTGGTCAGGGATTGTTGAAGAGTGAGAAAAAGTGGATTAAAGACAACGTCAAGAGAATAGACAAAGCAAAGAGGTCTAAGGTAATGGCTTCCTATTCAGTTACCACTTCCTTATATTCTTGACTTTTCCCTCTGTGCTTAACATCGTGTAATCTGTAACGTGTTCCTCTTGAGGACTTTTTAATCTAGTCAGAGAGACATTTAAGTACATAAACTCATCCATGAACAATATAGCCCACTTTATCCACACATACATTTTAAATTATTTAAGCATCAACAATAACAATAAAGGAATCAACAATATTAGATGGAGCTACTGAAGATATTTAACAGAATAGCATTCCCCAAAGAGGAAGCTGCAGAGGGTGTAAAGGGCCAGAGAACGCAGGTCCTTATGTGCCTCGGTAAGGAATTCAGACTTGCTGCTGAGAGTGATCAAAGGCCTTTGAAGAATGTTAAGATTAGAGTAGACTTGAAGCATGAGGAAAAATATAGTGAGGATGATATGAGTAGAGGTTGTGAGAATCAGAATTAGAAAAGGGGGTTAGCTTGTGGGGAGTGGTTTTATTTGGGCAGAGAAGGCAATACATTTCTATTAGATAAATCTGAAGAGCAGAGAGATGGCAAAGTTACAATGTTTTCTTGTGAGATTTTCTCAAGATCCCAAGAACCACCTTCAGCCTTCATATAAATTTGCAAAGAAAATTTAAAAATATGGAGGGCTTAGTGTCTTCAAACATTTAGTCAGTGGTTAAATTTGCATATCTCTTTGGACTTAAGTTTCCCGTCTTTCCCAGGGTTCCACTGGAGCTGGAAGATCCAGCTATGGCAACTTTTTTAGAACAGATACTTTTCTTTGTTCAAAGATAAGAAAAAATAGGGAAATAACAACTGTAAAGCACCAACTCTGGGCATTCGTGGCAGCCAATTCAATTTGAATTGAACAGAACACTGAAGAAATTACCGAAGGGATATCCAACCTAAGTTTCCTCCATCAAATTTGCCTAAGGCTATTCCTCAATAGGAGGCTCACAGAAACACAGGCACTGCTGTTAGAGAAAGCGAATTTACATGTTTTTCTCACTGATTGGTTAATTAATTTACAAGCATTGATGGAGACTGAACTCAGTTTGAGTTAATCACTGATGAGATACAGAATCAACACGCAGGGTGATAAGTTAAGAGTTTGTCTGGCACAGCTCCAGTTTATGCTTGTTCTCCCAAGGCAGACATTAATAGAGATCCCTTTCCTTTCAAATGTTTTCTGTCTTGGACATTCAATTATATGGTTATACTAATTCATTTTCATACTGCTGATAAAGACATACCTGAAACTGGGAACAAAAAGAGGTTTAGTTGGACTTACAGTTCCACATGGCTGGAAGGTCTCAGAATCAGGCTGGAAGGCAAAAGGCACTTGTTTCACGGCAACGTCAAGAGAAAAGTTAGGAAGAAGCAGGAGCAGAAACCCCTGATAAAACCATCAGATTTCGTGAGACTTATTGACTATCACGAGAACAGCACAGGAAAGACCGGGCCCTGTGATTCAATTACCTCCTCCCCAGTCCCTCCTACAATATGTGGGAATTCTGGGAAATACAATGCAAGTTGAGATTTGGGTGGGAGCAGAGCCAAACCACATCATTCCACCCCTGGTCCCTCCAAATCTCATGTCCTCGTATTTCAAAACCAATCATGGCTTCTGAACAGTCCCCCAAAGTCTTAACTCATTTCAACATTAATCCAGGAGCCCACAGTCCAAAGTCTCACCTGAGACAAGGCAAGTCTCTTCTACTTATGAGCCTGTAAAATCAAAAGCAAGTTAGTTACTTACAGGCATTGGGTAAATACAGCCATTCCAAATGAGAGAAATTGGCCAAAACACCAGGAATATAGGGGCCATGCAAGCTTAAAATCCACTGGGGCAGTGAAATTTCCAAGCTACAAAATGATCTCCTTTGATTCCATGCCTCACATCCAAGTCACGCTGATGCACGAGGTGGGTTCCCATGGTCTTAAGCAACTCTGACCCTGTCACTTTGCAGGGGACAGTCTCCCTCCTGGCTGCTTTCATGGGCTGGCATTGTCTGTGTCTTTTCCAGGTGCATGGTGCAAGCTGTAGGTGAATCTGCTATTCTGGGGTCTGGAGAACAGTGGCCCTCTTCTTAAAGCTCCACTAGGCAGTGCCCCGGTAGGGACCCTGTGTGGGGGCTCTGATCCCACATTTGCCTTCCCCATTGACTTAGCAGAGGTTCACCATCAGGGCCCTACCCCTGCAGCAAATTTTTACCTGGGAATCCGGGTGTTTCTATATATCTTTTAAATCTAGGTGGAGGTTCCCAAACCTCAGTTCATGACTTCTGTGCACCCACAGGCTCAACACCATGTGGAAGCTGCCAAGGCTTGGGGCTTCTACCTTCTGAAGCCACAGCCTGAGCTCTGTATTGGCTCTTTTCAGCCATAGCTGGAACAGCTGGGACATAGGGTACCAAGTCCCTAGGCTGCACACAGCACAGGGCCTAGGCCATGAAACCATTTTTTCCTCCTAAACCTCCTGGCCTGGGATGGAAGAAGCTGCTATGAAGGTCTCTGACATGGGCTGGAGACATTTTCTTCATGGTTTTGGGGATTAACATTTGGCTTCTCAGTAATTAGGCAAATTTCTGCAGCCAGCTTGAATTTCTCCTCCAAAAATGGGTTTTTCTTTCTACTGCATCATCAGGCTGCAAATTTTCTGAACTTTCATGTTCTGTTTTCCTTTTAAAATGGAATGCCTTTAACAGCATCCAAGTCACCTTTCGAATGTTTTGCTGCTTAGAAATTTCTTCTGCCAGATGTGCTAAATCATCTCTAGTGTAAATCATCTCTTCTTCTAGTGGGGTATTTAGGATGCTTATACTTCAATTCATTTATTTAACTGATGTTTTCTGGGTACCTGCTATGTAACTGGTACCATGCTTCAGGTTTTGAAATATCATTTCTACAAATAATCACTCATATTAAAGTTCAGGTCGCAAATTAAAACTAAACTTCTTCCAGAAGCTCTACACTAATCTGTTAGCTTTTCCATGAGATTCCACCTTCTGACATCGAATTCTTCATCCACAATGATACTCTTTCTAAAAGTACTGTTTTTGTCTTGTTGTTTTGTACTCAGAAGCTGTCAATGGCTCCTTGTTGCTGACTTGGTAAGGATGAACATCTTAAAGGTCATAATTAAGGCTTTCCTCAATCTAGGGTCTCTCCTCTGTAGAAACAAAACCAAAACAAAACAAACAAAAAAACAAAACTCCCTCCAGTCAGATATCTTATGCTAGGTGAATTTATATCCTCCCCTTTAAGTTTTGTATGTGACAAAAATCCTGGAACATTCCAACTTTTCCTTCATTTTTGTTTTTCTCAATAATGCTTGTCTATCTAGAATTTCATAAAATCGCTCTAGATTATTATTATTTTCTGTACTCAAAGTACAGTAGATCTCTAGTTTCTCATTTCTAGGGATCCTTATAGCTCAGATACTCTAGTGCTTTATGATTCTACTCATTCTCCCTCTCTCTACTATATATTGCCCAAATGATAATTGCTATGACAATTCTCATTTGTATAATTTAATTGAAATTATTACTTCTTGTGACACTCCTTTTGATTTTGTCTTAAACTGCTTTAGTTGTATTTTGCTACTATTTGTTTACTTTCTACATGTACCTAGATGTTCAACAAATAATCATAAATTTGCTTTATTGCAGACTACTTAGCTGTTAGAGGTAGACTCATGACACCATTCTCTCTTTTCACAGAAAAGCTTGCTGAGGCCAGAGTAGTAGTTGAGGGATATTGGCCTCCTTCTACTTTGCAATTTATAGTACATACAGGAAAAATCAGCCTCCTCAGTGATCAGGTGAATTGTAGTCCTGAAACTTCATGAGACCTCTTGTGATAGTGGGGCTCCAGGTCTGTTTTTACTTCTGTCATACAGGAGAGCTTAAGAAGCTCATTTCCAAGGATGCAGATAGCTCAAACATTGTAGTACTTCATGATTCTGTACATTCTCCCTCTATCAGTATTGCCCAAATAATAGTTGTTGTGACAATTCTCATTTGTATAATTTAATTCACATTATTACTCCTTGTGAGGCTCCTTTTGATTTTGCCTTGAGCTGCTTTAGTTATATTTTACTACTATTTATTTCAAGGTTTATTTTCTTCCTGTACCTAGATGCTCAACACTTATTAAACTTGCTTTATTACAGACTTTGTAGATGGTGGATGCACATTTGAGCAACATAAAGTCCCAGCAAATCACTGTGATGACATAAACTCCCTCCCATCAAGGTGCAAGAGTTCCCAAGTCTCAGAACCTTTGCTATAGAAGCAATCCTACAGATTATTTAGTGAAATTCTTGTTTTTCAGGTGAGAGTACTTACTGGTGTCCAAGAGTTAGTAGCCAATTTATTTTTGCATTTTTTGTTTCTTTTTAAAATGATAGCTTTATTTTAAAGTGCAAATTCCTGGAATAATTCAGAAGTTAATTATCTCACAATAAGTTTTTAGCAATAGCACATCTTTTTCATTCTTGGAAGAAGAACTGAAAGAGTGTAAAAAGATGGAATAAAATATAAAATGGTAGCTGGAACGTTCAAAGAAGAACCAATTTTATCATATCGAAGCTAAAATATAAATTGTAGATTTTTACATATATATGTTGAGCAGAAACACAAAGCTGAAGAAGGAAGTGTGCTAAATAAATAAATGAAGTATTAATAATTCATTCTTAGAAAGTCAGACATGTTAAGAGCATTGAATCTATTTAGCCTTTCATGTCATTCCCACAGTCAAATTTTTAACCTGTACTAGCACTTGAAGACAAAAAACAGGCCAAAAAAAATCACAAAGTGTTACAATTGACATATGCAGTGAATTGCTTCCCTTAAAAATAACATTTCTTTTTATTTATTTTTTTTAGTTCTATCACTACTATAAAATTTAGTCTTCAACTGGCAACTAAATGTAATCTGGTAACAATTTAAACTTTTTTATAAAGGAAAATTTAAAAGTAATTGTTTTCCCCTAACTATCCATTTTCCTCTAAGTCACTTTAAATTTAATATCTATTTTAGTAATAAACAGCACATGAAGTAAACAGTTCATGGCATGTGTTGTTAGGCCAGGCATCTGATTAATTGGATGCAGCTGATCTGAAACTGCTGGAAGCTTCAATTTTCAAACCTCACAGTTCTTTGATTATTTCAGTCTTGTACTTTTATCACCTGTCTACAGATTTTTAACAACACTGTTCATCTCAGTAACATTAAAGTACTCTGACATGAGGTGGGCGTTTTCTTCCCTACATTTAAAAAAAATATAAATCATGAAATAATAGAAGTTTAAATCTCAGCTCCCGCTGTGAACAAAGCTTTAAGAACTGAGTTCAGATGATCTCTGGTAAAGCCTAGCAGCCCAAAAGATTTTGTGGTCTTGTAATTGCAGTAGGAGATTTTAAAGTATAAGTTCTAAAAAAAAAAAAAAAAAAAAAGATCTTGCATCACCTCCTTAAGTTCTTGCTGTCTAGCTTATGGGCCTGAATTTAAAGTACGGTAAAGAAAGGTCAAATTCCTAGGGGCAGGATGATTGCTGCTTGCCAGAAGAGTTGAGCTACACTTAGAAAGACATCTAAAGAACAATTACACAGCTGCCATCTCTATCAGTGCCTCGTATAGGCATTAGGCTCTTTAATGAGATCTGTATCTCAAACAAAAAGGAAAGCACTTGCATGTGACACCTTTCAGAAATCTGTCCTTACAAAAATAAGCGATATAAAAGACAAGGTTTTCTGTGTGTAATCAAATGTGTGTGTGTCTGTGTGTGTGTGCACGCACCCGTTTATAGTTTATCATGATCAAGTTTACAAATGACAAGATGACTATTGCACTCAATTGCAGATTCTAATTTTTCAAGAGGTATGATTATAATGTTTATGTTATAGCATGACATGCGTGACATCCAGCATGTCATACATGATGTCCTACTTGCACCTAAACTTCTCACGCATTAGGCTTCAGGAGAAATTGTATTGTCATGTGGTATATGTGAAGAAGTAGGCTCATGATACAATCCTCTCTTTTCATGGAGAAGCTTCCTGGGGCTGAGGTGCTAGTTGAGGATACTGGCTTCCTGACATTTTACCATTTACAGGACAGACAGGAAAATCCAGCCTCAGCAGTGGTCAGATTAATTGGCACCAAGAAGACTAGATATAGGGTATCAGCTGTTCACAGAAGTCATCTAGAAATATTAGCTGCCAAACACCTGGAGATCATGGGCTAGGAGGAATGTCAGTGGGTGGGAGCCTGCTTCTTCTGTGAAACTGGAATTGCATGCACAGTTCCTTCTTCTGGGAAGGTGTGAGAGGTCAGTCCCATCTAATTTATTGCCTGAATAGCCCAGGGTGACTTAGAAAATTCTTCTCATTGCTCTTGGAATGTTTAATGGGGGCCAAGAGCTAGGACAAATTTTTTGTACAATTCATCTCTTTTAATCTTTATAACTACGCTGTAAAGTAGACACTATTCCAGTCTCCATTTTCCAGTCATGAAAGCACATGTAGTAAGACTAATTCTACCATGAGTACACAGGACATAAGCAGGAAAGCCAGTTTTTGTTTTCAGGCTTTCTAAACACTGTAGGTATATAGACATAGCTGATGAAGAGAAGCTCATTTGCAAAACATTGGCCATATTTATTTATTTTTACAATGTCAATGTATTATTGATAGCATTAAAAATCTTACAGAAGACAACAGACACATTGTACTGATGTGATATTAAGAAACATTGCTAGCTATGCCACCAAAATTTATCTAAAATAAGGAAATTATAATACCTAACACATACTAGTTTTCTCTTCCTTGTTTCTACTTAGCAAGTACCAGGAGGCAGGCTGGGTTAAACAGCATGACCAAGAGTAAATTTTGGACGGTCCAGGATAAAATTATGACATAGGTGTTTTGTCACCGGTTTTAGGTTCCTTGTGTTGAGTTCATATTCTCTCACTTTTCCTGTCTAACCAAGATCCCACATTACCTTGACTTTGTCATCTCCAGAAATGTCTTAACACTTTGAGAGGTCCCTTAAAATGCCCTTAAAATTTACCTCCTGTAGGACTAACTAGCCCCACTCTTTTCAATATTAACATACATATGAATCATCTGGGGATCTTGTCCAAAAGCAGACTTCTGTAGGTACAGGGTAAGGCCCTCTGCACTTCCTACAAACTTTGGAGTGATACTGACGCCACAGTTCCATGCACCACACTTGCCACAGTGAGGCACCCGGCGACATTTAGAACTATACATTTGAAATAGAATTGTACTAGGTTAGATTGGTAATAGATGTTAGGCAAACAATATTTAATTTTAAATGCTTGGAAACTAAGACCTTGAACAAATATGAGAAAGAAATGAGAATATATTTGAAAAACTCTTTTTGGCTCTGTCAAATTTCTTTATGTCCTTTCTTCCTTCAAAAGTAAATCTTTCCTTTCTCAGGAGTTTTTGTCACGAATTTAACAGGAAATAAAAACCTTTTAAGAAAGTCTCTTTGCCTCTACACATCTGAATAGTATCTGTAGAAAATGATGGTCAGTTTGGTAAAATTACAACCTGTTTTTTGCAAAACTCCATTTATTTAAAAAAAAAAAAAGTCTGAATAACTACGTTACTTGAATTCAATTATATAATCTATTGGAAACATAAAATGGTATTTCTCTTTTGAAGAATTATTATATTTACTAATTTATTCAGACTTGTTCAATTGAATAAATAAATATTATTCTCTGCTTACATGAAATTAAAAAAAAAAAAATAGAAGGGCCAGGCACAGTGGCTCAGGCCTGTATTCCCAATACTTTGGGAGGCTGAGGTGGACCAATCACTTGAGGTCAGGGGTTTGAGATCAACTTGGCCAGCATGGTGAAACCCATCTCTACTAAAAAAATACAAAAACTTAATCAGGTTTGGTGGAGGACACCTGTAATCCCAGCTATTTGGGAGGCTGAGGCAGGAGAATTGCTTAAACCTAGGAGGCAGAGGTTGCAGTGAGCCAAGATCCTGCCATTGCACTTGCACCTGGGTGACAGAGCCAGACTTCATCTAAAAAAAAAAAGATGTTTCCTTTTTATGTTACATTAGAAATAAAATAGCTCCATAGAATGTTCACCTTTGTCGATCTATGGAGTGTGTGTGATACCTCTAATAGGAATTAAAGAACTTGCTTCACTTTTTGATTTTTTTTTTTTGAGAAAGGGCCTTGCTCGCCCCTACCCACAGCTGGAGTGCAGCGGCATGAATAGGGCTCACTGCAGCCCTGACCTCCTGGGTTCAAGTGATCCTCCCGCCTCAACTTTCTGAGTAGCTAGGACTACAGGAGTACACCACCACACCTGGTCAATTGAAAATTTTTTTTTTTGTAGAGATCAGATCTCACTATGCTGCCCAGGTTGGTCTCCAACTCCTGGCCTCAGGTGTTCCTCCCACCTTGGCCTCCCAAAGTGCTGGTATTACACATATGAGCCACCACACCTGGCCTGAGAACTTGCTTTATTTTAGTCAAAATTATTTAATCACTTCTTTCCCTTCTCACAGGTTCTAGCTCTTATCTTCTCGTCCCTCTTCCCTGCCGCAATATATTCTTTATCTTATGCAAAGCAAGTCAACTTTCAGTTTCCTATTCCCATTACTCTATTTAGCAAACCTAGGACCTTCCTTAGGACCCAGCATCCTTTATTATAAATAGCCCCCAATTTTTGCTCTGCCATAAATTATTCCTTGTTACATTAGCAAAACAGACATTTCAATGTGAATCCTCCCCATTGATAAACTCAAATTAAGAACATAAAGTATAACACTGTAAAACCTTTGCCCTGATGTTAAAAGCCTTTCAGAAGGTTTTTGAAATTTATATTTCCCACTCCATCTCAGTTCCTGTGATACGCTCCAGCTGCATTGAACTGCCAGTGTTCCCAATCAGCTGTGTTCTGTTAAACCTCCACATTTTAGAAAAGCAGGTTTAATTTTTCACTAAATAATTCTTTTACCAGCATTGAATATATTACTCATTCTCTCCACATCAAGGACCTTGGAGACAAATTCAGAGCATTACATATAGGTTCTTTTAATATCATCTTTAAACAATTTTCAAGGTTGACAGCAGGGAATGTCAGCAAGGCATCTCTCATAAAAAAACCTTAAAATCTCCATTTGTCCATGTCAGAGCCTGAATCGAAAGCAGGGTCAGGATTAGGGTAAAGCAAGGAAGCCAGATTGTGCAAGTGCAGGGTTGTTAAAAGGGAAAAAATTGAAATTGCTTAAGAAAGTCATTGTTTTTGAGTGACGATAGCAGGTATACTCACCTAAGTACAACAGCAAGTCTTTCAAAGAAAATCTCTATCCTATTTTCCTTGAAAACAACCATATTGAATACAGTTACAGAACTGAGCTATAATTTGGCTCATGCAGCAATCACAGTTCCTTAAATTTTTGGTCATTCTTTTCAGGACTTAAAATAGCTCAGTATTCAATTCCACAAGGACCATGTTTCTTTCCCATAGTAGAGTATGAGTAATTTTTAAGGTAGGTGAACATATAATAAAAGTTTGCTAGTTGTAGTGCATATGAACAAAATAACCACATGGATTTTATGGAACATGTTCTAAAAAGATAAAGGTATAATGGAGAGATACCTCATTCAAACAGCTTAACATTATAAATGATGCAAGTGAGGGTCATAGAAGCCAAGTGACATGGTAAAATTAACAAATATAAAAACCTAAGCTGAAAGAGGAGGTATGGAGATTTTAAAAATTGTCGTGAAAGACAATAGAGATTGCTCATAATGTGAAGTACAAATAATTCAAATTTTGAAATTAATCATGTAAAATTTTAAACTTGTCATTTTGTTTAAATCATTCCATCTCCTATAGGAATAATGGTAATAACTTGACTATATACTTCATAGTGTTCTGAAAATAGTATGTTAAGTTGATAAATTGCAAAATCACCATCTTTTTAAAGTGGAACAGCATTCATCAGGGAATCATTCACTTATGAAGAGGTCATCCAGACCTAGAGACAAGCTATTTTCTTTTGGTGAATAGAATATATTGCCATTGCTATTATTTATATCCTTGTTTTCAGGAATGCTTCACTACTTATTCTCATTATGATAAACTCTATTTCAGGCTTTTGTGTCTGATTTAAAACCTACTTGTATGGGGAGGTTCTATCACTATCCAAATACCTTTGCAGGGCCCAAGGCTATAAATATGAATATATTTATACAAATCTATTTTGTTATAATAGGGCATTGGGCCTATTATAGGGCCTTGGGCCCCATGATAACAAAATGGGTATGTTATAGAACTATTATAACAAAATAGGTTTGTATAAATATCTTACAGGACAATTATTTACAATTATTATAGGAAAATTAATGCTCATCTGTATCTCTAATAAAATATCTGTGTTTTGAAGTTGGAGAACATCCCCATTCTAAAAAGGCACAGAGCCAAAAAGAAAAGAAGCTCACTTTTTACTATATGGAAAAGGTAAAACAAAGAAGTGGTTGAAAAATCCATCTTCTATTTAAAGTCCTCTCATTCCAGAGTTATAGAATATAATTGATTTTATGTGATTATCAAGTATAAGCTTTCTTGGAAATTTTAGGTTGTAAAAATAGAAAGAGGCAAAGCTGTACTCATTAATAAAATAAAACATTTGATTAGCATATATTGATAAAATATTCATGATTGTAGTTTTTGTTGAATTTATTAATAATCTTTATATATATTTATATATGTATGGCTTTGAGCAAAGACAAAAGAAATACTCTAACTCATCCCTGATCATACAGTTATTGTAAGAATCAGCTATTCTGTTATCTTCCCAGCAGCAGAAAGACCCATCAATAATACATTTCTTTCTGTACAGATTAAAACTCCATACATATGGGCTTCACTATGTACAGAGAAAAGAGGTCACTTTTCGACTAGCAATGGACCTTTATATTACAGGAATGTGAGTAATTTTTTTTCTTAATCTAACTATATATACATTCATACATATATGTATATAGTTTACCCTGTACCATTTTATTAGTTTAACATATAAACCTTAGTTTTTTTGTCCATTCTATTACAAAGTGAATAAAAATTGTATGGTTGCACTGAAAGACCATGCAATTCAATTTTGCTTATGTTTTCCAATAGTGCTCAAAATAAAAAACCAAAAATTTATATATATATAAAAATATTTCACTACCAAATCCATTAATCCTATCAAATGTAAACCTTTAATAATTTAAAGGACCGATACATAATCTTAATAAATTGAAGTTAATTCTCATATTTTAATAAAATAAAGGAGTTTTGTACTGATATGTAAATGGTCTTGCAGCTTTCCCATAGGTTCTAGGTAGACTGAACATCCCCTTTCTTACAACAGTATTCCTGACATGCCATCGTATGTCACCAGCATATTGATCGTTACATTACATTGACTAGCACTGTTGATTACTTCCACACAAGTTGGAATTTGTTTGAAATTAAACATAACAACTCCTTTTGGTATTATAGGTATTATATCCGCAAAAGGCATAACAGGCAGCAAGGATCCACTTTAGAGTTTTTGCTTTTGTTTTTGTTTTCTGTCCTCAAGTCTATCTGCAGGCCCTGCCCCATATAAGGTGTGATCTCTGTACATTCTTAAATGTATTGCCAGTGTCAGAGATACTGGAGACCTCCACTTTAGGTCATGCTCTTAACTTGGGTTATTTACAGAAGCCGGTTATTAGGAATCTTCCAATTGTGTTCCAGTCATACTCCACATGTGTGGGATGCATTAGGCACAAATGATTACTAAGGGAGTTCTTTGAGAAGAAGCAGGTGCTCACAGACCATGGAAAGAGTTAAGAAAACAGACAAACAATGCTCACAGACATTCAACTTTATCCCTGCTTTTTGTCACCATGTCTGTAGTATTTTCAACATATTAAAAATGACAAACCTCCTATCTAAGGGCTACGTTAGTCACCACATGCCTTAAGGTTTACTAACCACTTAGTTACAATATACATAGAGCAAAATGTGGGTTCCCAAACAGACGTGATGCTGTATTGAATTTATTTTTTAAAATGAACACCATAGTAAATTACCAGCTACAGTGAAGACACAGACCACACTTAACTCCAAATCAAGCTGTGGTTTACAGATAATTATTTAAATAATAATAATAGCAATAATATTAAATAAAAGTGAAAACCTCACTTCTAGACTTAAGTCAGAGATCCAAGTCAGCCTTATAGGAATTTTAAGATAGGCAATTAATGAATTGTTATGCTTTTCTAGAAACAAGAAATACTGTAAGCCTTTCCCTACAATGACTGATCTGAATCTATTTTTTTTTCCCCCAGAAGCATGCAGGGACTATTTTCAGATGCTTAATTATGGCAAGAAGAAAGAAAAGTAATTATTTTTGGTGTAATACAAGCAATTTGTAGATTCGAGCATACAATTTTGCATAAAACATTGCAGGTTAAAATAATATTGTAGGTTTCAAGCCATTGCATTACAATTGAATAATTCTCACAATCAGGTTTTGTAAAATTTAAAACTCTAAGTTTTGAAGTGAAGCAATAAAACTAAATTCTTAAACAATGACTTTTACCTTCATACAACACAGAATAGCTATTTTTATTTGGGTTGAAAAAGTTATTTACAACTAACATTGATCGAGTCTTGGTAAAAGTCCGATAACACATGAAGACAAATATTAATTTTCCCTCAGCTTTCTGAAAGATCAATGAACATGTTTGAGGTTAGTGATATTCTTAACAGTGGCAATGCTAGTCTCCTACGGTGGCCGAGAAAGTAGTGCATTCTTTAACCTAATTCAAAATTGAAAGCACCGACATACAATTTAGATCTATAAAATGGGATTTGTTACTTAATTCTCCATCATTAATGATTAACAATTTAGATGCAGAGACACAGCTAATGAAAGAAAGTTTGGATTGGTGCTATTTGCTAGCTCGTTTGAGTCGCCTTTTTAAAATCAGTTTTGTTTCCATTGAATCCAAGAACTCTTCATAAAATAGAGAAATATACATATCAAAGGACTTAAGTAAAAGTCGGTTAGAAATAAATAATCTTACAACAACATTTTAAATCCTTTAATGATTTAAAGAAAGGAAGACATATAACACTGAATGCTAAACATGTCTTTTGACCCTCTCTTGGGAATTTAGATATATATTTTATAGTATATGTATATATATTTTTACATTTCACGTGTAGGCCAGAGCTGTCTAAAATATCTCTTCATAATAGGCTAGAGGGATCTATCAGGAGATAGAATAAAATAAGATCTGAGTATAGTCTCAGTTTATGAGAGTATTTCTTTCTGCTTTGACAATCAGCAGGGATCATAAATTTGAAGCAAATCGTGGCTTTTCTGCGTCTGGGTCTGTGTTTAAGACTGAGGAAGATTCTCTCGGAAGAGCAGCTGCTGGTGGAGGGGGTGCCGGAGGGACTCCTCGGTTCGGGGGGATGGCTCCCGACGACATCTGTCGGAAGAGGGTGACGCGCTGCGGGACAGTGCTCCTGCCCCCTGCCTGAAGGCCCGTGCCAGGGACCGCCGTCACGGGTTGAGGAATGGAGGCCAGGGACTCGCCCACAGTGGGATGAGGTCTGGAAATCAGAGTGGACACCTCATGGGGCAGCGAGGGCTGCGAGGCGGAGAGGGGCCTGACTTCCCGGGTCAGGTTGGTGTTGTGAAGCGCCTGCGTGCTCTTGTGCACTTCGTTTTTCGGCGTGGAGCTGCCGGGTGTCTGTGGCTGCGGGGACTGCTGCTGCGGCTGAGTCTGCGGCGCCTGGGACTGCTGTGCCTGCTGCTGCGGCTGCTGTTGCATGAGTGACAGCTGGGAGGCCGTAGGGGAGGCATAGTGGAAAGTTCGAGCGGCCAGAGGGCTCTGTACAGGAGGGCTGCAGACCGCGGTGGTGTAGGAGCAGGGCGAGAGGATGGCTGATGGCTGGGGCGTCTGTGTGCTGGGACTCGGGGAATGCAGGTTGCTGTGAGACAGGCTGGTCGCTGTGTACACCGGTGGAGACTGTGTCCTCATGCGGGAGGTCGGGGTCGTAGTGGAGGGTGCAGAATTCAGGGTTGTCATTTGAGGATAATTGATGGGAGCGATTGCCTGCACCATCTCCCTGTCGTGTTTCACAATCTGCTTCAGGATCTCGTTCTCCTGATTGTTGAAAACACCGGTGTTCAGATCCTTCTGGAACTTTTGCAGAAGAATGGAGTTTTTCTTTCCTGTCAGCAAAAGAAAGATAGGCACTTAGAAAGCCTCCCAACGACTGAGAACAAGGCCAAGGGAGGGTGGCTCCTGCAAGCAGAAGTACAGCCGTGCTTCACAGGAGAGGCTTAAAAGGCCAAACACTCACCCGTACACACCAGATACCAACATGGCTCCTGCCCTTCACCCTTCCTGTATTTTTCTGGGAACTCTTACTCTCTACTCAAGTTGAAAGCCCTGTAATATGGCAAGGAGCCATTTTACGGAAGAAATGGAGATATTTAACATGAGGACCACCTTTAAGAATGGAGGAAGAAAGGGCTTTTGGATTAGGATGGGCTTGGAATCAACATTTGATTTTAAAGTTATTTTTTCAAGAAACGACCAGGAAGATTAAAGAGAGAACATTTGAGCACTATGTGATAGGCACTCTACAAAAGACCTTAGGTAGGGGATTTTATGTAACCCTCAACCGTGTGAGATAGGTGTGTTCATAATCTCATTTTACCTGAAAGGAGATCAGGACATGAGAAGAGTGAGAAGAATGCCCAAGAAAACAAAGAAAACATGCTTGGCAGGTAACAGGGCTGAGAAAGACCATACACAGAAAAAGGTGACTGTACATCCTTGCTGTGGAAAATGAATCAACTGCATCTGTCTCTTCCGGGTGCTTGCTGGAAACTCAGCCTCCTGGGCCTGACTCCACTTGCTGAATCAGATGTTGGATTTTACTAAGATGCCCAGGTGATTCCCAAAGCAAATCTGAGGGGACTATATCAGGGCCTTTATTTTCCACCCAGTGTTCTACACCAGTCATTCTCAATCCTAGCTGCATATTTTTCTTATCTCTGGAGCTTTAAAAAGTACTAAGGTCCATTTGTTCCCTACCAATTAAATCTAAATCATCAGACTGGGGGTCCGGATTTCAGTAGTTTAAAAGCAAATTTCCCTAGGGAATTCTTAAGTGCAACCAAGAATGAGACCTGCTTTGTGATCTTCCCTCTTCTGAATGGTTGTTGTGAGGACCAAGAGCATAGTGCATTGCAGGCTTTCAGTTCCCTCTAAGACCTTAATAAAGTTTAGCTCTTCCTGCCATCATCTTCTGAGTGATTTGCAATACTAGACAGTCTGGCATAATAACAATTAGAATCAATAGTAGATTGGTGAAAGAAGGGGAAAGTAGTGACTTTTCTATGACATCATTGTTACACTAATACCCAAGTGAATATAGTAACCAAAAAGTGAATCAATTTGCAATATTACTAAATAAAGTAATGCATTAAAAGTAACAAGGGTATATTTTTGAAAACAAATATATGTTGTAATTTCCTTGACAGCTGGGAATACAATCATTGTAAATGACTGCCAAAATAAATAGTTACGTCTCTCTACTTGCAGACTGTCCTAATTTCCCAAAGAACAAAACTTCCTAGATTAGTAATAAATATAAATGCGTATTTAGCATATTTGCTTAACTAACTGCAGCATACATCTATATGCAATAGCCACAAAACTGAGCAGCGTAATGTTTCTTTCTGATTATGTGACTAGTCAAAATATCTTAATCTAAGTATCTTTAACCCTGGAACAAATAATGTAACTTTTAATATACTCTCACAATTATATAAAGATCAAAAATTCAATTTCTTAGTGTTTGCTTATTAGAATTTCATTGCTTGTATTGATTACAAACTATTTCATATAAACGTTGTTATAAAAATTAACTGCAATAAGTTAGATGAAAGTGACGCTGTATCAGATTAACAGAAACTCTCTGGTGAAATATCCTGATTTTACTGTTTTCTCTAAGGATGTCTAGCTGGTTTAGAAAAAAAGTAATTGCTTGGAAATCAGTCTCTGCTTCTAACATAAACACACAAACACTACAAAGAGAAAAGTTATTTTCAAATTAAGTAAGGATGCTTTCAGGAGTGTTTCCTTCTTTTGTGGGTATCATCTCCATGAATGAGATCCTGTTACATCTCTAAGATTTCAATGTGAATTTCTAATATGTTTGTTATGTCTAATGATAATGTCCAAATACTACCTTTGTTTCTTCTAATCTATTTTCAGATCTTTATGCAGCCTGTTGTCCTACTAATATAGAGAAAAAGGAAGATGAGAATGTGAAGTACAGAAAAAAAGCTGATATAAAAATTTATCAATCTAAAGTCCTTACCTTTAACAAGAATGAAGCAGTTGAGGTACCTCCTTGTTTGTCACAAATGATCCCAGCCCCATTTTTTTGAGTTCATTTATTCCTTCCTCCCTTCCTACCTTTCTTCAACAAATATTCATTGTATACTAGGTACTGCGAATGTAATGGTGAATTAAACATGAGTTCTACCTTAACAAAGCTTGGCATCTTTAGAGCCAATAATATGTGTTGGGGGAACTTCAGAGGCTATGGGAGAACATATCCAAGGAACTGGGCTTAGTAGGGAGTGGGAGGTCAGAGAAGGTTTGTAGAGGGAGGTGATGTCTAAACAGAGATAGGAAGGTTGAGCAGAGTCAAGCTGGCAGTAAAAAGCAGAGAAGGGGAGGGTGGGCAAAGCCGGTTTAGGTGTTAAGAATGAATGCATTCTACCTAATGATATAACATAATGTTCCAGGATATCTAGGAAAGTTAGCAGCAAGCCAATCCAAGCTAACTTTACTATGGTAATTATGCAAATCTTCAAACAGGCATAACTAATAAGGCCTAATTTTTGTAAATATATATTTTTATTTGGTAGCAGAAAAGATTTTAAAATATGTTATTATTCGCAAGGTAAAGCATCTAAGTAGGGCATTTCTAACAAGGCTTTTTTTTTTTTTTCTGCTTGAGTCTATATTACAAACGTTTTACTATGTCTGTGCTCAGACTAATTTATGTGTGTAAGTTTTCAATTCCTAACATAAAGATAAAATATAAAGTTGACTCTCAAATACAAAAAATGTGATAAAATGTAGTTTGTAATATAGACTCATCACATTTTTAGTTCTATTTCAATGCTATCTAGAATTTTTATCATTGCTTTTTACCTGAAGATTCAAATTGTTCTGGCATCACTCAGGAAATCAGTTTGTTTAGCTAGCAAAAATAGACATTAATAAATAAACCCAGAATACTTTGAAGAGATAGATAAGGACCCAGATGTCTCAAGAAATATGGCTACAGCTGATTGCTATTTCTACGCAAATTAACAAGCAAGCTATAAACTGGCATTTGGGCCTTTTTTTTTTTTTTTTTTTTTTTTTTGAGAAAAGGTTTCACTCTCTTGTCTGGACAAGAGTGCAGTAGCGCCACCTTGGCTCACCGCAACCTCCGCCTCCCAGCCTCAAGCAATTCTCCTGCCTCAGCCTCCCGAGTAGCTGGGTTTACTGGCACGTGCCACCACGCCCAGATGACTTTTGTATTTTTAGTAGAGATGGGGTTTCACCATGTTGGCCAGGCTGGTCTCAAACTCCTGACCTCAAATGATACACCCGCCTTGGCCTCCCAAAGTGCTGGGAGCACAAGCATAAGCCACCACACCCGACCACATTTGGAACTTATAATTGCAAACTTATATTATGCCACTAGATTAAAACTAAATTGCATATAAAGAAGACAGAAAACTAGAGTACCTATGCGATCTAGTCGGTCAATGGCAACTGTCTCAAAGGCTCTCCTCATCATTGGATATTCCTCCAGGACCTCGTTGAAATTGTCCACAGAAAGTGAGTAAAGACGACAATATGTATCGGCTCGAACGCTGGCGGTACGACGTCCTTTGGTCAGCAGGCAAATCTCTATAAAAACAACAAAGAATGACTTGTTTGATCATTTTCTTTTAAAGCCTTAATGGCTTTCCACAACTTAAAACAAGTCTCATGGTGTGAAAAACCAATTATTAGCAGCATTTTCTATTTTATCAGCAAATTCTTTCTGACAATTTAAAGAATCCAGCTGCCAATACTCAATCTTAAAATAATGTTCTTAAAAAAAAAAAAAAGCTGTTGAGACTTTTGGTTTAAATGAAAGGCTGAAACACAGTATACCATATCCTTCCCACTCCAATTCCCTGAAATAAGAAGTAAAAAAAGAACAAAAGAGATGCATAAAAAGGAATAAAACGTCCACAAAGGAGTTGAAAACAGGAAGGGGTGATGATTAGAAAGAAGTTCTTATGAATTCTGGAAGGCAGAAAGCAGATGGTATAAACCAGACAGAAGCCAAAATGAGTCTAAACATTGGCTTAGAAAGCCCTATGATCAAATAAAACTAGACCAGAAATTTAGATATATTATGGGCATGCCTAATGTAGTTTATATATTCCCAATGAGATCAGTATGAAGAACATGATATTCCGCATGTACAGAGGGACTTTCTATTTAAATGACTTTTAAGGGTAATTCCTTGCTGAAATTTAGATTTCCAAAATATGAGTAAACAAACATTTGCAAATTTGGATTTCATTACTGGCAAGCTGAAGCTATATGGCTATTAAGAGAGAATATTCCATTTTGTTTTCCAAAAATTATTATTTGAACTACTGTAGGCTTTGATTATTTTTAATTTGGAAATAATTTAAACATTTAGCTTCAAAATAACAAATTTGAAAAAAAAATGATAGAAGTATTTTTACAATTTACAGTGACCTAACAAAAGGAAAAATGGTAAATATAATATTAAATGTCTAAATTCACATTTGAGCTAATTTAAAGAAGTTCTATTTATGTTGACAAACCTTGTGAGTAAATCAGGCTGTAGACACTATGTACTTGACCAATGTTAGAGATAAAAAAGAATCAAAAACATATCCACTTTTATAGGACATTCTGACAGCAAAAAAAAAAAAAAAAAAAAAAAAAAAAAAAGCATTATCTTAATACAAAGTTCATTTGAACACAATCTGGTAAGAGCAATGTGACATACATGCAAACTCTGAAAATACTTAGAAAAGCGCATGTGAACCAACCTGGGAAGACAGAGAGGATTTTAGGAAATGTCACCTAAACCATCAATTATGCTGTTGTTCATTTCGAGATTGCAGAGTGTGTGTGTTTGTCTGCATGTTTGTGTGCCTGCATTTGTCTGCATGTTTTTCAGCCTGAATGTGTGTATGTGTTGTGTGTATGCATTTGGTGTTTGTGTAGGAAAATAAATCTATTTGGGTCAATTTTAAAGAAAATTATCATACAAGGGAATTTACCTGCTTCTATAACATAAACAATGTAATAAAAAGACGTATTTTGAATACTACTCCAAAATTAAATTCCTGTGTCACTGAAGTCTAATTTCATATTATTATAATTTATGATTGCCACATTATGGCAAACAAGCTAAGCGTCAGTTTCAAATCTGAACATTACAAGTTATTGTCTAGAATGTTGAGGGAAGGAAGACATGAGGAGCCACATACCGTGTGATTCCATTCGTGTAAAATATCCAGAAAATAAAAATCTGCAGAGACAGATAACACATTAGTGGTTGCCTGAGGCAAAAGATGGAAAAGGGAATTAACAGTAAGTGGGCACAGGAATCTTATTCAGGTGATGAAAATGTTCTAAAACCTGAATTGTGGTGGTGGTTTCATCACTTGGTAAATTTACTAAAAGATATTTAAATTGTACACTTTAAATTGATGAATTATATGTGTAAAATATATTGCATTAAAGCTATAAAAGGTGAAAAGATAAATTAGTTTTGTTTTTTTTTCTTTATACTTATATTTTTATTTGAATTTATTTTCTCTTTTCTGAACTCTTTCTCTTTACTCTGGAATCATTGCTTTATCTCTGTCTCTAGGCTTTCTCTTGTGTGTTGAATGTTTTTTTTTTGGTAAAATTACTGATGTCCATTCACATTTAAAGATAAAAACTCTAGTAATGTTAGAGAGTTTGTTTAATTTAGAGTTCTTCTTTAGGGTACAGGGAAGATACCCGAAAGAAATAAGCGAGGAGCTTGTCCTCATATTTCTCTAAATCCAGAATGAGGAGGGCTTTACTCCAGGCCCCTGACATCTCTCTTAACTGTTCTAGTTTTCCTTGTCGTTCAATTGCTTTATGCAAGAACCACTGTCATTTACCCCCACCCCCACATACATAGTTGGCTACAGACTATTCTGCAACATGGAGGGAGAGATGTCTCATACCTACCATCAGCATAAGTCACCCACTTTTTGTTCTGTCTTCTGTGGTCCTGCTGTCTCTTAACTAAGAGCCTGTTTAGTATTCTTCCAGGATACCTGCTCTCTCCTTTGCTCCTGTTATCTGTACATATATTCCAAGTTCCCCCTGCTTTCCCTTCAAGGTTCATCAGGAACCGCCAGCATACATTTAACTGCAGGCTACAGAATATCAGAGTAGCATTGGTTTATCCAATGCATTAATGTCATTATATTACAAAACAAAATTTGGGAGTAGGCAAGGCCAGCGTTGGTTCAGCACCTCAATCATGCCAAGGCACTGTGCCAGCAATACTTTGTTTGCGTTGCCCATCTTCTCATGGTCATAAGCTGATGGCAACAACTATACACATTCATATACTCATACAACAGCGTCCCAAGTAGGGAGACAGTGAAAGATTTTCTTCCTACATTTCTTTTTTTTTTATTGTGAAGGCAAAAGTTGTACTACAGGTCCGTATCTTACTTTCTCTAGCATTTTATTAGCAGAACTGCATCGCGTGGCCAGCCTCATTGGGAAGAAGGATTTAAAACTGAGTATTTGTTAAATTGGAATAAGGTAACTACTGTTAGTGATTGAATTAGGTAAATACTGGTTTAATCCCTGAAGTTGTATATGATGCTAGCCATACAAGATTTTATTAACAAGAAAGGGCACTGGTTGCTGGCTAAGGAACCGATGTTATCTGGCATTTCAATCATATCTATTTTCTGTCTTCTAGAAACATGTCCCTCTGTCTCATCTCTTGGTTGCTCCCAAATAAAAATTCATGCATCAGGTTACTTTGTGGTTTGGGTTTATATTTTATTCTTTTACTATTGTTAATCGGGTCTCTGTAAAGGGAAAAGAAAAAGGCACATCCTGGGAATCATCTTAAATAAGAAATTTACTTTTGTCTTATGCTTAGAAATTACTTGGATTTATTTTTATAAAGAGCGTGTGTTTATATATTACTTTTTATTTTAAAAACAAGTTTAAATATTATAAATAAGACTACGGCTCTTTTTGGTATACACAGTCATTTTAGAGATATGTTAAAAACAGATTTATTGCAGCAAAGATATATGCTTATTCATATTTTTACTAAGCCATTATTTACAAATGATTTTCTGGCCTCTATCATCTGATGATCTCATATAATGAATATATAACATATGTAGCATATGTTACATAGTATGGTACCCATTACTAAGCAATCATGGCTTGAATCAGTTAAATATTATCATTGGTAAGAAAATAAATTCTTCAAAGAGGATGCTTTTCAATACTGTTTAAGGCCTACATGAATAAATGTGTACATGTGTTATGAGCTCTTAACCCAAAGGTTTTCTATATTGCTATCTCAGTAAAACTTAGATGTTATTGCTCAGCAAATCTTACCTCTTCATTACATTTTGTTTAAAAAGATAATGTACTTATTTTACCTTTTATAATTTGTTGAATCAACACTGGTATTCTAATTTGGTCTTTATGCCAGTTAATGATGTAGAATGCTATTTGGGGCATTTTCTGCAGCAGTAATGATTGGTTTCCTGCTGATTCAGGTACACACACACACCAGTTGCTTGGGCTATTTTAGGGATTGTTTCTTTAGTGTAGTATTGGCCTGGGGATTTGGGGTCCTGTGTTAGTCTCAAGTCAACTTGCTCTTGTCTGTGAGGATTAGACACATATTTATATTCTGTGGACTTTATCAGTGAAATGTACAACTCAATTATATCTCTAGAGTTTTAGTGTCATTAACTCTAACTAACTTAGATTTTATTCAACATTTTACCTCTAAAGTCTCATTAATCTTTATATCTCCAGTGCCTACCTGACAAATAGTGGATACTTAATGTCAGCTGACTGGAATCATTGAATCAAATAGCAACATGCTTGCCGAAATAAATGATTTAATCACCTACAAAAAATCCCTTTGTATTTAATGTGACATTCCCCTATGGAGAAGCTAAGGGCTAAATATAGACTTACACAACAAAGTCCCTTCAAAAGTTATATAAAGGACATTGTTCATTGCCAACTCAAAAGTCATCAGTCATTACCTTGCTGCATGTCCTCAGTAATTTCTCAGTGAGAAAAAGAACAACCGAAGGTTTATTCATGAGAGGAGAAATAGTCACTGGGAAGTATGAAAAACACTTAAAATAGTCTCTTCTTTTAAAGCCTCCATACTCTGTTTCTCTTAAGAAAAACAGAGTTAAGAAATGGCATAACTTTAGCAATGAAAAAAGAGTAAACTTTCTGATCAAAGAGGCTTAGATTTCATGCATGTTCAGGTTCAATATGAATAGAGCAGGTGCTTCTTTGTAAATTAATTTTCTCTTGATACAGTATTAAGTTATTTTGAAAATCCAATTATTAAGTAAACATAGCCCTTTGTTAGGTGTCATGGAGCTTTTGTGTATTTGCCATGTGTGTATCTATGCGTGCTTTTGGCGGGGATGGGGGGTGTTTAAATACAGGATAAAGAGAGAAAAAAACAATTTGGTCATCTGTATCTAATACTATCCTTTAGGTACCTTAGAAGTTATGTCTTTGCTAGTTTATCATTATTTTATTTTATTCTACTGAATTTTCTAATTGTTTCCTAAATAATGGCTTTATCCCGCTAATTGTTAAAGACATTTTAAAGACAGAAACTATACACTTACATTTTAATATCCCTTATGCTGCCTCCTATATTGAGTTTCCAGCCTAAGCAAAATGATTTAAAAACACTTATGAATATGTCAATTACAGTGAATAAACACAAAACCCACAATGAGTTATCTTCTTAAGTTTTGGATGATATAATATTGGTTCCCCTGCTAGGCATCTTCCCTTTGTAATAGAACTTGTCAAATGCTTTATGTACCTTCACAGCATATCTCTGAGGTTTTTGTGCAAGGTTTATAATAAAGGAAATTGTCTAGAAAATTTGGTCATTTTTTTTTAAATGTAGACCATGCCCTTACTCATCAGGCAGAAAATGAACCTGCTTTTAGGTGCCCATGTTGATTCATAAAGCAAATAAAGTCAAATACAAAATAAAATAAAAGTGGACTCTCAAAGAACAAGTTCAGTGCAGTTTGCAGATGCAAGCTTTTTAAAGCCTATCTTGGCATACAATTTAGAATTTGTTCTGGTCTTTCTGTTTTTTCTTTTTTGTATACTCTCTGAGAGCTCAACAAGGAACTTCACAGTGGTATAATCACTGTTTTAAGAATCTTATGCAAATTTACTTGGGTAATAGGTCCCTTCATCTAGATGCATATTTATATATTATAAGAAATTATAACAGTAATTAGTGCTTAGCATATTAATTTTAATATGGTAGAATTTTCCTGGTTTTCTTTATAGGGTATTTATGAATGGCTAAGTAGTTATTTCATCTAGTTAAGATGAAAACTATTGGTAATGCATCCTGTCATAGGAACATAGAAAACTCTGTTTCTAATTCGATGTCAGAGCGTGACCCGGGAGGCTAGACTTGGCTTTGTACATTATCTGTATACCTTAATAACTCTTAGGGTATGAGATATATCAACTTCTCAATGCTATTTTTTCTGGCATTAGTTAACCCTGATTATAAACATTTAAGTCCACGTAACATTACTATCACCTATCTAAACAGTCATTTTTATCAGGTAGGGCAAATGGCTTCAAGGATTTTGCAACTCAGAAATATTTTCCTGACCTCTAAAACTGAACTTGACATTGCAGTGACATGCAGCTAATCAGGAACTCATGACAGAAGTTTCTAAAGTAATGTGCTCAACTGAGCTTCTAGAATTTATGGGGAAAACTGTACTCAGCTTCTTGTAGTAACTTAAGCAAAAGCTGCTTACTGCTTTAGTACCTGATACCATGAAATAAATGTAATTCTCTTCTGTGCATCAAAACACTAATTTCCTATAAATTATTTAGGTTTCTAATCCACTGTGTTATAAAAATGTGCAAGAGGTAATATCACTTTTTTGTTTCCTTTTTGTCTTTGTAGAACTTCTGTATTTATACTAGTGAACTAGTAAAACATTGCATCTGTATGGCATAAGAGACGATAACATCTGGCTTAAATCATTTTTTGTACCACGTTTGGCTGGTAGAAGCACTCTGGGTATAAAATAGAGTTGAAAAGAAATCTAAAGAAGTTTAGACTAGGATAGAACATTAAATAGATGCAAATTTTTTAGTATTTGAATGATTTTTAGCATAATATTTTAATGCATTTCACATTTTGTACAATCTTCTGAAACAGGGATTGAATACAAATTTATAAATATAGATATTATAAAGAAAGTATTACTTGCTGTATAGATAGATTACATATTATAATATTCGAATAACCAGAATACCCAATTTTGCATTTTACTAAGGATATAACTGGTCATTTCAACTCACATAGATACATTCCTAATTGCACAATTATTAGTGTCCTCTACTACTACTAACCATAAATAACTGCCCTGTTATTTAGATGAGACAAAGTTATTGTTTTGTCAAACCAATCTTAGCTCCAAGTTGGATTAAATCATCTCTTTTAAAACATATAAATTAGAATGATCACCTGGGCCTCTGAATGTTGACCTAGTAGCAACTCCTCAGACAAGCTATGTGTTAGCAAAGTTATTCATTGACAAAGGTGTTATGTGGTTAACTAAAACAGCACCTATAAAGAGACCATCACAAGCCTAGTACACTGTGGGCGCTCTTAAAACCTTAGTTTCCTTCCTTTTTCCCTCTTTCTTTAACTTCTCATAATTTTTCTTTATAATTTTGACTCTATCTGCTAGAAGCAAATAAAAGATTCACAGATCAAGTAGCTCTCCAAATTTGTGATATATAAATATCATCCTCCACATCTTCTACCCTCTTGTAAACAATTTGTTTATAAACTAATCATACAAATTCCTTAGGCTGTGTCTTCAGTAAGATGGCTTCACATTCACTAATATGCTTTCATAATTGTCCCAGGGAGAATTTATCTTTGTGCTCCCTCTGTATCTTGATCATCTTGCATCTTATTTCCTACAACACATTATTGGACTTACTTGTTTATATTCTTTATATCAAAATATAAGGTCTTTAAAGGAAGTGCAATGACCACATTTGTAATGTCAGCACTTACCACACATTGTCATATATAATTTGGCTCAAGAAATATGGCATGTCGGGAGGCCAAGGTGGGCAGATCACTTGAGGTCAGGAGTTTAAGACTAGCCTGGCCAACATGGTGAGACCCCAACTCTACTAAAAATACAAAAATTAGCGGGTATGTTGCCATGCGCATGAAATCCCAGCTACTTGGGAGGCTGAGGCAGGAGAATCAGTTGAACCCAGGAAGCGGAGGTTGCAGTGAGCTGAGATTGTGCCACTGGACTCCAGTGTGGGTGATGAAGTGAGGCTCTTTCTCAGAAAAGAAAAAGGAATGAGTGAATCAATCAATAACTGAAAAGCAAAATGGCTTACATCAGATTAAAAATATTCTTCATAAAACAAAGTGCTCATATTTGAATACAATATTACAAATAGGCAAATCTTTTTGTGAAGCTTTGGCTCCAGTTGACAGAAGTTATAATGCAAGGCTCTCATCTGCTTCCTACTGATCATAAACATGTTTGTAACATGATTGTTTCATTGCGTTATATATGTGAATTTTTCAAATAAAGGTTTATACTGTTCACTCCTTAACCTCTCCCTTTCCTCTTCTTTAAGTTGTCTTTGTCTTTCATGTCCATTGTAACGCCTTCAGCTTGCATAAAATCAGCTTTACATAATATTGTTTGTAAACTTACACTGAATATGTATTTGTACTATATGTCTTTGGCAAGTTAAAATACCTAATGGGTATTACTGATATTACAGATACGTTACATAGGTAGGAAACAAACCGGGTAACCCCATGTTAGCCCATGTGACATAAATAGATTAAAGGGTTCTATTTTGTGATTGGAACAAAAATCACATAAAAATATCAAAGCTACAAAGGCTAAAACCACAATTTTTCTTCTCCTATCTGTCTTTAAAAAATTCACCAGACCATTCCAAATTGCTCCTTTCGATCTTTAAATCTACCAACACTCAACTCTTCAAAAGTTAATCAAACATCTTGAATTATAAATGCCTTTAAAATGCAGTCAGCTTTTAAAAATTCATCAAATGATTTTTGGCTCTTAGGCGCCTCCAATGTGTTTTTGAAGTAATATCTTGACAGCTCTGTTTTCCTATGTGGCTTAATATGCTTCTACAAAATGAAAAAAACACATGGCAGAAATAATACTTTCTATAGACAATATATTCAGTAGATATTTTTGAGGCAAGTCTGCTAGAGCATAAGAGGTTATTTGTCTCCAAAATATTTCCCTTGATTCTTTGTCTCTCTCTCACACACAGATACACACACACACACACCACATGCACACATGATACAACTGACATTTAAATACTCATTTCCTTGATTTGTTTAATGCAAAAATTAATTCAGATATTCAGAATGGATTCATTAGTGCAATGTTTGTCATACTTTAGCATGTATGGGAATCACCTGGGTTGTCTTACTGTAAAGCAGGTTAGGATTTAGTAAGTCTGGAGTGGGATGAAAGAATCTGCAATTCTAACAAGGGATAGGTATTACCACTGATAGGCCTTTTTTGGGTAATGAGTTCATATAGCTGTCAGGTTTATAATTACAAAAGGGTTCCTCATTTAGGAGAAATTGAAATAAGTAAAGAAAAGGAATGAAAATTAAAGATAACATAAATTCAAGTTAAGAACCGATTTCCTGTAACTTGCATCTTAGGCAATTGTGAGGAATACAAAATAAGCATGTGATCTTGATCCTGACTGAAAGAATCGACAATTATAAATTTAAGAATAATATAAAAAAGGCTTGAACATTAATTCCAAGGCTTAATGATCTACTAGTGACTTTCTATAAATTCAAATAACATATCATTCATCATAGAGTAATTCTGTACATCACTGGTGACATGAAGAATCTTGGTCAGACTTCAAAAGAAGTGTAGAAACTACATTACACAGACTATGGGGATGAAGAGAACAAGGGAAAAGGAACAAGAGGTGAGAGGAGACATGAGGACGAAATGGGTTCAAGGGAGAGTTTGGAAGGCAACTTTTATGAAATTGTGAGAAGAGAAGCTTGACAGGATCACAGGTATTTGGCATAGAAAATATTTCCCTGTGGATAAGTAAGTTAGTCTTGATCTACACTATTACTGCAGAGCTCTTCAGGAAAAAATTTGTGTGTAAAATGTTATTTTAAGAAATTAATTACATGGAATAGAGTGGAGACTCCTAGCTGTTTACATATCTTGCCATTTATTGGAAAGAATTTTAGCCTCTCTTTCTCTGACAGGTAAATTTGTTCTCTCAAATCTTTTGCTTTACGATGCAGCATATTTATCTATAATGTTTGCCAAATGAACTTGAATGGAAGTTTTTAGCAGCTAAAATAAAGAACTATAAAGAAGTTTTGATAATAATTTTGGGGAATTGCTTGATCTAAACCTGTAGCACTGAAAACAGAAGCGGTCTCTTTAAAGGATCACTGTAAAATGAAACTTCAACAGAGCTGGAAAGGGGATAAGGCATCCATAATTTTGAACCTAAATGCTAAACTGTGTCTGTCCTGTAAGTGAACATAAAATAAAGGTTGTTTTGGGAAAAAAATAAAGCAAAACTTTTGCACAAAAATACCTCAATTTTATGAAACTCTTTCTCATATTAATCCAGTTGTTTCTTATTAAAAAATTAAAGCAGTATTTGTGTGTCTGTGTGTGTGTGTGGGGGGGTGTTATACAAATTGGTAAGCTTTTCTCATGTGACTTTAAAAATCTCTGGTTCAACCAGGATGAGTGCTTACTCCAATGATGGCCATCTATAACTGAGGCAGTAGCACATATGAAAGTCTGGCTGGAGAACTCTGTCTGATGGGAATGCTTCAATCAGACTGTGATTCATAGACTTAAGCATACCCATTGTGGGGGAGATTTAAAGTAAAGAATGAATAGCTAGCATACTCAGAGTGCATGAGTTGTGACAATGATAGATTTCCAAAGTGGTGGTGGGCCACTGGCATCACCGTGGTTTGAGGGACTATGTTAAAGAAAACTTCTTTTCCTGGGTCCACAAGGGGCGTGGTTTCAAAAGCAGGAGTTTCCCAGAGCCATGCCTCCATCCACACCTGCATCCTGGAACTAGAGTTCTTTGTCTGGGTTTCCCACATGCAGGCTAGGTAGCGGAATCCAGCTGGGGTTCTTTGTCTAAAAAGCCCACGGAAACCTCTGGGAGGAGGGGGGCTCTGTTGTGGACCAAGCAGCCAATCCAGTATCAGAGTCAAAGATCAATCACTCCAGAGGACGTTTAAAAGAACTCCTCTCATTGGATGAGACCATGAATGGGGAGGGAATAACTCCAGGGTTAAAATTCTGTTGCTCCTTACCTATAGGGACTCCTTCTTTGGATTCCCTCCCACAGCAGTGTGGAGCTATCTCTCCTCTCTCTTTGCCTAATAAATTTCTTTCTGCAAAACTATTTGGGTCCACAATTTTCATTCAAATGGTAAGCTTACTGTGCCTCCGGAGCCCCTTTCTCCATTCTTCCAGGTAAGAGAAGCCAAGGACCTCAGATCCGGGAACTGGGAGCATCTTTGGGGTGCCCCTACTCCTTCCCATGTTACATCTTTGGCGAGCTAGCCAGGAGAAATGTCGGACTTCAGAGCAGTGAATGGTATCAGACCCCTTTCGCTTGCTAATCTGCCCTTTTGTTTCTTTCGAATTTGTTAAGGAGGTAAAGACTGGGTGCAGTGGTGGAGGCAAGGGTGGGTGGGTGCCATCTGCCGAAAGTGGGTGGTCAGGCCTGTGTGGGGCCGTGGCAGAGGCTGGGCTGGGGCTGCAGAAGAGGCTGCCACCTATGTAAGCCATGCCCAGCCTTTCAGAGGTTAACCTCCTGGGTCAAGATTTCCATGAGGCTAACTTCTTTCCAGCTCTTTCCTCTAAGATATTTCCTACACATAAAGCTATTACCCTTTTTGCTAAGACTTTAAGGCTTTTCTGTTGGTAGCCAGGGACCCATGCCCACGGTGCCCCCAGGCTTATGTCTATGAGGACTTCCTGCAGTATAAATGCACAGGGCCAGTTCCCTTAGTCCGCAGTGCTAGATTATGTCCTACAAAACCAGAGTCTATCAGTGGGTACTGGAGGCTATAGGACATTGTGTTTTTTGTCACCTGCAATTTCCCAATCCAAGGATGGTGCCAGAATCCAATGACGTACAATTTATCTTGCCTAGGATTGGCTCTCTGTATTGTAGAACTTCTCAATCTAGAAAAGCATAGTCAGACTGGGTCTGAGGCTCAAATAGTTAATTACAGGCCCCACAACCCTATGGCATATTCCTATGATGGAAAGCGGGGTGGGGGAGAAGGCTTGGGTCCAGAGGCCAGCCATTACCTTCTTTAAGATTGTTGTATTTAGAGACTCCTCTGAAGAAGTTTATCCTCCTAGGGCAGTTTTATGGTCAGGCCTATGTTAATTGAACTCTTGCTAGGGAATACTGGCACCCATCACCATGCCTCACTGGCCTAGTTCTTCAAGGATGTGCCAGTATAGGGCCACTAATCTCGGCAGTCCCCATGTCCTTATGGTGGCCAATAAGGACATTAGACAATGAGGGTATACCCATGATGCTGGTAAGTGTGATTAAACTCGTCAAATAGGGGGTGCCCAGAAGGTGATCATGCATCTAGGGCACAAGGAAACTAGAAGGTGCTATAACTGGGAATGCCCCAGGGCTAGCAATTGCAAGGAATAACCAGGGATGCGGGCATCCCTGTGTTTGATTTCAGATGGGTGCTACTCTTCCCAGGTCAAAATTGCCCTTAAAGTGTAGCTGATAACTGGGACCAATTTGACCCATGATCTTTGAAGAAGAAGCTGGCCCTGGGGCCAGATCAGAGTTTAGAATCATTACTAAATCCAGCAACTTTGGTGTTCTTTAATAGAGACCAGGAGGAATAGGCTGAAAGGAATAGGAGGGACCAGAGAAAGGATGCAGCCCTAGTCATGGCCTTCAGGCAAGCAGACACAAGGGGCTTGGAAGAGAGAAAGGTTTGGGTTAGCCACCAGTCTGGCAGAGCTTGCTACCACTGCACTCTACCAGGAGACTTTATGAAAGACTGTCCCCAGAGGAATGAATCACCTCCTTGTCCTTGCCCACTGTGCAAAGGGGAACACTGGAAGGCACACTGCTCCAGGAGACAAAGGTTCCCAGACCTGAGGTGGCTAACCAGATGACCCAACAGCAGGACTGATGGTGCCCGGGGCAAGTGCCAGCACAAGCCATCATCCTCATGAAGCCCTGGGTAAAGCTACCTGTAGAAGGCCAGAAGGTCCATCTTCTCCTGAACACTGGCATGGCCTTCTCAGTTTTGCTTTCCTGTCCTTGATGGTTGTCCTCCAAGTCTGTAACTGTCTGAGGAGTCTTAGGAAAAGCAGTCTCCCATATTTCTCCTAGCCCCTATGAATGGCCCTTTCTTAGTAATGATCTCGTATTAGACAAGGAAACAGCAGATCTAATAAAATATATAACCTCCTTGGCTAAGTACCAACAGGCTCTTAGGACCTTGACCTGAAGGACATCCTAGGGAAAAGGGGAAAGAGTTGTTCTGCCCTGGAGACTTAGTGCTTGTTAAGTCTCTCCCCTCAGACTCTCCTCTCTGGGCCCATTTTGGGAAGGACCAGTTTCGGTTATTCTGTCTACCCCAATGGCAGTTAAGGTGGTAGGAACTGACTTGTGGATTTATCACACTTGGATGAAACCTTAGACACCTCCTGAAGAAAATCATAGGCCCTCCTCTCCACATCCTGAAGTTCCATGAAACAACCCTTCATACACCTGCAAACTGTTAGAGGATCTATGTTTGTTCTCCTGATGAGATCCCCAGGAAAATAACTCCTCACGAGTCTAACTTACATGGTGGCATTAACAGAACTATCACTCTTAACTTTGCTATTTGCAACTGGACTCTATGTGGTCACCCCTATGGATTAGCCTAATAGATCTCCTCCCCTCCTTGCTAGTGCCTCCCCATAACAATTTACACTGGGTCTCAGGTGTAGAGTTTTCTCTTGCCAAGGCCACGCCTTACTCGAACTCCAATTATTCCTTTCATGGGGCAGGGGCAGGAATAATAAAAGGACTTGATACTGGCATTGGAAGAATTACTACCACTACTCAGTTTTACTATAAGCTATCTCAGGAGTTAAATAATGAGTTAAATAATGGAAAAGGTTGCTAATTCTCTCTGCAGTAGCAGCTGACTCTGCAGAAGCAGCTTAACTCCTCAGTTGCCATGGATCTTTGAAATAGAAGCCCTGAATCTGCTAACAGCAGAGAGAGAAGGAACTTGTCTCTTTCTAGGAAAAAAATGGTGCTATTTTATAAACAATTTGGTATTGTCTGAAATAAAGTTAAAGAACTCAGGGAATGAATCAAACAGGGCTAAAGAACTTCAAGAAACAGGGTCATGGTGCTTGTTTAACAACTGACTGTCCTGGCTCTACCCTCTTCTAGGCCTGTTTATAACCATTCTATTATTGCTGGCCATTGGGCCTCTCATCTTTAACCTTCTTCTCAAATTTGTTTCTTCTAGAATTAAGGCCATGAGGCCACAAATGGTCCTGCAAATGGAACCCTGGATGTCCTTGGCTCATGAGTTCTATCGTGGACCTCTGGATCAATCTGCACCCCTAGAAGACTACCCCCTGGAGGAAACCTCAACTGCAGGGTCCCTTCTATGCTCCAATTCAGCAGGAAGTAGTTAAAGAGCAGTCGATGCTCATGTTCCAACAGCAGTTGGACTTTCCTGTTCAGAGGGGGAACTGAAGGACTGTGTTAAAGAAAAAAGGCTTCTCTTCCTGGGTCCACGAGGCATGTGGTTTCAAAGGCAGAAATTTCCCAGCATGACACCTCCATCCTGGAACATAGAGTTCTTTGTCTGGGTTTCCCACATGCTGACTAGGTAGAGGAATCCAGGTGTGGTTCTTTGTCCAAAAAGCCCACGGAAACCTCTGGGAGGAGGGGGCTCTGTTGCGGACCAAGAAGCCAATCCAGTATCAGAGTCAATGATCAATCACTCCAGGGGAAGTTTAAAAGAACTCCTCTCATTGGATGAGACCATGAATGGGGAGGGAATAACTGCAGGGTTAAAACTCTGCTGCTCCTTACCTATATGGACTCCTTCTTTGGATCCCCTCCCACGGCAGTGTGGAGCTGTCTCTCCTTCTCTCTCTCTCTATCTCTGCCTAATAAATTGCTTTTGGCAAAACTCTCTGGGTCCACAATATTTATTCAAATGGTAAGCTCACTGCGCCTCCGGAGCCCCTTTCCCCATTCTTTGGGGTAGGAGAGGCCAAGGACCTCGGATTGGGGAACTGGGAGCTTCTTTGGGACACCCCTACTCTCTCCCCTGGTTACAGTTTCCTGATGGACATTCTTACTTGCCATAATATCTGCCTCTAATACTCCTGAGGTGGTTTCCCATGCTCCTTTTTTCCTGTGCTCCCTTACAATGTACTCTATCATCTCAGTTAATCTGGTCTTTGCTTTGTGTCACCCACTTGAGTAACTGACTCATACACATCTCTACTAGTGACCTCTTTCAGGTCTAGCAGTTCATGCCAGCCCATTTTGTTAAGAGCCTCCACCTTTTATTTCCCTCACTTGGTAAGATTACAATGAGTTATTCAAGTTCAGTATATAAGTAGCCACAAAGAGGTATTGATGTAAGTAGAAAACTAATATCCTAACTCTAGAGTTTTCATTTTCTACTTTTCAGTAATTTGAGGTATTAATAGAAGACAACTGGGAATCAATTTTCATGCAAGATAACAGAAAAAATTTATTAGGCAAATAAAGCAATCCTCCTATTGCTGCCCAATCAAGAAAATATTCACACTTACAAATCAATCCTAACAGAGATTCTGTTGACTTTTTCCACTCCAAGAAACATCATTCTATATGACAACTAATGAGCAAATTCAAGGTAATAATGACAACCATAAAAAATGCCACGGAGGTTTTGAATTTTAAAAGTTTGTGTATAAGCTAAAGTATGGGTTGATAAGAAACACTAATCTACCTGAATAGTTACTTTAGTAGTATATGTTAATTGATAGAAGTAAAATGCATATACATTAAAGGGATGATAATGATGAGAAAAATATATTTTGCAGAATGTTTTGGATTATATATCTTGTTCAGAATGAGTTAAATTTGGAAAAGAGTCTTGTTTTGAACAGACGGGTTAGATCAGGAGACTTATAGACAAATCCAACAATTGGACTATTGTACTGCTTTTTGTATTAAGAAATGGATCTTACATTTTAAGCATTTGTTAAAATAAAAACAAAAATGAAAGATGTATATACAACCATATATAGCTTACAAAGCCTAAATATTAACTTTTGCAGAAAAACGTTTGCCTACTCCATGGTTACATACATTTTTTTTTTCCTTACAAGTAAATGTCCTTTATTTTATCTTAACTTAGGCAAATAAAATCTGGAAAGAATATAAATGAGCAGACTAAAGATGTATAAGCCACTATTTAGCTTGTGACTTTAAGCAAAGTGAAGTGAAGAATTAGGTCAAACAGCCCAACAGTTTATCCAAACCACATATTATCTTTTATGTTTACAAAAGAAATCCTCTCTGACTCATTTATTCAACATCATAAAAAGGACACTAGAAAACCTTCCCACCTATGGGTCTGGATTTTATCCAGGAGAAAAGATACCACTCTTTGTTTCAAAGCTTAACTGAGGTGTGGTACATCCCTTTGAAACCATGTTCAAAGATGCCTCACATAACCAGAAATTCAATAAACTAGTATTTTATTTCCATATTTGTGAAGGATAAGGATGATAAATGACTTTTTAAAAAGATAAAAGTTCCAAAAAAGTGTATTTTTTCCTATATTTTTGTTAATGTTTTTATTGTAGGAAATTGTAAACACATAAAAATAACAATATACTATATTACTAGAAACTAGTAGAAGAGTATGGGTCTAATGAATTAGTAGAATAGTGTAATATAATACCATAATAAACTCTCATGTGTTCATTGTACAGCTTAAACAATCATCAACTGATAGCTTGTTTCACTGGTACCTCATACATTCCCACCTCATTATTTTGAGAAAAATTGCAGACATATTATTTCAAACATAAAATTTCAGTATGCATCACTAAAATATAAATATTCCCAAAAATGTCCATAATATCACTACAATGCCCCCAAAATTAATAGTAATTTTTTAACATTTTCAAATACTTAGCTGGTGTTCATATTTTTTAAGCATGGACACATTTTGTAAAGAAGTTATTTGAAGGTCATGTCCCAACTCCCTCACTTTCCTGAGGAGCCTACACAAAAACATTCTGTAGAATCTATGACACTTAAAATAATTAACGGTAAGCTTTGAAAAATAAAAGATATGTAATGTATTATAATACTGTATCAGGACAAGAAAATTATACTTATGTATTTCAAAAAGGGACACTAGCCAATTTTTAGAGTATCAACCAAAAACAAAAAAGAATTTTGCAGTTGTTGAGCACTAGCAAAATACAACTAAAATACTCTTGTCCTAGAATATTGATTTAACAAGCTGTATAAATGGTTACTATTTTGCATCATCATTACCATCATTAGCAGAAACTCCTAAACAGAATGATGAAAGACAATGGAATTTCAGAGGGCAAGTGAGAATGAAGGAAGACTTGAAAGAATCTCATGATAAAAAATAAATGCAAAGAGAAATCATCCGAATGTTATTTGACTATTATGAATTTCTCTACTTGTGTTCCAGTATAAAAGTAAATAAGCCTCTCTAGGCCAGGATTTATCAACCTCAGCCCTATTGACATTTCGGACCAGAAAATTTGTTGGTGTCTGGAGTTGTCCTGTGCACTGTAAAATGTTTAGCTTCATCTCCCTGGCCTTGATCTACTGGAAGCCAATAGCAAACTCCTCACACTGAAAGTACCACAGTGAAGTGCTCATGAGGACATATTTTTGGCCTCCTATCTTCATAAACCCTGCTCTAAAAATCCAAGATGGCAAACATGCTAGTGCTTTGTGTCTTTGTGCAACTTTTGAATCATCTTTACAACAGAAGCTTAGAATTATGTTTTAGATATCAAAGCATCTATAAATAAACTCTTTGGGACATTTGCTTTAATTATGCAATCTTTTTTGGATAATCTTCTTGGAACATTATAAAACAAATGCTAATCACTTTGGTTCATGAGAGACAGCTATTTAAACACATTAAAAATGCTTTTCAAAAATTCCGTCTATTCTTCTTTTCCATTCAAGTAAGTTGGTTTACCAGTTTAATTAACCAGGATAAAAAAGATTTCTGCTAAGGAATCTGTGGCATTTAGATTCAGAGGCAAAAAAAAAAAAAAAAAAAAGAAAATTTTTATTAGTGTTAATAAATAGTATCATGTGCAAGCTGTTTATGACAGAGAAAGTTTAATTCAGTTGGAGATTTTTGATATCATATTGGTTTGGCCTGTGTTCCTACCCAAATCTCATGTAGAAATGTAATTCTCAGTGATGAAGGAGGGGCCTGGTGGGAGGTAATTGGATCATGGGGGTGAATTTCCCCCTTGCTGTTTACGTGGCAGTGAGTGAGTACTCAAGACATCTGGTTGTTAAAACATGTTCTCTCTCTCTCCTGCTCCACCATGAATAGTACATGGCTATTTCCTCTTCACTTTTCATCATAATTGTAAGTTTTCAGAGGCCTCCTCAGCCGTGCTTCCTGTATAGCCATCAGAACTTTGCATAAATTAAATCTCTTTTCCTCATAAACTACCCAATATCAGGAAATTTCTTCTAGCAATGCTAGAACAGATTAATGCATATGTGCAGAAAAAAAAGTATTAGAGAGCATGCAGACAAAAAATATACAAGAGGTCTTCTTTTGGGCTAGCTATAGCATATGCTTAGGGGAATGTTAAAAGCTTCACATATGAAGATTCTTTAATATTGAGCCACATGTTTAAATTTATTGATTTTTTACTGGTATAAAAGCACATATTTATTTTAGTAGAGAAAACTGAATAAAAAATATGCCCAATACTGTCACATAGAACTATCATATATCAATAAAAAATTCTGCAATATATTTTCCACCATAGAATTATATATATAATATATATATATCTCATATATATATATCATATATATCACATATATATATATATGTATATATATATATGTAAGTTTAATGGGAACTCCTTCAATATTTCTTTAGAAAAACACTTAGTAAAGCATTGAAAGCTACTTTGTAGTTAAATTTTTTTTTCACTTCCTTTTTTTTTTTTGTTTTTCACTTCCTTTTTTGTTTGTTTACTTTTTTCAACATGTAATTTAGGAAAAAATTAATTACTGTAGCAAGTGTTCATGCTACCCCAATGCGTTCTATAGGTGATGTGGAAGCTAGGTACTCCCCAGGGCCTCCTGGTTTTGTCTGCTGAAGCTGGCCTTCCAAGCCCTTGCTCTCGTAGGGAGGAGAACGGGTTGATGTGTGTAAGAGATTCCCACTCAGTTGGGTTTGTAGAGAGTGCGGACATATCCTGGAGGGCTTTGGAAGCCAGACTCTGAGGTATTTCAGTGATGATGAAAACAACATAGTCCCATGAGGTCTTCCGTAGGTAACTTCCGAGTCCTCCTTTTGCCCTTGTCCTTTATTCTTCTGCCAGTTTCATTTCATAAGCAGTACTATGTAGTCTTAAGTGAAAGATATCTGTGTTAGATTGCCAGGATTTGAAACTCCTCCCTTCTGCTAATTATGTAACCCTAACAGGGTTGGCTCCAAGTGTAGGTAGTCGGGAGGATGAGGGGAGTGAAAGCCCATTAAATGAAATAGACTTTAAAAATTGTCTTTCCAATATCAATGTAAAATAAAACATGTTATTATTGGCTTTCTTATATGTTATCCTGAGTAGAAAGTTGCCACATAATACCTTGAAAATACATTGAAAAGTATTAATTCAAATTATGTGTAATGAGTGGATTTAGTGTAAAGAACATTGGGTCATAAAAATAATCATCTTTTAATTGACTGTCTTGTTAGATATAATATGTGAGTTTTCATAGCCAAAGTAAAGACAATTCTCCCCCAAACTTGTATTAATATCTCATGACAATTCACATTTGGATGGTACTGTCAGTGGAATAAATTTCAAATTCCTTAATCTGGCTTTCAAAACCTTCCATAATCTGGTCCAATTTTATGTTTCCAACTAGCACTGTCTCTCATTCCAATCTCAAATGCTCCATTTCAACACAGCAAGCATCTACTTAGCTCCAGCTATGTGCTTCATCCTGTGTTATGGGAAACATACTTCATAGGTGTCACTAGTAATTCTTTCAATCAGCTCCAGTACAGCTGTTGGTCATTCTTTTCTTTTGTATTTCTCTTTACAGAAACCATGTTCTCAAAGTCCTCTACATATCTAAATTTCATCATTTACTGATTTTCTTTAAATATTAATTGAGTTGACACAACATTTGTCTACTTTTTTAATCATGTCACTTAATCTACAATCTTTTAAATCATCAGTAATAAAAATAAACTTAAGCTTTGCAAAGGTAATCACAAACTTGTACTGTACCCTCCATATCTGAACTGGATCTAAGAAAGTTCCTACATTCCCCAAATGAATGTGACTTTATGATGAACATTGCCATGGATGAAGATGAAAAGATACTTTGACAGCATATTGAGAGATTATTAAAGAGAATAGTATAAAATGCACAATATTTTGAATATAGTATGAATTCAATTTATGTTTGCTGAATCAAATTTATAAATTTCAGTCAGGGTTTAAATGCAGTCCATTTGGGCAGGTGCACTGGCTCACGCCTGCAGTTCCCAGATACTTGGGAGGTCAAGGCAAGAGGATTGCTTGAGGCCAGGAGTGAGAGGCTGTTGTAAGACATGATCAAGCCTCTAAACTCCAGCTTGGAGACCCTATCTTAAACAAATAACTAAATGCAGTTCATTTAATAAAATAATGTTGAGAATCAAACAGAAAATATAGAGCACCCCTTTTCTCTCTTGTGGGTCTTGGATTTTGTTAATAGACTTTATATATATATTTTAAAGTGCAGTTTTAGGTTTACAGCAAAATTCAGCATGAGGTACAAAGATTTTTCATATATTCTAAGCCCCCAGGAGAGTCTGAATTTTTACTAAAAATTTCTGAAGGGGGCAGAAAGTAAATTTGGGGCTTTTTAAAGCCCCAACTAAATATCATATTACTGTAAGTTATTTAGGTAGTATTCTTTATTATTTCAGGGCTTTTTCTAAAATTATCATAACTTAACCACTGTCAGCCATTTGCATTGCATGATTAATTCAATTATTGTGGTACATTTTTCACAATCAGATTATCTGTCTAGAAATACTACATTTGGAGTGCTGCTCTATTAAGTAGTTAGGTGGCTGATGGAGATTCTGTATTTGTAGACAGGCTCTGTGACATCTGCCCCTGCTTATGATTAGTCTGGCACAAAAAGAAACACATCCAGGATGAACATAAGTTGGCAGCAGCATTTTCAGGAGAACAAAAAAAAAAGATTATACACTGAAAATGTTTTCCCACCTTAGAAATGATAACACTAGATTTTGCTTCAGGTCCAAAACTGGTTTTTCACTGTGGGTATAAATGCTCTACAAATAGTCTCAAATATGCTATTTTATCAAATATACTTAAAATACTTAAAGCATGGAAACCTACTGTTCAGGTTTTATATCTATATCTATATCATCTATCTTTATCTCTATCTACTTTTCATCTATCTACGCATCCATCCATTTATATCTATCTGTCTGTCTAACAACTCAGCAGCACTGAGGGTCACAGATGATTAAACAAAGAATTCAGTTTCACAAGAATTAACAAAGCCTCAAGAACAGGTAAACTCTTTTTGAACACTTTAATACTATTTATAACACAAATTATACACCAGATATCTATGGGCAATGATTTTTACATTTTAAATATCAAAGTATAATATAGATTAAAGATAGAGAATACTTCATTCTTTGTAACTCAAAGGATAAATGCATGAGGGGATGGATAGCCCATTATCCACGATGTGCTTATTTCACATTTCATACATGTATCAAAACATCACATGTACCTCATAAATATATATACCTACTATGTACTCACAAGATTTAAAAATTTAATAATGAAAATTACAAAAATACAAAATAGAAATAACTGCTAATAGTATAGATTTGGCTTAGTCAGGAGATTTCAAAAAGTATGCCTTACAACGTGCACTGGAACAAGGTACAAACTAATGTGAGATTTGATTTTGCAAATGGTGGTAAGGATAGGTGGCATACTGCTAGAAAGCATTTTAAAAATAAGCGAGGGGAAAAATGAGAAATGAAAGGGCAACAAATGTGTCTCCAAATTTACTCTCAGATGTGTCTCCAAATTTACTCTCAGATGTCACAAAGACACATTTTCTGCTATCAGCTTTCTGCCTCCAAAATTTTTTAAGAAACCTTTCTCAGGATAAACCATACACATTCAAAAATTATTGAGTCCTTATAGTAAGCCACTTTATAATATAATGGGCAATATCCTCAGCAACACGCCTATTGTTGCTGCAATGACAAGTTTCATGAAATAGATGGGTAGGTAAATCAGGCTAGTAAAATCAAAAAGAGTATACATCTGGTACAATACCTATTCATGGAGAACTGTTATCCAGAAACGGTTTTATTTTTTCAATACATTTGCAATAATCTAAAATGATTTTATTGATTTATTTCCTTGATTATAGTCTGTTTCTCTCAATTAAAATGTAAACTGCATAGGGGAAGAATAATGTTTTTCCTCTTCACTACTTTATTGCACTTACTTACAACAGCACTGATGCTTTTCATTTATTTAGTATGTTTTATTGGAGAATTAATGAATAAATTAATAAATGAAGTGTTATAATATATTTAGGTCCCAGTAACATATTTTAAAAATTTGTTCAATTAGTACCATGAAAATATTGGTCCTTTTTTTTTTTTCAGGTGCGGACATAAGGGAAACAAGAAAAATGAAATCACCAACTATCCATCATCACCATCAATGCATAGCAAAAAAAAAGGATGTTAATATAGACATAGCAAGAATAATCTCAGAATAAAAAATAAACCCAGAAAAGGACAAGACAGTTCAATCAACTTATACATAATAACTCAGTCCATTGTTTTTATATTACTGATTTTATCATAGACCAGTGAAAACTCCAACACAGACCTGCAGCAGCCTTCCCACTGGGCTCTAGGAATACAACTATCAAAAGTGGCTTTTTATAATAATAAATGGAGATGATATATATATTAATAATTGTTATTTTTCATGGGTTCATATGTTTCTTTTCAATGTCAAACTACTGGGTTAGCCTAACATTAATATGTTAAAATATACATGTGGTAAATAGGGCTGGATATCAGTTTTAGGGTCCAAAGGTTGTCTTTTGTTATTACTGTGGTTCTCAGGCAAAGTTCTTCTTGCTAAGTAAGATTTTCCGTGGCCTAGAAGATCTTTCTGGCCTCCTTTGTTCTTCTACATAAAAGTTTAATGATGGACTGTATCTGTCTACCATCTGGAAGAAATGGTTCTTACCTCACAGGGAGAGTTGAAGTCATTCTATCAAGAGTATTTGTTTTTATAGCTTAATTGACAATTAGGATATGAGCACACATAGGAGACATGGACCTCTATAAGAATTCTGGATGTTATAATGGCCAGGTGTAACTCGGCTGTTTTAAGAAAAGTGAATCATTATTTCTTCCTTGTAACTTCCCTATAAGGGATTATTATCCTCATTTTAAGTACTACTGCACTCATGTTAACAGAATTTGATTAAATAGTTGGTAGAAGAACCAGAATTTGAACCAAGCAACTAGCTGGTAGAAGAACCAGCATTTAATTCTCAGTCTGTGTGAGGCCATCCTTATTCCAAAATGCTACCTTGAACAATACTGAATTGGATTGATTAAAATCACACTCATTGGTAGTTTGATAGCAATAGCATTGGGCAGTATGACAATTTTAATGATATTGATTCTTCCTATCCATGAGTATGGGATGTTTTTCCATTTGTTTGTGTCTTATCTGATTTCTATGAGCAGTGTTTTGTAATTCTCATTGTAGAGATGTTTCATCTCTCTGGTTAGCTATATTTCTGGGTATTTTTTTGCAGCAATTGTGAATGGGATTGCTTTCTTTTTCTTCTTTTTTTTTGGGGGGGTGGGGATGGAGTCTCGCTGTCTCACTCAGGCTGGAGTGCAGGGCTTGATCTTGGCTCATTGCAACCTCTGCCTCCCAGATTCAAGCAATTCTCCTGCCTCAGCCTCCCAAGTAGCTGGGACTACAGGTGTCCTCTACCATGCCTAGCTAATTTTTGTATTTTTAGTAGAGACGGCGTTTCACCATACTGGCCAGGCTGGCCTGGAACTCCTGACATTGTGATCTGCCCACCTCGGCCTCCCAAAATGCTGGGATTACAGGCGTGAGCCACCACACCCAGCTGAGATTGCTTTCTTGATTTGGCTCTCAGCTAGGCTATTTTTAGTATATAGGAATGCTAGAGATTTTTGTACATTGATTTTTGTATCCTGAAATGTTGCCGAGGTTGTTTATCAGCTCAAGGAACTTCTGAACCAAGATTATGGGGTTTTCTAGATATAGAATCATGTCATCTGCAAACAGGGATATAATAACAGCAAGGTATTGGTACAAAAACAGACACATAGATCTATGGAAGAGAATAGAGAGCCCAGAAATAAGACCACACACCTGTGACCATCTCTGACAAAGCTGACAAACACAAGCAATGGGAAAAGATTCCCTATTCAATTAATACTAGCCATACACAGAAGATTAAAACTGGATCCCTTCCTTATACCATATACAAAATTAACTCAAGATGGATTAAAGCCTTAAATGTAAAATCTACAACTATAAAAACCCTGGAAACAAACCAAATACCATTCTTGACATAGGAATGGGCAAAGATTTCATGACAAAGATGCCAAAAGCAATTACAACAAAAGCAACAACTGACAAATGGGATCTAATTAACCTTAGGAGCTTCTGCACAGCAAAGTAAACTATCAACAGAGTAACAGACAACCTACAGAATGGTAGACAATTTTTGCAAACTATAATCTGACTATGTATCCAGCATCTATAAGGAACTTAAACAAATTTATAAGAGAAAAATAAACAACATAAGACATACATGTGGCCAACAATCATATGAGAAAAGCTCAATATCACTGATCATTAGACAAATACAAATCAAAACCATAATGAGATATCTTCTCACACCAGTCAGAATGATTATCATTAAAAAGTAAAAAAATTACAGATGTATGTGAGATTGTGGAAGAAAGGAAATACTTATACACTGTTGGTGGGAGCGTAAATTAGTTCAACCATTGTGGAAAACAGTACAGTAATTTCTCAAAGAGTTGAAAACAGAACTACCATTGGACCCAGCTATCCCATCACAGGGTATACACCAAGAGGAATGTAAGTCATTCTACTGTAAAGACACATGCATGCGTATGTTTACTACAGCACTATTCACAATAGCAAAAACGTGGAATCAAATACTATAAATGACAAATTGTATAAAGAAAATATGGCACACAGATACCATAGAATACTATGCAGCCATAAAAGTGAATGGGATCATGTCTTCTGTGGGTACATGGATGAAACTAGAGGCTACTATCCTTAGCAAACTAATGCAGGAACAGAAAACCAAAAACGTCATGTTCTCACTTATAAATGGAAGCTAAATTATGAGAACTCATGAACACAAAGAAGGGAACAGATTCTGGGGCCTATTTGAGGATGGAGAGTAGGGGAGAGGAGGAGAAAGGAAAACAGCTGGGGACTAGACTTGGTACCTGGGTAATGAAATATTCTGTATAACCAATCGCCATGACATGAATTTACCTATGTAACAAACCTGCACATGTAACCCTGACATGAAAATAAAAGTTAAAAAAAAAATGGCACTTATTAAAAATGGAGAATATTTTAATACCCTGTAAGCCCTTTCTTTCCTAACAAACAGTTTTGAAATATCTTGGGGGTAAATGATTGCATTTATATAAATTGCAGTAAAGATGAAAATTAAGAGGAAATAAAACAAAAATATATTTAGCTAATAGCTAAGTAGAAGGAAAATCATCCAATGCATAACTCCAAAGAGACTTAGCATCTGTGCACTGAAACGCTGATTTTAAGAAGTCCAACTGTGTTTTCTAACTATGTCAATCCTCTTTCCCTTGGCTAGTGCAGAATCCAGTTTATAGAATACATCAAACTGCCGCCTTCTTGCTGAGAGGAGCTGAATACTGCTTTAATTTCCCAGTCGGGAGTTGGTATTTCATCACGAACCAGGCATATTAAATTGTTGTGTAAATGTTAAGACCACAATGTAGGCCATATGGCAGTTTTTCTTTACAGAAGAGGAGAGACCTTCAAATCAAACTGTTAAGTCTGAGAATCATTTGAAGTCACAGTCATTAATTTGGAGATATGGACAAGAGATTTATTTCTCTTTTCTAAGTGTTTCTTCCTTCTTCCTATGCACCATAAGAGAGATGGGTCTATTTAATGTGGAAAAAACAATGTAGGTCAACTCTAACTCTATTAAATTCTAAGTGGAACTTCTACAAGTTTCTATTTCATAAGGGTGGGGCAGATGCTACTTTAAAATCAATTTTCTAAGTCTACATTAGGGTCATGCTTCACTTTGGAATGAGCTGGAGAGATTTCAGATCATCAGAAATGAGTTTCCTGAGGTGAAGAAGTAGAAGTAGCTCCATATAATTTCTTTCTTTAAAACAGTTCACACTTTCCTTCAATTTGCCATCTCCATCTCAACTTTTCCTTGACACACTCCGGTTCAATTTTTACAACTCAGCTCAGAAGTGGGGTGGGTACTCTTAGGGCCTTGAACGTTTTGTTTAGGCACAAGTGGGCCAATGTACATAGATACTTGAACAATAAATCCAAAATATCTTTCTAAAATGTTATCCTCTGGGCTGGAAATACAATTTCACATCCTCTGGTGCCATTTCTCATTCTCATTTTCACTCTTCTTATATCATTGTAGATTTCTCAGTTGGAAGCTGGTGGGAATTAGGTTTATTCTTAGGTATTTCTGAGGTCCTATAGACTAAAGATACTTTCAAAGCAATAAATTTCATTTGGAAGGGTATTTCAATTAAACATTTTTCTGACTATTTTCAGCCCTGAGTTATTAAAGGTATATATTTTGGCATCTTATTCATTTTCATGGTCCCTGAGAAAGATTTCAAGATTGTTATCTGAAAAATGTAGCCAGGATCAATCACCACCAGTTTCTGTCCTCTTCATGATTTTAATGAAAAAAAGTCTTGACTTAAAGATGTTCCACCTAATGAGGGCAGGCATGTTGAATTTTATTTCCTAAAACCATCGATATCCTCCAGTAGAACTGGAGGAAGCAGGGAACTACATTTACGCAAAAACATGGTAACCGTGACACATGAATGATTCAGAAATGACCTAGGATGTGTTCTGCAGCACTTTATGACTATCTTATAAACAAATCATCAGATGCTTGCCATCACTTCCTCATCTTCTCTGATAAAATTTCTTTATTGTTTTGGGAGATACACAAAAGGAAAATTTAAGTTTTTAAAGAACTACCTAGTTAAGGAACTAAAAAATCCAAGGTTTTAAGATTCTCAGAAACTGGAAATTAACTTTTATTTAGATAATTCTCTTTCTCAAAAGGTGACAGATGTAGGAGACAAAATATAGGAGAATAATTTTTTTTTGTGTCTTCTCGCAGTGGTAAATTGATGATGATAATAATGTTATCTCTCCCTACTTATGTAGTTTAAAAACACATACCTTATTAGAAATTATAAGTGCAAACACTATCCTTTCTGTCCTCCATGTTACAATAGTACATGTACAACTATAAATATTATTATGTAAAAATGATTTCAGTGTTTAAGAAGTATTAGACCAAAAATTTCCAGTTTCTTAAGGCAGGAAGCATTGATGGTTGCTCTATAATAACAAGTATCCTGTGAACTTCAAGATAAGAGAACTTTTAACATATTTCAAATTTTTACAATAGGAGGATAAATAAATAATACTAAATTAATAGATCAACCATTGCATTGTAAGATGAATGCAATTAAGATTTTAAAGGCTATTTCTATGAAGTGTCTGATGTATTTTAGTCTTCACCTTTCTCACCCATGTCCAGTATAGCTGTATTTGTGTGAGTGATTGCCAATTAACTTGTTAGTATTGAAAATATTAGACACATCTTTTGAGATTATATTCATTTATTTGGGGTAAAAACACATATCCAAGCAAAGGGAACTACTCATTGCATACCATTAAAACATTAAGGTGGTGTTGATGTGTTTCTCTTGTAACATGGTATGAGGTACAAAGACACTTTTTAAATTACTTCTGGCATTTTAAATTTGCTAAGGACATCCTAATAATATAAGTTTAATATACACTGCAAAATTGGTGATGAAATGCAATTGAAAGTGACTAAACTTTTTTCACTTTATTATTTTTTGCTGAACTATTCTGACTGGCAATTTTATTCTTCCCATCTAAATAAATTCAGCCATGGAGAAGTGTCTCCATGGATAATGGATAGGTCAGAACAGTCATACTTAATTGAAGCATGCTTAGAGTTAGTAAATTCATATTATTTAGCAATAGGCTAGAAAGGGTGTGTGTGTGTGTGTGTGTGTGTGTGTGTGTGTGTGTGTGTGTGTGTGTGTGTGATTTGTTTTATAATTCAATAGAAGCGGAAAGAAACCTTATTTTCTGAAATGTTACAGAGTAACATTATTAGTAACAACTTTCAGAAAATTTCCCTGTTACTATAGGAAGAGTAGTGACCTGTGTGTGAAAGTTCCAGCCCTGTCAATACCAACCACACGCATTTCTCAAGCTCCTCATTCATATAAGATCATTAGATAATGAATACTCTCCCTCTAATTCTAAATTTTAAAAAATGTTATGAATAATTTAGTGTTTGACAAATATATGTCTTCCATTTTACTTCTAAAGCATATGAAAAACATACCAAAAATGACAAAGATTATTTTTGTAGTTATTTTAATATAACTGAGTTACATAATACACGTCAATTAGTATAATGCCTGGCACATTAAGAATGAGTTGTTTGAAGAATCTGAATTTTATTAAATCCTAGAGTATGACTTTATATGTGTGTGCTCACAATTCAATTTTGTTTATAGTGAGGAGATTAGAATTTTCAGAGTTGAAGTTATCTTTAGTTTGAAAAAGCTGCCATGATTATTTATTCCATCCCTACTTCCCCATCCTCTGACACACACACATTGACAGAGAATGATTTTCATTGCTATAGGATTAAGACTAACACAGATTCAGGAGAAATACAAATTGGCAATCAGATCTCCAGCGTTGATTCACCTGACATGAGTCTTGAATCAATAATGCCCCAGTACTGTCTTTTACATGCAACTCCTGCTGTATATACTACACTGGCTCTTTGGCTTCTGTTAATGCCTGTCATCATAGCACAGACTGCCAGGTATCGTGCTAGTGCTAACTATTTCAGAAATGTTAAATCATTTCATCTTCTAAGCAAACCTAATGAGGTGGGAATTACTATTATTCCAGTTTTACAGATTAGGAAATGTTCTTGGGGAAGTTTATGTCTTTCCCAAGCTCCAACAGCATCTCAGGGTGCAGCTCTATCACCTACACTCTTAACCAGTATCCTCTCATCTCCCACCACATTTCAAGGAGCGTCATAGCTCAAGGTATGACAATTTCTACTTTTTTTCACTATCCACGAAAAACAGTGGTAGTTAATTTTTAAGCACCGGAGCATGAATCATCATGAATCTTACCCACCTCCATTTCTTTTTAAAATGCTAAGTAGCTGGCCTTGAAAATACTCACAGTGATAATACTACAATTGAAATGCAGCCTTTCTTTAAAAATACCGTGGACTCTAGAATAGGCAGAAGACATTTTGGATGTTTTATGCCAAACAACCTGACAAAAAGAAATACAGCCTTCAAGAGCCCCATTCTAACATAATCATTGGTCTGAAAGGGGCTGTAGAAAGTGTCTGTCTTAATAATCTCATTTGACACATGATGATTCTGAGCCCTTGAGAGTTAAAATAGGTAGGTCCCATCTACAGAGAGGAAACTAGAACCTGGCTCTTTGGATGCTGAGCACGCTGCCACATCATGATGCCTCCTAATCCTTTTACAGTTTTGATCATAAATATAGAATTTGGTAATTTAATTTGCAATATTATGAGAAAGAATCAGGCATGAACTCATGCTTAAGGTCCCCAGACATAACTTGTGAGTTGCGTATGGTGCATAGTTTAGTAGGGAGATTCCTGGTACTGTTGCACAGTTGTAGCAACTTGGACCTTGAGACTTGAAGGGAGGGCCTAAATTTAAGAGTAAGTAAAACCTGGGCATAGAATAAAAAGCTTCTGTTATTAGCACAGGGGGAAGGCCACATGGGAAAGGAGCAAGATAGGGACAGAGTTGAAATGAGAACACAGTGAGAAACCAGCCATCTGTCCACCAACAATGAAGCACAGAAAGTAACTGCAGGACATCATTGCCTTCCAAATGAACCTATTCACAAAGCAGATTCCTAAGATCAGTCCATTATTCATAAATTGTGTTTTTGGGGGGCATTTATACAATATAACTTAAGAATATTTTAAACCTAAATACCTCACAATGATAAAAAGCCTGGTCATTATCTTTCCTATAGATATATTAACTATTCATTAGGATAAAAATATGACTTAGAAACTGAAAGATTTTTAAATTGCTTCCAAATGTATACTGAATGCCTCACAATCTAACACTTATTGTTCATATAGTAAGATGGTATTACTTTACCTTACTTTACTCTGGGCTAAGAATACAGAATAAAAAGGGTGAGTGGAGAATGAAAGTATATTAAAAATAAAATTTTGAAGCCCAGTTGCTTTGCATACTTTGTTGAGGTGTACTTTCTCAGAGACATTTATGTCACTTTCTCTCCTAGACTCCACAAATACAATGGGGCATAATATCCTTAAATAAAGCAACACAACAGAATAATAGTTTGTACAACGTTATCCAAGGAACTCAAAGTACTTTATTAATGTTAGCTTATTAGTCACACCAGAGTGTGGCAGAGGATGAATAGATTTGCTGAAGCAGGGCAAGAACATCTTAGTCGGCAAAGTTGTAGTGAGACTCAAAAGTCAAATGGGAGGCTGGAGAACAAATACGCAGGATGCCAAAGGAATTTGCTATTCTATTCAGCACTGTATTATTCCATTTAAAATGGGATAACAAATTATGATAGAGTAGGTGGCTTATGGACAAGAGAAATTTATTCTTACAATTCTGGAGCCTTGAAGTTCAAGATCTGGTTGCCAGCATGATCAGGTTCTGATGAGGGCCCTCTTCTAGTTTATATACTGCCCTCTTTGTACTCTCTCATGGTAGAAAAGAAGCTGGCTGGTCTCTGCCTTTTTATATTGGGGTATGATATAGTTTGGCTGTGTCCCCACCCAAATCTCATCTTCAATTATAGCTTCCCAAGTACGGTGGGAGGGACCTGGTGGGAGGAATCATGGAGGCAGGTTTTCCTGCACTGTTCTTGTGATAGTGAATAGGTCTCATGAGATCTGATGGTTTTATAAAGGGCAGTTCTCCATGCTTTTGCCTGCTACCATGTAAGACATGCCTCTGCTTCTCCTTTGCCTTCCGCCATGATTGTGAGGCCTCCCCTGCCATGTGGAACTGTGAGTCCATTAAACTTCTCTTTCTTTATAAATTATCTAGTCTCGGGTATGTCTTTATTAGCAGTGTGAGAATGGACAAATACAGGGCACTAATCCTATTCATGAGGGCTCCACTCTCATGACCTAATTACCTTCCAGAGTCCCCACTTCCAACATCATATTTGGGACTACAGTTTCAACGTATGAATTGCAGGGGACATAAACATTCAAAACTTAGTAAGATATTACTGAAACACTAGGTATAATTGTTTGATTTACATTTATGACTTCTGTTAAGAATTTGTAGGGCAAACAAAAAGAAATAGACACTTTTACGTTTAAAAATAATAAAAAAAGACACCATTTTTTAGAAGAAAAGTTTGGTCATTAATTTAATGTTATAGAATCTTACTCAATTAAAGGTGGCTCCAAAAGTAGATCCAATGCCACCAATATTTCAGTAAAAATCATGTGTTAGTCATCATGCTGAGGGTATGGATACAAAGAGAAACATAACATGATTTATAAGTCTGGGCAATCCTATGTGAATAGCAGTGATTTTTGCAATTTCTGGGCAGTGGGCATATCTAAAGAGAAGCTGTTGGTTTTTTAATTTCTTCTATTACTTCTGCCCATTATATGGGCCATATCAAAACATGGTGGAGAGGAATCAGTCTCTCTTGTGCAGATGACAAAAATGAAACAAAACACTTCAGTGGATGTATGGAATCTAGGTCATTAAAAGATGTTGTAGAGAAAGACTGCCAATCCTCCTGGAACTTCTGTGTAGGAGAAAATTATGCTTTCTGACTGACTTAAACTTCTGTTATTTAGTTCCAGATAAAGAGGTTGAAATAGTGCCTCAACCAATGTGGTAATAAATGCACACACATTGAGCCTGTGATTCTGAAATGTGAAAACATACTGTTATAGATACTTTGATCAGAATTCACACACAGGTTCACATTCAAAATCCGCAAAACAACATTCTGGCATCTAAAAAATTATTAAAGACACAAATTTCAAGCAGTTTAGATTTCATCTTAGTTGCATCTTTTTTACTAACCTCCAAAGTAAGAGCCATCTGTCAGCTTCATTTCTTTACTGGATTTTGTAATGACACCAGCAACACCGTGTTGAATGAAATACATTTTTTTACCCACGGCTCCTTCTCGAATGATATAATCTCCAGGTTGAAACACCTCAAATCTCAACTTGCTCAGCATGGCAGTCACAAAATTAGGATCCGCATTAGCAAACAGAGGCATTGTAGCCACCAGTTTTCGACAGTTGAAGTTGACTATCTCCTAAAGATGTCAAGAGCAAACAAATATTAAGAGAGATATTAATCATATCTGGAAGAAAAACATGCTGAAATTTAAAATATATATATAGCATAACACTGCAATTTAAATTTAGATTAAAAAATTCATAAATTCTTGTAATGCACATTACATCAAAGTCAGGATTGTTTTTTATTTTTGTGTAGAAATTTTGTATTTCCAGCACCTAGTGTAGTATAAGAAAATATTAAATATTCAATAAATGTTAATTTAATATATAAAAGTCTCAACTTTTGTAACTTCCCATTTCTTAACTACTGTGTATATGAAACTAAAACTTCTAAAATATGAACACACTCTATTCTACATTTTATCTTTTATTTATGAAGAAAGAAAGCCATATCACTTCCTATTAGTTATGACATTGCTGCTTCTGTGCTCCATTGTGATGAACAATCTAACTTGTACCTACTGGTGGGAATTCTGAAGCAAGGGCCCCGCTGTCAGGCAAAAGCATTTTGATATATATATTTTTTTGTTAGTGTCATTCACATTAGTGCAAGGACTATGAATAGTTCAGAGAAAGGAATTACACAAAGGAGATTCTAATCTAAAATTATAAATTTCAATTGGTGTCTGGGCTAGAATCAGAAAGTCATTCTCTTTTAAAGACTCTTGGGTTTCCATTGCAAGTTATGGGCTGGAGAGAGGACATATTTGCCTTTTCTTGACTTGTTTGTTTGTTTTATTCCAGGATCAGGCCAATTCTAAAATAGGAGATCTGTATGTTTGATTTCATTCTGTGGATTCTGGTCAAGATTAGACATATTGTTATCCCTATGGATGAAAATAGAAAAATGGAACTAAAAATTTTTAATCATGCAAATCAGTTATGTGACACAGACTAGACAGTGGAAATCTACATTTTGCCATAAAGCCACTTCTCAGAAATTTCCTTACCAATGAGTTGCCTCACAAAAGATTGGGACTGCATTTGTAACCTTGTTTAAGAGGAATAGAAATTGGACACCTCTGCTAAGAGGTAGAAAGAAGGCACAAAGAATTGTAGGTATTAACAGAGCCTGAGAAGTGTATCTTACACCTTGGGGAAATATGCCATACAGATGCATCAATTCTAAGACTCAGAAATAAGGTATCTATGATCTTACTTCATAAAATGACCTAAAACCATCCAGGATAGATGAAGAATTCCAGCTGATACAGAAGACATAAGATTTTGGATCTACCATGGAAGAAGTGTTTCATCCTCAGCAATATCTTGTGAGTTTAGCAAAGCATAGCAATGTCTGTAATAGTGGAGCTTCACGGAAGATGATAAAATATTACAAATGACCAACAATAATCAGAAAGTTAACATAAAAGCAAAGACAAGAGAAAGATATTAAATGCGGTACTTGGTGCAGCATTATTCAAGCCAAAATACAGAGTTGACTCTGTGATTGACAGTATCTAGGGCAATTTGTGATAATATTAGCTGATGTATAGAGTGTGAATCTATAACAATGTTCAGCAATTAGTAAGTACTCAATAAAGTTGCACATATGTAAAGGAAGCAGTGGAGAAGGAAGAAATGAAGGAGGGAAGGAAGGAAGGGAGGGAGCAGGTGGGAAGGAAAGAAGGAAGGAATGAAAGAAGAAATAGGGAGAGAAGGATGGAGAAAGGGAGGCAGGAAGTAAGGAAGGAAGAAAGAGAGGAAGAGAAGGAAGGAAGAAAGGGATCAAAGAAGGAAAAGAGGGAGGGTGGGAGTCTTTTTTTTTTTTACAACTGAGACTCCATCTTCCTCCCTTCCCTCTGTTGAGCACGGGGATTTCCCTCAAAGAATACAATAAGGAAAAGGGGGAAAAGGAGTAACTTTACAGTAAAGAAACATGAGAAACCCCACCTCAAGCAGATGATCAATGTTAACATCAACAGGGCTAAATCATCTCAGTAGCATGTACTCTTGGTATAATGTAATCAGAAGGGCATTTTACTTTTGTGGCATTCCTACACCAAACCCTTAATCCCAGTTAATCATGACAAAAGCATCAGCACACCCAAATTCAGGAAAATCCTATATAATATTTGGCCAGTGCTCCTCAAGATGGTCAAGGTAATCAAAAATAAGGAAATTTGGAAGAAACTGTCCGAGACAAGGAGACACGACAATGGACCATAATGTGGTTTCCTGGATGGGATCCTAGGGCAGAAAAAAAGGACTTTAAATAAAAGGAAGGGAATCTGAATAATGTTTGGATTTAATAATAATGTATCAATGTTGAGTCACAACCATAGTTACTACAAACATAGCATACTAACGTAAAGTATTAAAAACAGGGGAAATTGTATGTAAGGTATATGGGAATTCTCCATACCATTTTTGAAACTTTCCTGCTGATATCATTTGGATGCTTGGAACTCCAAGTGTCATGCTGGAATTTGACCCAATGTTGGAGATATGCGAGGAGGTGTTTCAGTCATAGGAGAGAAGAGCCCACATGAATGATTTGTTGCTGTCCTTGAGTAATGAGTGAGTTCTTACTCTATTAATTCTTATGAGATCTGATTGTTAAAGAGAGCCTGGCACCTACTCTCTCTTGTCCTCTCTCATCATGTGACATGCAGGCTCTCCTTCCCCTTCCACCATGAATGAATACTTCCTGAGGTCCTCACTAGAAGCAGATGCTGGTGCCATGCATCTTGTACAGGCTGTTGAATCATGAGACAAATAAACTTCTTTATAAATAACTCAGCCTCAGGTATTCATTTATAGCAATGCAAAATGAATTAAGACATCTGTAAACAAAATTATTATAAAATAAAAAGCTTATTAAAGATATAATTACCTCTCTTCATAGTCAATACGAATATGAAATATTGTCATAGTATGTAAAGCGTATTTTCTTCAAGTTAACTCATTTAAAAGTTAATTTAAAAAATATCTCCTAGTACATACTTGAAAACAATCATATTATACTGCAGTTTGAGTATAAACAGCAGGCCTGGAATGTTTCTGTTTATATTGCTGTGGGGTTCAAAATTGTAGTCTGTCAAGAAGAAGACAAATTGTATATATATATCTCATGCATTTTCAATCTCATACATTTCTATTAAGTTTTTCTTTAAAAATACAAATCTGTAATTATTTCTGTATTCTGTCCCATTGGTCTATGAGTCTGTTCTTATACCAGTACCATGCTGTTTTGGTTACTGTAGCCCTATAGTATAGTTTGAAGTTGGGTAGCATGATGCCTCCAGCTTTGTTCTTTTTGTTTAGGATTGTCTTAGCTATTTGGGCTCGTTTTTAGTTCCATATGAATTTTAAAATAGTTTTTTTTCTATTTCTGTGGACAATATCAGTGGTAGTTGAATGGGAATAGCACTGAATCTATAAATTACTTTGAGTGGTATAGTCACTTTAACAATATTAATTCTTCTTTGATTCTTCATTGATTCTTCCATGAGCATGGAATGTTTTTCCATTTGTTTGTATCACCTATGATTTCTTTGAGTAGTGTTTTGTATTCTTCTTGTATTCCCTTGTTAACTGTATTCCTAGTTACTTTACTCCTTTTGTGGCAACTGCTAATGGAAGGTCTTCCAAGATTTGGCTCTTGGCTTGAATGTTGTTGGTGTACAGGAATGCTAACACAATTTTTATACATTGATTTTGTATCCTGAGACTTTACTGAAGTTGCTTATCAGCTTAGGAAGCTTTTGGGCTGAGATGATGAAGTTTTCTAGACATGAGATCATGTCATCTGCAAACAAGGATATCTTGACTTCCTCTCTTATTTGGATGCGCTTTATTTAGTTCTCTTGCATAATTGCTGTGGTCAGAACTTCCAATACTATGTCAAATAGGAGTGGTAGGAGAATACATCCTAGTCTGGTGCTGGGTTTCAAAGGGAATATTTCCGGCTTTTGCCAATTTAGTATGATGTTAGCTGTGGGTTTGTCATCTATTGCTCTTTTATTTTGAGGTATGTTCCTTCAATACCTCATTTATTGACAGTTTTTAACATGAAGGGAAGTTGGATTTTATCAAAAGCCTTTTCGGCATCTATTAAGATAATCATGTGGTTTTGTCTTCAGTTCTGTTTATGTGATGAATCACATTTATTAATTTGTGGATGCTGCACCAACCTTGCATCCCAGGGATGAACCCTACTTGGTTGTGGTGGATAAGCTTTTTTGATGTGCTGATAGATTCAGTTTGTCAGTATTTTGTTGAGGATTTTATAACAATGTTCATCAAGGATATTGGGCTGAAGTTTTCTTTTTTTGTTGTTTCTTTGCCAGGTTTTGGTATCAGGACGATGCTTACCTCATAGAATAAGTTAGGGAGGAGTCCCTCCTTTTCAATTTTTTTGGAATATTTTCAATAGGAATGCTACTGGCTATTCTTTGTACACCTGGTAGAATTTAGTTGTGAATCCATTTGGTCCTGGGAGTTTTTTTTGGTTGGTAGGCTATTACTGCCTCAAGACTAAATGTAAAACCTAAAACTATAAAAACCATGGAAGATAACCTAGCCAATACCATTAAGGACAAAAGCACAAGCAAAGATTTTATAATGATGACCCCAAAAGCAACTGAAACAAAAGCAGAAATTGACAAATGGGAACTAATAAAACTAAAGAGCTTCTACACAGCAAAATAAACTATCAACAATGTAAACAGAAAACCTACACAACGAGAGAAAATTTTTGCAAACTATTTATCTGACAAATGTCTAATATCCAGCATCTATAGGAACTTAAACAAATTGTCAAGAAAAATACAAATAACCCCATTAAAAGGTGGGTAAAGGACATGAACAGACACTTCTCAAAAGAAGACATACACGTGGCCAACAAGCATCTGATAAATAGCTCAACATCACTGATCATTAGAGACATATAAATCAAAACCACAATGAGATACCATCTCACACCAATCATAATGGCTCTCATTAAAAAGTAAAAAAATAACAGATGCTGGTGATGTTGTGGATAAAAAGGAACACTCTTGATTTGAGTGTAAATTAGTTCAGATCTTGTGGAAGATCTGATGATTCCTCAAAGACCTAGAGACAGAAATACCATTTGACCCAGCAATCCCATTACTGAGAATATACCCACAGGAATATACATTGTTCTATTATAAAGACACATGCATGTATATGTTTATTGTAGCACAATTCACAATAGCAAAGACATGGAATCAACCCAAATGCCCATCAAGGAATGACTGGACAAAGAAAATGTGGTAAATATACAGTGTGGAATACTATGCAGCCATAAAAAAAACAAGACAATGTCTTTCGCAGGGACATGGATGGAATGGAGACTATTATACTTAGCAAATTAATTCAGGAATAGAAAACAAAAAACCTCATGTTGAGAACACATGGACATATAGAAAGGAACAACACATACTGGGGCCTATCGGAGGGTGGGAGGAGGACTAGAATCAGGAAAAATAACTAATAAACACTAGGGTTAATACCTGGGTGATGAAATAATCTGTACAAGAAACCCTAAGGACCCCCATGTTCTCTATTTAACAAACCTGCACATCCTGCACATGTACCCCTGAACTTAAAATGAAAGTTAAAAAATCTTTTTTTATTTCTATGTTAGAAATATATCTTCATTTATTAAAGACATCAGAATGAGGGAGACACAAAAATGTTGTTCCAAAGAAATTCTCTCTCCAAGGATTATTACTACATAATTTACATAGCATCAATGTGGTTTTTATTTTAAAGCATCTCAAGTTGCCCACTAGCAAAAGGATGGATTTCAAATGTTACTATTTAAAATACAGTGGTTCAATTCCTTGTTATATTGGCAATCAGCTTATGCAAGAAAATTTGCTTAAACATCTAAGAAGGGAATTGATAATTTTGGGTAACATTTTGTTTTGTTAAAATAAATCATAATAGATATTTTGTATAAACACCCATGTAGAAATAACATAATTTTGAAGTTATACAATATTAAGTTCTCTGGATTGGACTTGTTTCTTTACTGTTGATAATTATGGCATAAGTGTTATGACCCATGGAGGATATGTTGCCCATAAAAGGACCAGTTCGATATAAAAGTATTGACTTAAGAAATGCCAAGAATGTGATTTTGGTGATATTCTTTGCATAAGGTTTCTCATTGAAAATGCAGGAGACCTACAGCTCTATTTATTCCTCTGAGGAAAAGTTCAGACAGAGCAGTAATTGGAGAGTAAGAGTACACTGGTCTCCTTGGAACCTGGAGGGAATATTCGCCCTCAAAGTTCATCAACCCCTTCCTCAAATTTCTAGCTAGGAAATAAACACTTGGAAGACAAATAAGCTCAGATGCTTTGGGAAATGCTGCAAACTATTTCCTTGAATATTTCAAGTTAGAAACAATCTTTGTCATCCAGAAGGGTCCACATTGGAACTCAAGGTGTACATATATTTGTATTCATTAAGAAGGCATCTTAAAAGATGACATGAGATAGAAATATTTATGTTATATTTTTCTGGGATCTGCCTTTCAACCATATGGAATGGTTGTTTAAGCCTTCTAAAACCTTCACGCACATGCTTGGGTGAAGATTTTTCTTATGCAACGCCCTCTTGAGGATGCTTTTCATATGGCAAACAGTAACCCTGCTACATGGTAGCGTTAAGATTTTAAATCGAATTTTATATATTATAAAAGAGCATAATACAAGAATGAAACAGCAATAAAGAACCCTGTTATTTGATCTTAGGTTGAAATGATGCCTATTTATTTTAGATATAAAAATCTTTGCTTACAGCAGTCCTTCCCATTATTTTGCTAAAATATGACAGGATTATTCACGTTCCTTTTTTAGTTACAGTATAGGGAGTATTTTTTTAAGTTACAATATACATGAAGTGGACAAATCCTAAGTGTACAAAAATTTTAAGTGATTTATTTACAAATATATGCACCTGTATAACCCGTCAGATCCAAATATAGACTATTTCTCAGAAGGCTCCTTTTGCTTCATTTCAATCAACCCAGAGGTTTTAGCTATTTTGATTTCTAGAGTAGTTCTGCTTGTTCTTGAAATTGAAATAAATGAGATCACATACTGTGTAGTCTTTTGTGTCTTGCTTCTTTTACTCTCCATTCTGTTAATTTGATTCTTTTAATATTGCAGGCTATATTTCATTTTATGGTTACGCTACAATTTATTTATCCATTCTACTCTTCATGACATTGGCTTGTTTTCAGTTTTAGGCTAATAAAATAAATGTGAGCTAAAAATTAAAAGCCGGGAGTAACATTCCTGAAGCACCTTATGCACTGACTTCTCTTGAGTATATACCTTATATTGGAATTTCTGGATAGCAGAATAAGCATATATTTCACTATAGTTGCTGACAAAAGTTTTCCTAGATGACTCTATTATTATTCTTTCATTTCAGCAACATGTGATGTTCCAGTTGTGCCATATCTTCGGCAAAATTTGATTTTATCATTTAGCCATTGGTGGGTAATTGGACATACCTTACTGTTTGGCTTTTTGCATTTGTGTTTGTTTTCTTGTAGTTTTAATTTTCATTTTCCCATGAGTATCTTCATTATGCACATTTTCCTAAACTTTTCCGTCAGATGAATATCCTGTTTTGTGAAGTGCCCAATCAAGAGTTTCCCTGCTTTTTCTCTGGTATGAGTTCTTCTTTTACTCATGACATGAATTCCTTTTTGGGGGAGATGCACCTCAAATACCTCTCCACATCTGTGGCTTGCATTTTCACTCTAAGTACTATCTTTTACTGTAATTGTTTTGTTAATTTGTTTCCTGGTTTTTTTTTTTCACTTTAATAACTACCAGAAAAAAATGGATTTGATATATTCAGATTGCTTCTAGAAGGATGTATCTTAATCACAAAGCTGTATTTTGGAATTCTAAATACTCTGAGACTTTAAGAAATGCTAAGCAATATCTCATTTAGCTATTATAAAAAATAATAGCAAAACTTTAGGGTTCCTTAAGCACTATAATTCTATATTGCTAGCTTAAACATCACTGAATAAAGTTCCATTTTGTGACACATCTAATTCAGCTCCATTTTACATTACTATTATTCTAAACAGTATGTTTCTGAAAAGTTTTAAGCATGTTAGCTATAAATATAATTTCCACCATTACGCAAATGAATCATAGAGTAATCTTAACAAAATAGAACTGCTGTTACATTGCTAAATTTCTGCACTCCAACACACCCCATATTTTTAGACTATACAGAACATATAAGATCTTCCTTCTAAGAACTTATATCAGACAGACATTCAAAAGGCATCCATACTATATTGACTTCAGAAACAAATAAATATATATAAACAAATGTATACCATGTGACATCTCATCTCCTAGAAAATCGTATTAAAAAGTGCTCCAAATATCCCATTTTTTCTTTCCAATTCAGTAGCTTGGATTCATTATAATCAAAACAGCAGTTGGATATGTTTAGGGAATTGTTTGAGGCAAAGATAATTCTAAGAATGAATGTAATAAAAAGAAAAGACAACATTTATTGAGTTCTTGCTGGGTTTCAGGTATTGTCTAAGTGTTTTACAAATATTGTTTTATCCACACAACAACCCTATATCTTAGGTAGTACTGCTGCCCCATTTTGTAGATGTCATGTAGTTTGCTAGTAACCACATACTTGCAAGAGGAGAAACTATGGTATCTCAGGGTAGCCTTGATCTCCAGGTTGGGATTTTGATGGATTCTGAGAAGCCACCTTATCCTTTGCACAAATCTAGAATCACAACAAACCTTGAAGATTTGGATATTAACCAACAATTTGTTTTGTTAAGTTGTATACATTTTGAAAGACTAACATGGACATTTGCTGATTGTCAGGTGGCAAACTGAAAGCTATACACTTGGCTTTTTAAAATTTTCCTCAGAGTAATGGTTTGTAGAAATCTGAATCTGAATCCCTTTATACATGGCATGTACATTTCTACTGGTTACAGTTTTTAAAACACCATCTGTATTCAATATCTTGCTACTCCTACAATTAGGCTACCTGACTGGTTCTTAAAGCAATGTAATTTGAGATCTTTGGACACTAAAGCAAGGAACTGCAGGAAAGGAAAGGGAGAACACTATTTGTTCTTTTCTGTTCGGGATTCATGTTTTTTATCACAAGGGACAGTGTCAACAAACTGAAAAAAAATCTCTTCATAGCTTGTCAATGACTGCCCTTTCTACCTCCTTTTCAAAGAAATGTTTCTGTCTATTTGTTTCCTCAATGGTGTCTCTGGATCTCCCCAAACAGTCCTCAAAATACATTGTAATTTAATTTGATTACAAATTAGGGTTGTAGAAAGAGGATGATAATCTGATTTATTGAGCCCCATTTTGAGCCAGGAAATTTGCATATTTAATCTCACATATTCCTGGGGAAAAAAGCTAACAATAAACTCAAATTTTGTTTTATTTCTTCCACATATGCAGAAGAACGAAGTGGCGCTTAGAGAGAGGAAAAGTATTGTCCACAGAGCTAGAATATGTGTAGAGAAAACTAACTGTGCTCATTTCACCCTGCCATGAGGCCTCCTAGTTACCTGGATAAAAGTCATGAAAGCTTAGCATGTAGAATTAACCCATACCTTTATATTTTGCAATAATGTAATACTTTAGAATGAAAAAAAAAAAAGGGCCACTTTTAGCATCTTATGACTTTAATCTAAAATTTTGCCCATTTGAGACTAATATCTATTTTTTTGCTTAAATATGTTTCTTAGAACATTTACATTTTAAACTGACTTGAATGCCACATTTTACACACATACATATTTTTATGGCAGATCATTTAATGGCAACACATTTAACTGTTGTGGGATTATTTAAAGATACATGGTTCTAGTTAAAACATATGTTAAAAATCTTGTGTTTTATTGTATATGATTCAAATTTTGCTATAAAAAGATAACTGCTTTAACAATAATCAAAAATTTTTGAAAACTAAGAAAACAACGTTTATTTTGCATACAAAAATAATTTTATCTTCAATTATATACATTCATTTATATATCAGGTAAATAAGAAGCAATTCCTCTGTGTCTCACCAGAAAATTAGTGTAAAAGGTAAATATGGAAGAAAACAAATGAGATCTTGAGGAATATCTAAATGATTCAGCGTTATATTGGTAAATAAGCATCCTGGATAACATGAACTCATTTCCTCTAATAAGTCCGTAACATAGTCACAAATGACTTAAAGGAAAACTGAAGTATTGGTAGCTGGAGCTATACAACAATTACTAATTTAAAAAAAATGTAAACATGGATCCTGAGGACACTTAACAAAGGTGTTAATGGGCTGTGGTGGCTGTCCTGAACTCAACTAAATTATACGCAAATAGGTGAATACTGTAGTTGTGTCTTATATGAAACAGATGGTAGCTTTCGTTAGATTTTTAAAGGGGCCGCTGGTCTCAATGTAGCATAATGACCACAGTGATGATCCCCACTAACATTTATTAAATGCTTTGTGTTTTCTCATGTACGTATAACAACCCAATGAAATAAATACAGGTTGAGAACCCCTTATGTGAAATGCTTGAGACCAGAAATGTTGCAGATTTCTTATTTTTGTCTCATTTTGGAATATTTGCATATCCCAAATGAGAAATCTTGGGGATGGGACTCAACTTTAAACATGAGATTCATTTATGTCTCATATATACCTCAAACATTAGCCTGAAGATAATTTTATACAATATTTTAAATAATTTGTACATGAAGTAAAGTTTTGATTGCAATCTGTCACATAAGGTCAGGTGTGGAATTTTTCACTTTTGGCATTGTGTCAGTGCTCAAAAAGTTTCCAATATTAGAGTATTCAGAATTTTCGATTTTCAGATTAGTAATGCTCAACCTGTAGTTACATTATTTACCCAATTTTATAGATAAACCAAATGAGTCTCAAAATGGTTGTCATTTGACAATAATCACAGCATGTAGGAAGTGAAGTCTACTACTACTAATAGGTATGCAGTTTGTTCCTTGAGCAACCTTGTCTGTTATGATAGTTCCTAACTGCATGGGGTTATCAGGCACTTGAAATGTGGCTAGTGTAATGGAGAAACTGAGTTTCTAATTTATTTAATTTTAACCCATTTAAGTTTAAAGTTAAACGCTGACATAATTCAGTTTTTAGAAAATGTTAAATTATGTTTGAAGAAACTTAGACAGGTGGATATACTTTTTCAACTGTAAATTGTATGAAATCTACATACAGATTAAGCATTTCTGAAAAAAATTCAGCATCCAATCAAGATGTGCTGCAAGTATTAAAATACACACCAGATTGTGAAGACTTAAAAAAAAAGAATGTAAACTATCTCATGAATGATGTTCTTATATTGATTGTGTGTTGAAATTATAACATTTTGGATATATTTAGTTTACAAAATTTATTACACTTAATTTTACTTTTTTATTTTTTAGTATAACAAGTAGAAAATTTAACTTATATGATTCATCCTATGTCTCCACTGGACAGTCAGCACTGCCGTAGAACAATTATGATATCATATAGAAGGGAATTTGAAAAATAAAATGGTAGAATGTCTTTCTAGATTTTTTAAAACCTTTGTTAATTTAAAAGGAATTCAACAAGAGAAGCATAAAGTACAAGTTTTCAATATTTATTTATAATTTGAAGAGAAAGGTGAAACAGAAGATGAAACTTCCATAGACTAATAGAACATGGCTTGGTTTGATGCTTGGAAAAATAAGATTTGGATGCTAAGTCTTCCAAGAAGAATAAATCAATACCTGGAAATGGCTAACCAAAGTTAATTTTGAGAAATGCCACGGAAAAGCTCTATGGAAGTCATCTACAATTATAATCTCTAAGCTCACTATATGAAGTTTGTGAGAAAAAAAATTAAAAAAATTAAGAATTAAGGAAAATTAAAAAAACAAATAAAATAAAACATCATTATCTTGTAATAAAGTTCCCCAAGCTTCTATCCCTTTGGAGCAGTCCTTAGTGCCCTAGGAAATGACAGCTCAGAAATGAAGTGTTCAGCACAGAGCTTGGTGCATAGAAGCTGCCCACATGGGAAGAAGTTTGTAGGTACAATGTAGGACCATTCTGGAGCAAGAACAAAATATACTCAGGATTATTACAAGGGCATTTGCCCTCATCAAGGCTCTCAGATAGATATGTACCACAAAGGAGAAAAAAATTGCGTCAACGACCTGCCATAGATGACATTTACCTCCCTGTTATTATTTAGAGGAAGACTGTTACTCTGTGGACTTACTTATGATATTTTTCTCAATTGCCAGGTTCCAATCCAGAGTCACATAAATCTTTAGGGGATATGACTCAAAATCTCTGTTGTTAATAAAATACTCCAAGTCACAAGCAGTCAGGTGTGGAAACCACGGCTCCTAGATTAACAAGTATCCAGAAACCTATATCTCATTGAGAAAGAAAGCTACATATGTATATATTCAATATATGATAATTATAAATAATAAAATAAACATGGGTTTTGATCAAAGCCAAGAAATAAAACATAGGACTTGTAATAAAACTACTCTACTAATATGATAAATTTGGAAGGTGAATTATAAATTACACAAACATTCCATTTTTTAAAAAAGAAAACATATGAGGGCAATTTGAAAAATATATATTTTTCCATCAGCATTTCCAGGGACTTATATTAACCTAGTGGTTTGTCTTCTAAATTGCAAGATGGTTGACTGCATATATAAGAAAATCAGCCCATACTAGCAGATCTTAATGAATTAAAAAAATGTTTTGAACATTCATTCAAGCGTTGACTAGCTTGTTCAGTACCTGCTTCAATTTCTTAATTTTACAAGCTTTCCCATGATTTCTCTGTCTCTAATAGGGAGGATTTACACAGATTTATATTTGCACTATAACCTATCTTATTTTTAAAAGATATCTTATAGTGCTACTCCTGAATAATATGAGTGTTAAATATTAAATTATAGGGGTAAATATTTATTTTTATTATTTATATTTTGGGAGCTGAAGTTACATGTAAAAACAGGAGGACTGATGAACTGACAGAGGATACCTTAATTTTAATTTTATTTAACTTCCATTTTATTAAGAAAGATTAGTCAAGTATTTTTTGAACTACCAAACTGTATTTTTTAAAGTATTTGAAAACAAAAGGAGTACACATTTTCCTTAAACTATATTATATATATTTTTATATCACATTGCATGCCTGTATTAAAAGATCTCATGTACCCCATAAATACATACACCTAGTATGTACCCACACAAGATTTAAAAAAGAATTATTCAATTAAAAATATATATATATCTGTATTGTCATCATCTTCATGAAAGAAATTTATTTATGATTTTCATCAATCTCCAGTTCACCTTAACATGTTATAACTATAATGCATATTCAATATTTGCTTCCTTTTTTTCTATACTTGTAACAAAATATTTCCCAAATTGTGACATGACCCACATTGCTATTCTTTTTAATGGCCACAAAATGTTTCAGCTTGTGTTAATCATAGTCATATTAAGAAAAATAAGCAGGGAGAGAAATAGACTGCAATGACCTCTTAAATAATGGCAACCTTTAGCATTTTTCACTATTACTTATTTAGAAACCAAGTTATTTCTTTAACTGCTAAATTAATAGATTTCAAGTTATAAGTCAAATACAATTAGCCTAAAATAAAAAATTATTACTAAGTGGCTTAAATTATGTCTTGTAAAAGACAGATCAGGGCAAGCTGAATTTTGAGATATATCAATTCAAAAATTTTAATGTTTTCTGTAGTTACAGTTCTCATATGTGTTTAATTTAGCTCTAAGGTATTTAATCACATATAAACTTTACAATATGAATGCAAATGAAGTTCGAAATTAATTTTGTGTTAGCATAGTTCCACTGCTTTGCCTTCCTGGAACATAGGAACATATTGTTCTGTTAAGGTACCATGCAGGGTGACAGTAGATGATATAAAACTCTCTCAGTGTCACTTCCATTTGATTACAAAGGAAAAAAATGTAGCAGACAAAAAATTAAAATTAAAAATCCTGAAATTAAGTAACTGTATATTGATAAGGAGACTGTTCATTAGCGACTCTGTATCTCTGCTTTACTATGTGGTATCAGGTGCTCAAAGCAGTAATTAGATTTCTGTAAGCTCCAGCAATTTAGCTCCAGTGTCTGTAGCAAGGTGTAAGGATGATTTGCCCAATAGAGTTAAGCCTGCCTTAGGTGATTAAAAAAGCGATTAATTTTTAAGGAGCACACACAACAAATAAATATCCAGAAGTATGCTGAACTAAAAAATATGATTAAGAGAAGACCACCGATAGCAGAGTGAATCTGAAGACTTAATTCTAAGATGACTTGGAGAATTTGGTAAAAACTTATATTTGAAATTTTACTATATAATCCACATAGATTAATTTTCATTGTTAAGAAAGCAACAGAAACAATCCATACATAACAATATATGTATATGTGCATGAGGACCTATGGAAATCAAGTCAGGCCCTAAAATCAGACAAGAGTACTCACATAAATTAAACGTTCTTTTACTCTCACTTTAGTTAGATTTTCATGGGACATTACATGTGTTAGCATTTGTTATTTTGCTTCAAAGTATAAACAAAAATTTATATGTTGAAGCACCAGTACCTCAGAATGTATTTAGATACAGGGTATTTGAAGAGGTAATTAACTTAAAATGAAGTCGTCAGGGTCGGCCCTAATCCAGTCTGATTGGTGTCCTTTTATAAGAACAGGAAATTTGGAAACACAGAAAAGACATCCGGGATGTACAAGCACAGAGAAAAGGAAACCCTCTGCAAACCAAGGAGAGAAACCTCAGAAGAAACCAGACCTGCCAATACCTTGATCTTAGACTTCCAGTCTCCAGAACTGTGAAAAAATAAATTTCTAATGTTTAAGCCACCCAATTTGTGGTATTTTGTCATGACAGCCTTAAAAAACTAATACAGCAAGCCAGGCTGATCAAAATGCGACAAGAAGGATGAAGTTGCCCCTTCTGAAGATCTGCCAAGATGTATCACTATAGTAGTCCCCCGTTCTCTGTGGGGAAATGTGGATGCCTGAAATCTCAGACAGTGCTGAACCCATTTGCTATCAATCATAACACATTTCTGTTCACATATTCCACACACAAATGGAATGCCTTTTTCATCTTAACTAAGCACTTATCATGCATTGTGGATGTAACTGTTGCAGTTTGAGGTGTCATAGCAAAACTAGCACATTATTTTTCTTCACAATTTCATGAATAGAAGATTCATTTTTACAGATGATCTTAGCAATCTCAGCATACAATTTTTTTCTTTCATATTAAGTGGAGAACTTTCACCTTTTTGCTTATTTTATGGCTTCTCTGGCATATCCAATGACCAGCATCACTACTGATGTGCTTTGTGGTAATGTAATTACCTTTTCAAATATCCTGTATCTAAATACATGCTGAGGTATTTGCACTTCAACATTTATTTGGAGAAGTCAAATAAGGCGACTTGAAAACAAGCACAAAGATACAGTAACAGTTTACCGGATAACCAAATGACTACGAAGTGACTCAGGCACTGTGACTCCACTGGACAAATGAGGATTCATGTCCCAAAGGAGATTTCATCCCACTATTCAGAATAGTGCAAGATTTCAAACTTATGAATTGCATATTTCTGGATTTTTCCATTTAATATTTTCAGACCAGAGTTGATCTCTAGTAAAGAACTGAAACTGTGGAAAGGGAAACCACAGATCAAGGTAGGACTACTCAACCACTGCTCTGAAAGTGAACTGTGGCAGAGGCACTATAAGCAATTATAAGCATATTGACGTCTACTATGCATAGATGTGGAACACGATCCACTCTACACACTTCAAGACCTTCTGAGTTTTTCAGTTTGAGAAACAATAAATTTAAAAAATATTTAGTGATGTGGAGGAATGATTTTTTAAAAACTGTATTGCATATGAAGCATCTTTGACATTCAGATAAAAGTGGCAGGCAGATGGGAATGGTTTTGGAGATTAGGAAAACAGAGTAAAGATTGGGTGCCATTTTCAAGACTATTTTTAAAAAACTGTGTAAATATATGTAATGATACTTAGAGTTTGACTATTCATAAGTATACAATTTGTCAGTACGTTCACTATGTGTGACATCCTCACTGTCTATACCTAAACCTTTTTCATCATTCCCAACAGAAGCTCTGTAACCATTAAAGAACTGCCACTTTCCTCCCCTTCTCCAGCCCGTGGTAACTTCTGTTCTACTTTCTGCATCTGTCAATTTGCATACACTAGGGACTTCCCATAAGCAGAATTATACAATATTAGCATAGGGTCAATTTTTGAAGTCTTAAAAATAAACAATGCCATTCAGAAAAAGACTGGTGATGTGGTGAGTGGGAGATAACATTAGGAAAAACCAAGGAAAAGGCACAGGAGTCTGGATCTCTCTGGTTACAATAAGACGATCTGCTCCACTCCCCTTTCCGTCTCCTAGATTCAGTGGAAGTAAGAAAAAGTCCAACTTTTAATGAACATATTGTACATAAGAGATGGTGCCTGAGAAGTTTATAAAACAAATGATCATAGAATAAATTATTTTTGCAATGACTCATATATATTTATAGATAGGGGGAATAGATATTTTGGAGTTTTTAAAAATGTTTTAACACTATTTATGTTACACTGTAGAACCTTTGGGAAAGTTATCTAAATTTTCATCTTTCCACCAGAATCTAAAATTCAGAGATACCTGTCATCCAGCAAGAATTTGGATTGAAATAATAACAAACAGGTACCATGATTTATAGCTGAGAAAGTTCCTATACACTGATCATCTTATTTAACCTTCTTACAACCATGAGAGAATGGTATTACTATCTTAATTTTACAGAATAAGTTGGAGCAGTCAAAGAGATTCCAGATAGCAGGGCAAAGACCATTCTCCCTCCAATTACATATAGAGATTTTTAACAAGAAATTTTACTTTGGAAAAATTTTAGGTTCATGAAAAAATGCATAACAATATAGAGTGTGTCCATGTGTCTCTTACACAATTTTCTTAAAGGTTTAATTCTTACTTTACTATAGGACATTTGTCACACCAAGAAATCAACATTGCTGAATTACTATTAAACTCCAGACTTTGAATTTGATTAGGTTTCTACTTGTGTTTGTCTCTGTTCCACGATACAAACCATGATGCCATGCTGCATTTGGCATACAAAAATTTTTGAGGAGTTATTAAATACTGAGTTTACATTGTTTTGCTTTAAGAAATTGAATTTGGTCAAATATAAGGAAGAAAATTGCTGATATATTAACAGTTCATTGGAACATTAAAACTTATTTTTGTATGACAACTACCAAATAAACTCACAAGCCTGATCATATATACATATGATATACATATATACATCTATGTAATGGCAAGATGATTTTACATATATATGTTTCTGCAGTTACAGAAAACATTTTACATATATATGTACATATATATGTACATATGTAAAATCATATATCTATTTTACATATATATGTTTTCTGTAGTTACAGAAACATTTTACCTGTATATATATATATATGTAAAATCATCTTGCCATTCCTAGAAAAAATTAAAAATGCAGCATTAGAAAAAAGGAAACTAAGTTTAAATGACTCGTAAAGAATTTTTAATAGACAAACAATAATGAATTATGTCATTTGTTTTTCTTTCTCAGTGAGATAGCTATGCAAGAAATTCTTATTACTAGATACAATTGTTTTATAGATTATTTCATAACCATCAAATATGCCTCTTTGGTATTGATGTGTCCTGACCTACTAATGTATACTCATGCCTTTAAATATATTTTAAAATATATTTTTCCTCAAATTAGTCTATATATTGGGACATTTTATCTCTCTCAAAAGCCTGTGTTGCTTAATAAGGAGATAATTTCTAATAGGTAAAATTTACCAGGAAGTCACTTTCAAAAACTTTAAAAATTTTATTTTATATGTCTTTGTATTGTCTTACTTTATGTAACCACTTTTTCCTTGAAATATATGATTTGGATTATAAAATTTCAGTTTGAGATAAATGTCAAATGTCTACTTTTCTTCATTAGTTTTTGAGATATAATTCTTAGCCTTCTCTAGGTTTTCCTGCTTATGATCTTTGGCGTTGACCAGGTAGAAATGGCTCACATTTATGTCAGGCAAAGTATAAAATTCACCTTAGGCGATGACAATATTTAAATATATTAATATCAGTATTAAGATCTTAGGGCAGCAATCATTGTAAAAATAATATTATTGAGCACTTATTTCACCCTGGGTTCTTAAGTGTTTTGCTTATTACAAAGCCTAATTTAAACACAAACACAGCTTCCCAGGGAACAGACACTAGGCTAGTCACATCTCTATAAAATAGATTTATTTTCCCTAATTTACAATTATAAATAAACATTTTAGGAGTGTAAATCCTGTGCATAACTTTAACGGGGAAGTATTTTTAGAATATCAAGCTAAGGCACAACATATTTCAGAGATTTATATATCATTTATTTCATTTTAGACTTATTAGTATTTTACTTCACAAAATCAACATGTATATATTAAATCACCACTATGAATTCAACTCAAGAGCTCACACCTGCACATAAGCTCACTAAGTAATTTATCTGATGACTGCAATGACAGCAAAACCAAACTACCCCAACACATCATATGCTGTTCTACCTAGAGTGGATTTTTAAAAATCAAGATCATCATTATCTTCATTGAAACCACTACCATCACCACCATCATCATCAGTAATTCATCCAGGTAGCATATATTATCTTACTGTACATTCTGCCAAGGCAAGGTTCAAAATGAAATATTAGATATATTAATAATTTGCATAATTTAACAATATGAAGCTCTAGCTATGTAAGTCAACTGGGGGTATATTTTAAACAACAGAAATTGGTTTGTATAAGTAAGACAAATGGTATTTTACATATGCTGCTTTAATGGTTCTGACTTTAAACTCTGGAAAACAGTATTATCTTTTTAAAATTTATATATACCTCAGTGTATAGCCTGGATGCAAAATGTAAGCTTTACCTAGCACAAGAATCTTTCCAATCTTTTCTTAAAGTATTTGTGGTTACATCGCAGGTGTATGTATTTATGGGGTACATGAGATATTTTGGTACAGTAATACAGATATTTTTGCATGAGTAGTAATCACATCATAGAAAGTTGGCTATCCATCCTCTTAAGTATTTATCCTTCATGTTATAACCAATCCAATTATACTACTTTAATTAATTTTAAATGTATAATGAAGTTTTTGTTGACTATAGTCACCTTGTTGTGCTGTCAAATACTAGGTCTTATTCATTCTTTCTATTTTTTTGTACCCCATTAATCAACCCCACCTTTACCCAACTAACCTTCTCAGCCTCTGGTAACCATCCTTCTGCTCTGTATCTCCATGAGTTCAGTTGCTTTGATTTTCAGATGCCATAAATAACAGAAAACATTCTACTTCTTTTTGTACCCAGTAAGCATCCCAACCTCCCCATTATCCTCCCACTATGCTTTCCAGCCTCTGGTAACCATTTTTCTACTCTATTTCTTCCTGAATTCAATTGTTTTAATTTTTAGATTCCACAAATAAAGTAAGAACATGTGAGTTTGTCTTTTGGTATCTGGCTTATTTCACTTAACATAGTGACCTCTTATTCCATCCATACTGTTGCAAATAACAGGATCCCATTCTTTTTTTTTTTTATGGCTGAATAGTACCTATTTTGTATAAGTATCACATTTTCTTTATTCAATCACGTGTTGAAGGACACTTCTGTGGCTTCCAAATTTTGGCTGTTGTGAACAGTGCTGCAACAAACATAGAAGTGAAGATATTTCTTTGATATTTGATTTCCTTTCTTTTGGGTACATACCCAGCAGTGGGATTGCTGGATCAAATGGTAGCTCAATTTTTAGCTTTTTGAGCAAGCTCCAAACTGTTCTCCATAGTGGTTGTACTAATTTACATTCCCATGAATACTGTACAAGCGTTCCCTTTTCTCCACATTCTCGCCAGCATTCGTTATTGCCTGTCTTTTGGATATAAATATTTTAACTGGGCTGAGATGATATCTCATTGTAGTTTTGATTTGCATTTTTCTGATGATCAGAGATGATAAGCATCTTTCATATGCCCATTTGCCACTTGTATGTCTTCTTTTGAGATGTTTATTCAAATATTTTGCCTATTTTTTATTTGGATTATTAGACTTTTTTTCCCTATAGAGTTGTTTGAGCTCCATATAAATTCTGGTTATTAATCCCTTATTAGATGGGTATGTTGCAAATATTTTCTCCTATTCTAGGGATTTCTCTTCACTTTGTTGTTTCTTTTGCTGTCCAGAAGCTTTTTAATCTAATGTGATTCCATTTGTCCATTTTTGCTTTGGTTGCCTGTGCTTGCAGGGTATTCCTGAAGCAATTTTTTTTCTCAGACCAATGTCTGGGAGAGTTTCCTCAATGTTTTCTTGTAGTAGTTTTATAGTTTGAGGCCCTAGATTTAAGGCTATAATACATTTTGATTTTATTTTTATGCATGGCTAGAGATAGGGGGCTGGTTTTATTCTTTTGCATATAGATACCTGGTTTTTTCAGCACCATTTATTGAAGAAACTATTCCTCCGTATATGTTCTTGGCATGTCTGTCATATTGAACCTTCAAACTGTTGTCTATAGTGGTTGCATTAATTTCCATTCCCACCAAAAGTGTACAAGTGTTCCGTTTTCTCTACATCCTTGCCAGCATGTTATTGTCTGACTTTTAGATAAAAGCCATTTTAATGGGGTGAGATGGTATCTAATCTTAATTATATTAATGCGTGATGCCATTGACTGGATTGACTTGTTAGCAATAATTGCGGCTTCTCAAGTTTGGCTTCCAATTATCTTCATAATTTTGGTTTGAGTTCTATTACTTAGCTCTTTTCTCTGAGATCACTTAAAATAATCATGGTTATTATAACTGCAGAAAAACAGCATGGTTTATTATAACAACGAAAACAAGCTTATATTTTAATTGTATTTGCACATATATAAAGGTATAACTTAGGCCACTGTAGAATAAAAGTTATTTATTCTCCAGTTTATTTTCCCTTTTCTTTGAACCAAATGAGAAGCTGAAAAAGCAACTAGATTTTGGAAATATAGGCATATTTGCTGTCTGTTTACCCAATGTTCTTTACATCTTGTATCCTCTTTGTCTACTGAAATTCCACATGTGCTTCCAGATTTAGTGCAAACTTTTTCTGCTGAGGCCTTTTCAGTCTATTCCAGGATGTAGTGAACACATTTATTTTCTCAACAATTTTAGTAGTTCCAGTCTTCTTTTCTCTGCTAATTAACTATATGTGACTTCCTACATTTCTAGTATCCTTATTTTACTTTTTTCTTATACTTTTTTCCCATGTGTTCATATCTCATTTCTCCAAGAATATAGTAAGCACTTTCTCTAAGACTGAAAAAATCACATCTTACAATTTACCTTCCCTGTCATGCCTGGATCAATGTCTTGCACACATTAAGCAATCAATAATTTTTGTCTGTTTGTTTTATAGAATGCAGAGGTGCATGGAAAAAGCTCTAGGCCAAAAGACGCAATATCTTTGGCACTGTGGCCAAATCAGGTCATTTACATAATTTTGCTAATCTTTTGTTACTTAGGCCTGTTACATGAATATCTTAAAATCTGTAAGATGCTGGTATAGCTTTACAATATGATTCTGACCATTTTAGTTAATTTTAACTAAACACATTTTTAGAAGGCATTTAAAAAATCAACAAGTATGTACTTTAAGAAAGATGATTCAGAATTACACTAAATAAATATACACGCAAATTGTGCTTTCTTGCATAACTGTCTATTCAACAAATTAAAGGTCAGAAGGACGGGATTATACTCTCAGCCTAATTCAGGCTCTGTGAAAATGAAATATACTGACATTCTATATTCTACTGGAACACATGATCTGTACCTATTTTAAACCCATGGCTCTTCACAATCCATTGTTTAAAAATAGATCAGTTCTGAACTTTGGAGACAGGCTCAGAAGGGCATTAACCTCTTTCTTGACAGTTAAGTTTGCCATTTTGCTCTAATCGAATCAGTATGTCTGATCATGTTAAAAATAGACATTCCTACTTTGTACACATTCCAACAGGCATTCATAAACAGAAGGATATAGTTCACTGAATCTTTCTGATTAGTTTTTTATTTTTAAATATACTGCCAGCATTTACAGAAGTATACATAAGTCTTATGATTCTAACATTTCAATATCAAATTTTGATGCTAAGGCAATGGCTCCAGGAAACTGGCTATTAAAATGAAGGGGAAGCTTATTAGCAGATTGTCTGAATATACTCCGAAAGAAATGGGGCATATGATATTGCTGGGCTTGTTGTCCCTCCTGAGTACTGGCCTGACACCCTTTGAATCTCCCTTTCAGCACTTGCAAACAATTACATACAATTGGTTAATTAAATGTTTGTCTCTCCCTAAAATGTAAGAGCCATGAAGCTCTATCCGATTTTTCATTGAGTTGTAGTAACATTAAGAGTTAAATTCTACTGTGTACGTACTAGGTGCCAGGCACTTTTCTACATTTTAATGTTTTGCTCCCTTAATCTTTACAACTCTGTGAAGCAGTTATGATCATTATTCACGTTTCAAGATAAGGAAAATGAAGTACATGAAAGCTAAGAAATAGCTCAGAGTTGAACATCTAGTTAATAGTGGATCTGGATTTAAATGAGGCTGTGGAAGGAAGGTCATCTGGTAATCATGATGTGATACAGCCCCTTAGTTGTAGGTTCTCATCCGTTATGTGTTGTATAGCTGAAAAAAATGCATATACTTAATGGTGGTACAAAAAATCACAAAAGGGATTTAAACTATCCAAAACAATGAAATTTTGAATATTTCTCAGCAGCTAGGGACAAATAAGAGCATATTAAGTGGATGGGTGGAGAATCAAGAAGGATGGCTCTCCAGGGAAAGCCAGGTCAGGCAGCAACTGGTAGAAAGGGGAGGATACTAGGGATTATTGAAGTCAACTTTGCAGACTCATAAATTTGACTGGACACAGACAGAGTGCAACTAGAGAGTACAGATCAGAGATAATGAATACATCACACAACAATAGTTTCAATTTAAAATGCTATGTTTTGGGGTAGCATCTTAAGAATTTTCTGCATAAGACAGTAATGTTCCTTTACTATCCGACCCACGTGTTTTAGTGCACAGTGGAATGATGATAATATTTTAAGATGGCTTTACAATCACTTCCCAGAAGGCTGAAAATTCCAGTGGAGCTCAGTGTGCAGGACATAAAGCCTAGTTCGAGGATGAACACATAACCCTTATCTGTCACTGTGAATTTTCTATATCTTAAAGTGTCTCAATATTTAGGTTTGGACAGGGAAACCTGAACAATTGTTCACTGACAATAATCTAGGCAGACGTGGTGTAGCAATGGTCTTAGTCAATTTGGGCTGCCATGCAAAAGTATCACAGCCTGGGTGGCTTATAAATTAAAAAAATACTTCTCACAATTCTAGGTCGGAAGTTGGGAAATCTAAGATCAACGTGTTGGCAGACTTTGTCTAGTGAGGGCCCACTCACAGACAGTGATCTTTTTCTGTGTCCTCTTCATAAGGATTTCCCATTTTCTTGATCAAAATAAACTTGCAGAAACTTCTTACAACACATCTGAATAGAATCTAGTTTGAGGCACTAAGAAGAATAAGATGTCAGTTTTAAAATAGCCTCTATCAGAGCAACATGAATTATAAAATTGAAGCAGAAGCAAACATCCAATTTATGCTGAAGCTTGGATGGAAGAAAGTGTAAACTGTATTGGGGCATTATTTCCATAAGTTTTTGTAAAAATCCTTTCTGTGTTCCCTCAATGAGATTTTAACTAGATAACTTTTCCTTGACTTCTTGGGATATATCCTTCATTCTCTTATCTTTCTGTCTTTTGATTTGATCTTTATTCCTGGTACTGTTTTGTAAAGAATCCTTTAAAAAAACTTTATGGAAAAAATGCCCCAAATGAAGCAGAAGTTTACAGATCGATAACTCATTTTAAGAAGGGATGAGACAATGTTCAAGATGAAGCCCATGGCAGCAAATCATCTGCATCAATTTGCAAGGAAAAAGTTTATCCTGTTTTTGCCCTATTTGAATAAGACCAATGATTAATCGCAGAAACAATAACCAACACTGTAGACATCTGAATTTGCTCAGCTTTCACAATTCTGATTCAAAAATTAAACTTAAGCAAACTTTCTACTCCATTAGTACCAAAACCATTGTAGCCAGATCAGCTGCAGATAGGAGCAGAGCTTTCAATGAAAATTTTAAACAAGTATGTTGAAAATCCTGAAGCATTTCTTCAAAGAATTGTAACTGGAGATAAAAACATGGCTTTGCAAGTATGATCTTGAAGACAAAACCTGATAAAAATAATGGCTATCAAGAGATGGAAGCGGTCCAGTCAAAGCAAAAGCAGACTGGTCAAGAGCAAAGGTGGCTCATGCCTGTAGTGTAGCCTCTGCTAGTTGGGAGGTTAAACTTTGAGGATCACTTGAGCCTGGGAGGTAAAGGCTGCAGTGAGCTCTAATTGTACTACTGAACTCCAGCCTAGGTGACAGTGAGAACCTGTCAAAAAAAAAAAAAAAAAAAAAAAAAAAAGCAAAGGTTATAGTAACTGTATTGTGGGATGCTCAAGACATTTTGCTTGTTGACTTTCTGGAGGCCAAAGAACAGTAACATATGCTTACTATGAGAGTATTTTCAGAGAGTTAGCTAAAGCTTTAGCAAAGAAACACCCAGGGAAGTGTCACCAGTCTTCCACCACTACAAGGCTCCCACCCATTCTGCTCATCAAACAAGGGCAATTTTGTGAGAGTTTTGATGAGACATAATTAGGCATCTATCTTATGGTCTCAGTTTGGCTTTGTTTGATTTATTTTTGTTTCCTAATATTAAAAACATCTGTAAAGGGCACCCATTCTTCTTCAGTTAATAATGTGAAACAGACTGCATTGACATGGTTAACTTCGCAGGACCCTTAATTCTTTAGGGATGAACAACATAGCTGGTATCATTGCTTATAAAAGTGTCTTGAACTTGATGGAGATTATGGAGCTTATGTGGAAAAATAAAGTTAATATTTTTATATTTATCTTTTAATTCCATTTTCTATGATCTTTTTGAAATCCTCTCATATATTTATTACCTTTTTTTTTTGAGATAGAGTCTTCCTCTGTTACTCAGGCTGCAGTGCAGTGGTGTGATCTCAGCTCACTGCAGTCTCTGACTCCCATGTTCAAGCAATTCTCCTGCCTCCACCTCCGAGTAGCTGGGATAACAGGCACATGCCACAACACCAGGCTAATCCTTTCATATTTTTAGTAGAGACGGAGTTTGCTGTGTTGGACAGACTGGTCTCAAACTCCTGATCACAGGTGATCACCAGCTTTGGCCTCCCAAAGTGCTGGGATTATAGGCAGGCATGAGCCACTGGTCCTGGCCTATTTTTTTCTTTTACCAGAATATAAAAAATTGAATGATGTTTCCCAGAGAAAAAAGATTTATACATTCTAATTTGATTGAGAAATTTGTAGCAACAAAATAAACTAACCAATAGGAGATATTTAGCCTCATATTTTAAAAACTCTTAGCAGTTATCTTATGGCTATTCAAAAAATGTAAATAACTTTTAGTGGGTATAGAAATTTAAATATAAATTGTGAAGATATCAGTTGGAATAACAACATTTGTTATTTAATTTATAGTAAATGTACTAAGAATTTTAACAAAATTTGAAAATATAGACTAAATAAATGTTCTTTGTACATAGGAAACAGAATTTTAAGACAAAAGTGGAGAAAACAAATGTGAAAAAAATAACATGGGTAGAATGAATAAGTAGCACTCTTATGTTATGGACTAAGTACACTGAGGGCCAGAGAAAGGAGATATAAGATCCAGTCTCATGTCTGATCAAATAAGATATATAGAAATAAATAGGTATTATTTGAATTCAATTTTCCCAAGAGAGGAGAGACATTTCTGCAATACATGTTGTAAAGGTGAGAAATTATAATTAATTTTTTTCAAAACAGCAAGTTACACAATTTTGTTGTAGGCCATTTTGCAACAGACATGGCAGTGGGAGAAAGGAAAGCTGGAGCTATAGCTGGAGTCAGAGTATAGAAGGACTGGAAGATGAGCTTAGGGAGTCTATACTTGACTCAATGTATAATGCAAAGACTGAAAGTTTCTGAGCAAAGAAATGAGTAACTCATGCAAATAAAAGATTAGTCTGACGGTGGCATTTTAAATGGTAGTTAGATAAATCAGACCAAAAGCTGGAAGGCAAACTAAGGTGACAGTGAAACTATTCTATGTGAGATGGTTTAGTTTAGGACAATGGCAGTGGGAAAGGAAGCAAAGGCATGAGTGTGAGATGTATTGCTAAAGTTAATTGACAGTATTTGATGATTGGATGAACAGCGCAGAAAAAGAAAAGCTGCAAAATTGGACTAAAGTTTTACATTTCAAATAACTTGAGAGAATGACTAAAAAAATATACAGAGAGACTTTAAGAGATAAAATGGTTTAATGATGGAAGATAAATGACTTCACTGTATAACCTACTTCATGTGTGGGTGCAGGGGATATCATTTAGCTTTTAAGAAAATGAAGTTTAAGGCAGGCACTTAGAGCTAAAATTTATAGAATTGAAATGGGAGATAATAAATTCAAACATACAAAATGAAAATTCAGTGGCTCAGAAATGTTGCAGTGTTAAAGAAGCCAAAAAGACAAATATATGTATATATATTTGTATACATATATATGTATATATATATTTATTTATATATTTATATATATATATATACACGTATATTTGTCTCTCTCTATATATATGTATATATGTCTCTCTCTCTATATATATATATACATGCCTCTCTCTATATATATATGTATATATGTCTCTCTCTCTCTATATATATATATGTCTCTCTCTTTCTCTCTCTATATATATATATACACACACACACACACACATATATATATATATATATATACATATATATATATATATATATATATAGAGAGAGAGAGAGAGAGAGAGAGATTAAGAATCTGTGTTTTGTCAACAGCATAAAAAGTAGTCCCAACATCTCAGAGTATCTATAATTAACAGTTATATTAGCACATTCTCACACTACTAATAAAGACACACCTGAGACCAGGTAATTTATAAACAAAAGAGCTTTATTTGACTCAGTTCAGCATGGCTGGGGAAGCCTCAGGAAACTTACAATTCTGGCAAAAGGGAAAGCAAACATGTCCTTCTTCACAAGGTGGCAGCAAGAAGTGATGAGCGAAAAAGGAAGAAAACCCTTATAAAACCATCAAATCTTGTGAGAAATCACTCACTAACACAAGTACTGCAGCATGGAGGTAACTGCCTCCATGACTCAATTACCTCCTACCAGGTACCTCCCATGACAGGTATGAATTATGAGAGCTACTACTCAACATGACTTGGGTGGGGACAGAGCCAAACCATATCATTCCACTGCTGGCCCCTCCCAAATCTCATGTCCTCACATTTCAAAACCAATCATGCCTTTCCAACAGTCTCCCAAAGTCTTAACTCATTTCAGCATTAACTAAAAAGTCACCAGCCAAAGTCGCATGAGACAAGGTAAGTCCCTTCTGCCTATGAGCCTGCAAACTCAAAAGCAAGTTACTTGCTTCCTAACACAATGGGGGTACAGGCATCAGGTAAACACAATCATTCCACATGGGAGAAATTGGACAAAATGAAGAAGCTACAGGCCCTGTGCAAGTCCAAAATTAAGCAGGGCAGTGAAATCTTAACGCTCCAGAATTATCTCCTTTAACTCCATGTCTCACATCCAGTGCATGCTGATGCAAGAGGGGCTCACGTAGCCTTGGGCAGCTCTGTCCCTGTGGCTTTGCAGGATACAGCCCATCTGCTGGCTGCTTTCATGGGTTGGCATTCATTGAGTGTCTGCAGCTTTTCCAGTTGCAGGGTGCAAGATGTCGGTGGATCTACCATTCTGGGGTCTGGAGGACAGTGGCCCCCTTCTCACAATTCCACTAGGCACTGCCCCAGTAGTACTCTTTGCAGGGGCTCTGACCTCACATTTCCCTTCTGCACTGCACTAGCATAGGTTCTGTATGAGGGCCCTGTTCCTGCAGCAAACATCGGCCTGGACATCTACGCATTTCCATACATCCTCTGAAATCTAGGTGGAGGTTCTCAAACCTCAATTCTTGACTTCTGTGCCCCCGCAGGCTCAACACCAAATGGAAGATCCCAAGGATTGGGGCTTGCACCCTCTGAAGCCACAACCTGAGCTGTACCTTGGCCCTGTTTAGTGATGATGGCTGGAGCAGCTGAAATGCAGGGGACTAAGTCCCTAGGCTGCACACAGCAGGCAGCCAGTGGGCCCAACTCATGAACCATGTTTTTCCTACTAGAGCTCCAGGACTGTGATGGGAAGGGCTGCTGGCAAGGTCTCTGACATACCCTGGAGATATTTTCTCCATTATCCTGGTGATTAACATTCGACACCTTGTCACTGATGCAAATTTCTGCAGAAGGCTTAAATTTCTTCCCAGAAAGTAGGCTTTTTCTTTTCTCCTACATGGCCAGGCTGCAAATTTTTCAAAGTTTTATGCTCTGTCAACTTTTGAACATTCTGCTGCTCAGAAATTTTTTCCACTAGATACCCTAAATTATTTCTCTCAACTTCAAAGTTCCGCAGATATCTCTAGGGCAGGGGCAAAATGCCACCAGTCTCGTTGCTAAAGAATAGCAAGAGTCACATTTGCTCCAGTCTCCAACAAGATCCTCATCTCCATCTGAGAACACTCAGTCTGGACTTTATTGACCATAGCACTGTCAGCATTTTGTTCAAAGCCATTCAGCAAGTCTCTAGGAAGTTCCAAACTTTCCCACATTTTGCTGTCTTCTTCTGAGCCCTCCAAACTGTTTCAACCTCTGCCTGTTACCCTGTTCCAAAGTTGCTTCCACAATTTCAGATATCTTTGAAGCAGTGCCAACTATCCTGTACCAATTTACTATAATAGTCTGTTCTCACGTTCCTAATAAAGACATACTCAAGACTGGGTAATTTATAAAGGAAAGAGGAGTATTTGACTCCAAGTTCAGCATGGCTGAGGAGGCCTCAGGAAACTTCCAGTCTTGGCAGAAGGAGAAGCAAACACAACCTTCTTCATTTAGTGGCAGCAAGGAGATGTGCCAAGCAAAAGAGAGAAGAGCCCCTTATAAAATAATGAGATCTCGTGAAAACTCACTCACTAGTGAGAACACAGCCTGGGAGTAACCGACCCCATGATTCAATTACCTCCCACCGGGTCCCTCCCATGATATGTGGGGATTATAGAAGAAGCTACAGTTCAAGATGACAGGTCATTGACAACTTTCGAATGAACGACTTTGGTCAAGAAGTTAAGACCAAACCACAATTCAGTGACCATGTAGAAACCTTTTGAGAAGATAGGCAGTAAAAGAAAGGAGAGAGCAAAGCAGTGTAAGAAATATGAATAATCAAAAGCAGCTATTTTGGTCTAAGGGTAATCTGAATATTCTAGTGGGAAGAAGGAAGATTTTTAGGGAGGAACAGAAAGATGATGCAAAGCAAAGACGTGGTTATTAATGTTGCAAAGTGTTTTAATGAGATAATAGGAAATAAACTGCTCACAGCAAGTCATTCTATTGTCAGGGTCCATAAGATGATCTAGGAAAGTGAAGATTGGAGGAAGAATAGAAATCTAAAAGAAGAATCAGTTTGATAAGAATGAGGGAGAGAAAAATGGGGAAGATATGGACGATGAGGTCACAAGAAGGAATTTTTATTAAAGAGCCAGAAATACAAAAAAGATAATAGTTCTGAGAATCATAAACAGAAAAGCAATTATCCAATAATTTTTTCAATAAGAGCTTAAATATGGAAAAAGCAAAAGAAGGTAAGAACAAAATATCTTAATATTAAGTTTAGGTTTTTCTTTACAGTAGTGTCATAACATGGACTAGAAGTTTCCCCATGAAAAGAGCAAACAAACAATGATCATTTATTATGGAGACTGAGGGCAATAAATCTTACCTCTCTCAGAGGATCATTGAGTTCACTGAGAATATTTTCCTCATCAAAGATTTTGCCTTGGTATCTGTGTTCATAGTAATCATGTATCTTCTGACGCATATCAGCTGGTAACTTATGGAATGACATGTATTGTTCCACTTGCTTATACTGTAAGGAAGGGAAAAATAAAATTAAAAAACATTGTTAGGCTGTATAAGAAATCATATTATTTTATTTTGCTGTATTCAATAACACTTGAATGTTCAGTTACAAAAAATATCTTTTAAGAGGAAGGAACTAATGCACTTGGGTCTAATGTACCTCTTTCATGTTACATACTGTGTAAGGCATTTTATTTAGGTGAACATTTCCTGTAAAGAACTAAGATAATGTGAAGAAGAGGCACAAAGGGAGTGAAGAGTCAATTTAAGGGAGTAGCTACAAAAAAGCCAGTGATGGGGAAAAAATAAAATGTTATACAATTTTTTGAAATCGAGTTCTAAAAGAAGTATGAAGTTGTTTGGTTTTTTATTTCTAAGAAGAATCTCTTAAGTATGGATAGTACAATAGGTTTCATCTTAGGCTTTTTAGCAAAAGATGAGAATCTAACTAAATTTGAAATCTACAGGCAGGAAGCTTGGCAGGTGTTTGCAAATCATACATACTTCAGCAACACAGATGCCCTGTACGTTACTGAGAACTAAGTATATGGGAGGCTTCCAATTTAGGATTTAGAAGAATATCATGGTGAGACTAGATCCACATTACTGTATAGCTGAAAGTTAACTTATACACTGAAGTTCATTTAAACAAATAGTCCTCAACTGTGGCTGTCTTAACACCTGGGGAGGGGGTTGCTTTTTTGGAAGGCTGATCTTTAGGCTTAATCCCAGAGATTGATTCTATTGACATATCTGCCTATTTATGTTTACACACACACACACACACACACACACACACACACACACACACACATGGATTTTGTAAGTAACATCATTGTATCCCTGTTAGTCAAACAGGACAATATAAGCATGGATATTACCTGGGTGACTATTAGTAGAGAATAATTTCAAGCCTCATCCAAGACCTATGGAATAAGTATTTGCATCTTAAAAACATTTCCAGATGACATCTTAAAGTTTGAGAAATAATCCCTAGGTGTTTTGAATGCAGGTGGTCACAAGACCACACATTGAAAAAAAATCAGTTAGTTTTTAAAAATTTTGTTTCATTGTATAGATTATAGCATTGAGTACAAATTGTAATAGTTGGTAACACAACTGGATAAAGATACCAAAATAATATCATTTCCTTATGTAAAACACATTTAGTGTATTTTATATTTCCTGATAACACAACTCTGACTAAATCTAGGTGTCCTCAATCTTTGCCCATAATTATTGTAATTATACGTGGTAATTGATAATAGACCTATCTAATGAGAAGCAGCAACCCATTGTATTGCATTTCTTCAATTTTTTCCTACATACTTTCATTTTGCAAAAAAAAAAAAATAATGCTGTTTGAACATTCATTTTTGAACCAGTACCCTCAAAGGAAATACCACTGTGTCATGAGACTTCCTTTGATAACCAGACTCCACCAAACTATTTAAATCCTTAAGGCCTACATACATCTCTCTGAAGTAATTTGATTATGATAGTATTTTGAATTTAGGCACCAGTGATATCACTGCCATTGTGTAAGTGACTTTCAATAAATAAATAAGAAGAATTAGATCAATTTTTCCTGGAGAGCTCAAAATCTGTATGCCTATCCAACCTCAACATGCTTTAGTGGCCCTCTTCCAGAGACCTATGATTCAGGCCACTTGGCTTCTCATGTAGCTGGTTCATAGAAATGAAGCTTCCGTGGCTTTCTCAACAAGACCACTTCGTAGGATAAAATTGGTTGGCAGCTGGACTAAAAAGCTCTGTCTTTATTTCTGGGGATGTTTGTGTGTCTTGTTGTTGCTCTTGGCTGAAAATGAAGGCAGTGGGCTATGTGATGTAAAGTTTAGAGTCTGAAACTCAATTGGAGACCTTTTAAGGTTATCTTCGGCACTAATGATTTGCAACGAATGTACCTGGTTTGGACTAGTCTGGCTTGACAGTTTAAAAAGCCAATGAGAGCTTTGCGGTTGAGTTCTCTCAAGACTCTGCACAGATCTGGGGAGTTTAAGCCAGAGAGTCAGCATACTCCAATTACCCAAAGATTAGGCCCACAGGAAGCTTAGGCTGTGGAAAGGCTCTTGGATTTCTGATGCTTGTCTCTATTCTCTTTGTCTTGCTAAATTGTATTTTTTGCCCTTAAATAAAAGCCTAAATATGTATATACTCTGTGGAGTAGTGTTGAGTTCCTTCAAATATTCACATTTGGGAAAACAGTAAGACAGCTTAAGACACCAGGACTTCCACATTTTGACAGTCACTGGTATGCACCAACAAATGGAAGGGCTGTCATTTCTGGCCAAATAAAGGGTTATTTCTTTAGGACCAGTAGGTAGGTGTCATCTTGTTTACTTTCTGCAACACACTGATTGCTCAAACACTACTTGGAGTGGTGAGAATCTGAAACCTTAACCGACACATTGAGATCTCCATTTCTACTTTCTTTTCCATGCATCTCAGAGATATGAGGAGCAGCATGGAAACTTAGTAGTATTTTATTCATTTTTGGAAAACGAGTGCTGGTTTGCAAAGGCCTATTAATCTAGGGACAACATAATTTGCTCTACCTACATCTCAGAATTTGAAAAATTAATCCTTTTGTGGCTAAGTACAAATGTTACATATATAGTTATTTTATTTTTTATGAAGCTCGGGGTTGATCGAATCTAATTATTTTTCCTCACACAAGTCATTTAACCCTTCCAGACCTCATTCATTGATCAACAATAAGAGGATATTTGACTAAATGATCTTCCTTGTTCTTTCACACTAAAATTTCAAAGTTCTATGAATATTTCTTATCATTTATTCATATTAAGCTTGAATTTTGAACCTATATTACTATTTTAAGCATTCATTAATTCATAGTAATTATTGATCAAGCAAACATTAAATGATGTTTGTTGGCATACAAACTATTATTGGCATAAAAACTATTGGCATATAAACATTAATGTATGCCAATAGTTCTCAAGGTGTGGTTGCCAAACCACCAGTATCACTAGAAATACACATTCACAGTCTCCACCCCAGACCTACTGAATCAGAAACTCTAGATTTAGGACACAGCAGTATGTGTTTTAATAGGTCCTTCATACACAAAAATTTCATAATTGCTGCTATATGCCAAGTACTGTGTTATCTTAGGACATAAGGAAGCATGCTTGAGTGAGCATAGGGGAAACAAAGTAAATTTAGTTTTCAGCAAGTTAAGTTTAAGATGCCCATAGCACATTTTCACGCCTCTATGTAGGTCAGGCACTCAGAGAAGAAAATACATACATCATCACTGACTGAGAATTCACTAAGGGAGGATGTGTCAAATGAGGAGAAAAGGGCTAAAAAGTGGAACTTATGATTTAAAAGCAGCTGAGCCATAGTGGTTAATTAAGTTAAGGGTACTGTTAATATCTACCAAAATGGGAGAGGAGAACCAGAAAAACATGATCAGAAAACCTAGAGAAGGATCAAGTTTCACAGGAGGTGTGGTCAAAAGGAATCTATTCTAAGAAAAGAGGTACTGAACAGTGACCAGTGAATTTGGAATTGGGTAGTAATCTCTGTTAGAATACAACACACTAAAAACAGGAGCTTTTTCTTTTTGTCTGTTTTTCCCACACCTAACAAGACTTGCAAGAATGTATGAAAATATCACTTCCATGTGGTGTGAATAAAAATAGCAAACAACTCATTGAAAAAGACACCTAGTGGTAGTCAGACCATGAAATAAACTGGATGTTATAAGTAATGTATAAGTTGTCAAACTCAAAAAATGATAAAATGGCAAACTTTCTAATCGGTGTAGTAATATACTGTATGCAAAATATGACTTGATATATTTAGTAGTCACTGACAAATAGGTTTTTAAAAGCAAGAATGCCAATACAATTCTTTTGTAAATATAGATCAAAAGTTTATTCCATCAGATCTAAAGAGACTATAAAATAATTACCACTTAAAATTATAATATATTTTTAGTTTTAAAACTTCCTGCATAATTACAAAAATTTATAAAAGCATGCATGTACATGATTATTAAAAATGACATCTAACAAGACTATGTATAAAGAATGGCAAGGATGCACTTTCAAACCCACCAGTCTCACTTCTCCATGTTAAAATGTGTTTAATCCATATCACTAAACAATATGCTTCTTTCCATTTCTTATATTGAAAATTACAGGCATAGTTTATGGACTAATTGGCATAAATGTGGTTTTGCCAGTTATAGTACCCCAACTCTTCCTTTCTCATGCTATAGCTGTGTCACTAGTGTTGCTAATTCTTAGTTTGCTTTGTACCTTTCTGTACCAAACTTAGCATTATTTCTTGTTCAGATAACTCTAAGATACTTTACCAGGTGAAAGTAAAAACTCCCTCCTTCACTTCCAGTTGATGACTTCTGTCATCTCTAATGTTACAAAGTAAAGGTAGATTGTAACTGTTCCTATAATTGGAACTTCCAAACTCATAAAGTGTTAACATTACTCTGGCTATGTAAATACTTACCACAAAGCCAAATTGAATATTTGATGACATTTCTTTTCTTGTTCATCAGTGGATTAACAAGACTTGTTCATTCAGAGGATTTGTTAATCCTGCACTTGCTGATCACATTTATTTCTTGCATAATTAGCCTTTAATTTAGTATTATGTTTTTACAGCCTCCTTATTCCACCCGACAGGCACTGAGTTTTGTCTTCAAAGATTTTCCTATGGGTTTTTCTTTACAACATCCTCAACTGTGCTCAGTATTCCTAAACGCCATGCTTCTCTTTTGGTTTATTTATGTTTCAGGAAAAATTCTCCACGTATACAACTAAGAAAGATTACATGGGATTTATGTTTTCTGAATCTTTCCATGTCTGAAAATGTCTTTATCAAACTGTCAAAGTTGACTCCACATACAATTCTAGGTTGAACTCCTCTAGTTGAGTTTGAGGCTTTGGATCTGAATTTGATCCTCCATGCTAGATTTGGTTTATGTTTCTTATCTTTTCTTCATGTATTTTTCTCTGTATTTTCCCATACCTTTCTCTGCATTCCCTACATTTTTTTCTATATTCCCCCAACATTTTCCCTGAATTCTAGAATATTTTCTGAAACTCTGAGAAGACGTTTTGAATTCCTCCTCCTTTTTGTTGATCTTTTATTTCTGTACTTTTAGTATATTTAGTTTAAAAATATACTAATGTGAGATTTTAAAAGATGATTTTTAGGCTGCTTTTATTATCCAAAATATGTGACATGTCTAAAAAAATGCAAATTCAAAAGTATCCTCTAGATTTAATTTCAGTAATATCTTTGGTGACCTTTCCCTTTGTGTGTATGTTAGGAGTAGGCGTCATATAAAGCAGGCCGTAATTATTTGTGCTATGGTTTGGATAGGACTCTCCAAACTTCATGCTGAGAGTTTTTCCCCAGTGTTGTAGGTGGGACCCAATGGAAGGTGTTTGGGTCATAGGGTGGATCCCTCAAGAATAGATTAATGCCCTCCCTCAGGCATGAGTGAATTCTCACTCTACTAGTTCCCTAGAGAGCTGGGTGATGGAAAGTTTCTGGCACCTCTCCCTCTCTCTTTCTTGCTTCTTTTCTCCCATGTGGTCTCTGCATTCTCTAGCTCCCCTTCACTTTCTGCCATAAGTGGAGGCAGCCTGGGGCCCTCACTAATACTGATGTGCAAACTTGAACTTTCCAGCCATCAGAATTGTGAGCTAAATAACCTTTCTTCTTTATTAATTACCCAATCTTAGGTTTTCCTTTTTAGCAACAGAAAAATGAACTAGGAGAGAGGATAATGAAAAATAGAAGTGGCAATGGAAATGATAAATATAATAGCCATCATGTTCTGTCTATGAGGTGAGAACTAGAGTGATAATTTAAGGGAATAGAAGGCATGGCAAATGTAAGCAATCTAAAGAACTTTTAAAGCACATTTATATTGTTTATATATCCATGAAATGATACCCTTATTTATAAAACTGAAACACCTTAGTTTATCCCCTACTATTTCATTCCAATCCTTAAGACATCACCAAATTATGTAAGTTCTACCCACCAAAAGTTTCAATAATTTTCCCTTTCTCTGCATCACCATTCTGGTCAAAGCTCTTCTCTCTCCTTCAATTCATGACCAGCTTCTTAACTACACTCTGTAGCTATTTATACATGTCTTCCTCCAACTCTAACTCATATTCCATGATTCAGCCAGAGACATCTTTTTAAAATGTTAATCTTATTGTCACCCCTAAAAGAAACTAAAAATATTTCACCCCAAAATATACCTCTTTGACATATTTTGAGATGGCTGTTCAGAGGGCCTACAGACAGGAACAGCCCTGCAAAGGTGCCTTTTGTGGAGGAGATTTGCATCTGTGGAGGAAATAAAGTGAAATAAACAATAGATGCAAGCAGGCTTTTCCTGAGGCCCTCCTTGTCCAGGTCTAGGAAAGATTAACAGAGAGTCTAACACCTTTTAAGATTTGACTGACAGACCGCGCGGGGTGGCTCACAACTGTAATTCCAGCACTTTGGGAGGCTGAGGTGGGCAGATAACCTGAGGTAGGGAGTTTGAGAACAGCCTGACCAACATGGAGAAACCCCATCTCTACTAAAAATACAGAATTGGCCGGGTGTGGTGGCACATGCCTCTGATCCCAGCTACTCGGTAGGCTGAGGCAGAAAAATCACTTGAACCTGGGAGGCGGAGGTTGCAGTGAGCTGAGATGGCGCCATTGCAGTCCAGCCTGGGCAACAAGAGTGAGACTCCATCCCAATCAATCAATCAATCCATCAATCAAAAGATCTGACAGAGAAACATTTACTATAGGCTACCACCTATTCTTTCTGAGGGCTGCTACCTGTACATCTCCACAAGACTGCCTTGCTCCCTGCCTTTCTTCTTCTGCTCTACCTCTGACAATCTGTCTTGCCATGCTATAAGCCCCTATTCTTTCTGTAACCTCAAGATGGTATGAAAGCATCAATGATCTGGCATTTTTTTGAGTTTTCATATTTTGCATGATTCCTATACATACATCGCAGAAAACAAATTTGCATGCCTTTTTTTCCTTTTGAGCTATTACCAGTTTCTGTTACAGAGTCAAATTAAACTTCAGGAGAAAAATCTAAACTTCCCTACACTGTTTTCCTTAAAGCCTTTTGATGACTTCTCATTATCTTCAAAGTACAGTTTCTTGCTGTAAGCATGCATTATTTGTTTGTTCTATCTTATACTTTCTCCCTTTTGTCTACTATGCCCTGTTACATTAAATTTCTTTCATATTTGTAAACTTATCCTGGCCTCTGGATTCTGAGTTGGCCCATGCTGTTTCTGCTATCTGAAATGATCTTTCAGATAGTCTTGGCTAATATTTATTAGCCATAATGTCTTGGCTAATATTTATTCATCCTTTAATTCTCTCCTTAAATACCACTACATCAGGAACATATTCTCTGCTTCCTGGACCACATAAGATCCTCTGGCTATACACTTACAAAGAGTACTGAGTTTATCACTTACTCATGCTAAGAATACCTGTGTCTCTTTGCCTGTCTTGTTCACCACAGAATCTGCTAGCGTGTTTGCACATATTAAACTCTCAAGTAATTATTGAATGGAAGTTTGGTTTGTTACATTCATTCTGGAAATACTTTGGATAAACATAGAATGTGATGGTTGCTTCCTTAGAGCTGAGATACTAGTAACAATGTAGGTTGCTAGACAGGGAAATGCCCCACATGGATTGACATTTTGGATTAGCATTTGATTATTATTGGCTATTATAATTTATCATTCAGCGAACATTTTATAAATATGAGACATTCTGAATCTTTAACCTATAACAGTTAACCTAAATTAATATGAATTTTAAAGAATTTGCAGTTTCTGTCTGAATCTGTGTATTAGTCTTCATGTCAAATACAAGTGCAAAGAGGAGGAAAATCATAGATTGGAAAAGAGAAACTGCGTTCTTATAATTCTATAAGTGCCTACAGCAGAAGTTAGAACAATATGTGCAAAAAACATGAATTTTTATTTCAAATAATAAAACATTTGGTTGATTGCCAGCACCTCTCCCATGCCTTCTTATTTTAACTATTTCTTTTGACATTTTGAAATTGTGACAATGTCTTTGAGCTTATTCAGTAAGTAAGGATTTTTTTTGAGCTGTGGAGAATATAAATATAGGATATAGTCAGTGTCTTAAAAAATTTATGGCTAATAAATTTTTTAGAACACAGGGTATTTTGGTAAGGGAGTTACTTGCTAAGATACCCTCCCTGTTAAATATGTGTTCTATTTTAAAATAAAAGGGGTTTTCCTCACTACCAACAGAGCCAGATGTACAACTAAAAAACTGATATTCTTCAGGTCTTCAGGAATGATTTTATACACTTCATATGCCTGGAAAACAGAGATCAGAAGTTGTACTTCCCATTGTATTAGAAGAGCAAATCACATACAATGAAAAGTAGTGAATTATTAATAATTGCACATCAAATCAGATAGAACTTTAAGTTCATGATTCTAACCCCATGTCTCAAATCTATAAAACACTGCCTATAAGAAGTTAACTTTTTACTTTCAAAAAGCATATATATATATATATATATATATATCACCTGTTCTATAATATCTCAAGGTAATTTTACAGTGCAGCACATACCCACAGTAGAGTTTTAACCTGCAGAGTATCTATATGTACATTGGCACCATTACACATCATCTATTTGTTTTTGTGAAACCAAAGTTAATATTTCTTTTTAACAGGTAAAACACATTTTGGTGAGTGATGGAACTAATTCCACATTCAAATAAATCATAAATGCTACATTAATTAGCTTTGAAACTAGGCTACACTAGCTGAAATGCAGCTTCTTTAAACTTTATTTCTAGGACAACCTATAGCATCAGATAAAAGATACAAATTTTCATCTGTCAAAATAAACATGCATGAAAATGTGTTACAGTTTCAAGAGTGTTTACACATATCTGAGTGTCAATTTAAAAATATCTGAGTATCTTAAGTGACCATATTAAGTTTTATTGCCATTGTAAAACTCCTATGAGTGTTGGAACCAGTGGTATCTGTGTTTACACCATATTCTTCACTTTTGACTTTGAGTATACATATATGTGTGTATATATATATATATATATATATATACACACATATATTTAACTTTTTGATTTTGAGTATATATATATATATTTAATTTTCAGCGTCTCAGTTTTTTTATATGTCCACTTGAAATGATAATATCTAACATATTGGGTGCTGTGAGAATTAGTGATAATGCATGTATATTGTGTGACAAATAATAAATAAAAAATAGTAATTATTAGAAAAATCATTATGAAGCAAATAGCTTAAAAATCTAGTTGAATAAAAATGTATGTCGCATTTTCAATATAAACACAGCATTCCTAAAATGGTCTCTAAAAACAAATTTTTCTTACAGAATAAAAACAGCTGTAAATTTTATATTCACGTGACTACATGTGTTTTAAACATAATTTGACAAATAATAATAAATAATAAAATATTTAAAATTGTTTGCTCTTCAGAGACCAACAATCACCTTTTTTTTTTTTTTTTTTGCTATTTTATCAATCATCATTGGGTTTATGACCAATCTATCTTAATTTTTACCAAGAATAATTCTAGTATTGCCAGCTATTTACACAGCAATTGAAGCCATTTCTCTTTATTATCCTACATTTAAAAATACATAAATTCATATGTATAGAAAAGTTAGGTAATATGCTAATTAGTTTAACAAGTATTGTTTCTAGAATTTTGACGCAAGATTGAATCATTTTCAAGAACTATGCTATAAACACAGCAAAATCTTCAAATGTATTGCTAGTTATTTTATAAAAAAGTTTTAAGTTGCATAGTCTTTACATAGTAAGTGACATAATCATAAAAATAACATGAAATCTTCCTGAATTTGATTTTCAATGAAATAAATGGAAAAAAACTAAAGGAAAAACACAAATGAAGGAAAGCAGATGGTTTAGAGATTTGTTTGCTTTTTAGCAGAAGTTTGAGTCAGATACTCCTATTTTATCTTCATTTTATATTTCCTTTTTTGGAAAGCTGGGTAACAAAACATAGATTTTTCTATGGAATAACGAATTCTTTAGCTCTCAAGATATGGAAAAGCTTTTTTTGAAATAAAATATGTATCTACTTTGCGTGGAAAACAGTCACAATTCCAACTGAATTAATTATATTTTATTTTATTTTTTTCTGAAATGGAGTTTCACTCTCATTGCCCAGGCTGGAGTGTAATGGTACAATCTCGACTCACTGCAACCTCAGCCTCCTGGGTTCTAGTGATTCTCCTGCCTCGGTCTCCCATGTAGCTGAGATTACAGGCATGCACCACCATGTGCAGCTAATTTTGTATTTTCAGTAAAGGCAGGGTTTCACCATGTTGGTCAGACAGTTCTTGAACTCCTGACCTAAGGTGTTCCACCACCTTGGCTTCCCAAAGTGCTGGGATTACAGGTATGAGCCACCATGCCTGGCCACAACCTAATGCGATTTTAAAATATTTGCAGAAACTACAAGTAAAATGTATTATTCTTCCATCCAGAATGATCTCTTCCCATATAAACAGCAATTTGATTTCTTGTTTATGGAACCTAGCCATCCATTCAGGTATTTCACAAAAAATTATACTTTCATCTTTGTAAAAATGCAAGATTCAAAAGAACTTGGAAGTTATTTACACTATATAGTTTTTCATTTATCAATTATTATTATGTTTTGTTTGAAAAAGGCCAGGTTGATCATTGTTTTTGAAAAGTCAATTTAACACTGTTTAAGACTTAACTAAGCATGTAATTGAAAAAACAGTGATGATGAGATTTTAGTGTATTTAGCAATTAGGAGAAAATCCTTGATTACTAAGCAAGTAAATTGTCCATCTAAAACATCTATAATTTATTTGTCATTATAGAATAAGAGTCAAGGGTTAGATGATTGCTACAAGTAAAAACAGTCATTATGACCATTGTAATACAGCTAAAATGTGTGCTTTCATATTTATATATTTTTTTTTCTTTCTTTTTTTTTTTTTTTGAGATGGAGTCTGGCTCTTATTGCCCAGGCTGGAGTGCAATGGCATGATCTAGGCTCTCTGCAACTTCTGCCACCTGGGTTCAATCTATTTTCCTTCTCAGCCTCAAGTAGCTGGGATTACAGGCACTTGCCACCATGTCCAGCTAATTTTTGTATTTTTAGTAGAGATGGGATTTCACCATGTTGGCCAGGCTGGTCTTGAACTCCTGACCACAGATATCCACCTGCCTTGGGCTTCCAAAGTGCTGGGATTACAGGCGTGAGCCACCAACCCCATCCAAGTGTGTGCTTGAATATTTTTAAATTACTTTAGTTTTCCTTCTCTAAATGACTTTAACCTTTATTACTATAGTTTGGCTTGGTGTGTATGTTTGTGTGTGTGTGCATTGTGTGTGTTTATGTGTGTATCTGTGTGTAAGAAAATGATTTGACCTTTAAGTGAACAAGAGTATGGACCGATATACCATGCCTACCATAGTTAACCACTCTTCCATTTTTTAAAAACTGGACTAATTAAAGAATTTTATGCTCTCAGTTTTCATATTTTCTTCCCTCAACAGTTTCTTTCACTCCCAGAATATGACTTTACATAGAATTTCAAAAAGAAATAGAAGCTTTCACCTAAGAATATCTACTAACTCATTTGGAGAGAAACCTATTTTTTTCTCCTTCTGTCCTTATTTTGCTTATAAACAATGAAAGAAGTGTTTCTCATCCCATTTGAAGCTACTCTTTCACCTGTGTTTGAATGTCCAGTTATAATAAAATTATAATCCAAGGGTTAATCATATCTAAACCTTGGACATTAAATGATATTTTCTTGGCACTCAACTAAACCCTTTACTCATATTTAGCTACTTAATTCTTATAACCACATTATGAGATTGCTATCATTACCTTCATTTTACAGATAATGAAATTGAGGCACAGAGAATTTTAATAACTTGCATGGAGTCACACAGCTAATTAGGTCTGAAGCCAGGATTTGAATCCAAGAATTATGGCTTCAGAGTCTGTGTTCTTATATACTGCATGACATTATTATCATCAGAAAATGACTCTCTTTTGATCACAAGTAGCCCTCTACTTATCATCATATTTTTCTTCTCTCCTTTCTCAACCAATTTCTTGAAAGTGTAGTCTACTTTCATCATCTAACTTTCTACTTCTCATTAAAACCTTAAACATTTAATTCTAGATTACATTCTTTCTATCCTTCTATTTCACTAATAATACTCTTGCATTTCCATGATTTTCTGATTACTACCATGACACTTAATTAGATATTAGATATTTCATAAATATGTACGTATATGTGTGTGTGTGTGTGTGTGTGTGTGTGTATTTGTTAGCTGAACAGTACTGACCACCAAAACACTATTCATGTTCCATGCAACGCCTCTTCCCTTGCAAGCTGACCCACGTCTTACCTCAACTATACCAATGGTGGAAAGTACATCTCAGAGTTTTTGAATTAGGGCTCTCTGGGAACTCTAGAAAACCTGCACAGCACAACCTAGAGTTGCAGGAGTATTTTGGGGGTTGAGGAGAGGCTTAAGTTACACCACACAAGACAGCATTTAACAAGTGAGGGATTTGGGTGTACAGATTAATAACAGCCCCTCTCCTTCAGAGAAACAAGTATAAGGTTCATTCTACACAGTTCCTTAGAGTCTCAGTAGGACTCAGCCCCAATTGCCTATAATTAAAAAGAAAAACAAAACCCAACACTATATCATTCATTACATTTCCCTTTATGCGATATGGTTTGGCTGTGTCCACATTCAAATCTCAACTTGAATTTTATTTCCCCGAATTCCCATATGTTGTGGGAGTGACCCAAGGGGTGGTAATTGAATCATGGAGGCTAGCCTTTCCCATGCTGATAGTGAGCAAGTCTCCCAAAATCTGATAGGTTTCTACTTTAGCTTCCTCCTCATTTTCTCTTGCTGCCACCATGTAAGAAGAGTCTTTTGCCTCTCACCATGATTCTGAACCCTTCTCAGCCATGTGGAACTGTAAATCCAACTAAACCTCTTTTTCTCCCCATTCTTAGGTATGTGTTTATCAGCAGCATGAAAATGGACTAATACAAATGGTCTTACTCTTCCTGTTTCCCAATCCTGCGTCTTAAAAGTCTTCCTCAATAAATTACCCATACTCAAATTCTTTTCTTAGGCTCTGCATCTAGGAGAACCCAAACTAAAACAATATTACAAACTGAGCTCTTCCTCCTAAGACATTTTTTCCTGTGGCTTCTCCATCCACATACGGTTCTAGATTTCCTGTTTCTTCTTTGGCTGCTCTTTTCAGTCTCATTTGTTGGCATCTTTTAATAGTTGGTATTTCCAAAGACTGTGCCCAAGGCCTTCTTTTTTTTTCACCTTACATATTTTCCTTGGTCAATCCTTCACACTCACATGACTTCAGCTACTATCAATATACCATCAATTCTCAAGTCAATGGACCAGCAGAGAATAAGTCCCTGATCTTGATTCGTAAGTCTGTCTTCTCTTTAAACATCTACCCTTACAGCCTGTTTCATCAGCACATAGAACACAAAATTGAAATGGTCCTACTTTTTCCTGCATGTCTTCTCTATCCAACCTGCAGCCTAAGCTATAGACTTGGTTTTGGGTACACTCATTTCTCTGTTTCCAATATATTTTACCTTTAATTTTCACAGACTAACCATCTTGTCATTTGGGAGTTAATTTTTAATGCCACTTTCTCTGAGGAGTTTTCCCTAATGCTTGTCTTAAACTTTAATGTAAATTAAAATAATATGAGAATATTTTTAACATGAAGATTCACATTCAGCATGTATGGAGTTGAAATTGAAATTTTAGTATTTCTAACAAGATTCTAGATGATTCTAATGCTGGTAGTAAGAGAATTACAGTAGTTGAGATTTAGATTAGATTAGATCAGCTATTTATTCTCCTATTACATCAAGTATTTCCCATATTGGCTCTTTTCACACTATCATAATTTCTACTGAAATTGTCAGTGTTCTTTGCTAGACTATAAGCTTCTTGAAAGTATTCAATCATTGATTAATTGTATGTTCTAAAATATTATTTATTGCCACATTATTTAGTCTTTGTCAAGAATAAGATTTGAAGTCCTTTTTAAAAATAAAAGTGCCATTTTTTCCATACGATCAAAAATATGTAAAACATTTAAATTTTTCTACATATTTTTAATTTTATTTTTGATGTTAGATTTAGGGAGTGCATGTGTTGGTTTGTTATGTAGGCATTACATGCATAATGGTGGTAATTGGGCTTCTAGTGTACTCATCACCAAAACATTGAACATAGTATTCAATAGGCAATTTTGCAACCCTCAACCCCTCCCATTCTCCACCCTTTTAAAGTTCCCAAGGACTACTGTCTCTATCTTTATGTCCATGTGTATCCATTGTTTAGCTCACACTTATAAGTTAAAACATATGATATTTGATTTTCTGCCTCTGAGCTAATTCACTTAGAATAATGGCCTCAACATCCATCCATGTTGCTGCAAAGGACATGATTACATTATTTTTTTATGGCTATGTAGTACTCCACACATATACACTCACAATTTCTCTATCTGATCAACTGTTGGTGGATACTTATGCTGGTTCCATGACTTTGTTATTGCCACTAGCACTGTGATAATTATATGAGTGCAGGTGTCTTTTTTATATAATTATTTCTTACTTTTTCAGTAGACACCAAGAAGTGGGATTACTGGGTTGAATGGTAGTTCTATTTTTGGTTCTTTGAGAATCTTCATATTGTTTTACTTAAAAAAAAAAAAAAACTTCTAATGATACAATAGAAAGAAAAAAGTCAGACACCTATTTGTTATCACAAAATGCCTATATATTTTTTCCTCAAAGGCAGGTAATATGCTTTAAGTAGTTGAAAGATCCATAACTTAGTTTATTAAATGTTAACTTAAATGACCTCCCATTTAATTTCTTGAAATTAGATGATTAAAGACATAATGTTTTCTAAATTATAAAGCCAGTTATAATTAAAGTTATAAAGCCAGAGATAATATTTCACACCAGGGCTAAACCTACTAGATATTAAAGATTGCAGCTTTTAGCGTAATAATTTGGATGAGTTTGGGTGATTAAAAATGGTGCAAATATTTTGAAAATTGAGGTGCATTGATTGTTACATTACAGCATTTGTGTGTGTGTGTGTGTGTATGTACATTCTCTTTTTTTGTATGTTGTGTGTGTGTGTGTGTGTGTGTGTGTGTGTGTGGTAAATCTTCAATGAAAAAAATGGAAATTTAGTTATGTATAACCTTCGCTGGGAAAGTATAGTCACTATGTGCAGTAAACAGTTAAGTAATTTTTAAAAAATAATATATTCCTAATGTCCTTTTTCCACAGCCCCAACAACTTTTTAAGTTTTTATTGATAGGGGATAAATTATTTTGTAAGACCTGTATATGTAAATGTGTTTAAAAAAACAGTAATAGCTTAACATAGGGCATTGTTTATCGCTAATCTACTTCATTATTTTTAGTCAAAATATTTCTTAGTATTAATAATAGCTTCATTACATTGGTAAATCTCTCGTTTATTTTTAATGCAAATGTTTCTATCTTATTGCTCATAGCTTTCCAAATTTAAAGCAACTGAATATCTGAGGATATGAATATTACTAAGAGTAAATATAATCTGAAGAATAATTTTTAAATTACTCACCAGCAAATTACAATGCAGAAGCAACATATCTGATGAAGAAAGGAGCATTTATAATGCTTAACTTTTATCCTCATTTGGATTAATTTGTTTTTCAAAAGTGAAAATTTCTAACAATGATATTCCTTCAGTACAAATTTAAAACCTGATTTTATTTACATTCATAATATAAAATGAGATCAAAATGATGTTATGGTACTTATCAAGTCTGAATAATGTGGTATTAAGAATTAATGAAGAAGGGTACATAAATATTAAGAAGAAATTGTCAACGTCTGTGTTTCAGATCCAAGTATTGATTGGTTATCAGTCTCAACATAAATCAACTAAACCAATAGGGGAAGTTGCAACATATAAATACTATAATAGCCACTAGTAGTTATTTACTAAAGAGTAAGGAGATCTTACTAGAAGAAAGTGCAAAGTGTTGCACAGCAGAATAAGAAAAATCATTAAACCTCTTTTTCTCCCCAGTCCTTGAGTCTTACTTAAATTAAAAATTGAGTCTTATTTAAGTAAGATCCATATTGGTGAATATTAATGATTGATTTCAAAACAATTACACACACATGTATTGTATTTTGTATACATAAATGTCAACATACAGAAATATGAATTTCTGAATGTACATCTATACATGTAACATAAATTGAACAATAGTTTGAATTGGCAGTGAGTTTTTAGTTACCTGTTAACACTGCTTTGACTCTGATAGCAATTCAGCAAAGCATCATAACCATGATGCATGATGTTACCAGTAGAAAGAGGACAATTTCAGAAAATCATTAATGGAATTTATAAAAGAAAATGGATGTAAACTTTCTCAACTTGGCTAGCATGCAATGAATAGTCATTGGTTGATCTAAATCTAAGATTTGACTGGCTTTTCAGAGCCAAGTCACCATTATCACTACCAAAATAAGTTTCCTGAAGTAGTGAGAGAAGACAAAGAACTTCCAATCTAACTAGAATAAATTCAAAAGTACCTTATTAAAATTAGAACCATTCATCAACACAAAACAAAGCAAGGTTTCCAGGTAAACTTGAGAGCAATAGTTGAGAGCAACTGCATACTTAAAATTTAGAGACCTAATACAAAGCCAGTGGTCTCATATATATTATGAAAGTGAGTAAGACAAATATGTTATCAGGCAGGTAGTGAATTGGCTGATTTATGGGCCATTCAAAATGAAGAAGTGGAATGCAAGAAATAGGCCAACAGATATTGGTCTATCCAGATACTGGATATCCACAGTCAAGATGAAGTGAGAAAAGAGCAAAACAAAGGAGTTTCCAGTTGTGTTCAACACAAACCATAAAGGAACTAGGAGTTTACACTATTCCTAATAATCAATTTTTTGTTAATTTATTCTACTAGAAGAAGAGTAGATTCTGTTTCAACTAATACACATTTTATATTCTCACATTATAAACAATTTCTCAAAATCAGCTGAGGCTTCAAGATGATGACACTAATTTGATCTTTTCTTCTTGTTTTCTCAATGCTGAATGATCTTAAAAAGACACATTTAATCCATAGTCACTGCTAATGAGCATTTTTTTAGTCAGCTGTTTAGCCAAGTAATGAGAAAATTACAGTAAAAATATAATCATTTTTCCTATAGTTAAGCTGGGGGCTAAGGATGGGTTATATACAATTAAATAGAAATGATAAATAATAGAATAATTTAGAAATTATTCTAGTGCACTTTTTCTCTTCTATATCAACATTCATTGATAGAGAATGTTGTTCTCCCCCAGTTTTATGACTTTAGACACTATATATACAAGTCAGACCTAAATATGTATTTCTAGGCTAGACTTTCCCATTAAACAAGATTCATATACTAAATAGCCTAATTGGCATCTCCATTGGGTATGTACTGAAGATTTCATACTGAACACATCCAAAGCTGAAATCCTTAATGAAAACCTCATCTTACTATTGTCTTCTGCATATCAGATGAGTTTCTACCAGGAGCTGAGGCAAAAAAATGAAAAGTTTTTGTTTTGCTGTATTTCTTTCTCTCATACACCACTCTGTCAGCAAATCTTATTGGATGTATTTTTTTTTTCCATTACAGCCTTACTGAAGTATAATTTATATATAACAACGTCCATACACTTGAGTGAACATTTTTGTGAGAAATCCTCATCATCAGGAGGGTTTAGAATGTTTCTGTCACTTTCTGAAGTTCCCTCATTCACCTTCATGGTTAGGTCATATTCCCACCCTTGGTCCCAGGAAATCACTGATCCGTATTTTTGTCACTCTTTCTTTTCTTGTTCTAGAATTTTACATAAATGGAATAATATTTAATCTTCTTCATCTGGCTTTTTTTTTCACTGAGGACAATGTTTCCAAGATATATCATGTTTTGCATATATTGGGAGATATTTGTTCTTTATTTCAGAATAATATTCCTGGATCTACTTTTACAACTTATTCATCATATGTTTCTATTGCTACAGCCCTGGTCACCATCAATTTTTATGTGTATTATTGTGATAGCCTTCTAATTGGTTTCTTTGTTTCCTCTTTTGCTTGCTCATAATTCATTCTTAACTCAGCATCCAGTACTATCCTTCCAAAATGTAAATCTGCCCACAGCATAACTTTTTAAAAACTTTTCAAGTATTCTTGTCTTAGAATGAAAGCCAAAATATTTCAATAACCTGTATGGGCATATGAAACACAGCCTCTCATGGCCTATCTTATTACTGTCCTTGCTCACTCAGCCCCAGCCTGATGGGTACTTTCAAGCTGGAAGGAGAGTGGGGAGCCCAAGAGTACCAGAAAAATCAAGGCATAGACATATCACATCTGCCTGCATCATCAATATTCTTCAGTGGTAAGAAAAGTAAAACTATAATATTAAAATAATATAGATTGTAGAATATCCTGTAAAAATTTAACTTTTGAATATCCTTTCAAATTAAGACAAGTGACATTTGTCTATACCCCAAAACACTCCAGGGTATGTGTCTAAATATCGCTGCATTTTAGTTTTACTTGGTAAAGAACTGTGAACATTATTGACTTAATTGATTATTCCAGATCATGAGCATAAAGAAATGTAATTATAGCTCAAGCTAAGATAAGATACCTCAGAGGTAAGAGAACCTCTAGAAATAATGTTAGCTCTGTATGTTCTTAAATCAAGTTTTCAAGTTTGTAAACAATAACAAAATCAGCAGCAACACAATATACTGTGCTATAAGACTTGATGTATGTATGGAATTGTACTTTCATTGGGGTTGAAATAAAAAATACTCACAGTTAATTTTTTATTGGAAAAAATTATAATGGTATGAGATTCATATTTTCTTTGAAATTATAAGAGCATATATTTTTTCAGTGTTAATGGAGTATGTTAAAATACTGCAATGTGAAAAATACAAGACTGTTTTTGTTCCTCAAATAGACATAACTTTATATAAAACAACCAATAGTTACCAAATTTGATTAGAAACAGAAATATTTTTACAATATTATCAAATAAAAAAAGATAGTTTTAAAAACATGAATATATAAAGATGTTAATTGATAAACTTGACTTACAGGTACTCCCAATTTTTCTGCCTTAAAAGTAATGTCCCATTACATTAATGTTTTTTCTATATTAAAGCGGATATTTTAGTGAATTGGAAACATTGAGCATATATTCAACATACTATTTTAGGTCATATTAGAAAACAGCATATAAACACCTTGTTTCACAGCTCTTCTGAACTTCAACATCAGAGTTCTGAAGAAGAGATAATGTTCCTTATTGCTATCTTTCTAAATTAAATAAATATAAATACAAACTAAATGTGTAAATAATAGAACCTAAATGTTTTTCTTGATGTTCAAAGTTTTTTATAATTATAAATAATTCTCCCAAGAGCCAAATAGAATTCATCATATGTTTGTGTGCTTATTTATTCTTTTTAAACTACTATAATTCCATAAGGCCACAGAGCTAGTTACTGTCAGAGCAATGACTAGAAAAATTTTCCCTTGATTGTAGAATGGTATTCTTACTCTTCACTGACACAAAAATGCCTTAAAATGCTAAAGATAAATATTGTTTTATGTGCATATACTCTAAAAGAAGTAATGGCTGTACAGTGTTACAGAGCCAAATGGAATATTTAAAAATGTAAATTTTTAAAATTCTTTTTCCTGATTCTCCACAAATATGTATATTTTGAGTAGTTTGGTGATTTTATTTGCTAGGATAAGCAAATAAGAGGAGAAAAATATATTAAAGCTAGAAAAGGCAGAAGAGACTACAGATGTTAGGGCATATATTGGATAAGCAGAGATGTGTACAATGAGAATTTTGAAAAGCAACCTTAAGATAAAACATATCAGAGTCCCTGGGACACAGCTAAGGCAGTGATAAGAGAGAAGCTTACAGCATCAAATGCCCACATTGAAAAGTCAGAAATATCTCAAATTAATAACCTAACATCACAACTAGAGGAATTAGAGAAATAAGAGCAAATCAACCCCAGCGCTAGCAGACAGGAAATAACCAAAATCAAAGCTGAACTGAAGAAAACTGAAATAGTAAAAACTATACACAAGATCAAATGAATCCTGAAGTTGGTTCTTTGAAAAAATTAATAAGACAGGTTGATAGCCCACTAGATAGACTAATAAAATAAAAAAGAGAGAAGATACAAATAAACAAAATAAGAAATGGTAAAGGGGGTATTACCACTGACTCCACAGAAATACAAAATCCTGGCCAGGCGCTGTGGCTCATGCCTGCCATCCCAGCACTTTGGGAGGCTTAGGAGGGCAGATCATGAGGTCAGGAGTTCGAGACCAGCCTGGCCAACATAGTGAACCCCTGTCTCTACTAAAAATCCAAAGAATTGGCCAGGCCTGATGGCAGACGCCTCTATTCCCAGCTATTCAGGAGGCCAAGGCAGGAGAATCGCTTGAATCCAGGAGGCGGACGTTGCAGTACGCCAAGATTGCGCCATTGCACTCCAGTGCAAGATTCTGTCTCAAAGTAAAATAAATAAAATAAAATAATACAAAATCCCTCAGAGACTATGATGATGAGGAGATGGATAAATTCCTGAACACATACAACCTCCCAAATCTGAACTAGGAAGAACTTTAATCCTTAAACAGACCAATAATGAGTTTCAAAAATAAATCAGTAATAAAATCCTAGCAACCACAAAAAGCCCAGGACCAGACAGACTCACAGTTGGTACCATTATAAAGAATAAAGAAGTGCTGGTATAAAGAAGTGCTGGTACTATTTCTACTTAAACTATTGCAAAAAATTAAGTAGGGACTCCTCTTTAACTCATTCTATGAGTTCAGCATCATCCTGATACCAAAACCTGACAGAGACAACAAAAAAGAAAACTTCAGGTCAATATACTCGATGAACACAGATACAAAACTCCTCCGCAAAGTATTTCCAAACCAAATCCTGGAGCACATCAAAAAGCTAATCCACCACAATCAAGTAGGATTTATCCTTGGGATGCAAGTTTAGTTTCACATGTGCAAATCAATAAATATTATTCATTATATCAACAGAATTTAAAAAAAATTATTTCAATAGATGTAGAAAGGGATTTTGTTAAGATTCAACATCCATTCATTTAAAAATCTTTGACAAACTAGGTCTTGAAGGACCATACCTCAAAATAATAAGAGCCATTTATGACAAACCCATAGACAACATCATACTGAAAGGGCAAAAGCTGAAAGCATTCCCTTTGAAAATCAGAACAAGAGAACCATGCCTTCTCTCACCACTCCTATTCAAAATAATACTGGAAGTTCTAGCCAGAGCAATCAGACAAGAGAAAAACAGAAAAGGCAGCCAAACAGAAAAAGAGGAAATAAAACAATTCCTGTTTGCAGACCGTATGATTCTACACCTAAAAAACCCCACAGTCTTTGCTCAAAAGCTCCTTGATGTGATAAACAACTTTAGCAAAGTTTCAGGTCACAAAATCAATGTACAAAAATCAGTGGCATTCCTGTACACCAACAGCATCCAAGCTGAGACAACTCAGGAATGCAATACCATTCATGTTAGCCACAAAAAGTTGAAATACCTAGGAGTACAGTTAAAGGGGGAGGAAGAAAATACCTACAATGAGAACTACAAAACACTGCTCAAAGAAACCAGAGATTACACAAACAAATGGAAAAAATTCCATGTTCATAGATAGAAAGAAACAATACTATTAAAATGGCCACACTGCCAAAAGCAATTTGCAGATTCAATGCTATTCCTATCAAACTGCCAATAACATTCTCCACATAATTAGAATAAACTATTTTAAAACTCATCTGAAATTTTAAAAAGAGCCTGAATAGCCAAGACAACCCTAAGCAAAAAGAACAAAGCTAAAGACATCACATTACCCAAAGTCAAACTATATTAGAAGCCTCCAGTAACCAAAATAGCAGGGTAAATTAGTTCAACCCTAAGTAAAAGGAACAAAGCTGGAGGCATCACATTATTCAAAGTCAAACTATTCTATAGTTTGTGGAAAGCAATGTGGTGATTTTTCAAAGAATTTAAAACAGGATCACCATTTGACCCAGGAATCCTATTATTTGGTATATACTCAAAGGAATGGAAATAATTCTACCATAAAGACACATTCACATGCATGCTTACTGCAGCACCATTCACAATAGCAAAGTAATGGAATCAACCTAAATGTTCATCAGTGGTAGGCTGGATAAAGAAAGTGTGGTACATATACACCAAGGAATACTACACAGCTATAAAAAAAAGAACAAGATCATGTCCATTGCAGAAACATGGATGAAGCTGGAGACCATTATCCTAAGCAAAGTAACACAGGAACATAAAACCAAATATCTCATTTTCTCATGTATAAGTGGGGATCAAACAATGGGAACACATGGACACAAAGAGAGGAACAACAAACACCAAGGCCTACTCAATGGCAGAGGGTGGGATGAGGGAAGGTGTTCTCTTTCTGGGTTCATGAAGGGGTGTAGTTTTAAGGGCAAGAATTTCCCGGTGCCATGCCCCTCTCCCATCTCTCTCCATCCAGAGATTTAATGGTTTATGTTTGAATTTCGTGGGCAAGGGAAGAAACTAAGAGTATCACTCCAGCGGAAGTTCTAAGGAACTCCTTTCATTGGCCTGGGGTCTTGGAGAAGGTAGGGGTTCCTCCCAGGTTAAAAATCTCCTTCTTCCACACCCCTTCAGATTCTATGTTTGGATCCCTTTCCACGAACACTCCCTTCATGGAAGCCATCTTTCTCTCTCCTGGATTTCCCCTCTGGAGTCCCCTTCCACACTCTCTCGTGGAAGCCTGTCTTCCCCTCCTAAACTCCATTTCTCTCTCAGTTCTCTTCCACTCAGTGTGGGAACTGCTTTCCTCTCCTGGATTCCATCTTTCTGGATTCTCTCACTCAGTGTGAGGGGATATTTCCTTCTCTGGTTTTCTCCCTCTGGTAACCCTTCTCACTCAGTGTGAGAGCAGCTTTTCTTTCTCTCACTCAGTGTGAGAGTTAGCTGTTTCTCTCTCCTTCTCCTTTTTCACTCTCTAAATAAATCACTTTCTACAAACACTTTTGAGTCCGGCATTTACTGCACACTGCGCTGTGGTCCCCTCTCTCATTCTTGAGAGGGCAGGAGACCAAGAACCTGGAAAAACATCCTCTCAGGGGAGCTAAGGGCACCCTGAAGCCTTGAACCCCAATATTACAGGAGGAGGGAGAGGATTAAAACACTACCTAATAGAAACTATGCTTAGTGCCTGGTGGATGGAAAAATCTGTACACAAAACCCCTGTGACATGCAGTTTACCTATATGACAAACCTGCACATACTGTACAAGTACCCGTGAGCCAAAAACAAAAATTTTTAAAAATTACATGAAAAAACATTTATGTATATGTATATATATATATATATATGGAGAGAGAGAGAGAAAAAAAAAATGACTAGAACTGACTCTTGGCAATCTGTGGATGCTACTAAAAGGTGACCTTTACCAAACGAGGAACTTGCCCTTATCAGACACCAGATCAGCTGGTGTCTTGATCTTGGACTTAGCATCCAGAACTGCAAGATATTAATGTTGTGTAAGCAAAAAAAAATTCTAAGATTTAATAGATGATAACATTTGGATGATGATTTAAAGTTTGCCAAGAATTTTCAATAGTCCCAATTATACCATGAGTCATGTAGAGCAGACATGATTTTGTTTATATCTTCATGAGGACCCTGAGATCCACTGGCAGGAGATAACATCATTCAGCAATTTCCTTGTGTCACTGGGATTCTGAACCATGCATTTTACACATAGAATATATGCTCACCTTTTTTCTGGGAATTATCTGTTGTATATTGGTAAGGGAGCCAGTTAAAATCATCTGTGACTTTCTGACATTTGATTTCTTAGAGGATTTCAGGTAATTGTAATGTTCAGCAGTGCTGAGAACCACTGGTCTAGAATAAGAAGAATGCAACCAGGCATTTGTTATATGAGAAAAATATGGCATATGAAGGCTTGTTGAGAAAACCTGGAATGCTGTCTTGGACAAGAAATTAATTAAGAGAAAAGGTTTGACTTAGCTCTACTGTACTAAGCAGAACTAGAGAAAGTTGTGGAAGCTATAGAGATATAGATGCCAGAAAAACAGAACCTTGATATTCATAAAATTAAGACATTTCAATAATAAACATGAGCCTTGTGAAGTTGTAACCTTTAGAAAAGTACTCAAACAAAAGTGCACAATCATCGATCAAGAAAAATGGTGGCAGCCAGAAATCAATGTGGATGTAAGAAATAACTAGAAGACTCTCAGATTTCAAGATACTGAATAAAATTTCTCATTTGCCTCGAGACCTAATTCCCATTCTTCTGTTCATGACTATTTAAAATTTTGTGCATGTGTTAAATATTAATAATCAAAACAAATGTGTTTATTAAAAATGACCTTTTTTGCCTCTTTCTTTGTGATCTGATCTATTTTTTTACTGTAACTTTCCAAATACTTAGGGGTCTGTTTTTTACACAATCATTGGCAACCTAATCTTTACAGCTGTAGTTGTCAGACTGTCTGCTGCAACTAGCCTAGAGCAAAGTTAACGACTTTAGTAAAAGCAGCTAAAAAATGTGATGTATTCAAGAAGGCAAGAAATACAAACACTCCTTATACCTACATGTTGAAACCTATTTCCCTAAGACTCAGGGGTGTTTTAGCTTAATTATTTCCGTTTTCGTTACTGACCTACTTCAGATTGTTAGAAGTCAGGCAGCTATGTGACTGGGTGTTACTATAAATACATAATGCCATAACAAATTGGGTTGTAGCTCAAACCCACAGCTAGTGGAAGCAAGTCTCCCAAGAGGGCTGTATAGAAAGATGGTATTTAGTCTTAGAAATAATTATTGGCCTAAGCCTTGAAAGTTATTCATATAGAATAAAAGAGGTCAGATGATATTAAGAAAGGGGATCTCCTTACCCTGTATCCCCAAACAGTACAATACATTAATGAATTACATGTATAAAGATGACCCAATAGACATTTAAAAGGCCTTCAGGTGGTCCAAAGGAGATTAATACATATTTAGCATAGAAAGAGACATTCAGAACTGAAGGGACAGAGATAATTAATTTGAATTCTTTAATTTTACAGATGAGGAAAAGAAATCCAGAGAACCAAATGCATTTCCAGAAACTTTATACCTAGTTAGCAAATGTCAGTAACAAAACCAGGTCTCTGATTTCCTAACGCTTAGTGTTTTTCATTATCTCTTGCCAACCCTACTGTCCAACATGTTTTGTTATACTTCAGTTCTTATTAATTCTTGGGTCAAATTTTTATATCCTTTTAACTATAATAATACAGTGCAAATTTTCTTGATAACTCTAGATAAAGAAGCATTTAGAAGATATGTCCAGAAAGACAGAAGTGTTTCCTTCTGGAGCAACTGTATGTGTTTCATCTGAGTTTGGACACCTGCCTGGAGCCAGGCAACATCAGAACACATTCTCTATCTCTAATTGGAAATTTAAGCACCCTTCTCTCCATGTGGAGGTTGATAAGTAATTGTTGTCTATTCATTGATTATTTTTACAGTGCTGGGTCACTGTTTTTTGTTTTTCTCTCATGTTCACTTTTCTATGACACACTCCTCTAAATATGAAACACTAGGAAAATTTTCACTTTGCGTGGTCTCTGAATTGTATCTAAGAAATATGGTATCTAAAAAGTAATACTTTTGTGAAATTAAAACTTAAATTTAGTGAAAAGTTTGTATATGTTTGAAGCTACGTAAAGGAAATAAAGCATTAATAGCCTGGGCAAAGTCCAATCTGGTATGATAACATGAATTAATCAATTTCTATCTGTATAATTCATCCAAAGACACAAGGCACTTCCTTATTTGTATGAATGTCTTATGAAACTTCTTCTATTTTTGTTTCCCTGCTTAAGGAAAGAATACAAATAAAACATTGTGGTTACCATAAATCTGTATGAGATCTATGAGGAAAGCTTAGACTAACAAATATTTTCATGGAATGCATAACAAGGGGCATGGATAGTGCTACAACATACAAACTTAGATTCTGTTTTTTATTCAACTACTACTTGTTACAGAAAGATAACCAAAACTAAAAATCAATAATAAAAACTAATAGGAAGGATGGCGAGTGACTCTTTAATGGGTAAAGAGCTACTGTTTGGGATGATGAAGAAGTTTGAGAAATGGATAGCGGTGACGATTACATGATGAAATAAAGAGAGAAAAAGAGAGGCAGGTTTACAGGTACAGATATGGAAATATATTCAATATATATGCAATGAAAAAGAAAGAACCTGAGGAATGAGATTTCAGAGTTTGGATCCATTTGTCTTAGTCCATTCATGTCACTATAACAAAATATCTTAGAATGGGTAATTTATAAAGAACAGATATTTATTTGTCACGTTTCTGTAGGATGAGAAGTCCACAATCAAGACATCAGCAGATTCAGTGCCTTGCGAGGTCTGTTCTCTGCCTCCAGGATGGTGTCTTGTTGCTGTTTGCTGTATCCTCACATAATGGAAGAGCAAAAAGGCCAGGAAGCTCTCTGAAGCCTCCTTTATAAGAGTGTTAATCCCATTCGAAAGGGCTTATGACTTAATCACTTCCCAGAAGGCCCCCTCTTAATACCACCACAACAGGAATTAAGTTTCAACGTGAATATTGGAGGGACACAAACATTAAAACAGTAGCCCTATTAGTCTCTGTATATTCTATGGATATCCAGCATATTTCTAGAAAACATTCTAGAAGAATTTAAGTTATATAGGAGATCCGGTTATGGAGATACACAGGTTCAAAACTGCCAAGTTCCGGGTTATTAAATATGTTTATAATAAATGGACACTTTTTCATCAGAAGAAAGTGCTTAAAATGATACATTTTATGTTATGCATATTTTATGACGAAAAATAAGAAAAACTAGAGCACATAAGATTTCATGGCCATGACACCTAATAAGACTCCTAACAAGAATTCTTTGTACATTTTGTGCCTTTGTTAGACATGTAGTTCCCATTACATACTATAGAAAAAGTAGTATTCTATTTTGGTGGCAAAGGACTGAGGAAATCTTTTTATTACTTGCAAGATGGGAAACTTTCTGGGACCAAGAGATAAGACTTCCTGTTGCTTGCTGAAAGTGAAGTCAATTCCCTTCAAGTAAAACTAGAAAATATTAAATGTTATTTCCTCTTCAAGAGAAAATGGCACAGTCAAGATTAGTGTGCTGTGAGCACAGTGACTATTAGCAGCTATCTTCAGTTACACTGAATCATACAGAGTTTTCCGTTAGAGGAGAGTTGTTATGATATTGCAAAGCTCTTTTGAAGGGAACAGAACTAGACTTCCTGTACAATTTCTTAAAGTTAATTTATGTAAGAATCTCAATAATAATTATAGGATTAGCAGGTGTAATCAGGAAGAACACAGCCTGCTAATAAAGTATATTAAGGTGTATATGCATGGTAAAATCTGATTTCTTTGAAAATAATTTAATGTTTTTCTAAAAATATTTCTGAGAAGTTCTTTGAACCAGCAGAAACCTATCCTATAAGATAGGAAAACAATTTCAGGTAAGTTTCTTCCTAAAACACAGATTCTAGGGTGCTTCTCCTTTCATTATTAACGCATCAGGGCCAAGTGAAATTTTACTTTCTATTATATTCTCTATATATAGATGAATTAGAAATTTCAAAGCAACCGCCATCAGAATTTTGAAACAGAAATAAAGTAAAAAGCTCACTTAAAGCTCTCACTCATGTAAAGCTATAATTTTTGTCGTGATTCTTCCCTATGTGACAACTCCTTTTCCCTTACTCCTTGCATGGTCAGCTCCATTTTATCCTTCAGGGCTAGGTTAAGGGTTACCTCGCTGAAGAGTCATTTTCCAGATTCGTCACCTGCCTGTAATTCTCTCACATCTATTCCATCAACCTAGCAAGTTCTATCACCTCTCCTTCCTATATAAATCCCAGACCTTACCATTACTTGCTATGTGCATGCCATCTCTCAAGCCCACACCATCATATCTTTCTGTGATCTCATTCACTTCTCCTGCTTCCATTCCTGTCCTAACTGGATCTACACTGCACACGACATCCAATGTGGTTTTTTCAAAACAAAAAACAAGTCGTATTATATTCCTGCTTATACCTTTCCAATGGCTTCCCACTGAAATTTAAACTAATCATAGACAAGACGATGCTTCCTGATCTGGCCTCTCTTCCTCTTTGAGCTTGAATCCTACTGTCCAACCATTGTCCTCCACACTGACTCTGTTCCTACATCACTGACTTTGAATTGCGAGAACAAGTTAGGCTCTTCCCATCTCAGCAGCTTTGTACTTTCTCTTTTCTCTGATAATAAAACATCTTCCTTGAGATGTTTTTGCATTCTGGTCTCAGCATAAGTGACACTTCACCAGGAAGGGCTTTTCCAACTAACCCTTCTAGTAGAATAGAGTAAATCTCTTCCCTCCACATGTTATTTTCTCTCCAATTACTTTGTTTTATCTTGTTTAAGGGACTTATCACCATCTGCAATCATCTTATATCCTTGTTTTCATGTTTACTACCTGTGTACACTGTAAGCTACATGAAGACAGAGACTTGTCATGTTTAATGTGGTACTCTCAGTACCTAGAGAAAAGCCTGACAAATAGAAAGTGCTGGATTTGATGACTGAATGAATTAAAATATGAATTAACTGGATAACTCTCATTATTCTCTAAGTTCTACATTTTTTTCTTCATAACATCATATTACACTATACTTATACACACACAGATATGCCTGTTTGCTTCTTTTAAATTTTTGATGCACTTATTAGTTAATTTTTGGTCTGTCTTCTCATTAGCCTGTATTCTTTTTTTACTGCATTTTAGGTTTTGGGGTACACGTGAAGAACATGCAAGATCGTTGCATAGGTACACACATGGCAGTGTGATTTGCTGCCTTCCTTCCCATCACCTATATCTGGCATTTCTCCCCATGCTATCTCTCCCCAACTCCACACCCACCACTGTCCCTCCCCTATTTCCCCCCGACAGACCCCAGTGTGTGATGCTCCCCTCCCCGTGTCTATGTGTTCTCATTGTTCAACACCCACCTATGAGTGAGAACATGCGGTGTTTGATTTTCGGTTCTTGTGTCAGTTTGCTGAGAATGATGGTTTCCAGGTTCATCCATGTCCCTACAAAGGACATGAACTCATCGTTTTTGATAGCTGTATAATTAGCCTGTATTCTATATGAAGACAGTGATCATATCGGCATTATCCACATTTCAAATTTTGGAAATACTTTAGTGTCTGAAATGTTACTAGCACTCAATAACACTTGATGAATTAATAAATCTAACTACTCAAACAAGAAGAATCAACAGGTATACCTTAGAAAGTTCATTTCCCTGACCGGGCGTGGTGTCTCACGCCTGTAATCCCAGCACTTTGGGAGGCCAAGGCAGGTGGATCACAAGGTCAAATATCGAGAAAATCGTGGCCAACATGGTGAAACCCAGTCTCTACTAAAAAATTACGAAAATTAGCTGGATGTGGTGGTGCGCGCCTGTACTCCCAGCTACTCGGGAGGCTGAGGCAGGAGAATTGCTTGAACCCAGGAGGTGGAGACTGCAATGAGCCAAGATTGTTCCTCTGCACTCCAGCCTGGCACCTGGCAACACAGCAAGGCTCTGACTCAAAAAAAAAAAAAAGTTCATTTCCCTTCCTGAATTTTATTTCAGATGAAATAATAATGAAGTTATAAAATTGTGAAATGATGAATATACCCAATACTTCACTGATTCACTTAGGCAATTTTTATGATTAAATGTGAGACTATTGTAATGCTAGGAAAGGAAAAATGGAAAAATGTAACTACTATAGACGAGTGAAAACTCTGAATCTTGTTTATCTTATCTCTAAAATGTGAATTAATTGAGATTAAAATGATCTCTATATAGGAGTTTTGTCATAACACTTGTTTGTAAAGTGTTATCAAGTAAAAATAATTACTTACTACTAGAGATGAAGAATATGAGTCTCTAAAAGATTATAAAATTTGTTGTGGTCATGCACTTATGAAGACACAGAGCTGGAATTCACATTCTTCAGTGTGATGCTATAGTGTACACATTTCCTACTATACCAATTGATTAAAGTGCATTTTAAAAATACAATGTGCAGATATTCAGAATTGTGGTAATTTGTTATAGATTACTAGTCATACATTTTGCATGTTTTATTGCTATTACCTCCTCTTTTAAATTAGTGTAACTTTTAAACTAAGGCTCCTGAAAATAAATGATTATAATTTTAAAACATGGGTACATAATTTCAAAATCTACATCTAGGTTTAAATTCCATGAGGAGGCTGGGTGTGGTGGCTCATGCCTGTAATCCCAGAACTTTGGGGGGCCAAGGCTAGTGGTTCACCTGAGGTCAAGAGTTCGAGACAAGCCTGGCCAACATGGTAAAACCCCATCTGTACTAAAACTACAAAATTAGGCTGGCGTGGTGGCACATGCCTGTAGTAGGTACTCAGGAGGCTGAGGCAGGAGAGTCACTTGAACTCAGGAGATCGAGGTTGCAGTGAGCTGAGATCATGCCACTTATACTCCAGCCTGGGGGACAGAGAAAGACTCTGCCTCCAAAAAGAAAAAAAAAATTCCATGAGGAAATACAAAAACTATTAACTTTCATTAATCAAAAATAACTTGGGTTATTTCCAGATAACATTCAATGTTTATTTTTTCCACAATATCTTAATTGTAAAACATAAAAGGATCACAGATTCTCTTGCCTTGTTTGTAAACCAAGTTAGTATTTCCATATCATCTGCTCCACAAAAAACAAAATAAAACAAAAAAAACTTATACAACATCTGAGAAACAAGTAAGAAGTTGCTACCAAAACTCTTGAAATTGATTATATTTAGTTATATTCTAAAACAGTGCAATGTTCTGTGTCCTAGAAAAAGCTTTATAACCCGTTGATACCACAAATTCTCTATCTACTAAAGAGAGAAAATAACTAAGAGCTTGCTGGGGGAATGCTAATGATTAAAGCTTAACGGTCACCGTATACACTCATGTTTCCTTTACATCCCTGTGCAGTATTCGGTGTTTAGTAAAGCTGCCTGCAATGCCAAGTAAAAGGGTTGTGATAGATGAATGTAATAAGATTAATAACACCCACAGATATCTAAATGATGTCTACATTACATCAACTATAGTCACAGAAAATCTTTGGAATAATATGAAATCTATGGTATTTCATTTTGTTTCAAAGTTCATACTATTTGAAATTAATAAAACTCATGAAAATCAATTTTCTAGACTATAACTTCACTGTATGGGCAAAAGCACATAAACGGCACTGCAGAACATAACTTTTTAAGTGAAGATTTATTTATATTTGGACATATTGCTCAGTTAACATTCTTGTTTACTAAACACAAGTGATCAACCAGGGAAGAATTTAATTAATCTATTCATCAAATGTTTGATATTTCTCAAATAAACTTGTTTGTACAGATGGAAAAAAATCTTAGAACAATAAATCTATCTCCCAGTGAGGTCTTCTTTGGATGTTATGGTCTATTTTTGGAGGTTGGAAGAAAATGCAAAGGCTGATCTGCAAAGTACCTCTGAGAATTTTAAATTCATGATTTATCTATAGATTTCTCCAAAGCACATTTGGTGGGGAAATAAGAATACTACTTGGTATCTCTGTGACTCTGCTAGTTAGATGTATAAATGTGGAATACAATTTAATCTCTTTAGATCTGTGTTTTCTTATCTCTACAATGTGAATTAATTGACATTAAAATCATGAGGACCCTAGACAGAAAAATCTTCCATTTTTCCATAATTGGAGACTTCAAAAAAATTAACCAGAAAGCTTTTAAAGTAAGAAAGTATTTGTGTCAATATTGTCTACATAGCATTAATTATCTGGATGGTAATTTATCAATTTAGAATGTTAATATGCACTAACAGTGATTAGTCCTATGCACATTCATACTCAGAATATTGACTGTTTTCTTTGTTCTGATTCTTCAGATGTTGTGGGAATTTATCTTCCAGTTAATATCTAAAATTGGGTTGAAAATGGGAGTATTTTACAATATTTTTATAAAATACAGGGACCTAGTATCCCTTATGCTAGATTTTTTATAATGCTCATAAGAGAGATTACCATGGTAACTGCATAAAGAGCACTTATTAATTTTTGGAAGTTGAAAAGGTAGTAATTTGATTTTTTATTAAAAAAGGAAATTGATTTGTAAATTTAATTTCTTAAATTTGTGTTTTCATATAACTTCCTGGGGCTTGCCAGAGTTGAAGGCTATGAAGAAGGCAGGAAGAATGAGTCAGGAAAGAAAAGCAATTAAGACTTTTAATCTTTCACCCATTAAAGACATTTTAACATATTTCAGTTAATCAAATCTATTGTAAATTGCCTGAAAATCTATTGTAAAGTTTCCTGATACTTTAAACAATGTTTACCATATTTACAAGGCATGCTTCAGTGATTAATAAAATTCCCATTTGTTTTTAAATACTTTAAAAACTGGGTGAAAAATTAAAGGAATTAAATAGTGAATGCAATTAAATATAAGTTTGAGTGAATTGTCAAATAATATTCCACGATTACCATACTCTACTTGAGTGCCATGTAGCTGTTTGGGAATAATCACCTTCTTGACTGCACACAGCCATTGTGTGACTCAGAGCCTCATGCCCTCTTATAGCACATGAGACCCAATCCTCTGGGTTCTTCAGGACCATCTAACCTTTACAATTCTCCTGCCAGATACCACTAAAACAGAAAACTCTCATTGTAGTAAAAATACATTTTATAAATTGACAACATTTTGGTGGAGCTGAAAAGGAGTCTTTCAACCATAGCCTGATCTAAATCAATTGACAGCTATATGGTATAGTCCTTCATTGCATTGTGCCACAGCAGTGGGGACATTTCAGTTGCTAAATATCCATTTTTCTGTTTCTCCTTCTTGCTTGTTTTCTTTCTTTTTTTTTTTTTTTCTTGAGACAGGGCCTTGCTCTGTCTCCCATGTTGGAGTTCAGTGGTGTGATCAGAGCTCACTGCAGCCTCGACCTCCCTAGCTCGTGATCCTACCACCTCAGCCTCCTGAGTAGCTGGGAATATAGGTGCAAGGCATCATGTTTATTTATTTATTTATTTTTTTTTTTTTTTACTTTTTCCAGAGTCAAGGTCTCCCTATATTGCCCAGGCTAGTCGTGAATTCCCTGGTTCAAGTAACCCTCCTTCCTTGAACTCCCAAAGTATACGGATTACAGGCATGAGCCACAGCTCCCAGTCAACCTTTTTTCCTTTTTCTTTTCCTCCTCTGTCCTTTCTGTGCATCTACTTTTAGCAGCTCTGTATCTACTTCTACTGTGTTGCTTTTCTACGAAGTTCAGAGGTGGAGCTTAGTTCAGGGGCTCATTATTACTAGCAATCTGAGCTCCGAATATGCAAGTTATTTCTGTAAATAACTAAAATACTATTCAGTGCTCTAATCAGCTCATCACTTGGAAATAAAATTTAAAAATCATCATGTATTAAAATAAAATTCAGTATTTTATGTTTTCATTGGAGGAAAAACTTGAGTATATTTGTATCATTTAATAGAAATCTTGAATCCTCTCTAAATATCACTTAATAAAACTCTAATGCTAAAATTTATGATCATTATTATATATGCCAATCTAAGTATTTAAACAGAGGCTTTTCCCAGATTGCTAAAGTTAACGTTAAAATTTTAGTTCATTAATTCTAATAATAACTTCAGTAAGTAGAAGACAGCAAGAAATCTTTTAAAATGAATATACTATTCTAAGATAATTTCACTTGGCAAAGCTTAAGAAATTAATATGAACTATAATAACTTATACGATAATCCGAATATATATTTATATCCTTTAAGTAAAATACTGGTATAGTCAGAAAAAAAGTTGAAAATACTTTGCCCCAAAAATGGTTTATAGTTGTCTTACATATCAAAAGTTTTAAATTTCTATTTTAAGTTCAGAGTATCAATATATTTAGTTCAAAATGCATAAGTTCTTATTTCATACATTTTTCAGAGAGAAAAACTTTGACTTTGTAAAGTGAACTATAATATCTTACTCATATTATTGTTCATACTATTTATGATACAAATAATACAATTTTGTTTTATGCAAATTTCTTTTTCTTAAGAATAGCAGAGAAAAATTCATGTTAGTGCTTCCCCATAAATGATCAGATTACAATTGAAAATCCAGGGGAAAAATTATTGGTAAATAAATTTTTTATATACTGATTTTTTAATAACAGTGATATCTTTGTTAATAAAGAGGATATATTTAACTAATTTTACTTAGGGGCACTTCATTACTCCTGGAAAATATGACAGTGTATAAGAATGCATTCTAGATAATGCATTCCAGTGTTTCTAACAGAGAGCTTAAGAGAAGATAGAAATTTTGCCCTATATTTTATCCTTTTGCTACCTCTTACTCTATATATTGCCACAGTCTCTGTCATCTATCTTCTTAAAGCATCAGGTCCTACAGAGTAGTCCTTTCTTATTAGTTGGGGATATGTTCCAAGACCCCCAGGGGATGCCTAAAACTGCTGATAGCACCAAACTCTATCTATCTATATATATGTATATGTGTATATATATATGCGTATATACATACATGTACGTGTGTGTGCGCATGTGTGTGTATATATATATATATATATAATGTTTTTTTCTTATGCATACATTGCTATGATAAAGTTTGTGTTCTAAATTAGGCACAGTAAGAGATTAACAGTAACTAATAATAAAATAGAACAATTATAACAATATACTGTGATACAAGCTATGTGAATGTTTATTCCTGCAACTTTCAATTTGATATTTTTGGACCATTATTTACCTCAGGTAACCAAAAATTAAAAACATGGATAAGGGGAGGGCTACCGTGACTCAAAGTCTTAGTCGTTCTCCATTGCTTACCAAACGAAATACAAATGACTTTGGGTCTTATGTCTACCATTGCTTTTCAAGTACTCCATTGCCCATTCAAAATGTATAAACTTACTAAGAAATCCCAAGCATTTTCCTACCTCTTCATCTTTGTCCTTGTATCTGTGGCAGAGGCCACTAGTTTCCCACCTAAATCTCGTCTCTGCTTCCTCCTTATGTATAGAGTTATTGGGTGGTCAATGTTCTGCTTAGCTAGAAAAAAAGTTTTCAGCCTGCTTGAGTAGCAATATACCAATAATTAAGTTCTCATCAATGAACTATGAGAAGAAATATGCCTGTTTCTCTGTGTTCTCTTCTTCTTGTCATGAGGTAGGAGACAAACACGCAGACAAGAACAAATACCCTAGGGCGGTGGTGGTCTCTGGACCTGCAGCAGCAGCAGCATCTGAGTTTTTTTTTTTTTTTTTTTTTTTTTAAGATGGGGTTTCACCATGTTGGTCAGGCTGGTCTTGAACTCCTGACCTCAGGTGATCCACCCTCCTTGGCCTCCAAAGTGATTGGATTACAGGTGTGAGCCACCACACCCGGCCGCATCTGAGATCTTGTTGGAAACACAAATTCTCAAGCCCCACTGCAAATTTAATGAGCCAGAAACTCAGGAAATGTGGCCCATAAATCAGTGTTTTAACAAGCTTTTCAGGTGACTATGATGCACACTAAAATTTGGAAAACATTGTCCTAGGTGATAGTGGAGGGACAACTTGGACGAACCTATATTCACAAATGGCCATTTGGAGCAGTGCCACCCCACCTACCCCTCTCAGTTCACAAAGTTTATTTGTGAAATCATATAGTTCTTTAAGTTACTGAATTGTTGAGTCTCTGTCTTACAGAAGTTTAGCATTTGTCTTAAGTAGTATTTTTCAATATGAAATGCCTATTTAATATGCCCATCCTGGGCCGGGCGTGGTGGCTCAAGCCTGTAATCCCAGCACTTTGGGAGGCCGAGGCGGGTGGATCACGAGGTCAGGAGATCGAGACCATCCTGGTCAACATGGTGAAACCCCATCTCTACTAAAACTACAAAAAATTAGCTGGGCATGGTAGCGCGTGCCTGTAATCCCAGCTACTCAGGAGGCTGAGGCAGGAGAATTGCCTGAACCCAGGAGGCGGAGGTTGCGGTGAGCTGAGATTGCGCCGTTGCACTCCAGCCGGGGTAACAAGAGTGAAAGTCTGTCTCACAAAAAAAAAAAAAAAAAAAAAAAAAAAAAGATATTCCCATCCTGTTTATTATGTCCACCTGTTAAAATGGATATCTCACCTAGGTTTGGAAATTTTGCACTGGAAAATTGTGTAATGCCAAAGAACGTCAGGCCATTTTTGCCTTCCTTAATTTATTATACACACTGTTGATTGATGTTTTTAAAAAATGGCAAATCTAATCTCATCATTCCTTCATTTAAAATTGCTACTAGATTCTCGTGATATTTAGGCTAAAAGACATCATGGCTACCAGGCCTACAAGGTGTCACCTAATCTGATCCCCATCAGCCTCTCCAGTCTTATCTAGTCATTTCACTTTTCTCTCTGCTATAGTTACACTTTCTATCTTTCTGTTCATGAACTGTGGTAGGCTTCTTCATACCTCAGCTTTTTCTCATGAAATTCACTTTCATGTCTTACTTCCTCATTCTTTAGGTCTCTTCTCAAATATAATATGATTTCTTCTTCTCTCCCCTCCCTTCACCCTATTGTATTCCATATGAATCAAGTGAAAAATCTTACAATCTACCTTGTCTTTACATTTCCACTCATAGCATTAATTTTTTAAAAAATTAATGTAGTGCTTTCTATGAATCTTTTTACTGGGTGTTATGTCCTCCTTACTCACCCACCGTATTATAAGAAGCTTGATGAGGGGAGGTACCATGTCTACTTGCTCACTATATGCCCAGCATCTGTTACTAGACCTGACACGTGATAAACATGCTACAGGAATGCATGGAGCAGAGGGAAAAAATAGATTATTTGAAACTCAGATAACACGACAACTTATCACTGAATACTGTTTGGATCCTACTTGTTATAAAAATGTTGTTTCCTAAAGTTTTGTTTATCAGAGTTATCCCTACCTACTTAATGGACTTAAATTCCTGCTTAATATGTTTGTATTAATGATTCAGTCAGGAACCATTTTGATCACAGAGTCTTAGATTCTAGGTTAGGAATACACCATATCTCATGCACTGTTGTGATTCATTTTTATAAAAAGCAGTTTTAATTCCAACATATCATTGCTAAGTTTTTCAAAGGATATCCCTTTCATAATGTACAATCTCATCATTCCAGTATTCAAACTATTTTTAGGCCATGATATAGGCTATTTCATACTTTCCCCAGCAAGGTAGCTTTTGTTTCATTCAAATTAGACTATTCAATATGTCTCATACAACTCCATTTCAGGGCCCTTGCAAATGTTCCTGTCTGCCAGAAATTCTCTCAGAATTTGGGCATTTTTCTAAGATATTTCTCTCATGGTGACTACTTCTGCCTGCTGATTACCTCTGCTTCTTCAAGGTCCATTTCCAGTAAATTCTAGTAAAGTGGCTAACTAAACACGAGTTACATGCAGGGTGATTCTTGTCAATGTGGGTTCTTATCAGATTAGTGGCTCCCTGGTCACCAGGTTTCCCTGTCAAAGTGCTTCACAGTTTGTTTATATCTTATGACACAGAAGGAATACAAATACAGTAAGAATACTTAAAAGAGAGCTTTAGGGAGTAAACTCGAGAATTCAAAAAGTTCTAAAATGCTAAATGCATAAGTCAATTAATTAAATGGAAAAAGCAACTCTAGAGTTATAAGAAGTTAACATATGTGCTGTAAATAATAATAAATGTAAACATCAAAGAATTAAATGAATGTTTAGTAAGGACAAATCTTTAGCACTTTGCACAGTCCTGAAACTGTGAATACCTAGAATATACAAGTAGGACATTCCAGCATACAGCTTAGAGTACTGACATAGAAATGAACCCTGAGGGAAAAAGGATGCCATATCCCACAGTGGGCTACATCAAAATATAAAGTTTGAAAAATCATGGATATGTGAATTACAATTGGCAAATTTCTATTTTTTCTATTTAGTTAAATTAACAGCCTCAAACTCCCTCTCTTATAAAGACTTATTCCAGATTTTACAACAATACTTAGTTAATATAAAAATTATTTGTGCCAGATGAAAATGTAAAGCAAAATTGTTCTACCAGGAGCCTGTTCTGTCAGGAGCTCCAATGGCTACATTAAGTTATTGCAAGGTTGTCACACTGGTATATTCCTTCAGGAGAATCTCACAGAGGCTCCCTGTCCTAGGATCTCCCTTGCCTGAGAATGTTTGGCTGTACTACAATTTAGCATATCACAATATATTAAATTCAGTTCTCTGGAAGCAAAGTATATGCTGTAGCCTAATAAAATTTTTTTGACTAAGGTACTATGTGGGAGTTGTACCCATGGCATTCTTATTTGTAAAGGAAAGAGGAAAACATTTAAGAATTATGAAGCAAACCAAGTGAAACATTTCATTGAAAGCACTTGAATTTCAGAGCTAGCTCTTCCCCTTAAGAATAATCCTAATGTGCATTAGGGCATCAAAACATTTTTTATTTAACTACCCAGTCGATATGATTTTTCAAGGTCAAGATCATTATAACTTCAACGTCGCTCTGCTCTTCTGAAAGCAAATGCTACTGAATGCTACAAAATCAGCAAACCAAATAAGCGGCTCAACTAAGCTTCTTGATATAATGAACAGGGGCTGTAAAACAGGATATAACTTTTTTCTTTTTTAACTAAATAATAATATTATTTATAAATGACCATGGGCATTACTCCAAACTGTTCCTCTTTGCTCAGCCATTATTATAGTCATGCAGCATAAAAAAAGTGAAGACTTAGAATTACATGGCAACAACGACAAACTCTCCCATCTGTCTTTCTGAGACAGAAGGCTCCATCATCTCCTGAAGCAGAACACACACATGATTAGCCCAAGACTAAGAAATGGTTTCAAATATGATGAGAGGCACTTTGATAATATATCTCTTACTCCCAGGGAAATAAATATCAGAATCTAGAAGAGAAAGAAGATTGGATATTTCATTTCTAAAAAGTGACTTGTGTTCAAGCAAAATAAAAATAAGTAAATAAATGTAATCAAACAAACAAGCAAGCACTTACTGAAAAACCTGAGGCAATATGTTTGTATACACGTAAATAAACAACATAATAAAAGTTTCTTAAATATTATCTCATGCATACTTGAGTGACAGCATTCAGGAAATGTTAAATTATGAATTTCTATACCTATTTATATCTTAGGATAAAGGCTTAACACCTGTAAACATCCTTCATCCTCACTGTCTTACCTGAGTAAAGTTGTATCCTCAGGACCATAGTACTAAGGTTTCTATGTGTGGGGCTAAAATACACAACAGCAGAGACATGGATCTTTCCATATTGGTGCTTATATCTCTCTGGACAGAGAGAGAAAATACAGTAAACTATAGGATGGCGTGATCAGGGAAAATTCCCACAGCCTTCCAAAGAAAAGGGCACAGTATGTAAATAGTGAAAGAAGTAAAAGTATGTAAGGTGTGAAAAGGGAATTTTTATTAAAAGCAACACAAAATAAAAGAAAAGCAACAGTGTAAGAGAAACATCAGATATAACGTGATGTTGTCTTACCTTAAATCTCCATAAAATTAGCCCAAATACCTTTAAGTATATAATTCTCAGTTAAATTCACCATTGTGTAAAGTCTCTTCTTCCTTACTATGTTCTTTCTTCACTCTAATTCATTTGGAGACTATTTGAAAATGAACCTCAAAGCAATTTTTATGGTTTATCTTTTCATTACTTCAGTAATAAAATGCCAGCTTGCTCACTGTAATAGCTGTGGCAGTATAATTATATTCAAGGGAAATATCTATGTTCCTTTTCTTATATTGTGTGATTACAGTGTTGAAAAATTCTGTAAATAAAGCAGTAACTGAAAAATTCTTTGGCTGTTTTGAAAATAATTCTGAGGCTAAGCTGTTATCACTCACCAAGAGAAATACTCTAGAACCATTTTAACCATTACTTTCAGAAATGCTTTTTGGCAAGGCATGACTGTGTCAGGATCAACAGAGCCCCCACATGACACATTGTTCCATTAGTTTAAAATATTCTTATTTATCTGTCAGAAGGCTACTGATGTTTGGTCAAGAATAGTAGTAGTGTCCAAATACCCTACGTGTAGCCCTAGCCAAAGAAATTCTTCCTGTGGGAAAAAAAATCCAACGAATAAATCATTGCCTATACTTACTTTTTCTCTCTCTTTTGAGGAAGTTTAGAGCAGCAATCATTTTAATTGGCACTTTGAGTATAAGAATACATCATAGCAGCTGTTAATATGCAGTTTTAAGACTAGAGAATATGGCGACTTATCTAGATATATGAGTAATATGCGCTCAGCTAAGCATATGGATTGTAATATAAATTATGATTATAGCATGAGGAGCGGTACAGAGGGAAATGTACAATAGCTGCCTGTCTCCACTTAATCAGCTAACATTTTTCTAACACGTAGGAGAGAAGGGTTTATTTTAACTATTGAAATATGATAGAGAATGAGTCATGATAACATCTTCTATCAGCTTTAGACATTTTGAAACCTGTAAGTATTTTTTATGTAGATACAAAGTCACATTTAAAAAAATTCATGATTCAAAAAGGAAATGAGAAACAAAAGCTATGAGAACTATCTTGAAGAACTCTCAAAATGTCAAGGAAGACTGAGTCTTTTTACTTTAAATATTTTCTCTCATATTTTGATAGAGGAGACAGTTGAGTTATCTTGAACACAATTCAATTTACTGGTTCAGGTTAGCTGGTCAAAGACATTAGAGCTGGTTAAAGACATTAGAGATAAATAAAATAAATTACCTTCTCTTGATATTGCCGCCTTGAAGAATCCAGAGACTGGATTAAAGCGGTGGCATGGCCAACAAACATGGCATAGCAGGTGGCCCCGACGATCATGCTCAGCATGGTAATCCAGAGGTCAGACATGCTGACTGGGGCTTGGGCTCCATACCCAATGCACAGCATGTGACTCATAGCTTTGAAGAGTGCATATGAATACTGCTTTCCCCAAGAATCATTCTGGAACATGAGAGAAAAAGAAAATTGACTGAGCCATTAGGATCGCAGAATGAAAAGTGAGTAGGACCTGTACACAGAAGTATTATAAAATACTGAATACTAGAAAAATCCTTATAATGGAGCATTTACAAATGTACTTCTCAGTAACTGTGAATTAAATGATGATGTTTTAAAACTCTTTCCTACCATGATGAAGTGAAAACAGTCTGCTGTTGATTATATGTGCTCTTTGACAGTTTTAAGTTTGCTATTTTTAAAACCAAAATTTCTTTTGGGACAATAGTATTTCATGTAATGATGCCAAGAATGAATGCTTTAAGGTTTCAAGGAAATGTGGTCAAATAGTATTAATAATATACTTACAAGCTTTGAAATGAAGCAGACAGTGTGACAAATACAGGCCAAAGTATAGACATTTTCATCAAAACCATGAAGTTCAGATTTTAAAAATTCATATTGATATAGTTGTATAGTTCTTAACACTATAATTTTTCTTAAATGAAAAGTTTAAACAAACATATATTGGAAATAAAGGTCTGATAAACACAAAGACTTCCTTGAAGCCGTCTCTCAAAGTGACGTATGTTTTGCTTTGTGTCAGGATTGAAGAGTGTTGAGTCTTATTGGCTTTTTATAACATAATAAAATGAAATAGGCAAAAGAATATCTTGGCTTATGTCCTGGGGGAAAAATTAGGAAGTGCTGACTTCTGAGATTACTTATTAGTTGTAACTTCTGATGTCATTTCAAAATAATGGTAAGCTCATTTTTAAAAAAATGCTGTCCAATGTATTTTATCTAACTTTTGTTAAAATTAAATTTTTTTTAGATAAATTTTTATTGAACTTCCTAATTCAGGTATTACACAATTTATGAGAACCATAGAAAAATGGAAATGAGGGGCCTCTGGTTATAATGCAGAAAAAAAAGTTGTTAAATATAATAAAATATAAGGATTTTTCCTTTAAGACTATTTTATTATTTATAAAACAATGTGATAATAGTGATAAATGAGTAATAATATAAACTCAAAAATTTCAAAAATTAGTATGTTAATGTTATAATTATATGTAATACAATAAATAATACTGTATTAATGTGATATTTGATTGATTATAAAATTTTTCTGGTTTATTTTTCTGAAAATTCATTTCTTAAATTATCAACATTTATACAATTATCAACATTATTTTCAATGATTTAGTTGAAAATGACATCAATTTCTCTTGGCTATTGCAAGATTACAAATAATTTTTAATACTTAATTTTGAGCAATATCTTTCTATTAATTCAAATGTTATCAAAACTATTAGGAGTATTTTATAGGCTGTGATATTAGGGTCAATATCTGATAATGTATTTTAAAATATATATTTGAGTACATTTGGAGCTGATGATTTTCATAGGAAACTTTTCAATAAATATTGAACTCATCATACCAATCAGTTTTATACCGATTTCACATGGAATTCAGTTTTTACATCTGAATTTAATTTTTTAATTAAAATTTTAACTTTTAGGTAATTGTAGATTTACATGTAAGTTATAAGAAATAATAGAGAGCTCCTATGTACTACATTCACTCAACTTCCCCAGAGGTAACATAGTGCAAACTATAGTATAGTTTCATAGCCAGGAAATTGACATTGATATTATCTACTCAACACATTTTTATTTCACTAATTTACGTGTACTCATTTGCATGCCTGTGTGTGTGCGTATTCACGTCTATGCAATTTTGTCTCATATGTAGGTTCATGTATTTATTACCACAGTCAAGATACAGAACAATTCCATCACAAGGGTTACTTATACTGCCTTTTATTGAATTGAATGTTAAATGTAAATGTACGCAATAATGTTTCAGTGTTACTTCTGACATTTCCTGTAACTTGTCAAGGTTGTGCAAAAACCAAAAGTATTTTCCTGATTTGCATGTAATTCAAAATGCCTGTTTATATATTGTATTGCTATATTTTTTAGTGACAAAGAAAGTTTAATTTAAAAATTGTCTTCCTTGTGAATAACTGATTATATTAAAACTTCATATAAAAATCCTGTTATTTTTCCATCAAATGTGAGCCTTAAATTTAATGTATATTTCTAAGCTGTGGACATTTGCTATGCAATTTTGCAGCAGGTTTCAAAACTGGACATTGTAAATGCTGAAGAATTCTAATGACTTTCTAAAGTTCTTACTGCAATGCCCATGTGTAACATTGATTTTATAATAATTTATTTACAAAGTTTACTGCCCGAGTGCCATGGGTATTGTATTGGAATTTAGGTGGGAGATATAATATTTGTGTAGATACTACAGGGATGGTCCCTTGGGACTGATGAGAAAGCTGTCTACTCACCGTGGGTGTTTTCCCTGCCTGCCTGAGTAGCCACTTTCATCTCCCATGACTGCCTTTGTTGCTGCTTAGTCTCTTGCTGTGACAGATAGTCACTGCTAATCTGGGCCCAGTCCTAGTTTGGTCACATCCGGGACACATAGCATCTAGACTGCTGAGTCATACATATGTTGCCTTGCTGCTAGGCCAATTGCATGCTCGCTGTGCCTACAGGCCTGAATCTGTGTGTGTGCTGCTGCCACCGTGCAGCTCTGCTGCTCATGTTCACACCTTGTTGTCCTAGTGGACTTCACTTACAAAACATAAGTTCAAAGATAAAATTATTAAGAGTTTCAAGATGGCAGGAGCAGAACATTAAACCAAGTATAGGGTTATTTTGACAATGAGGGGCCCTGTGCAACTTCAAAGTCACATATTATTGAAGCCATACTTGCATTTGTCAAATTAACTCTTAATTATCATAAACTTTTGTCAAATCAACTTTTAATTATCATAAACTTTTCAAGCTATTTTATTCTGAATAGATGTGGATAGTTTCGCTGGTTGTTAATGGGGCTTTTCAAAATCTAATTTGTAGATTTAAAAAATATAATATAAGATTTAAAAGCCCAGTCTTACAAACCTCAGAACGGCACATAGCTGCTGAAAAACAAAGAAAGTAACTAGCCCCATTTAGCTGAAAGGATTAAGGTTCTTAAAGTGAAATTCACTGTTATTTAATTATAAAATAAAGTTCTGCTCATATTAAATTATCCTCTCTATATGTGTATTTGTGTACAAGTAAAAAATAAAATTTAATTTTAACACTAGAAAATTACTCACGTCATATTTTAATATGTATGTAGTGTAATAAACTCATGCAAAAACTCTTATTTTGGAGAATGAACAAATTTATACTTTATTTTATAAGTGAAAATGTGTAAGTCTCAGAAATACATCTAAGATTTCCAAAATTCTAGATGGTCCATGAACAAGAAATGGTATATTCACATTTACTAAAATGTAAACTCTAATTCAAGATTTCATTCCTCCACATAAGGACACAGAAAAGGTATGTTGTTAAAGCATCTTCTTAATGCATTTAGATAAAATGAACATAATAAAAAGTTCAATGGGTGTCAAGTGGAGACTACAGTTTAATTCTATAGATATTGTTTATTCCTTTGTTTTTGAAAGGAGGCAGAGTATGGAGCTGGAAAAGAAAGTTTAATTGAGTTTCTGAAAATAATGCAGCTATGCCTATTTTCATTTATCTCACTAGGGACATAAAACATACACCTGCACATACATGCTCTTAAAAGACTTAAATATGTATTTAAAATGCTTTCTTATTTTTAATAATCATGGGTACATTTTCTGTTTTTAATTTTCTCATGTTTCCATTCCTCTCTCTCCACATATTCCCAAAAACTAGGTATGGATCATTCTGTACCTTTCTCCATGCTCATATAATCACACACATACACACATACACACATCCATGATTCTGGCTTTTTTTTTCCCCACAAAAATGAATCATATTATATATGTTCTTAATGTTTTTATCACATAGAAAATGGCTTCAAATAATCTGTTGTTCACAGAACTAGGTAATAGTCTGTTGATCATGTCATAGTTAATTCACTCATTTTTCCATTGTTCTCCAACTTTTGCCACTACAAACTATTCTGTAATAAATAACTTTATCCATATATCCTTTATTTCTATCAATATGACACCCAAGAATGTGATTGTTGATTCAAAGAGTAAGATTTTCAGTTAGATTTTAAAATACATTGCCAGACTGATTCAAAAGGCAGAACCTTTTCCAAAACAATGTCTAAAAATATACTGTATGAACTTATATAGTGAGAAATAATAATCCGTTGATACTTTTATTAGCATTTCCCTAGCTGGGGAATTTGAGAAGGCGTTCATGTATTTATTTACCAACTTGACTTCCTCATCTCTAATGAAATTTTTATTTTTTTCATATTAATTTGCAATGCCTCCTTGAAGACTAGATATCACCCCTTTAACTGATATGTGAGATATTTATTCTTGATTTATCATTTTCCTATTGACCTTCTAATCATATAATTTCTCACACAAATACTTCAATTAGTTTATGCAGGAAAATTAAATCTGTAATTTCCTTGACAGCTGCTGGATTTCTCATATTGATTAAAAAGGTATCTCTAAATGAGATTATTTCTATGCCCTGAATGTTTTTACAAATTATTTTATTTTTGTACATTTTCTTTATTCTAAATAGATTGTCTTTTGTACCAGTATATAATTTTTAATAAATCACCAGGTCTACACATAGAAAAAAATACCTCTTATATTGTCTCATAAAAATGGTGTTTGTTTCTGGGCTCAATATTTTGTTTCACTGCTCTGTTTAGCTATTTTTATACTGGTTCTATATGGTTTTAATTATAGTAACTTTATAATTTATCTTAATATGTAAATTAATTTATAATTATTTTAATATGTATGTAAAAGAAGGATCCATCTTAATTCCAACATGAGTTTAAACTGAATTACTATGTGAGGGAATTTGAGTAAGACCATGGGTCATGCAGGTAAAAATCTAAATACATGATACTTGATATGGAATAGAAGTATTTGGAGGCTGAGAAAAGTTACCAAACCCCACACCCCACAGTGTGTGTGTGTGTGTGTGTGTGTGTGTGTGTGTGTGTGTGTGTGTAATTTTAGTCAGTCTAAATTATAGAGAAGAAATAGGAGAGAATGAGGAACATTCCAGAAATAGGAGAGAATAGGGAACACACCAGGAAACACAGTGGTGACCAGAGCCTGAGTCCTTAAAACATTTTCAGTACAAAATGGGAAGTCATTGAAAAATTTTGAGCAGAGAATGATATGATCTGAACTGTACTTTAGGAAGATTGATCAGGTAGAATTGTAGAGTACTGGTTCTTAACTAAGGATGACTTTACCACTTAGGAGACATGTGGCAACAAAAAATATCTGGAGACATTTTAGTTTTCACAACTGCCAGAGGTGCTATTAATATCTAAAGGGTGGAGGCCAGTGATGCTGTTAAAAATCCTGCAGTTTACAGGAGAGACTCCCTCATCCTGCCTCACAACAAAGAATTGGATGGTCCAAAATATCAGCTTTGGTGAGGATGAAAAATCCTCAGGTAAAGGAAGGTTATAATAAGGACCAAATACAGAAGTCAGTATAAATGGTATTACAAGTTTAAGATAAGTGAAATAAGTTTATATTATTTAAGAGAACTTAAAGTATAAAGCAACAACAATAAATAATTTTTAGAAGATGGTATCTACAGAATGTAGAATATTAGACTTCTATGAAATAACTTAGGGATTCATGATAAATTCAGAAAGTTTAATGAAACATAGCCAGCCTGCCTCTGCCCTTCCTTCCTTCCGTCCTTCCTTCTTTCCTTCCTTCCTTCTTCCTTCCTTCTTCCTTCCTTCCCTCCCTCCCCCTCTCCCTCCCTCTCTTTCCCTTTCTTTCATTTTCTTTCTCTCTCTTTCTTTCTTCTCTCCTCCTTCCTTCCTTCCTTCCTTCCTTTTTCTCACTTTCTCTTTTAATAGAGACACAGTCTCACTCTTTTATACAACCTGGAGTGCAGTGGCGTAACCATAGCTCACTGTAACCTCAAATTCCTGAACTCAGGCAATCCCTTATCAGCCTTCTGAGTAGCTGGGACTACAGGCATAAGCCACTGCACCTGGTCCTTGGGCTATTCTTTATAAGAGTGAGTGATTAGGCATAAGGATCTTCTCTGGTACTCTACAAGGCCTATACTGCTTTCTTTAGACACTGAATTTTGTCTACACACATTGTGTTTGCAAGGGCCAAGCAAACCATAACAAAAGAATCTAAGCATTTAGGTGGCAGATGTGATTCTGAGGCTGGTGTTGAAAGAATTCCAAGTACATAGAGGAATGATATCCTAACCCCTCCCCCACCATACCTGCATACCATTAAAATCCCAGGAACAAAGGGCTTGTATTAATTAGTCCATTCTCAGGCTGCTAATAAAGACATACCTGAGACTGGGTCATTTATAAATGAAAGTGGTTTAATGGACTCAGTCCAACATGGTGGGGGATGCCTCAGAAAACTTACAATCATGGCAGAAGGAGAAGCAAACACATCCTTCTTCACATGTTGGCAGGAAAGAGAAATGTCAAGCAAAAGGGGAAAAGGGCCCTTATAAAATCATCAAATCTAGTGAAAACTCACTCACTACCATGAGAACAACAGCCTGGTGGTAACTCTCCCACCGTGATTCAATCACCTTTCACTGGGTTCCTCCAATGACATGTGGGGATTACGGGAACTACAATTCAAGATGTGACTTGGGTGGGGACACAGCCAAACCATATCAGAGCTCAAGGAAAAAAATTAGATTGACTGTGATAAAACACACACAAAATGTTATCCTTATAAGCAGTATGATGATAAATAAGATACACGGTTCTAAACTGTTTGAAGCACCAATTGTTACGTTAAACTAGTTTAATCATGAGTACTATTCTTACCATCATTTGACAAATAATGATACTGAAGGAGATAACATAAGTGACTTGCCCAAAGTTAAAAGTTTTTAGTGGAAGATTTAGTGTTTTCAATACAGGCCGTCTCCTTCTAGGGACCACAGAATTAATTATTACATTATACCGCTCTTGTTTTCATAAACCTACAATCATCACAGGTCCCCCCCACCCCCCGCTTTGGGCATCCTCTTTGCCTTATTTTAATCTACTACCATTGAATAAGGGCTTGAATGGGAGATTTAGGCTATCATCTGAGAAAGTTTTGCGAAAATCTAGGAATGCTTGTAATCCCATTCTGCCTTACTTCTTGTATTATGTGGCTATTCCTTTTTCATCTTGTAAAGATGGCTCTGTTATATTTTAGTCTACATCAATAATATGGTATTATATATGAATGAGAGACTGAATACTCAAAGTGCCTTACCATACAGTCCAAATATACTCAGTTTCATAGAATCTGAATCCTATAGACAATACGCAAATAAGATACAAGTGAACTGTTTCAATTGAGGTTTATCTTGTTTTCATTTTAAGTAACAATGTACCAACAATTTGTTCATTTTAGATTATATTTTTGTTATTCAAAGTGTTTATTTAGTTAATCACTTCACTGAGGCATCATTGAAATTTTTTTTTTTTTGAGGAAAAGATATTGAGTCAAATTAATGGGAACATAGTAATTACCTTTGCTTATTCACCTGAGAACTTTCACTTAGTAATAATGCATTTGGAGCTTTCTATAGTTTTGAATGAAAATACTTTCTAGGCATTTGTTTTGACATCCTGTCCATATTGTTACTAAATCCAGGGAGTCAGGGTGAAGGGCTATTTAAAAAAAAAAAAAAAAAAAAAAAAAAAAGAAAGAAAAAGGAATCTTTATTCTCCAGTGTCCTATACCTCCTGGCATACATTCAATTCAAACTTAGCCACTCAGTAGCCTGCCATGGGAAAAAAAGCTATCCAGTCCATCAGCTTTCACATAAACTGTAATTTAGTTAATTTAGGGGGCCAAAACTTTCCCTTATTGAACATCAGAATTAATTTTTCTTTATTATTTGCAAGCAAATACAAGTATAAACATGTTAAGTAGGTAAAATATTAGGAAAATCTGAAATATGGCACTCAGAGACTCTGAAGTGGACAAACCGACTGCTAAAGTATTGATGAATCAATTGGATAACAAAGAGGTGAAACTAGAAAGCAACGAGTAGAGTATGAATTCTTCAGAGCTAGGCTACAAAATGTTGGTAGGTGTGTCTAATTTTCTCCTGCAGTCATTGGATAAACATACCATTTTTAAAAAATCAATCATAGAAATGCCAATCAGATAGAATGTTACATTTAAAAGTTCTTTTGGAAAATAATATTGGGTAGCATAATTCATCTGCAGTCATAAGAAGTATAACAGGTCATCAGTTTCAAAAAAGAGTGCATTCATTTGAATATACCATAATTTTACTGTCTGTATATAGTTGGTCTTTGAACAAAGCAGATGTTAAGGATGCCAACCCCTGGCAATCAAAATTTGGGAATAACTTTTGACTTAATTAATTAATTAATTAGAGACAGGGTCTTGCTCCCTTCCCTAGGGTGGAGTACAGTGGCACAATTATAGTTCTTTGCAGCTGGAATTTCTAGCTCAAGTGACTCTCCTGCCTTAACCTCCCAAGTAGGTAGGACTATACATGTGCACCACCATGTCCAGATAATGTTTAACATTTTTGGAGAGAAAAGGTTGCCGAAACTGTCTTAAAGAAATCTTTGTGGTTCTGCCTCCCAAGGTGCTGGGATTATAGGCGTGAGCCACCTTGCCTGGCTAATTTTTCTTATATTTAGTGTTATGATCTGCATAAAAACATTTGTACTTCTGATAACAACGCTTTGCCTTATAAGAGGGTTCAAATAGTTTTTAACAGTAAAATATAGAATATTGCATAACTAAATTGCTGTTGCCATGAAGAGTGATGTCTGGTTATTTTGAGAGCTTGTTCTCAACTTGTTCCCTAGTCAATTAATCGCTCAAGTCCTCAGTGTATGTTTTCTTGCTTCGATAATGATGAAAAAATACATAATTTGCATTAAGTAGAGTTATAAATTAAAATTTAGTGATGCTTGATATCATGGATTTTTTTCTCCTATTTTCTTTGATGTTGGTATATTATTTAAAATAAAAATTAGATAAATCAATACATTATTTTAAATTTGACTTGTTCATTAATCCAATTTTTTATACTAAGAATTCATTAGTACTTTTTTTAAAACAAGCCCCAAAGTCAACATTATTTAAATATTTTAAGTGTGATGTTTCTATTACAATGAACTTTTCAAGCAAATCAAGTATTTCCATGGGGCATCTCTTTGTTTATATAAATAAATATAAGCAAATATATTTTACATATGTTTATATACAAATATTAGTAAATATATTTTATGTGTATATATGCATATATGCATTAATATAAAGGCACCATAGAAGAAATTAGCATACACTGAACAATTATTTATTGCAAGGTACTATTATAATATCATCCCACTGCTCTTAACTGCCTTGAAACCTAACCTGATACTCTTATTATGGATAGGAAATGCAAATGTTGGAAAATTAAATAACTTAAGTTCACATACTTGTAGGTGCCAAATCTGGAATTCAATCACAGATCTGTCTGAACCACAGTATAAACTCTCTTCATTCCAAAGACCATAGTCATTTATTTTATAATTATTTATATGAGTAAAAGTCATGACAATTATAACATGGAATTTCCAGGCATTTTAAGAACATAACCATAACATAGAAATTCTTTAAACTGTTTCTTCTCAATCACCAAAAGACAGCCTCTATTATACCTTAAGGACATCTAGAGAGAAATTATCTAAGGTTTTCATTAGAGAAAAACACTGAGGTAAAATTTCCTGGAGAGTGTTAGGTCAGTGAAGATAGCTGGACTTTAAAATTGTAGTTCACTTTTATATTTTCCTATTAGTCAAAACTTTTAATAAATTCTTCTTTCCATCTAACCCCAAAGCCTGGGATCAAGCAATCTAGACAGTTATGTGCTAGGAGCAGTCCTCTGGAAGAAAATCCTTGACTGAGGCTCGGTGCTCCAGATTACGAAAGATGCAGGTGGCGTAGGGTGACAGATTCAATCTAAAACACTAATCGATGCTGTGTGCTTTCACTCAACACCTGGACAAAGGAAAATAAGTACAATCATGCACTACATAATGATGGTTCAGTTAACGATGGACAGCATATTCAGCATGGTCCTATAAGATCATAATGAAACTGAAAATGTCCTATCTCCTAGTGACCCTGTAGCTATTATAATGTTGTAGCACAACGAGTAACTCATCTGTCTGTGGCAATGTGGTTAACAATGTTTTGCATGCTACTGCTTCTGAAGACATTCCAGTGGGACAAGGTGTGGTGGTAGAAGACAGTGATATTGATGATCCTGATCTTGTATAAGCCTAGGTGTATGTGTGTGCTTGTGTCTTAGTTTTTAACAAAAAAATTTAAAAGTAAAGAAAAAATCAAATAGAAAAAATCTTATAGAATGTAAGTATAAAGGAAGAAAATATTTTTATACAGTTGTACACTGTGCTTGTGTCTTAAGCTAAGTGTTATTACAAAAAAGTCAAACGATTATAAAAATAAAAATGTTATAAAGTAAAATAAATGTTAGGGTAAAATAGGTTATTATTAAAGAAAATCTTAAAAATAAATTTAGTGTAGCCCAAGAACAGTGTTTATAAAGTCTACAGCAGTGTACAGTAATGGCCTAGGCCTTCACATTGACTCACCACTCCCTGACTCACCTAGAGCAGCTTCCAGTCATGCAAGCTCTATTCACATGTACCGTCTTTTATCTTTCACACTGTTGTACCATCTTTTATTTTTTATACTGTATTTTTACTATATCTTTTCTATGTTTAGATACATCAATACTTATTGTGTTATCATTGCCTACAGTATTCAGTAAAGTTAACATACTGTAGAGGTTTTCTGCCTAGGAGCAACAGACCCTACCAAATAGCTTTGGTGTGTAATAGGCTATACCATCTAGGTTTGTGTAAGTACCATCTATGATGTTTTCATAATGATAATACTGCCTAAGGACTTGCTTCTCAGAGTGTTTCTTCATCTTTCTAATGACAGTAATGACATCATATTTGCTAAGTGCTATTATTTAATGTGCATGTTTAAATTAATTTTATGAGCTTTCACCAAGTGGTTTTAGAATGATGATTCTCAGATTAGTAGATCATCTCTTTTGATGGCATTCTTGAATTGTTTAATGCTGCTATTTTGATGTTTGAGCACAATGGAATGTTAAAAACTACTAAAACAGTGAAATTATTAAAATTAAAACAAAGAATGATATACATATATATTTTTGTGCTGGGCTCAAGCTTCTGCTCTTTATATACAAAGTAGCTGCCTAATACATTAAAGAAGCAGAAGAGTTAAGAATGTCTTTCATCCTATGTGTAGTCTTTGGGTGTTTACTGTCAGTTATCAGATCGTAACATTTATTAAATATGCATTTTCAGTAGATGCAATTCTCTTACCATATATGAGAGTAAGGTATTAGATTTTATTTCTATATAATTTGCATATATATCAATTTATGTGATAGATGGTGCAATGTGGAAAGAATTTGTACTTTTTATGATACTTAAATAGGAGACTATATAAAAGGCTGATATAGTAACAGGCCCTATATAAAAGGGCTAATAAATAATAAGCTTTCTGTTTTCTAACTGAAATACTTGTGTAAATGAGGGGATACATTTATTGCTGGTTTGTGTGCTTTAATGTAAAAATATGTTTATAGCACTTTTACCTAAGAGGAACAATTCTAACCTCTATGCAAATACATGAATCATAAAAAATGTATTAAAATATATTAAAATCTAATGCTTAGAGATAGGCATAACTAAAATATAAAAAAAAACCTTAAACTATAGAGAAAGGAAATGTGTATGCTGATAGGAAGCTTACATAGTAACTGGTTATTCATACTGAGGTTAAAAAAAGCTTTCCCATTATCTCAAAAATCATGCTCTAACTTTTACAGATTCTGAAGTTCCATCTTAGTAATGGTAGAATTTACCCTTAACACTTAACATGCCCATGGAATTTTGACGACGTGGTGCAAACCTGTTTTTTTTTTCTTTTTTTACCTGGATTTGCTACTGGGTTGGGGTTCCCACTACCAGGCATAAGAAAGAATAGTAAAATAAAATAAAATAGTGGCACACTAAATATTTTTATGGCAGACTGACTTTTATCCATCAATTCACAGAATGTTAGAATTGTAAGGGATTTGTACAAAAATTTATCCTTTTTATAAGCACACTAAATTTCAGAATCTCTACGATTATAAGATCAAAACACATAATAAATAGTTAAATATATTCAGATTACCCAACTTTATTCAAATCTGATATCTAAGGAACAATACATCTTAAGGTAATAGAAAACATTAAGTTAGTTGCCCAAGGTCTGATTTAGCTTGTCTAAGAATTAAAAACAAAACAAAAACAAAACAAAAAATACAAACTCATGTCTGATGTGCTTGCAAGTATTATTTTCATTACATTTGCATAATTATAATACTGACCATAACACTACCAACAATAGCAGAAATATGAGTACAGTTTACATAGCTCCCTTATAAGAAACTTATTAGACATGGCGATTATTACAACAGCCTTGTGGTAGCAAGAACAGTATTATCTTCATTTTACTGATGTGGATAAAGTTCAGAGTTTCATTAAGTAGCCTATTGTCTCATGATAAGCAGCAGTATCTCTCTACCAGATCTGTAGGCTGCTGATTGCACATACAGTGCCTGCAAATCAAATTATTATTGTAATATACCTGGTAAAATGGTGAAGATTCTATGATCTCTATTGCCCAATATTTCAATAGAGTAATCTATTTCAGGCAAAAGTACTCTTATGAGATCTATAGCTAATCAAATTATATAGAGAACCATTCTCCTAATCTAAAGTTATTTTAATGGCACATTTAGAACATGAATAACATCAGTTAAAACTACTGCCTCACTCTAGAAACATATTTTTAGAAGTCATATTCTTATTTACAGCTAAGTTATAATTACACAAATCAGCAACAATGCATGTTTCTCAACTCTAAAGGCATGACTTTAAATTGCAAACAAATAAATAAAGCTTCAGTTACAAGTAATGCTAGAACTTTGTTTATTGATTATGAAATATAACAAGATAAGCCTAGGAAATCCCCTGCTGTGTAAGGCTGTGTAAAAAGGCAGAAAGTATTAAGCACTTAAAGCTATTTTTAGAAGCTTAACGCTCAACTTAAACTCTTATCCTGTGTTGTGTATTCAGCGTGTTCTCAGTATGAAAGGCTTCTGTATCAGTTACCCATCTGAGGGAACATTCAGCATTAATGTCTAAATCCATATAAGCTGTATACAAGTGTAAGTTTTATAATGTGTAGACTCCTTGATCTCACAGACAACTTCACAGCAAATTCAAATACCAAATAGCATTTAAGAGAGGCAAAACATAACTTAGATCAACACAATCAAGCTAAATACGCTTTCACTAGTAGTTACAAAGGTTAAATCCCTAGAGAATCACTTGTCTCTGATAAATCAATTCTCCAATCACATTACATTTGAGTCTCTCTGTGTGGGTACATTGTGGTGAGAGCAGGAGGAAAGGGTGGGATGAGAGAGAGAGAAAGAGAAAGAGAGAGAGAGACTAAGAGAGGCAGAGAGATACAGATTTCTTTTCAAGGCCCCGATTATCTTCTCTCAGGCGTATCTCTCAATTCAGATATAGACTGATTTGGAAATATGTTAGCAAACAAGCACAGCAAAAAAGAGTATTTGAAACAATCTGTTTTATTTTCCCTCTCTATTTCTTTTAACTTCTGTTTTTTTTATTCTACTCAGTTTCAAGACTAAAAAGATGGTGACTCAGGCATAATTCCTTTTTCTCATGAGCTCCTTTCAATTATCTAAAATCAGGAAAAAAGGACATATTCAACCATAGTATTACTAACCAAAGAAAATAAAGTGAAGCAGGGTCCCTTTAAAATTTAGTGCATTCCATTTGAAATCATGCTTATGAGGCTATTCTAGCTATTTTTTATGGCATAGAGAATAAAATGAAGGTTAAAATGAAGGCTATTTTACCTTTAGGAAAGAAATCATTTTTACTGCATTTCTGAATTACAAGAACATTAAGAACAAAGCAAATGCAACCCAATTAATATTCTAATCCATTTATGAGGTTTCTGTTTTCAGGAAAGGAGAAGAAATGGGCAAGGTAATTAAATAGACCCAGAAATGAAGCATCCCTGACTCCTTCAGTAGAATTCTTATTTGCTTCCAATCCTAATATTACCTAATGCCAATACTTCCCACAATTCTGACTACTTTGGGTATGAAGCATAATTACTGGTGATTTTTGAAGGGAGCATACTACTTAAGGCAATTCCTGTAGAAGAGTGCTTAACCAGGCATAATGCCAAGTTTGCCAAAAATTGGCAGACTAACTTTAAGGAACACATCCAGACAGATGATAAAAGTGTCTTGCCTTAACCTCCTCCAATGTGGAAGGAAACAACACTATGGCTTACTGACAAAGCAAGAGAATGCCTTAATAATCATCAGCATACATTGCTTAGTCAACAGGGACTGTTCAAGAAAGGAAGTAAACATTCAAAGCTTAATGATTTCTCTTGTGGATAGCTTCTATGACTCATGCCAGATTTTCCTGAGCTAGTTCTAAAATGATTTATCTGCTTCAATGAGTCAATAGTGTTTTATCTTCACTTTTCTTTGGGCACTAGCAATAAAGGTTAACAAAGTCATCTGTGTATACTCAGGTGTGGGTATCTGTGTATGTCTACTCCAGGCTGGCCTAGAAGAAGTGTAGCATTGTGGTCTCCTTTATGTACAACCAAACCTGGGAGCACTGTGCCTCCAGGTTCTGTGGACAGTGGAGCCAGAAACAGTGTAAGCCTCAGAGAGACAAATGCAATCACACTGCAAATGAGGTTTGAGAGGAGTGCCTAATTCTTTGATCAGAGAAAAAAGACGAAGAATAGCCTACTCAGAAATCTCTCCCTTATCTTCTTCTGAGAGGCTTGAAATTACCTCTATTAAGTCTCTCTCTATTTACATAAGAAAGTAAAATGAATGGAAATGTCTCTGGAAGGCTGCTATTTGAATGCCTGTGCATTGCATTTAAGTCACTATTCAAATAGCCTCCTTCCATGGCCTAGAGTTTCTATAGTTTGCTCCAGTAGGGTTCAGGTTGATCCCCAAAAGGCTGGAACTGGGTGAGCACAGATTGACAAAGGATGAAGAGGGCATGAGGATCATCTTGCAATAAATTATTTTGGGGAAGACAAGGATTGAATAGCATAAAAGTTAATGCAAATGGCAGAGGTAGGACCCTCCAACTGAAAGGAGAAAAAGAGTGAATGTTTATCAAGTACATAAGATGGCATGCAGAAAGATTGCCATTTTGGAACATTCTTGGCTTGTCGTTGCCACCTATTGAAAATGCAGTGTGTGGTTAAAATGGGGAATGATTCAAAGGGTTCTTTTTATTCTTTAATCGATTATGGTGAAGTGACATGCTAGATTAGTGGTAAGTCACCTTAGAAAGTTGCCTGAGGACAAAAAATCAGACACACAATTCCATACAATCAGACATATGGGGAATAGAAGGTTTTACAGAAACTTAGAGTAGGAAAATAGCTAACTCACAAGAGATTAAATCCCAGAACATTTATTATTCCCAATGAATGTGAGATCTAATCAAAGGAATACAGTGTCAGAATAAGTTAGGAATAAAAAAATTAAATATTTTAATTTCAGTTATTTTTATGAATTTACCTGACATCAACACTGTTGAGATACAAGATCATTTTGCCAGAAAAAGTAAATGTGTTGACATTTCTTTGTCAACCATTTGGTGCCTGGCAAGGATAAATAATAGCATTACTGTTATTTATAATCAGCCCCACACATTGATAGTGACATAGCTGACTGATTATTCCAATTATACATGCCAATTTGAGGATATTCAGATTTGTTTTTGGTTAGGTATTTTTCCATAGTTTGTTAGCAACACCATGCAGGAGCAAATTGCATAAGTAAGATGGCTGGACTGTCAACAAAATTTAGATAGAAAACTTTCAGAGGTAGAAATGAAAAAGGAGAAGAATATTCAGCATTTTAAATGGTAATATAGTCACAGGGATATGGAGGGGCAGGAAAATTTGGTTAAAATAGTAATCTTGATAACATTAGCCATATAGGAAAATTTTTATTTTACAATGAACTATGACATTTCCAAAGACAAATGTGGTAAGGAATCAAGGTGTTTTCAAAGACAATAATCTACTGCTTGGTTGAAATCTTGAAAAAAATAGATTCATAATAAATTATCTTTTTTAGGAAACTAAATGATCAATAATATCTCTACGAACATAAAATACAAAAACTAAAGCCAATCTTAAAGCAGGATTTCACATATTTTGAAGCTTAACAATTTGTTGCCAAAGTTTAAGAAAAACCACTAAATATCTGAACTTTGTAGCATACTCTAGATATTAATAAATTAAACCAGGAGAAAAGGAAAAACAGTTTCAGAAAGCAAATCTTTACAGTCAATTCACCAATATTACCCATATTACCCTATCATAACATAAGTCTGAACGCATCACAGGGACTCTAAGCTACCATTCAATAGACTAAGCCGGAGACATACAGCGATTGAGTGAACTATCACAGGTCTCACTCCAATACCATCTTAGTTATTTGTTATTCTTGCCTCCGTCCTCCATGCCTTCCCTTCCCATAAAACAATCAACAAACTAAAAACAAAGCTGGGTTACTCTCAATTATTTAGGTGAAGAGAGTTGAATATGATTCATCTAAAAAAGATAGGCCTCTCTCTTGACTTCTCATCTTATATGATGCATTTGCCTCTACTCAGCTTTACACAGACACCCCAAATCTGTGTGTCCAAACAGAATTCATTCAACCTGAGTATGCTGCTGATAAAGCCTGATTTTCCTGAATCCCCAGATGAGTTTAGTATCACTTGATTGACTCCATGCTGTACTCCTCTTTTCTCTACTGGGGGTGTCCAGAGCTTCTGGACAGAAGAGCAACGAAACAGTGTGTGCTTCCCCATTACCACTCAAATACCAAATAGTTATCAGACTAGCAGCTTTGAAATGCATATTTATCACAAAACAACCAGTCAAACACACACAAATGACAATTAAAAAGAGTCTTTCTTTTGTCCCATCTCTTTACAATACCCAGGTTCCCATTCCTGCCCAATGCTTATCTCAGGGCAGTCTTATGGTATCCCTTGATTTGAGGCTATCTTAGGCCCTACTTTTGGTTGCTTCTATTATTATTTATTTGCCATATGTAAAGCAACTTGGAATCCTTAATAACCATGATTGTCTTTTGCGCATTTCTTCCTTGTGATGCTTAATAATTTTGAGGTCAGTTGTTTACTTTCCAAGGTTTTGTTAAAATGAAATTACACTTCTGTAATCAACACTATGTCATAATTAGATCTTATCCTGTCATATCTTATAAGCAGTGGTTAATGTTAAACTTACCCATCTGTTCTTTCACCATCCTTGTATTTTGATTCTGCTCTTTTATTTCTAGAGCTACATAAGGCTCTTTCTAATCATGATTTTACTTTGCTCTGAAATAGAAAAATATAGCTCTTCTTCTTTGTCTTAATAAAAAATATTTTTTTCTATTTTTTCTTTTCTAGATTACAACAAATTTTAATAATTTACCACCTCAGTTTAACTCCCTTTCAGTCCATTCTTCAAAGCACAAGTCAAATCATGCCACTCCCATGCTTAAAGTCATAGCCCTAGAGTAAGTTCAGCCTTTCATGAGAATCACAAAAACTTGGGCATAATATATCCCTTGCATCTCTCTTGAGCAATACTGCTTAACTTTCCTAACCCTTATAACAAAACCCAAGACTGTACACCTGCCACCCTGAATTACTTGCAGTTCCCCAAACAAGCCAATTCATTATGTGCTATGCTTTTATATAGGTAGTTTTCTCTGACTCAGTGTGTTTTCTTATCTCCTTTCTCTTTGACTGGGCACTTCTACTAGTCTTTCAAGATGTGGCTGATTTTGTAACTTTCTCAAAGATCAACCTTCATCCCTTGAATTCGGCCTTTCCAGCCTGATTTAGCTTCTCGTTTAATGGCCACAGCACTTGGGCTTCCATTTATCATATGATTGCTGTACCAACTGTTTATTTGTTTGCTTTCATCAGTATAACCAAAGCTCCATAAGGGCAAAGACCGTGTCCTAAACATTTTTATATCCCAGACATTTAGCAGAGTGATTGATATGAGTGGTATCTAGGAAAAAAATTGAACTGAATTATAACAGTATACAAATGCTATCCTGTTTGATAATGTTAGCACAACTACCTTGAATTATGTTTTAAGTTAAAAAGCCAGATGTTTTCATCTGAACCACAAAGGGAACCAGTATCTGTCATTAAGACTCAGGGTGTTCTCTAAATGGGATTGAAATGTGAACTTTAAATTTAATGGAATTTAAATTTAACACATGCCCTTAGTTGTCTGATCAACTGTTCTGCCAATTTACATTTGCATAGAAGATATAATAAACAACTTAAAATATACTTTAACACTAATAGAAAAATTAAAATAATGCAAAATATTTCAAACGTATTAGGTATTATTTTAATCATGAATGCATTATCAGGGATAAGCATCACTGGCTAATTGCCACTCCTCACTTGATTTACTCTAGGAAGGAAGGCAAATGTCCCTTCACAATGATGCATTTATGCTTTCCTGGATTCAAAGTGCCTAGAGTTAAATTTGGAAACACCACTGTAGTAATGCAAATATTATTCTTCACATATTTTCCTCAGGAAACAAATATGGAATGTATATATGATATATACAAATTGAAAAGCTGCATAACAGAAGTTGTTTTTGGTTTCCTTAAATGAAGAAAATAAATACAGCATTTACATTGAAGGTAAAAAGTGTGGTCTATCACTCAGATTTACAAATGTGACTAGACTAGCGAAATAAGTGCTTATAGATTTGGTAAGAGAAGGTTGAAGGCAAATACATTAATACACAGTAATACACACACAGTACTATAAATACGCTATTGTTTATTTACCTTAGACGTTTCCTAAGCATATTAGAAACAAAAGCAAAATAATTTTTTCACTTTCATAAACACAATTAATTGGATAAAATTGTGTTCAATATGGTCAAATTTTCATTTTAGTGTAGAAAATAAAAGTGGCAGAAGTTTTCCCATAAAAGAATAAGCTACAGATGTTGGACAAATAGGGGACACTAGATCTTATCTGCCCTCTACCCCTAACACATTAAAAAAGGACAAAGGCAATGAAATATTTCAAAACTTCTGTCTTTAAGCCTTAGAAAGCCTTTTTGCCTAATCTTAGAATTTCCTGGGCTTCCTAGAATCATTCTTCATGTATGGACAAAAAAACAGAATGCATTCAAATACACTGAAGTTCGAATGTGCTTTACAAACAACCCTGAACTAGTTTGAAATTACATAGAACTCAAAACTCAGTAGTAATGAGAACATTCAGATGTCATTTTTCTCAGTGCAGTGCCAGGCATGTAGTATGTACTCATTAAATATTAGCAGATTGTTTATTTTCAAGAGATAGCCCAAGGTATATATTGTAAGTAGACTTTGTCTACTTGGTGTACAACCAATTAAATAAGTGGACGCTAACAAATTTCTCTTTCACCTACTACATTAATGTAATTATTTCTGTAATATTTTAGTATGTGAAAAAAACAAAATCCTAGCAATTATCAGAGAAGCCATTCTTCATCAGTATTTTGTACTAAACTATGTCAAGGTCAGAGTTAAGGGTAGAATCTATAGTTTGTGTTTACTAAGTACTGTAGTATTTAACCTTGAGATGCTGTTTTGTTATAGCTATTGGAGAGAAAGCGATGGCCATATATCCAGTTTCATTTCTAAAATAAATACAAAGTCATTGCCTCTAGTAGGTGACTGGAAAGAATACAGTGTGATATTCTTAATTGTGATATCCAAGATAAAGCTGATAATTTTGTAGACCTTCTGAATGTACTCAAAAATATAAATAAATATAATAACAAGTTATCCATCGTCAGCTATGATCAATTTAATTTAGCCAAACAGACAAATGCAGTTCCTTAAATAAGAGCTACCCAGGGTCTCATTAGAGAGGAAAAAAAAAAAAAAAACAAGGTCATGCTCAAGGTATATGACTTCATGGTGGAAAATTTCAATCCTCCAAATACCTCCCAGAAAAGAAACTAAAGGCTAGGGAAACAACTGTCAGGCTGATTTCAAAATCTCATTTAGACTACTGGACAAATAAAAAGATAGAAAAAAGTAGAAATTCTAAATATACTGAGATATATTTTTACAAAGTAAGGTTGACAAGGTTGAGGTTGGGCATGGAATGTCTCTTATTAGAATGGCATGCAGAATTCACTGCACAAGTTTGAATCTGGAAAAGTGGGTATCTAAAATAAAGTGGAAGTTTTCTGAGAATTAAATTTAAGAAAAAAGTAAACAAAGGACTACAAATTGATTTTATAAGTAGATACAAATGCATTTTCCTTATTTATCTTTTAATCTTGTCTTGACATATTTAGAACGATAAAAGAAAAAGTGTTTATAATGTACTCTATTGAAATGCAAGCAAAGAAAGGTGAGAAAACATATTCATTAAACTATATTTATTTAATAATATATTCAAACATAAGGATAAATACATTTTTCTACATTATACATGCTTCTATTTCTCCCTCCTTCATATATATAATGTGGCCAAATCAGCATTATTTTTTAGTTCAGATAAGCTCTGTTATAGGCTAAAAGCAGTCACCTATCACAGAGTTCATCTGAGCTAACAAATAATGTTTATAGCATTAATGGACTTCTAATTTATTTAATATTGTTTTACATGCAGCTTTTAAGACCAAGCAATCTGATCCTTACTAAATGACACTATGATAGAAAAAACATTTTTAGGCCAGAAAACCCATAAGGAGAAAAATAGTGTATTTCCCATTAGAATCTAATGCTGATAAATCAATATAACTGTCAACAGCTGGGTCCTAAGATTAACACAGATGTGGAAAAGGAAGGCAAAATACAATTATAAAAATGGAAGCAAACACTATGCTTAAGGATGTTAGAAATCTGGAAATTCCTTTTTTGAACAGAAGATATAAATCTACAAGCCAGTTTGCCATTAGAAAGTTCTAATGCCTCTCTGTAAGAATATTTTATTTTAATTTGAAGATGTATATATAATTCTATATGTCATTGACATAATCAGATCCAGAAGTATCACCAGAGCACAATTACACAATAAAATTGAAGTGACTATCTTCATCACAGACTAGTATGAGAGATTAGAGTTATGCATTTCAATTCCATTTGCATTTGTGCCCCCTTCGTGTTAGGAATCATAAAAGATGAAGAACTTAGTTTTTGACAGGTATGTTGGACATTTTCAGGAACTTGGGATGAACTTCCGGGAAGCTCAGAGTATGGTATACTATAACACTTTACAAGCTTCCTATGTTAAACAAACCTAAAGGACTTTGAGTTATTATTTCTTATCTTGAAAGAATTATGGCATAGCAACTAGGATAGAAAAGCCTCACAGAAACACTGGAACAAGTTACCAGGTAGCTGCTTACCTAGTACTAGCAAGTAGCTAATGAGAAGCACTTCAGATGCAAAGAGCCAACACCCTATTAGACAGGCTGATACCCTGAGAGCATGAAGAATGAGACAGAAGGAGGCAAACAAGAGCATGCTAATCAGAAGCCTATAGGAGTACTGATAACCAGGATGCCAAGCAATCTAGAATCAGAAGCCCTCTAAGATATTTGAGTAAATAAGAGAGTGTTTATATTATACTAATAAGACAGTGTTTCTGTTACCTAAGAATGAGACATTGTGCTGGAAATCTCTTTGCCCCTCCAAATCTGTTCTTCACCTGCTTTTTGTTCAGGAAATTAGCCTGTATGGATGGATTCCAACAACAAACTCCCTTACCCCCTGACTTCAGTTGGTTTCAGCAATGGAGAATCCTGAAAGAACATCAGAGGGAAGAAGGAAAACGTGGCTAGTGCTGGGGGCTCCCACTTTGAAGACAGTAAGCTGGCTGTGTTTTCTGTTGAAGGTCACTCCCCCATGTCAATGCAGTCCTGTCTACGTTACTTTCTTTGCTGGGTTTTAGTGTTGGGAACAGTTCTGTTACTATTATCCCTGGAGTCCCTGATATCCCCTATAGTCCTCAACATTCCACTTACAACTTGGTAAACAGTCTTCTTTTTAAAACTTGCTTCAACTTTGTAACTTAAGAGTGACATCTGTTTTCTGTTGGGACCCTGCCTGTGCATTATATAGGTAGAAAGGGGAGAAACCACATGGAAAAACAGAAAAATAAAAACTCACTTGAGAGTCAAGAAATATTGGCTCAGCATCAATCATTAATAACTCTGTGCCCTTAAGAAAGCCATTTATCTTCTCTAGCCATCTTTTTATTTTTAAAAGGCAAATTTGTGAAGGGATCTGGGTTTATTTTTGCCTTTAAAATTTATATTTTTATGACTCTAAATATAGAAAACATGATTATAAGATGGTTGGTATCTATTTTTTTTACATCCTGCTTGGATTCTGTGGCACACTACGGATTGCTTTATCAATATTAATCCTTATTCTTCTACAGAACCCTCCAAAATTTGGGGTGGCAATATGCCCATCTTAATAAAACACATTATTTATACATTTTGGAAGAATACGGCAGCCAAGTGATTTAGTATTGACTAATGAGGTGAAAATCAGAGAAACAACACACATTAATTTCTCACAGTTCTGAAAGTGGGAAGTCCAAAGGTGTCAGTATGGTTGAATTCTTGGTCAGGTTTGTCTTCCTGACTATGTTCTCACATGGCATTTCCTTGATGCTTGCACACATAGAAAGATATTTTCTCCCTTCCTCTTTTTATAAAGGCACTAATCCCATTTATGGGGTATAGGACACTACCCCAAAATACAGCACCTTGAAAACTGAGAACACAGCAAAAGCAGAAAGGTCACTCTGATTTTTTCCCACTTTCTGTGTGAGAGGTAGACATAAAAGAATTCTCTGATCTATCTTCCCTGAAAATAGGTAAGACCCTCACATATAACAAGTGTACTGCCCATATGTGGAGGAGAGGAATAAAAATGCAGAGATGACAAAAAGAATCTGAACAAACAGGCCTTGCTAAGTTCCCCCAGTTTATTGCCATTAGATCATGCTGCCTTTTGTCAATCATGCTTCTACAAGACTGTCTACTCTTCATCAAACCTAAGCATAAAAATACAGGTATGCGGTTTTCCCTCTTTCTTTGAGTCTTCCTTTCTGAAGGCTCTTGTGTCACATAAAGCTTTGTTAAAATAAAAGTAATGCTTTTCTCTTGTTAATCTTTCTTTTGTTGTAGAGGTGCCAGTATGAATCTTGTCGTGGGTGAGGGAAAGATACTACTTTTCTCTCTCCTACAATGTCATGGAGCCTCCACCCTCATGACTCATCTAAATCTAATCACCTCCCAAGGGCCAAACCTCCAAAACCCATCACTGTGCAGATTAGGACTTCAACATATGAATTTTGGAAAGACATAAACATTTAGTCCATAGAAAATGTCAATTTTCTAACACTATTATTAAATAATTATAATCATATATTTGTGCATGTAGACAGACAGATATCTGGCTTAGGGCTCACTTTTTGAAACTAATCAAACCATTTTAGAAAACCTTCCAAGATTAGCAATAGTTTTCTTTTGTTAGCCATAATACATCAGTTTTAAATATATATATGTGTGTGTGTGTATATATATATATATATATATATATATATATATATATATCTCAATTAACTCTCCCACCACTTTTACATTTCTGCAATTCACAAAGTCACATGTGCGAGCTAAAAATTAAAATGATCAAATTCATGAAAATAGAGAGTAAAATGATGGTTACTAGAGGTTGAGAAGGGCGGCAGGGAGTGGGGGATAAGGTGGGGATGCTTAATGGGTGCAACAACATATTTAGATAGAACAAATAAGATCTTGTATTTGCCTGCACAATAGGGTGACTACAGTCAATAATAGTTTATTGTATCTTTAAAAATAACTAAAAAGAGTACAACTGGAATGTTCTAACACAAAGGAAAGATAAATGCTTGAGGTGACGGATGCTCCAATTACTCTGATACGATTATTACATATTCTATTCCTATAGCGAAACTTCACATGTACCCCATAAATATATGCACCTACTATTGTACCCATAAACATTTTAAAAATCAAAAAAATACTTATTGTTACCTCCAGACTCTTTTACATTACTGAGATGTTAATGGGATAAAACATGAATCTCAAGAAGTAGACTAGAGATTGATTACTGTATGTGGCTTAAGAGCAAGACAAACAAAAATCTCTTAAGTCCATCTCCTTCAGTCTAGCATTCAAGACCCCATATTATCAGTCTCCAGCCTTTTTCTACCTTTCTAATTTTCTCTATTGCAATCACCCTTCAAAAAGTCTCCACTGTAATCAAACTCCTAACTCTCCAGCAACCCTTAGGCTTTCTTGCATCAGTTTTTCCTAAGGACTATTTTTGTTCACTGCACTCTACATGTCTGAAAAGCTCTCTTCTCTTTCTACAGATTTTAATCATATTCATCTTTGAATATCCAGCTCATATTTTTTCTTCTTCCTTGAAACTATTTACTTAGACTTGCTATAATATTTTTCATTTGTCAAATGCTTATTTGTTAACTAATCTGTATAGTATCATCTGCTCTCAACTCACTTGTTCACTATCATATTGCCAGAACATGTCACAGTTCCTAGAATGGGACAGAGGTTCAATAAAGAGTTTCCAAACATCTAAACTCCAAAATATCTTCAACTACTCTCTTGAAATTTTCTTTACATCTCATATTTTTATTTTTCTCTTGTCTTCCTACCTAAACATCTCTGAGAGAAAGAAGTATGTCTATTGTATACTTACTTTGCCTGATCTTGCTAAATTCATTGCTTATATGAAGTGCTCCATAAAAATTGATGTTTGCCTTTAAAGGAATTAAAACATTAAAGCTGTGACTAAGAATTGTGTCAATATATTAATTACCTCTCTTTATAAATACACCATGAAATCAAATGCTAATAACTTCTGCAGAAAAGAAGAAAATTACATTTATTTTTTTGAGTCAGGTTACATAAGGTTCAGAAGCAAAAGATAAGAGAGAAAAAAATTCTTCATAATCAAATTTGCCAAAATGTTCCAAAATCTGGGGAAAACGTTTTACTTTCACTAATAAGATGACATGAAATACAATATAAAATCACAAATATTATTATTTCATAAACTACATTTGGGGATTTAAAAAATAACTTCAGCACTTTCCTATTATATATATTTTTACTGTTTATTAGTGACAATGTTGAAAATGTATCTAGAATACAGAGGTGCAGTCTTAGCATTCTCCATTAATGAATAAGACTAATTAGATAAAATAAACAACATGATAGAAAAATAATGTTTATTGCTATTGTCTATCCTGAAAAGCACATTAATTTTTCTAATACTGTGCATCTATGCATACACACATATACATGTGGTTTATGTATTACACATAGAACATTATCTGTATCATCACTAACAATAAAATATGTTTCAGTCCAGGGGTCATTTCTTATCATTTTCATTAGCGGTGTTTGGGTGTTTGGCATTTGAATATAATGAAATCAGAGAAAATGGCATTGATGTTTTATTACAATTACCTAGTATATAAAGCCTGGCACACCACAGTTGATGGCAAGGGATGAGTGGTGGTTCGTGCTTTTTCTTGCCAAACTTTTAAACTAGCTCCTTTTGCTAGGCATGATATGGAATCAGCAGCATAAATTTAATTGCAATGCTATAGGCCCACACTTAACAGCTTGTGCCTTCTTACCCTGTGCATCACTCAGTTAAGTACTTAACACAGTTTATATGCACATAATTCTAATTAACTCCATCTGTGTGGCATTTCACTTAATACCAAGAAATTCATTTATTGGATCATTTGATAAACTCAAAAATCATTCATTAAATCCTTGGACATTAATGACACAAATGTATAACAAAGAAACAACTACTATGTAAAGGACTAAGTAATGAAGTAATTTGAACTATTTGAGGAAGAGCTTTGAATTAATTCTATGCTACACATTTGAAAATGAATTAGAGATCTAGAAAAGAATCACTGGAACTCAAGGATACAAACATATCGTGATTTTTATTCACTGATTAAGAAATTTTACCCAAGGAAGGGTGTGATATGGAATCAAGTCAGGAGAGAAGGGAGGCTGGCAGATTAACTAGGGGATCTCATTTGTAACCTAAATATGAAATAATGCTTGAAAAAGACAGATGCTTGAGAATGGCAAAAGACAGAAAACATAAAAAGCATATAACAAATTAGAACTTGATGTGAAAGCAAAAATGAGTGCATTAATAGTGTTGCAAATCTGTGGTAATGAGAAAATAGGTACTAGGTATATATGTTCCTGGGCCGGGATAAACAAGATTCTTCTATGCCCTCTCCTCACCTAAAGTAGAGCTTCATCCTTCTCTGTAGTTAATTCCATTTAGCTGTTTGAATAGGCAAAACTTGTTGAAATCAAGTGTGATGAAGCTAATGGATGTGATTCTTACATTGCAATACTTACATGTATGCTGAATTCCTTTTTGCTGTGTACCTTTTAAGGCTCATTTATTTGGAAACCTTTAAAAGAATGGATTATGGAGCTAACATGAATGGTTAGTCATAGAAATCTCTTTTCTTCATGGGAATAAGAGCTTAAACAAATGGGATGTGGGTCCCTGATATGGTTTGACTCTGTGTAACCAACCAAATCTCACTTTGAATTGTAATAATTCCCACATGTCATGGGAGAGCCTGGTGGGAGGCAATTGAATCATGGGGGTGGGTTTTACCTGTGCTGTTCTCATGACTGTGAATAAGTCTCAAGAAATCTAATGGTTTTACAAAGGAGAGTTTCCCTGAATATACTCTCTCTCTTGCCTGCCGGCATGTAAGACATGCCTTCACTCTTCCTTCCCCTTCTGCCATGATTGTGAGGCCTCCTCAGCCATGTGAAACTGTGAGTTCATTAAAACTCTTTCCTTAATAAATTACCCAGTCTCAGGTATGTGTTTATTGGCAGCATGAGAATGAACTAATACAATCCCTGAGAAGAATTCAGAAGCACTCAAATCTGTTCTTCATAAGAAAGCTGAGATTGTGTGTTTACGTATTCAACTATACTAAAAATTAAAAAAATAAAAAAATAAACCCTTACATTTCTTCTCCAATTGCCTGCTAAAGGAAAAATAAAATTTTAAACTATAGTGTAGATAAAAGTAATTATGTAATCTGAATTTATAATAAAAATTTAGCAGTTTCTATGTCATGAAAGGCATACTCAAGTCTTGCAGTGTTTAATATTATATGGCTATAATTATTATAATAAAATATACTTATCGATTATATAATATGAATTTTAATCCGTAATACATGCCTATAATACAACACACATATTCAAGTAGTCTTACTGTGCTTCAAATGAGATAGGGTTAAATTCTTTTTGCATACTAGCATTTTCTGTGAGTTGACTCCTACACAGCACGTTGACATTGGTCAGCTCTAATTTTCTTAAAATGTTTTCTTCCTAAGGTGTTTTTTAACAAGCTGCTTGTTTCTAAGATACCAAGATATCAAGGGCTGAATACATCACAATTTTATATCTTAAATGTCAAAAGCAAAACAGGAAAAAAAAAATCCAAAAATCTAGTGGCTGTTTCCAGAATGTAGTACACTGGAATGCCTTGTTTATTTTTTTATAACAAGTGGTACCAAATCCAAATTTTAGTTTGATCAAAACTTCTGTGTTTAGAGTTAACATTTAAGTTTTATAATTGCTTTGTTAATAAAAATTTTTTGACTCTTTCAAAAATATCTGAATATTTATGTTTTCTCCAAAATCTTTTCAATCTCTCTTCCCATAATATTCCGAGGTATCCTACAAATTAACTTGCAAAGCCGTCAGGTGTTTTGTTGGATGTGACCAAAGCCTAGATTTTGACAACATCATTTTTGAGGAAAAGTTATAATTACATTGATCAATTGTTAGTCTTGGTAAAATGTAATATTTCTAATATATAGTTACATATATCAAATGTTTAGTTCCACTAAATTGCTTTTATTTGTTCTTGTGCTTACTGACTACAGTTATTGATAAAATTTTAAAAATAAAACAAAATATAAAATGTTTTTATGTCATGTAACATAAGAGTATTACAAGAGAGTATTCAGGTCGTTGCTTAACTTGGCTCTGAAGATTGATCCTGCTTTGCTACGATTGTATGAAGATAGTTTTTCATTATGCTCCATCTTCAAAATTTTAGAGCATTATCTGAAAGAGAACATTATGTCCTCAGCCTGAGAAATCTGTAGTATGGTGGAAAGAAGGTGCATTGTAAAGTCATATGGCTCTTAAGTAAAATTCTTACTTGGCTTTTTACTTGCTGTTTTTCATTGGTCAAGTCACTTAATATCTATGAAACTGTATTGGCTTCTATTCTTTATCTATGGATAAAACTCAGGGAAACATTAAAAGAATTAAGATAACGTAGAGCACCTGGCATATAATAGATGTAACATTTGTAAATACTTTGAAAAAAAGCAAAACTACTCTGTATAGTCTCACTATGAAATAATTGTTATGTTGTACAATTTGACTTTTAGAGATGATTTTGGTCAGTTTCAAATTTTTTTCTCGAGATCAGTTCTCCTGTTAATGAGTTTGCTATTTTATTTAGAAAATTTGATGATTCTAAAGATTCTCTTAGGACCTTGCTTTCCTTTCTTGTTTATCATGAGCTTGCTTTTCAACCATCTTAGTGCTAACTTGAAGAAATACAGAATCATTCATTTAAAAAAATTCAAGTCACTCTAATTTGCTGTTTACTCTTACAAATTTGTAAAAATGAATTATATTAGCAATTTTTTTATTTAAGTATTTAATAGCTAATTTATATACACATTTAATTCTTAACTTTGTTTTACTAGCAATAATGGCAACTGCACATTTTTATATTAAACATTTAGTATCATCTGTACTGATTTAATATCTTTCATTTATTATTAAATTAATGCATTGTTATCACCCTGCAGCATTTGAAAACCAAATTTGGATGAAAATGCAATAGCAAAAAGATAGAAAGGCTGGAATGAGTCCACCAAAATGAAAGAAAACTCTGAATTAGAAAGGAAAGATTTTTAAAAGCTCAATAAAATATTAATGTAATATATATATACTATAAATAATATAATATTTAATATGTAATCTGAAAAGTGAATAAGGAAGTCAACAGAGGCTTGAGAGAAAAAATGGAAACAATATTCTGTACCCAGTTGGAAAATACCTAGTACAAAATAATAAAAGTATTAGCCAGGAACTTGACTAATTATTTTGAACAAAGCATTCTAAGGCCTTTGAATGCATTCTCACTTAGCACTCAAATTAACCATTAGAAGTATGAATTATTATTATCTTTATAGGTGATGGAACTGATGCTCAAAGAAGTTAATTTACACTCTGAGGTATACAGAATTTATAAGAAACGATGACAATGACAATCTTAAGATTTTGTCCCCATAGCCACCTCTTCTAGTTATACATTACTGTAAAAGAAACCAGTCCAAAAGTTAGTGGCTAAAAAAAAGCAATAATCATTTGCTTTGCCCAGGAATGTGAAACTTGGGCAGGGCTCAGCAAGAATGGCTCTTCTCTGATCTGTGCAGCTTTATATGGGGGCTTCTCAACTGGGGCTAGATTATCCGCTTCCAATACACATGCCTTACTCGCACAGCTGACAAGTTACTGCTGGCTGTGTATTGAAACCGCAGCTAGGGATAATGGCTAGGGAGGGAGAGTTCCTCTCTTTTGAAATGGGGAATGTGAGGACAAGAGTTGCATGAGGGATAAGGAGAAAAAGGTACAATCAATTAATTGATTTAATCTCCCAATGGGCTGTAAACATTTTTGGAATTGAGACAACAGAGGGAATAAACTGGACAGCTATGAACTCGTGTCCAGAAAGCAGAATGTTTGAGATTTTGGAAGGAATATTGAATTGGTAATGAAAGTGTCTGGGTGAAGAGCTTAAGTGTGAGTGGCTGTAATAGACTGGCAGATAAATCACTGAATGAGATGAAAGGGTCATCTATTTGGATATTGAAATCAGTAAGAAAAATAGTAGGAGTAGCAGTGGACACACTGACAGTGAGCCTGTAGCTGACACCTTCAAAGAACATAGGAATGTAATTTTCATGTGTAACAGGGGAGAAGTGGTGGGGATAGACTGTAATATGGAGTGGTAGTTAACAGTAATAGTAACGATATCAAAGATAGTTTTTTTTTTTTTTTTAAGAAAGGCAAGAGAATGTTCTGTAAACAGCAATATAAATAAGAATTGAGACATTTTTCGTACAAACACTCTAGGCATAAACAAATACAGACACAAAACAAAAATCTCCCAATATATTGTGTTTCTTGTAATTCCTGGATAATAAAATTAACATAAAAGAATAAAACACCAACATGCATCAAATTATCTGTTTTACAATTAGGTGAATCCTAATTACAAAAAGGATAGGTAACATTGACATGACTAAAGACATGACTTAACCATAGCAATTTGCTGATTTGATCTTGAAAATTGGTGAGACCATGTTATAATCGACTATTCTTAACTTTTATTTTAGGTTCGGGGTACATGTGTAGGTTTGTTATATAGGTAAACTGTGTGTCTTAGAGGTTTGATGTACAGATTATTTTGTCATCCAGGTAATAAGCATAATAACAGATAGTTTTTTTTTTTTTTAATTCTCTCCCTTCTCCCACCCTCCGCCTTCAACTGGGCCCCAGTGTTTGTTGTTCCCCTTTGTGTCCATGTGTTCTCATTTAGTTCCCACTTACAACAGAGAACATGTGGTACTTGTTTTTCTCTTCTTGCATTAGTTAACTTAGGATAATGCCGTGGGCTCCATACATGTTGCTGCAAAGGACATGATCTTGTTCTTTTTTATGGATGCATAGTATTCCATGCTGTTTATATACCACATTTTAAAAAATCTACTCCACTATTCACGGGCATTTAGGTTGACTCCATGTCTTTGCTATTGTGAATAGTGCTGCAATGAATATATGTGTCATGTGTCTTTATGATAAAATGATTTCTATTCCTTTGGGTATATACCCAATACTAGGATTCCTGGGTCAAATGATAATCCTCTTTTAAATTCTTTGAGGAATCGCTACACTGCTTTCCACAATGGCTTGAACTAAACTACATTCCCTGCAGCATTGTATAAGCATTTCCTTTTCTAACTTTACCAGCATCTGCTATTTTTTTGGCTTTTTACTAGTAGCCATTCTGGTTGGTGTGAGACGGTATCTCACTGTGTTTTTGATTTGCATTTCTCTAATGATTAGTAATGTTGAGTACTTTTTCATATGCACTTTTTGGCCGTGTGTATGTCTTCTTTTGATTAATGTCTGTTCATGTCCTTTGTTCACTTTTTAATGAGGTTGACTTTTTTTTTTGTTTGTTTGCAAATTTAGGTTATTTATAGATTCTGGATATTAGACTTTGATGCATGGTTTGTAAATATTTTATCACATTCTGTATTTTGTCTCTTTACTCTGTTGATAGGTTCTTTTGCTGTGCAGAAATTATTTAGCTTAATTAGGTTTCCTTTTTCAAATTTTGCTTTTGGCATCTTTGCCAAGAAATCTTTGCTGGTTCCTAGGTGCAGGATAGTATTTCCTAGGTTATCTTCCAAGCTCTTTATAGTTTTGGGTTCCATATCTAAGTCTTTAATCCATCTTGAGTTGATTTTTGTGTATGGTATAAGGAAGGGGTCCAGTTTCAGTCTTTTGCATATGGCTAACCAGTTATTCCCATACCATTTATTGACTAGGGAATCCTTTCTCTATTGCTTGTTTTTGACAGCTTTGTTAAAGATAACATGATTGTAGGTTTGTAGCATTATTTCTGGGCTCTCTATTCGTTCCATTTGCCTATGTACTTGTTTTTATAGCAGCACCACGTTGTTTAGTTTACTGTAGCCTTGTAATACAGTTTGAAGTCAGGTAACATGATGTCTCCAGCTTTGTTCTTTTGGCTTAGGATTGCCTTGGCTACTTCGGGTCTTTTTTGATTTCACATTAATTTTAAAATAGTTTTTTTTTTTCTAATTCTATGGGAATGTCTATCGTAGTTTTATAGAATTAGCATTGAATCTGAAAATTGTTTTAGGTAGCATGACCATTTAAACAATATTGATTCTTCCTATCCATGAGCATATAATGTATGTCCATTTGTAGCTGGCATGTCTGATTTCTTTGAGCAGTGTTTGGCAGTTCTTATTGCAATTTTTCACCTCCCTAGTTTGCTGTATTCCTAGGTATTTTATTCTTTTTGTGACTATTTTGAATGGCATTGTTTCCTATTTTGGATCTCAGCTTGGATGTTGTTGGTGTATAGGAATGCTATTAATTTTTGTACATTGATTTTGTATCCTGAAACTTTGCTGAAGTTGTTTATGAGATCAAGGAGGTTTTTGATAGAGTCTATGAGGTTTTCTAGGTATAGAATTATTTCTGTCTGCAAAGGCATAATTTGACTTAACCTCTTCCTATTTGGATGCCTTTTATTTCCTTCTCTTGTCTGATTGCTCTGGCCAGGATTTCTAGTACTATGTTGAGTAGGAGTGGTGAGAGAGGGAATCTTTGTTTTGTGCCAATTTTCACTGGGAATGCTTTCAGCTTTTGCCCATTCAATATGATGTTGGATAGAGATTTGTCATAGATGGCTCTTACTATTTTGAAGTATTTCCTTCATGGCCTAGTATGTTGAGAGTTTTTCATAAGAAGAGATGTTGATTTTTATCAAAAACCATTTCTGCATATGTTGAGATAATCAGGTGGTTTTTGTTTTTAGTTCTATTTATGCATGGTGTATTAGTCTGTTCTCATGCTGATAATAAGACATGCCTGAGACTAGGTAATTTATAAAGAAAAAGAAGTTTAATAGGCTCGCAGTTTCACATGGTTGGTGAGGCCTTACTAACATGGTGGAAGGTGAATGAGGAACAAAGTCAGAATTTACAACTTACATGGTGGCAGGCAAGAGAGTGGGTGCATGGGAACTCCCCTTTATAAAACCATCAGATCTCTTGAGAGTTATTCAGTATCATGAGAACAGCACATGGAAAGGCTGCCATGATTCAATACCTCCCACTGGGTCCCTCCCAAGACACATGGGAATTATGGAGCTAAAATTCAAGAGGAGATTTTAGTGGGGACACAGCCAAACCATATCAGATGGACATGTTTATTGATTTTAGTATGTTGAAGCACCTTCCATCCCAGGAATAATCCTTTATCATGATAGATAGCTTTTTGATGTGCTGCTGGATTCAGTTTGCTAGTATTTTGTTGAAAAATTTTGTATTTCTGTTCATCAAAAATATTAGCCCGAAGTTTATGGTGTTGTTGTTGCTATTGTGTAGAGATTTTGATTTAAAGTCTGTTTCAACTGAAATTAGAATAGCAATGCCTACTTTTTTTCTGTTTCCTGTTTGCTTGGCAGATTTTTCTTCATCCCTTTACTTTGGGTCTCTGGGTATCACTGCATGTGAGATGGGACTCCTGAGGACAGTATACCACAGAGTCTTGTTTCTTTATCCAACCTGGCATACTGTGCCTTTTAATTTGGGCAGTTAGCCCATTTACAGTCAAAGTTAGTATTGCTATATGCAGATTCATTCCTTTCATCATCATTTTTGTTTATGGGCACTAAAACACAGGTGATGATGTACCTTTCTCTTCCTTCTTCCTCTTCTGTTGTTAGCCTGGCAAAATATGCAATTTTTGTGTGTTTTGTTGAAGGTTCAAATACCTGGGAAATGCACCTTCTCAAACCAGACAGTTTTATTTCCTGAAAGGAAGCAAAAGTGAAAAAAATGCCTTTCCTTTCTACATCGTCCCAGCAAGACTTAGCACAAGCCTGACGTATAATAGGTGCTCATTCAATGTCTGTTGAATGACAATTTAAAATGGCAAACTATCACATGGTGTGGGACGATAGGACACAAAAATAGTTGGTTTATTTTTAAACTTAACTAATGTGATTTAAGGAGAAGGTTAATCCATGCATAGTATATTAGTTAAGCAAATGGAGTGGTGTCCCAGTGTCAGAGAGACACTGAGGATCAAAGGTGGCTTTTCACTTCTCCTCTAGGGAGAGTGAAATAAAATGAATTTTAAGTGCTTCAGAAGAATGTATAGACTTAATATCTGAGTCTTTTGATGCAAGATATTGTCCCTCTTTTATTGGGAAAGCGGTATAATATCAATTTTTATAAACCTATACAAGATGATGGGTTCCTAATTATTGGTAATACCCTTGGACAGACACTTGTGGTCTGTCCTGTAAGACATCTGCACCAGCACTGTTTCAATCCAAAAGGTTTAAACAGTTCTGAAATGGACATCCACAAGGAGCCTTCTAAAGTGAAAGAAAGGCTATTTGGACATTGGACAAATTTTAGTCAGTAGGAATCAAGAGGGAAAGTGGAAGTAAAGAATGCTAAGATATAGAACACAGAAATTAAAGTAGCTATGAGAATGTGGAGGAGGGAAAGTAGACGTTTCTTAAGAATAAATTAAAAAAGAGAATTATCACTATCCAAAGCTGTAGACTGAGAAGGCATTTGGCCAATGTCTGAACAAGGGCAGAGTATGGACGATTTGAAAACTGCCAGTTTTGTCAAATTTTGGTGCATAGAGGATTATATTACTAATAGCTAATATTTTTGAGTGTTGACTATATGCCAGATATGCTAAGCATTTTAGAGAGAGTTTTATAAGTCTTACAACAACCCAAGGAGTATGGCATCATTGGGTCTTTTAAAAAAAATTTTATGGAAAAATACAGAATAATCAAAATGAAGTTCTATTTTCATATTATATCGATATTATAAAAGAAGTATAGCCCTTATCATTCAAAAGAGCCAACAGATATCTAAAGAATATTGTCATCACAGATCATCTTTATTTCTTTTAAACAATGTAACTTGCTATATTGTCTCTATGTTAAGACTAGTTGAAGAGGGCACAAAGTCAAAGCTAATAAAAAATATCCAATATATTAGCATAAGAATACATTATTTATATTTTTGTCAAAAACATCTAACTAATTTGAGGTATAATTTACAGTATAATTTTACAAAGTATATCATCAAATCACTAATTTGTATATTTATCATCAAATCACTAATTTATATATTTAAAGAGTAAATTTATTTGTGTAGAAAAATCAAATAGTTCCCCGATTTGTTGATACAATGACTGAAGCTTGTATATTATTATGGTATTATGGTATATTAGTCTTCTGATATATCACTTAAAGAACAGAATTAGTAAAAAAAAAATTCACTTTAAAATTTTTAAGAAGTTTATTATTTTTCTAACTTCCTCTTAAACATTAGTCATTCCAATATTCAATGAAATTTTTAGTATTATAACCTGTAAAATCAATATAAAATACATTTTTCTTTTCGGTAACTAGGTTCTAGACAATTAGAAAACTCTAACAATAAGATAATATCATATTTTTTATTTTAGAAAAGGCTCAGACAACTATTAGACCTCATAAATAACAATGACTCAATGTAATAATTCTCAATATAATGTAGATTCTTTTACATATAGCAAATCACAGAGATCTGCTAGATTTAGAAGAATGCACTAGCCATATATAACACTTTATGAGATGGGATATGGGTTTAATGTCAATAAAGAGAAGAAGAAAAGGTATTACATGAGACTTTGATAACCCGGAATATACTAATCAAAATTTTCAGACATTTTCTTCTAACATTCTTTAAAGAAGAATCAATTCAAGTAAATATACCAGAAAAGATACTAGAGATAAACTCACCAGACTACCACAAAATAAGTAATTATGACAGAACTATCCTTCTATGGAACATTTCAGGGGAAAAACAACTAAAGCAAAAGATATATCAACAAGTATCCAGGAGTGTGCTTTTCATAGTGGGGTCTGTTCTAGACCCCCACCAATTAATAAAATGAAGTTTCTTACTAAAATGAAATTCAATTGCATTGAAAATTCCATTATTTCAGCATTTTATCTGGACTTCTTGAATTATTCCATGCATGCTGAAAAACTACTTGAAGCTTCAGTTTTCTCTATATTTACAAATATTTAACAGACATACATATAAATACATGACTATAAGAATGTATAGACAGCACTTGTGTGCAATCTGCTATACGGCTTCTGTGAATGTCACTGGAGAAGACTCCTTATGTCACAGATGTATTCATTCCCACAGTTTTTATTTCATTTTGGCAGTAGATTACTCAGGGTTTAGGGTTTGTCCAATCAGCTTTTAACTAAGCCCAGCATACAATGCCAATAATGAATTCCCTACCTAAACCTGACTGACTATATGAAATGCTCCAGATGTTCTTAGCTTAAACATCTGTTGCTTAAGGCAGAGGGGAGGTTCTGCATTGTACCACACCTGTGTTGCTTGCCACATTTACATACTTTATATGGGAGGCTAATTAAATCCACTGAATTTTAATATAGGTCTCTGTACAGTGGTCAACAATTATGATATAATAAAATAGTGATAATTTAATGATAAACAAGTAAAAAGAAGTAATTATGAACTAAGAAGAACTCCAAAATAAAATCACTTTATTCAATCTCCATTTTCTATGGTAACATGTATATTTTATTAAAGGTTTTCTACTGAATAGTTTTGTAATATTATAAATAACAACAGTCATATCATGGTCCCAGTAACACTAACAGGGCCTTTGAAGGACTTGGACAGAGAAAGCCTGGGATCCAGGACAACACCCCTACTTCAGGCCAAATCACCTAGGCTTCCATTCACATAGCCAATTATGTATTTGACATATTGGACTGCAGTTTTTGTTGGAATAAAGAATTCCAAGGCTAACTACATATAGTCTAACTCCCTCATTTTACAGATGAGCAAAAAGCACCAGAGAAAATAAGTCCGATTAACCAGATTAAATAGTACAGTAAATGAAAACTTGGATTATAATACAGTTTTCCTAATTATCTCTCTAGTACTCTATGCTCTGTACAATGCTGCCTCCTTAATGTTAAAACGTCCCTACTGTACACCCATGTGGATATGGCAAATCCAAACTGGTGGCAAGTCAGTATAAGATTAGTTCCAAAAGAAATGCATGCAGTTTTACTGCTCAGTTAGCTAGCAGTTAGGAATTACATCAGCAAGTGTATACTTAAATGTACACAGTAGGGTAATAATTTAATACAAAAATTTTAGAAATGAAGGAATGAATTGGGTATGATCAAGCCACATAAGAGAATAAGCTCCATTGTATCATAGCCATCAACATGAATAAACGTAAATTTCTTGTCAATGTGATTATGAAACACAAACTCTGAAAATGTTTTTACTTAATATGTTTCCATTTCTTTTTTACAAACTAAGGATTTTACATTTTCTTAGTAATATTTTCTTTATAGACAAATGAAAGGCAAATTTCATTCTAGTTCTTGCCAAATAACCACTAATTCTAAATGTAGAGCATTTGAATAAAGTGATCTTATTATTTCCAAGAATACAGTTTTTCTGGTGTCATCCATTCACATTCATGGTATGCACGCAACAAATTTGTCACGTTATGCTGTTAGCTCAGGTCACAACTTTAAACCCTGAGAGTACTAAGGTGAATAAACATTTTCATAAAGAGTGTGACGTTTGAATCACTAGAGTCAATGAAGAAGAAGAGAAATGGCTTGGAAGCTCCTTGACTACGTTGACAAAAAATACAAGATATAGTGCCAGGTGCAATAATTATCAATTGATGTATAATAAGTTACTCTGAAACTTTACAGTTTCAAAGAGTATTATTTCTTACAGTTTCTGAGAATCAGGAATTAGGAGATTAGGTGGGTCCCTCTGGCCCAGGATCTTTCCTGAAAGAGTCAGTAAAAAAGTCTGATGGAAATGCTTCATCAGAAGGGCTGGAGGATCCACTTTCAGCTTTTTATGTGTGTATTGGCATGAGGCTTCAGTGGTGCTGCACTGGGCAGCTCATGCATAACAGCCGGCTCCTCCCAGAACAAGTGATCCAAGACAAAACCCAAGATAGAAGGTGACCTAATCTCATAAGTGACATATCATAACTTCTACCATATATACCAAATAATTTATTAAATTATATAACAAATAATTTAGTTCCCTAAATTATTTCCCCTTAGAATAACATGATGTCTCCTTAATACTTATATCTAAATTATGTTCTTAGCAGCTCCTTCCTTCATGACCAAAGAAATTCACGCCCCTCTGGTGACTAACCTCTAATACTCGGAAATATGACACATTTTCAAGTAAGTCTGATCTACTTAGGTAGGCCACTGTGTTCTTGCTGTCCCCCAGGGTGAAGGGAGCTGCTGTTTTCCTTGCTAACCCTCACTAGTTCAGATCAAACTGCCTGTACTTCTGTGTGTTGCTCTGTTTTGTCTACCTCAAGCATCTACTGTTCACTGCCAACTGCTATGCTGTTCTGCCCAAACCACTTCCTTGTTGTGGGCTGACTTAGACATTTGCTTACAGGTACCTTAGTTCCTGGTGCTGTAGCTTATTCTGCAAAATAGCAAAATAGCACTCTCTTCTGTCTTCAACCCTGGTAGAAATTCTCACAGCATAGAAAACTCGGCCTCAATTTAGCTTTTCCTTTTACAAAGAATAGAAGCCCAGATCTTTCTATGGTTTATAAGACCATTGCGATTTGGCTGGCTCCCAGACATCTTTCCAAGGTTATTTTTGTTCTCTCTCATTCTACGCCAGCCACACCAGCCGGTAGTGCACTTGCTGTTTCTTCCTCCTGGATTATTCTTCTTCCAGATATTAGCATAACTTCTTACTTCATTTCCTTGAGTTTTTTCTCAAATGCCATCTTTTTGGGGATGGCACCTAGGAATGATTCTATTTTTAAAAGATCTGTTTGAGCCAGGTCACAGTATTCTGTTTTCTTGCTTTAAATTTTGTAATATAATTTGTGTTGCCTGACATATTTTATAGCTGTTAAATTTGTTTATGTTCTACATTTTCTGGGAAAAACAGAAAACCATAAGGAAAGGACTTTGTTTTATTATCAATATATTTGCTACTTGAGACAGAAAACATGAAAGGAAGGAAGGAAGGAAGGAAGGAAGGAAGGAAGGAAGGAAGGAAGGAAGGAAGGAAGAAAGACAGAAAGAAAGGAGGGAAGAAAGAAGGAAAAGAAGAAAGAAGAAAAGAAGGAAGGAAGGAAAGAAAGAAGGAAGGAAAGAAGGAAGAAAGAAAGGAAGGAAGGAGGAAAAAAGGGAGGGAGGGAGGGAGGAGATAAAATATATATAAATAGATAGATACTATTTAATGCATCCTAATCTCAAGCAAACAAGAGGAAGCAAATTAATCCTGTGGTATGAGAAGGGTGTTATGACTAGGTGCACATGCAATACTCAACCAAATCTTTTTCAGTCCAGTCTGGACACTATATACTTAAAACTGAAGAACAACTCTTTTATGATACAATCAGTATGCTTGATATATTTTTTATTTTATCACTGACGTGGATAATTACGCTTACCTAATAATTTTTAAAAAACTTATTTAAACCAAATATTTAGAATATAAAGCTTGAGTTTTAGGTTCCCTGAGTCTGGTAACTGTTTATGATGGCTATGGATGCAGTAAAGCTCTAGATCTTCATGTGTTAATTAATAGAGTGCTCAATATATGCTTCTCAACAATAGGCAACATGAGAATTGAAGAAGACAAGAGACATTAACTTTGAGAAAACCCTTAATGCTCAACAAATTCTGCAAGGTTAATGCATGTTGTTTTACAGGTATATCATGACTAAAATATTTTAATATTATTTTTTTTTCCTTGCAACAATAAATTCTCCTGGAAAGTGTTTATTTAACTTGTCTGTTGTGTCCCTTTAACTTTATTTATGTATTATATCTAGGCTTGATCTATCAGATATAAGCTGTTTGATAATTTATCATATTATTATGGAAGCAAGTTGCCAATCCAGTTTAATTGATGGGAAAAGGAATTTGAATTAAGGCAACAAATCTTCAAAGTCCAGCTGAACTGCTAAGTAGACAAATTCCTTTTCTTCTGTCATCCCCAGTAGCCTTTTATATACATTGATTTTTTTTCCCTTTTGTAAATGGAGGAGAAAGGAAGAATTCTGTTAGGGCATGAGTCTGAGACAAGATACCAGCATATCTAGAGGCAAAGTCAGTATTTCTGTTCTCAACCATGTGAACAGATGAAATTATGTTTGATTAATTTCAGAAGGAGGACACTAAGAGCCTGCTGGCTCTAAATCAGGCTTGTTGATGCTTTTTCCTTTGGAACACATAGTTTTTTAAAAGCAATAATTATATTAAATTATATGTACGTATATATACTAAATAATATAAAACTTGCATATGCATATCTATTTGTACATATAAATGCATCTATAGGTATATGTGTATACATAGTGTAGTTGCCATATATAAAATATAATGGCATTTACAATAAAAAAAATCTGAATGCTCAGCTGTTCTTGATAACTCTGGGCATCATTAGGCATACATTTCCACATGATAATTATTAGTTAAAACTGAAAAGTAGCTGTATTTCATGGGCAGAGTATGCTTTACCAATTCACCAAAGTCATAGTCTACCTTTTATCTTACACTTGGTCTAATTCATACATCTATATTATGAGAATAGCTTCTGTAGGCTTGTAAGCTTGCTATCAATTTTTAATCAGTGATTAGGCTACAGAATATTTGAGTAGTAACTTTTGGTGGAATTGTGAGTTTTCTTCAAAAGCTAGTTTAACTTGATAGCCTCAATTTGTCATGCACTTATTTTTTTATATAACCAATAAAATTTAAATATTAAATAGCATTTTTAGAGAATTAAGTTTTGTTGTAATGCTTGACACATATTACAGGGGAATGTTGCCTTCGAAAGTTGGTGAAAGGTATTTATTTACCATCATGTTAAATGAAATATGATAAACCATATTAAATTGTTTTTTGAGAACCAGGAGTTTTTAGATAACCATAATATATTCAATGGTAGTATGCTACAAAGAGGCACATATAGGGCACTGGACTGGACTGAACCTGCATTAATTCCATAGCCAAGAATTATTTTGCCAGTCCTAAATTTTAGGATAACTATCAGGTACTTTCTCCATTTTTCTTGCTATTTGAACTCTTGTGCACCAAATTATAGGAAAGGAAGTGAAAAAAAATACATTATATAAAGGTTTTAATTAGTTGTATTTTAATGACATGGCACATGGTGAGTCACATGGTGAATCTCGGGTGTTTGGTTGGTTGGTTATTTCATATAGATTTAACTCTCCTCTCCAACAGGTTTTTTTCTGAGTCTTCCAAGTAAATGTAATTTTACAATTAAAAGATATATAGAAAGAAGATGAGTTAACTCATCCATTATCACTTCATCTCTATATAGATAAGCATTTTTATGAAAATGCAAGCTCAATTTTCCGTAAGTTGGCTGAAATGAAAATAATCAGCAATGAAGTAAACTAGCAAATAAAACGCATTTATCTTAGAGCTGACATTACTTTTGGTGAATTGTGAAATATGCAACTTCTGATTTTCTTTCCTCAAGTTAAACCATAATTTAATATTTTTCTCTAATTGTGTTCTAAATGGAAACTGACAAATAGTTAATTTAATCTAGAAGTCTATTTGGTTATAATTTTTAAGATCATTACTGGTAATAAAGACAAATAGAGTAAATATTTATAAAACAAAATGTCAATGGTTTATGAAAGAAAAGTCACACATTTCTAAGATTTTCAGTCAGGGAGTTCATCATCCTGATCTGTCATGATAAGTAATACAAAGTTATGAACCAAAAGCAGCTACACATAAGAAATGTACTACAAAGAGAAATGCATTGCAAAGCAATGAGTTTTTGTTTTCTATTTGCATAATTGAAAAGATTAACTGTAAAAATAATAAAATCTCTTGTTCAATTTATCCTAATTGCATCCTCTGTGCTACACTCTTGGCAGGTTTTCACAATATAAAGGTGTGTGTTTTACTGCTTTCTTAATATCTAAATGCTCTGTCAAATAATCAAGTGAGTTCATTGGGAAAAGAGGTTATTAAAAACAAAGTTAATTACTGATTTGTCATGGTCTTGATTTAAATGATTTTATAAATGAATTTAAATTAGTTTTGAAAGCGTCATTTCAAGAATGTTAAGTAGACAGCCAGTGCATATTTACATTTCAAAGATTTATCTACTGGTCAGAAAATAATTGCCTGCAGAATCAAAATATCTTAGTATTTGGCACCAACATTAAAGTATTTTAATAAAAAAATTATTGTTTAGAATTTTTATGTAGTTAAAATGAGCAATATTTCAATTATGACATATATTGAAGTTATAGTCACAAAAACTCTTACTATGTTTTACATCTTTGGCTGAGCCTTGTCTGATTCTTTTTGTTTTCTGATCTCTTATGTTTACCATAAGAAATGCATTTTCTTAGACTTAGTTCACCTTTTTATATAACAAGATCTTCTTAAATATGAATCTATAACTCAGCATACTAGCCCATTTCTTTTTTTCTTTTTGTTGGCTGCATCTTTGGTGACTTTAACCAGGCTATTATTTTTCTTTTATTCTCTTCTTTTTCTGTTTTGTTTTGTTTGTTTGTTTGTTTGTTTGTTTGTTTGTTTTGAGACCAGGTGTGGCTCTATTACTCAGAGTGAAATGATGCAGTGGCGTAATCTCGGCTCACTGTAACCTCTGCCTCCCCAGCTCAAGTGATTCTCCCACTTAAGCCTCTCGAATAGCTGATGCTGCAGGCACCTGACACCACATTCTCTAACTTTTCAAAGTTTTTATCGAGATGAGGTATAACTATATTGTTCATCCTGGTTTCAAACTCCTGAGCTCAAGTGATCCTCCTGCCTTGGCCTACCAAAGTGCTGGGATGACAGGCATCAGCTGCCTGCCCAGCCCAGGCTATTATTAATATGTTAAAAATAACTCAGATATGAAGACAGACTCCTATAGATGTCATCTTACATATCTTCTTCTTTGTTAATATCAATTTTATCAATCTGCACTTTAGGGTGTTGGGAGAGAAAACATTCACTCAAACATTTATTAACTCAGTTCTATAGTGTGGGAGTTCAAATATTCATATCAGGAAGCATCTTGTAGAAACTTTTGTATAAGTAGATATGCTACTCCTAAGGCTAATCTCAAAAAGGGAGAGATGTTTGGTATACGTCATTAGCAAGGTTTTCAACAAGCTTTTCCCCTCATGATATCATAATATATATGAGAGAGAGAAAGAAATGCTAATCTGTTACGACTTGCTTTCATTAAACCAGTGCTTTCTCTGACCACACAACACAATATAGAACATGTTGTGATTCACTGATATATGTTTTTTATAAATTACAAAGATACTATGTAAATTCTGAACTTTTCCATATGTAGGAAAAGTTCTGAATATACCATATGTAGGAAAAGTTTGGAATATGCCATATACAATTTATTTTATAATTTGGTACAGAATCTTGCATGCAATTAGGATGAAACATACCAAGTTTTAATCTGCAGTATCTTTCTTCATTCTCACTTTGTAAATTCATACATCAGTTTTATATTCCATGGAAAAACAGTTCTTCCACCATTTTAGTTGTTTATTAAAGATCCTGTGCATCCGTTCACCATTGTTCTCTAACATATGACCATTTTATTTTTCTTTTTTTTTTTCATTAAAACTCTGAAGTGATCTAATTTAACTCCAATATGACCATTTTAAGGTGCAATTCACATGAGCCAGGGGATTGAGCTCATTGGAATCCAAGGTATTGTCCGAGAGTTCAATTTCTCTGAATTTTATTCCAGTCTATTCAGTTTAAAATATTTCACCTTGACAGAAGACATTATTAAAAAAGACTGAAATTATTCCACTAACATTCTGTCATTTATTATTATTCTATGGATTCCAAATGGAGGGTTTATTTACTTCCTGGTCTTGCTCCAACTACTACTAAAGGTCATTAATGTTTCTCTTATTCTAAATGTTCTTTGCAACTATTCTTATGGGTTCAGAACATTTCGTCTAGCATTCTGTAGGTGGTAGCAAAATAAAAACAAAGTTTTATGTTCAAATACTGTTGGTTTCCTTAGCCAGGTTTATGCATTATAAACTTTTTCTTTCTATGGTTCCCTTAATATTTCTAGGTATACAGTATATCTTCTTATCTTCTTGGCTACCTCAAATTATTATATTTTTGAAATGACAGGGATATATATATATATATATATATATATGCATCTATATATGGAATATCAACTTTTAACTCACACACAAAACAACTATTAATAATAGCTTTTGTGTAATGACTTGAGAAATATAATAAAAATCGTTGGTCAGGCACAGTGGCTCATGCCTGTAATCCCAGCACTTTGGGAGGCTGAGGCCAAGGGATTACTTGAGGTCAGGAATTTGAGACCAGTCTGGCCAATATGTGAAAACCGTGTCTTTACTAAAAATGCAAAAGTTAGCCAGCCATGGTGGCCCATGCCTGTAGTTCCAGTTACTTGGGAAGCTTCCAGTTACTTCTCAAGGCACGAGAATTGCTTGAACCCAGAAGGTTACAGTGAGAGAAGATCACACCACCACACTCCATCGGGGTGATGGAGTGGCACTGTCTCAAAAAAAAAATCATTTTATGTACTTGGCATGTAAAGTACTTTTATATATCTCAAAATTCTGTGAAGTATATATAATTACCATCCCCACATTACAGATAAAGAAACCAAGGTACATATACGTTGTCACTTGTTCAAGGTCACATAGATAGCATAAGAGAACTAGTAAAGGAACGTAAATAATCTAGTTCCAGGACTTGATTATGCTTAACCACTTCACAATATCACTTCTCATATTTTATTTATTATTATTTCTAACAAATTTTCTCATATTATTTCCAACAAATCCAATTTTTGTTGAAGTAGATTCTCATCATTCCTTCTATGCTTTTTATTGTCACCTAGGCAATCCAAGAACTTATCAGTCTTCTGCTTTAAGGAGAGTAAGTATCCCATTTCTTTTCTAGTTCTAAGGTGTGCCCTAAACCTCCTTCTTTTTACTACTTTGGAACCTTCTAGTATTCTATTAATAATACTTTTTCATTAATGTTTCTTCATACCACTTTATTTCAACCTTCCCAGCATGCTAGATTTCCATGTAGATGTGTACCTATCTGACACTTGATCTCCTCCAATTAGGTCAATTTCTTTCTTAAAAAAATGTATCTGAATGATAAATTCTAGCCTAGCAAATTTTATGATTTCCTCTAGAATATGTATCATTCTGCCCAACCTATGCATAAGAATATTGAAATTCTAAGAACACAAGTTTTATTTATGGTTATCTTTCAAACTTCTGCCTCAAGAGAGGTTTTAATATGCTCCATATTACTTTTTCAGTAGCTAACTTATCAACTGATTAAAGATAAACTCTCATTTTAAAATAAAAATGAAATTAAAGCAAATTTTGATTTTTACTCAATCACCTGGACTTCAATATATCAGTATACTATTTCTATATTCATACATTGATGGACGATAGAAGGTAGTACAAGTAGGGAGTCTGTGGTCTTAGTTCCAGTTCTATCACCAGCTTTCTGATTGAGTTTTGATAGATAATTTGAATGTCTCTTTTCTAATTCGTGGTTTATTCACAATATTGGTGATTCTATATAAAGTACTTTAAAGTATTTATGACACTATGATTAATGTGTTATTAATCACTTAATACAATTTGCTTCACATAGTTGTGAATAGATATCACAGAACTGTTAGATGCATAAATAAGAAAGCGGTAATAATAATGAAAAGTGGCAGCAGTTACAACTGTACAGGAATTACTGTAATTGGTTTGTATTTTTTAAGCTGGTAGAACTACATCCATAAACCAATATTGTTTACTTCCTAAACAAGAAATAAAATATTTTAATAAGACTGTAGCTCAGAAAAATAAACAGTGTTAGGATCTCAAACAACACATGGTTATGGTAAAAGTCATAAGTTTTATCTTCTTTGGAAGAAACAGAGCAGGCTTCAATACCACCTAGTGACAATGGTGAATGACTTCGATGGCAAAACAAAAAAAAACCCAGCCTGGAGGAGAAAAGAAAATCTACCTTTATTTTATTAGCTATTTGTCTTCTATCTCTTACTTCTATTCATTTTTTCATTCTTCTGTAACATAATGTGTTTATCCTCCTTTTGGTTTCTTCAAATTTTGTGATAATTTAATTTCTGTGTTAACACTAAACCACCATGGAAATTAGCCTATTCATTCAATGAATTTGAATATAAATTAAATGATAGAGAAATACATTCAAAAACTTTAGAGCATGACAGTCTCATAAATATTTGTATGTAAACTGTCCCTACATCTATCATTTATAATACTTCCATTTTAAAGTGATCCCTTGTATAAAAATCTGTGTGTATTTACATTTCTTTTTAATATTTTTCAAAAGAGCTACTTACTAAAAAGTTCTGATCTCTTGGTACAATCAGAACAAAACAATATAGAGAAATATTAACACTGATGAATGAAAGGGAAAAGTGCCTCTCAGGAGAATGATTTCCATTAAATGTTATAGATTAATACATTTTTGTTTGATTTGCCTAATATTTACTAATTACAGCACATGTCAAATTTCTTTTCTCCTTAAGCATTTGTAACTCAGTTGAAGATAGAATTACAAAAGGGCTAGACTAAATGTAATTGTAATTAAATGGCATATTAATGCTTACTTTTAGCTTGGGAATGATGGGGAGATAATAATGCCTACCACTATGGTATTTTTTTCTGTTATAATTTCACTGAACTCAGTAAAAATCTTTTTTAAAAAAAGTGAATAAATAGTTGACCTTAGGAAAAACACTACATCAATTTAAAAAAATCTGAAAAGTCACCTAAAGGTCAGAAATATAGTATCTGGAAAATTAAGGTCAAATTCAATTGTATCCACATTTTAATACAGTTAAAATTTAATATCTTTCCATTGGAAGCCCTTCTCTAAGTTGCAGGAATCAGGATTTTAGATGAACACATTGATCACAGTAGCAACGGGTAGCACACAGTGATCTGTAAATATACATCATTTGCTTTGGTGAGCATTATAAGTAGATATTATAAATAATATTCATTCTATCTTGGGCATATAATTGAGACCATTTTGATTGACTTTATGATATGCTAAAGAAAACGCTATTGGCATATATATTGTGATTTACTGCTCTATGTTTTTTCATATAAATTACAAAGATATTATGGTAAATTACAAACTTTCTCTACATAATTTTTACCAAGCTTATGCATGAGAATAAATGGTAATCATTTATTAATCATTACCAAGCTTATGCATGAGAATAAATAGTAATAGTTCGCAGCTAGGTCTTGAAAATTATCTGAAAATAGGTGACTTAGCTTATATAATTCAAGTCTATATAAGTCTCTCTCTTTTAAAAAGAGAATGATAATCCTGAGCTCTTTGGAAAGAGAGAAAGTTCATATGAATTGCCTGACATCCATATTTCTGTAAGCAGAACAGTACAGTAAAAACCATTAGTATGCTATTCCATTGATTCCCTGATTGGAAGCAATGTTACTATTTTATTCCAATCTGCATAAATTTAAAACAATATTTTTATGTGAAATATAAGTGTATGAGGAGTTTAGGAAAAGTAAGATATTGTAATTGCTATTATTTGCCAGATTATTTTGAATTCATGACAGTAGTAAAAGGAAAAACCCTAAAACACAATACACATACAAAACACAATGACTTTTCACATATTTTTTCATATACATTCTGAGCTCTTCCAGCAGTGCAGCCAATTCATAGTTGTTTTCTATAAACACAAACTGACAATGGTTTATAAAAGATGAAGTTATCTAGGGCTCATGACGCAGAACGGTATGGTGAGTTCATCCTTAATCCAAGGGGAAAAACGGATTTTATAGCCAGTTCCCATACTGTCTGTCTCTGGCTTTATGCAAATGGAATAACAATTCTGTGTTTCAGAGTCTGCATCTTTAAAATTGTAATGAATGTATTTTTATTTATTTCCTTTAAAATAAGTGAGATAATGTGTTACACATGCATTATACTACATTTGTGAAAGTCTCAACATTTATTATGGCATGTATATATGGAGAACTAAGGCTAGCAAATCAATCATTTTGAAGGAAATATTCGACTAGAAATTTTTTTTTCAACTTTAGCTGGTGCCACTTGTTAGGTAAGGTAATTTCATGAATAGTGCTTCTTCTAGCTATTTGTTGCTTAAAATTGAAGAGCCAACCTATGTAAGGGGAAACAAAAAACATGTTTAGAACTTCTAGCTTGGTCTTCCATTGCTAAAGCAACTCAATGTCACCATAGACAATATATAATCTCATCAATGTCTCATATCCCTCTCTAAGATGAAATTACAGTTCAATTTAAAATTTTCCAAAACACACATTTTATTTGAAAACAAAATATCAGATTAGAGTTGATTTCCTTATGTTTTTCCCATAAGAGAATCCACATCTGAGAAGGAAGAATGCAGTATTCGAATGTTTCCCTTTTGTGATGAGGTTATGTTTCTATCCAATAGAGAGCAGTGCCAGGCAGGCTTTGCTAATGGGCAGAGACAGGATGGCAAAGGAGAATCGCAACACTCAGCAGGCTGCTGACCTATTTTATTATTATAATTCATAGGAGCTATGAAGGCATTTTTTTCAGTACAGCTACAATGACTTGTCAGCAAATTAGTTACCCTTTGTTAAGTCTAAAAAAAAAAATCCAAAAAACCAAAAAACTTCTGTTATAGCAGTACATTTTATTTAAAAAAAATACTATCAGAGTAATACAAATTCTAAGCTATAGAAACTCAAATTTAAAACAGATTACTGGGCTCGGGTATTCAAGATGGCTGAATAGGAACAGCTCCAGAGTGCAGTTCCCAGCAAGAACAATGCAGAGGGTGAGGGTCTACTACATTTCCAAACAAATTTTCACTGCCCACAGACCAGGAGATTCCTGGGCCAAAAAGCGCCAGGAGTTTTCAGCACAGTGGTTTCAGCCGGTGCCAGCTTGGTACACAGAAACTCACACAAATCTTGGTGGCCATTTCAACTGGTGCCTGGAATGCCTGGGAGACAGAGCTGCCCATTCAACTGAAAGGGAGGGAGAAGAGACAGGGAGCCAGATGATCTGGCTTGGTGGGCACCACACCCACAAAACAAGCAATCTGAAACGCTCTGGATTGAGAGTTTTGCAGCAAGCGCAGCTGGACCCATGATGGTCCAGCTCAGTGGGTGGAAGAGCAACTACCACTACCAAGGCTATCCACCACTACCAAGGCAGTTCACACAGCAGCTGGGCAGATCCTGTGGCAGCTCAGCAACACCTCTACTGGCAGACTGTGACTAGACTACTACATGCGGGGCAAAGCATCTATGAAAAAAGGCAGCAGCACATCAGGAACTTATAAATAAAACGGACCTATCTAGGTCAGAGTACCTAGGAAAAGAGGTAGTTATGAGTTTCAGTGCAGCAGACTTAAAGGTACCTGCCCAGCAGCACCACATGGAACAACAGAGCTCCCAGAACAGCACTTGAGCTCCTATAAGGGACAGAGTGTCTCCTCAAGGCAGCTCACTGACCCCTGTATACCCAAAGAGACAGGAACTTATAAATAAAGCCAACCTTCCTAGGACAGGGCACCTGGGAAAAGTGGTGGCTTTGAGTTCTGCTGCAGCAGACTTAAAAGTACCTGCCCAGCAGCTCTGCATGGAACAACAGAGCTCCTAGCACAGCACTTGAGCTCTTATGAGGGACAGACTGTCTCCTCAAGCAGTTCCCTGACCCTTGTATACCCAAAGAGACACCTCATAAAGGAGAGCTCAGGCCAACATCCAGTAGGTACCCTTCTGGGATGAAGATAACAGAAGAAACTGGCAGCAACCCTCATTGTTCTGCAGCCCCCACAGGTGATTCCCAGGCAAGCACTGTATGGAGTGGACCTCCAGCAGTTCTGCAGCAGACAGCCTGACTATTAGAAGGAAAACTAAGAAACAGAAAGAAATAACTACATCATCAAAAAAAAGGATGTCCACTCAGAGATCCCATCTGAAAGTCACCAATTACACAGACCACAGATAGATAAAGCCACTAAGATGGGAAGAAACCAGTGCAAAAAGGATGAAAGCACCAAAAACTGGAGCAGCTCTCTTCCTCCAAAGGATCACAACTCCTCACCAGCTAGGGATCAAAGATCTATGGAGAATGAATCTGATGAATTGACAGAAACAGGCTTCAGAAGGTGAGTAATAAACTTCTCAGAGCTGAAATAACATATGCTAACCCAATGCAAAGAAACTAAGAACCTAGAAAAAAGGTTAGATGAGATGCTAATGAGAATAAACAGCTTAGAGAAGAAAATAAACAACTTGATGGAGCTGAAAAACACAGCATGAGAACTTCATGAAGCATACACAGGTTTCAATAGCTGAATAGACCAAGCAGAAGAAAGGATATCAGAGATTGAAGATCAACTCAATGAAATAAAATGAGAAGGCAAAAAATAAAACGAGAGACAAAAGAGTGAAAAGAAATGAGCAAAGCCTCCAAGAAATATGGGATTATGTAAAAATAACTAATCTACATTTGATAGGTGTACCTCAGTGTGATGGAGAGAATGAATCCAAGCTGGAAAACACTCTCCATGATATTATCCAGGAGAACTTCCCCAACCTAGCAAGCCAGGTCACGATTCATGTCCAGGAAATACAGAGAACAACAAAAAGACATTCCTCAAGAAGACCAACCCCAAGGCATATAATAGTCAGATTCACCAGGGTTGAAATGAAGGAAAAAATGCTAAGAGCAGCCAGAAAGAAAGGCCGGGTTGCCCACAAAGGAAGCCCATCAGACTCACAGCAGATCTCTCTGCAGAAACTTTACAAGCCAGAAGAGAGTGAGAGCCAATATTAAACATCCTTAAAGAAAAGAACTTTCAATCCAGAATTTCATATCCATCCAAACTAAGCTTCATAAGCAAAGGAGAAAGAAAATCCCTTATGGACACGCAATTGCTGAGAGATTTTGTCACCACCATACCTGCCTTACGAGAGCTCCTAAAAGAAGCACTAAACAAGGAAAGGAACAACCAGTACCAGCCACTCCAAAAACATACCAAATGGTAAATATCATCGACACAATGAAAAAAAGTGCGTCAACTAATGGGCAAAACATCCAGCTAGCATCAAAATGGCAGGATCAAATTCACACATAACAATATTAACCTTAAATTTAAATGGGCTAAATGCCCCAATCAGAAGACACAGGCCAGCAAATTGGATAAAAATCAAGGCCCATCAGTGTACTGTATTCAGGAAACCCATCTCCTGGGCAAGGACACACATAGGTTCAAAATAAAGGGATAGAGGAAGATTTATCAAGAAATGGAGAGCAAATAAAAGCAGGAGTTGCAATCCTAGTCTCTGATAAAATAGACTTTAAACCAAGAAAAATCTAAAGAGACAAAGAAAGGCATTACATAATGGTAAAAAGATCAATGCTTTATGAAGAGCTAACGGTCCTAAATATAAATGCACCCAATACAGGAGCACCCAGCTACATAAAGCAAGTTCTTAAGGACCTACAAGGAGACTAAGACTCCCATACAATAATAGTGGGAGACTTTAACACTCCACTGTCAATATTAGATCAATGATACAGAAAATTAATGAGGATATCTAGGGCTTGAACTCAAATCTGGATCAAGCAGACCTAATAGACATCTACAGAAATCTCCACCCCAAATCCACAGAATATACATTCTTCTCAGCACCGCATTGCAGCTACCCTAAAATTGACCACATAATTGGAAGTAAATCACTCCTCAGCAAATGCAAAAGAATGGAAATCGTAACAAACAGTCTCTCAGACAACAGGGCAATCAAATTAGAACTCAGAATTAAGAAACTAACTCAGAACCACACAGCTTCATGGAAACTGAAGAACTGGCTCCTGAATGTCAACTGGATAAACAATGAAATGAAGGCAGAAATAAAGATGTTCTTTGAAAACAACAAGAATGAAGACACAATGTAACAGAATCTCTGGGACACATTTAAAGCAATGTCTAGAGGGAAATTTATAGCAAAAATGCCCACATGAGAAGTGAGGAGAGATCTAAAATTGACACCCTATCATCACAATTGAGAGAGCCAGAGGAGAAAGATAAAAAAAACTCAAAATCCAGCAGAAGACAAGAAATAACTAAGATCAGAGCAGCACTGAAGGAGACAGAGACGAAAAAACCCGTCAAAAAACCAATAAATTCAGGAGCTGGTTGTTTGAAAACTTCAACAAAATAGACCACTAGCCAGATTAATAAAAAAGAAAAGGGAGAAGAATCAAATAGATGCAATAAAAAAAATGATAAAGGGGATATCACCACTAATTCCACAGAAATACAAACTACAATCAGAGATTACTACAAACAATTCTATGCACATAAATCAGTAAACCTGGAAGAAATTGGTAAATTCCTGGACACTTGCACCCTCCCAAGGCTAAACCAGGAAGAAGTTGAAACCTTGAACAAACCAATAACAAGAGCTGAAGTTGAGGCAGCAGTTAATAGCCTACCAACCAAAAAAAGTCCAGGTCCAGAGGAGTTCACAGCTGAATTCTACCAGACGTACAAAGAGGAGCTGGTACCATTACTTCTAAAACTATTCCAAACAACCCAAAAAGAGGGAATCCTTCCCAAATCATTTTATGAGACCAACATCATCCTGATACCAAAACCTGGCATAGAGTCAACAAAAAAAGAAAACTTCATGCCAATATCCATGATGAACACAGATGCAAAAATCTTCAATAAAATACTGGCAAGCCGATTGCAACAGCACATCAAAAAGCTTATCCATCACGATCAAGTAGGCTTCATTCTGGGAATGCAAGCCTGGTTTAACATATGCGAATCTATAAACATAATCCACCACAAACAGAACCAAAGACAAAAACTACATGAGTATCTCAATTGATGCAGAGAAGGCCTTCGACAAAATTCAACAGCCCTTTATGCTAAAAACTTTCAATAAATTAGGTATTGAAGTGACATAACTCAAAATAATAAAAGCTATTTATGACAAACCTACAGCCAATATCATACAGAATGGGCAAAAACTGGAAGCATTGTCTTTGAAATCTGGCACTAGACAAAGATGCCCTCTGTCACCACTCCTATTCAATATAGTATTGGAACTTCTAGCCGGAGCAATTCGGCAAGGAAAAAAAAGAAAGGGTGTTCAATCAGGAAAGAAGGAAGTCAAATTGTCTCTATTTGCAGATGACATGCTTGCATATTTAGAAGACCCTATCATCTCAGCCCAAAGTCTCCTTAAACTGATAAGCAACTTGAGCAAAGTCTCAGGATACAAAATCAATATGCAGAAATCACAAGCATTTCTATACACTAATAACAGACTAACAGAGTCAAATCATGAGCAAACTCCCATTCACAATTGCTACAAAGAGAATAATATACCTAGGAATACAACTAACAAAGGATATAAAGGACCTCTTCAAGGAGAACCACAAACCACTGCTCAAGGAAATAAGAGAGGATACAAACAGATGGAAAAACATTCCATGCTCATGGTTAGGAAGAATCAGTATCATGAAAATGGCCATACTTCTCAAAGTAATTTATAGATTCGACACTATACCCATCAAACTACCAATGACCTTCTTCACAGAACTGGAAAAAACCACCTTAAACTTCATATGGAAGCAAAAGAAAGCCCACATAACCAAGACAATCCTAAGCAAAAAGAACAAAGGCATCACGCTACCTGATTTCAAACTATAGTATAAGGCTACAGTAATTAAAACAGTATGGAACTGGTACCAAAACAGAGATATAGACCAATGGAACAGAGCAGAGCCCCTGGAGGCAATGCCACATATCTACAACCATCTGATCTTTGATAAACCTGACAAAAACAAGCAATGGGGAAAGGATTTCCTGTTTAATAAATGGTGTGGGGAAAACTGGCTAGCAGTGTGCAGAAAGCAGAAATGGGACCCCTTCCTAACACCTTATACTTAAATTAACTCCAGATGGATTAAAGGTTTAAACATAAGACCTAACACCATAAAAACCCTAGAAGAAAACCTAGGCAAAACAATTCAGGTCATAGGCATAGGCAAGGACTTCATTACTAAAACACCAAAAGCATTGGCAAGAAAAGTCAAAATAGACAAATGGAATCTAATTAAACTCCAGAGCTTCTGTACAGCAAAAGAAACAATCATTAGTTTGACCTGGCAATCAACAGACTGGAAATAAATTTTTGCAAGCTACCCATCTGACAAAGGGCTAATATCCAGAATCTAGAAAGAACTAAAACAGATTTACAAGAAAACAAACAAACAAACCCATCCAAAAGTGGGCGAAGGACATGAACAGACACTTTTCAAAATAAGACATATATGAGGCCAATAAACACATGAAAAAATTCTCATCATCACTGATTATTAGAGGAATGCAAATCAAAACCACATTGAGATACGACTTCACACCAGTTAGAATGCTGATCATTAAATAATCTGGAGACGATAGATGCTGGAGAGGATGTGGAGAAACAGGAACACTTTTACACTGTTGGTGGGAGTGTAAACTAGTTCAAACATTGTGGAAGACAGTGTGGCGATTCCTCAAGGACCTAGAAATAGAAATTCCATTTGACCCAGCAATCCCATTACTGGATACATACCCAAAGGATTATAAATCATTCTATTATAAAGACACATGCATACGTATGTTCATAGCAGCACTGTTTACAATAGCAAAGACCTGGAACCAACTCAAATGCTTGTTGACGATAGACTGGGCAAGGAAAATGTGGCACATATACACCATGGAATACTATGCAGTCATAAACATTATGAGTTCGTATCCTTTGTAGGGACATGGATGAATCTGGAAACCATCATTCTCAGCAAACTGACACAAGAACAAAAAATCAAACACTGCATGTTCTCACTCATAGGTGGGTGTTGAATATTGAGAATACATTGACACAGTGAGGGGAGCATCACACACTGGGGTCTGTTGTGGGAGGCCAAGGGAGGGACAGCAGAGGGTTGGGAAGGTCAGGGAGGGATAACATGGGGAGAAATGCCAGATTTAGGTGAAGAGGGGATGGAGGCAGCAAACCACATTGCCATGTGTGTACCTATGGAACAATCCTTTATGATCTGCACATGTACCCCAGAACCTAAAGTACAATAACAAAACAAAACAAATCAAATTATTGGACCTCAAGAGATGGGGAGATATATTTTTAATTAAGAGATTTTTTTTTAGCTCCACTTCTTAGTCGTACTATTTTGACTATATTAAATCAATCAGTCATTATCTAAGTAGTTAAATGGGCTTGCAAACAAAAAGCGAATCTATTTTAATTTTACCCTTATATACTTGATAGAATAGCAATAGCTAAAATAATTATCTGGGTTTCCATATTCTAATTATATATGTGAGCTTACATACGAATAATACTTACTGCTTTTTTGTTTTCCAAATCTTTTACTTAAAACACCAATAAATAGCTCTCTCTACTCTACCTGCCTAGCACACATTTATTGGGATGAATATACTTTTTGAGTAGAAATGCCTGAAGTATCTTGATTCCCCACTCTATTGAAGGTTCCTTATCTAAAGCCAGATAATACTAGTTGAAATGAATGTCTCCCTATTTTGTGTCTCCCTAGCCCTTGGTTTTATTTTATTTCAATCCACACAGGGCTACTACTAGAACATCACTGGGTGAGTGAGAACAAAGCGTGTACTCTCTGGGTATCTAAATTAGGAAGAAAAAAAATGGGCTTGCATAGCTTCATTTTCAAGGGAACACAGTTTGGCAAGCAGAAAAAGGGTAGTAATTCACCAGCACTTGACCCATGCTCAGGTGTCTGTGGACAGTACAAATATTTTAGAACTCTCAATTCAAATTTCTATTAGTGGCTATGGCATATAATTTTCCACTTCACTGAATGATAAATTTATTCATTGTTGAGCTTACATTTTGTCAAGTTTTGTATAGTTTTCAGCACTCAGAAAAAATGGCTTAAATAAAACCATATTAGAATGTAAGCCTAATGTGGGAAGGGACATTCTCTCATTCTCTACCATGTGTTGGTGCCTAAAATAATGTCTGGAATAAATAAATGCTCAATCATCTAAATGAGAAAATAAAAAACATACACTTAATTCATAGCTAAGAAGCTAAGTACAAGAAACTCAAGTGATTTGTATAAAATCAGAGGATTTAGGAGTACAGGCAATTCTGATATATACGTATTTAAATTTAATTCTGCCAATTTTGCCCCCTATGTTTCTGCACAAATGAGTTAGGATAGGTTGTGTTATGTGTGAGCTTCAAATTAACACCTGATTCTGGAAAGAAAAAAAATAAAAAAATTTAAAAAAGAGCTGAGAGTGGTGTAGCAGCTTTTCAATGCTTATACCTATAAGTGAAATATACTGCTATTCATAGGCCATTAACTATTAATTAATAGCACAGACAAGTACCTATCTTACTGAAAGGGTGCTAGAAAATTTGGAAAGCGGCCGGGCGCGGTGGCTCAAGCCTGTAATCCCAGCACTTTGGGAGGCCGAGGCGGGTGGATCACGAGGTCAAGAGATCGAGACCATCCTGGTCAACATGGTGAAACCCCGTCTCTACTAAAAATACAAAAAATTAGCTGGGCATGGTGGTGCGTGCCTGTAATCCCAGCTACTCAGGAGGCTGAGGCAGGAGAATTGCCTGAACCCAGGAGGCGGAGGTTGCGGTGAGCCGAGATAGCGCCATTGCACTCCAGCCTGGGTAACGTGAGTGAAACTCCGTCTCAATAAAAAAAAAAAAAAAAAAAAAAAAAAAAAAAGAAAATTTGGAAAGCACATAGCTATCTGGTTGTTAGTAAGTGTCCCTGTCACATTGTCTCAAATAGAAGTAAAATGAGTAACCTAGATTTTAACAATTGAATCCCTTATTCTCTCCGTATGGAATTTATTAATTAGACCATCATAGACAATTTTACATCAATTTTTTCTTGATAATGCTAGACTGGTTCACGCATCTTAATTTTTTTGGAAATTAATATATTCATATATAGGAATAAAGAGAATTAGAGGCTTATTGATTTTGACTTCAGCAATTTAGAATATGTCCATGAGTTGGTCAACTGATTGATTACTTATCTTTGAAAAAATAACTTGAGATGTACAAATCATTAAAACAAAAACTATCCAAGGAAGAACACTTAAATGGATAATTGAATAATTGGTTTCCACATATTTTTAAAATGCTGTTGATCATTACCATTTTAATTATAAGCAATATTAATTTAGTTAGCAACACATGCAAAGTTGGTATAGGATCTATCTAGTGTGCAGATACATGAAAGACCAATTGGTTGTTCTGTAGAATAGCACTTATCAAGATTAAATAATGTACAGGTTCCTTCAAATCACAACAAATGAAACATTACAATGAAATACCCTTGAGTTGCCTTAAATTATGATTATAATGTTACCCAAATAAATATAAAAATAAAACAAACATATTTTTACAAATCAAATACTAACAAAATAATGAATCAACAAATACATCTTAATGTAAATTTACTGTGATGAGTAATCCTGTTTTGCTAAAACCAAGTAGGTGCATACAATGTAAATGTAGTGCTGTAATGCCAGTTTTTGTAGATTATGTGATTTTATACAGTATTCTACAACTGAGTGCTATGGAATGGCTGATTCTGTTATCCAAGTTTTTCTCCATTTTGACTACAGTGAAAATTTTGTACAGAAATTAATATGTGATTAAGCCTTCAATTGATATAAAATGTATCATTTATTTGTTATGCTCATAAACCAGAATTATTTGATGTAACACTTCATGACATAGCATGCTCTAACCACAAAAGCATATCCAGATTCCATATGTATGGCATTCAGATACTCCTAAGTTCACAATATGCTATGTTAAAACCTTCAAAATTATTACTAACATGTAACCATACATTATAAAATTGCTAGTAGAAATGTGGACTCTCTGACAGTAAACCTATAGACTTTAATAAAAGAAAGATTGTTCTAGGAATGTACTGTTTAGCTGAAAATCTGTCTTCATCTATTCTGTAAAGTCATTCCATAGGTTACATCAGCTATTTGAGATTCAGTTCAAAGTTAATATGCAAGTTGACATGTATCATGGTCTTTATTTTCTAATATTCTTAAAACAAATATTTCATACGTGTAATTTTAACAGAAAGCCATTACTCCCAACCTCATTTATGATGACTTAATATAATTTTAGAGTTTTACACCTAAACACATAGCCACAAAATGTCATGGGAATAAAATTAATCTTATTAGAAAGCAATTGTCTGGTATAGCCAAAATTTTCATTCAGATAGAATTCTACAATTCAGACTTATTTCTTGAATGAGACAAAAACAAATAATATAAATACAAAGCAAAGTTACTTCCTGTTCATAGAGCATTTTGCAAGTCAGTATCTCCTTCTCCTTCCTAGTCAATTTAAGTAGACTGCACTTTTAATCTGCTTTCTGTTGCTATAACAAAATACCACAGATTGAGTAATTTATAATGAACAGAAATTTATTTAGCTCACAGTCCTGGAGGCTGGGAAGCCCAGATCATAAGGTTTCATCTTGTGAGGGCCTTTGGGTTGTGACCTACCATGGCATAAAGACAGAAGGGTGAAATGGCCAGCAATCACATATGAAAGAGAGCTGGAGATAGCCAAACTTATTTTTATAACTAACCCCCTTCTCCAATAACAATATTAATCCATTCATGAGATCAGTCTGCTCTTTATAATCACCTCATATTAGATCGTGGATCCCATCACTTCTGCAGTGGGGATTAGGTTTTCAACACATGAAGTTAGGCGGACACATTTAAACCATAGCACCGACCATGGTTGGGGACTGACTTTTAAAAAATAATAATTAAAGAAAAACTTTAATGAGGAATTTAGAAAGACTACAAAGGAATTCACTGAGAGGAATTGAACCTACTTTTATGGAATGAAACAGTTAATATAAGAATAGATAAATTATCAACACTACTGTTACAGATACAGTATAATTATAGCATTGACTTTGAGTTTCTCCTCATCTAGCTGGTGGGATACAGATAAGAATAAGGGTACAAGTACAGATACAGTGAAGGAGGATATAAATATATAGTAATTAATAACATTTAAGAATATAAATCATTTAATGATGGAAGGATACAATGAAGAAGAAAGAATAAACATAAAGAATTTATTAGACCCACCAATCTTGATTATAAATAATTTAGAATCAGACCCTAATGTCATAGCATGTTGGTCAAGCACAAACCCAAGAAAGACTAGTACATTCCTGAATACATCTTGATCTGGCTTCTCAATTTTTTGATTTCCCAAGTTGATTTTGGTTTTCTACATCTCGCAAAAGATCAGTCTTACCACTTTTTAGTGTCAAAGTTTAAACATTAATTTTAATGTGATTTACTACTGCAGTTGCAGTGCTTAATTAATAGGTTTTGTCTCTTATTACTACCTTCCTTAATTGTTCTTTATATCTATTCTGCACAAGAGAGTCCAACATGGTTTAGAGCAGGAATTATGGAGTAAGATATATAAGCATTCTACTCTTGGTTCTATTATCTAGCTGTGTGACATTAGCTATTCATTTAACATTTAAAAACTTTAGTTTTATTAACCAAAAAGTGGGGCAAAGTAATGTTTACCACATTCAGTTGCTGTGAGGAACAAATAAGATAACATGCTTCAAACAACAGAGTTTTGTTAGTAAGCATATTAACACTTATAGCAGGGTGCTTTGGTTCTTATATTGGATTTTCACTTCTCCATTATAACTCTTTGTGTGTAAATATACTTTGCTTTTTATTATTGCAATAAATGATTTACCAAAATTCCATAGCTTTAGAATGGAAAATAATATCTTCAAGGTCAAATGATACCATTAAGATTCTCTGTTGATTCAAAAATGATCTTTTTATGGTTATTTCCTTCATACCACTATTATCCACAATATAAATTAGGCCAGGCATAATGGCTCATGCTTGTAATCCCAGCACTTTGGGAGGCCAAGGTGTGAGGATCACTTAACCCCAAGAGTTCAAGACCAGCCTGGGCAATGTAGCAAGACCCTATCTCAAAAAATAAAAATAATAAAATAAAATAAGTTATGGCTTTTATATTTGAACATATATAACTGGTTCCTTCCCTCTACATTGGACTTGCACATGGAAATCATGTTAAATAAACACAAAAGAAAGTAAAAGCCATTTTCATATGTAAATCTGCAGAAAAAAAAAAAAAAAAAAAACAGGCTAGGCACGGTGGCTCATACCTGTAATTCCAGCACTTTGGAAGCCTGAGACAGGAGGATCACAAGGCCAAGAGATGGAGACCATTCTGGCCGACATGGTGAAACCCTGTCTCTACTAAAAATACAAAAATTAGCCGGGCGCAGTGGTGCGTGCCTGTAGTCCCAGCTACTCAGGAGGCTGAGGCAGGAGAATCACCTGAGCCTGGGAGGTGGAGGTTTCAGTGAGCCAAGATTGTGCCACTGCACTTCAGCCTGGTGAAAGAGAGAGACTCCATCTCAAAAACAACAATAACAACAACAACAAAACGTGAATTGCAAATTCTGGAAAGATATTTTATATAATGTCAGGATATAAAAAAAGATTAAATGTTTGGCTATGTTGGAATAAACACACTACACACATACACACACACACGAACACACACATTTGAGCACATATAGACATGTTTGAAGAAAAATGATCAATAATTTTTTCAATAAATGAGTTTATCATCAGATGTATTAAGTAGTATATTGCCTTACAATATAATTATACTATCATATTTACTTTATAGACATCCCAAAATAGTTATTTTACAATTTCAATGATGATAATTGGTATTTTTCTGAAATATACATAGAAAAAATTTAAAATAATCATTTTTTACCAAATTAAATATTGGTTGGTGCCAATGATGAATCATCTTTTGGCAGTAGTGCTAATGTTTTTATACTATCCTCTCAACCCATAGCCAGATTATAAAGCTATTGCCTTATCTTCTGAAAAATATCATTATTAATATTTTTACCATATAGTTTACTCTTTCAAAGATAAGTAAAGTGACAGATCTATAATCAAGTAGACATCACAGATTTGAAAAATGAGCCAACCAAACTCCTTCTTGCTTGTTCTTTAGTTATTGAAACTACCATATAGAATATTTCTCAAATAAACTTTCAACTATAAGTGACTAAGTCAAAACAAATTAATGTGTCAGGTACTATTCTAGGCATTTTCTATGGTCTGAATGTAATTTCCAAAATTAATGTGTTAGAAGCTTAATCCATAATGCAACAATGTTGGGAGGCGGGCCTAATGAAGATGTTTACATCATAATTGCTTTGCTCTTATAAATGGATTAAAGAAGGATTTCAGAAGTATGTTCCTCCCTTTCCACTTTCTGCCATGTGATAGTTTCTTTCCCCTCTGGAGGACGTAGCAGCATGGTGCCATCTTAGATATAGAAATTGAACCTACTGGCACCTTAATCTTAGGCTCTCCAGGCTCCAGAGCAGTGAGAAATACATTTCTGTTTTTTTATAAATTACCCAGTCCATAGAATTATATTATAGCAGCACAAAAGAAACTAAGATGCCACTGGAAATAAAGGACAGAAGAGAACAGACATTACATTCTGTTGTGGGGAAACACATAAAAACATAAATAACAAATAAGACTGTGTGTGTGTGTGTGTTTCTAAATACACATATCTTATTACTAAGATGTAAACCAGTGGAGTAATATGTAAGATAAGGTGGTCCGGAATGCTCTCTGTGATTTAGCGATATATAAGCAAATATTAATGAAATGAAAGTGATATCTAGGTAAATATAATACATATCAGGTCAAGTGTCAATGAAAGCAAAGGAAAGCTAAACAAAAGCAAAAACAAAAGCAAGAGCAAAGAAGGAAGGAAGGAAGGAAAGGAAGGAAGGAAGGAAGGAGGGAAGGAAGGAAGGAAGGAAGGAAGGAAGGAAGGAGGGAGGGAGGGAAGGAAGGAAGGAAGGAAGGAAGGAAGGAAGGAAGGAAGGAAGGAAGATAGGGAAGAAGATAGAAAAGGAAGAAAAGAAGACAATACTTTCCTTCAATGTAAACTGCCTCTTTTCAAATAGAAAGCCTGTGCTATAGTCATTTGGAGAAAAAAATTATAATCTTTAGTTGTCTATGTAATTTCTACAAAAATAAGCCAAGAAATCAATAGTAGGACTGTTTGAAAAAAGAGAATATTTGATTTGTAACTAAGGGAAAAATGTAAAAATCTCATAAAATTTATGTACCATAAAATATACATAAAAATAGCCCATCAAAGAGGGCTGTTCACAGTTAAACAATGTTTTATTAAGTAAAAATGTAATTAAAATGTAATGTAGGAGGAAAATATGGGAACCAACACAAAAAGAGAACAAGCATTTGTGAACACATGTGCATGTGTATATATATCTATATAGAGATTTATAGATAATCTAAAAATATTCACTGTTCTTTTAATTCTTTTGTGAGTGTTGAATGTTGCATTATATAGATCAAAACATATCTTCTTAAAATTATGTAGAAATATACCTAGCTATTTAAATCAAATTTATATTTAATAATTTTTAAAATATTTACATATCTTTCAGAGGTTAAGTTTAAAGACTACCTTTTCCACAAAGTTTTCCTTATTTGCCCTAGCAAAAGCTAGTATCTAAAACCTCATACATATTTAATCTGTATCTATGCTGATGTACATGTCTTTGTATGTTTTACAGTTCCTAAAATTGTATGTCTTGAAATAGTGAATGCTAAAAAATGCTGAGAAATAAGGAGTTATTCCGAGCTACAGACATTTTTGAAAGAATGATGTACCACGGTCATATTTTTGTGATTGTATCTTTGAAATAAAATATGCTTCAGTAAACACAGAAAAAATATGCAAAAGTAGATGTTGTAACATACACATACTCAAGACATATTAAATAAGTAAAATTGAGCTGTACCCCCCAAAACATAACATCTGATTTTATATTCATAGAAGCCAAATCAAATTGTCTCTAAACATTTATAGAGGGGAAATCAGATCATTTTAACATAATTACTTAAAAGGTTTAGGCAAAACATTGAAAAGTCAGAGTGCAAAATAATACAAATTACTTACAACCATTTCATTTAAAGACACCCAGCAATCTGGTGGGAAGTCCTGCAGTAGTGGTACTAAGAACTGAAGACAGCCATCCCAGTGGCACAGAAGCAGCATCATACCGATGAGATTAAAAATTCTCACCACTGCACTGGCGAGATCATACGTCATGTGGAATATCTGTTGACCAAAATATAAAATCAATCCTTATAATCAGTTTTTTAGAAAGATCAAGCATACTACTGATCGTAGGCATTGATATTGTGTAGTGTAAGTACTGATTTAATAAAAATATGGGAATACTTGCAGAAATAGAAACAGATTACATTTCTTTATTTTTACAATGAGGTTAATACTCCACTTAATGAATATTAAAGCCAACTATGTTTCACGAGCAACAGAGATAACACGAATAGATAAATGTATGTATTAAAGAACATCGATGTTGCCAGTAGTTTCTCTTTATTGTTCTTTTGCATATTTCAGCAAAGCTACTTTAAAACAGGGTAGCAAAATTTACACATGATAGGTAGCTTCTACTCTGCTTCTCATCCCTTGTTATATTAATAGATTTATTGAAAGACAAAGAAAGTACCCAAGGACTGAAAACCATTCGTAAAAGGAGTTCAGCTGCAACATATGAAATAAGATTGATAATAAACTGCGGTTAAATTTATAGCTATGTGAGTGGAGATATTTCTTTAATTGTGGATACTGAACAAAAATAGAGGCCTTTGAGATAAAGGATACCTGGATTTGGTTTAAAAACAATTGTATATCACTTTAAAAAATCATAACTGTTGGAAGGGCGCGGTGGCTCACACCTGTAATCCCAGCACCTTGGGAGACCAAGGCAGGCCGATTGTGAAGTCAGTAGATTGAGACCATCGTGGCTAACAGTGAAACCCCGTCTTTACTAAAAGTACAAAAATTAGCTGTGCGTGGTGACGCACACCTGTATTCCAGCTACTCGGAAGGCTGAAGCAGGAGAATCGCTTGAACTCGGGAGGCAGAGGTTATAGTGAGCCCAAATCGCGCCACTGCACTCCAGCCTGGGCAACAGAGAAAGACTCCTTCTCAAAAAAAGAAAAGAAAAGGAAAAATATCATAACTATTTCCATCAACTTTTTGTATTTTTATGGTACAGGTTTCACTTTTCAGTGACCCTTTCTTGTTTGTATTTTCATAAAGTTCAACATGGTAGGTTAGATTATTATCTTTACATCTGTAACTACTCATTTTTCTAGAAATTACAAGAAATAGATTCGGAATGTGAATCCTGTCTTTAGCAGTTTATTTTGTAACTCTCTTGCTGCTAATATGGTTTCTGCTTATATATTACCTAGTCTAGAACAGCAAATCCCACTTGGGAGCAGAACTACATTGTAGAATGAAGTTTTGTTATAATTGTTAAGGAATTACTGCATTAATAAATACAATTAAATATGAATAAGTACACATAAACACAATAATTTGAGATATTTAGAATCACTTTTTGTATAATTCACCAAAGTAATGGTGTGTTTTTGAAGTAACGAGGCACGTTTGTATTGAAAAATTATCGAAACATATAAAGAAAACAAAAAAAAAACTATGTTTGGTTTTAGAAATGGTATCTTTGTATGAAAACATCTATAATTCTTAAAATATACATACTGGAGTACTCAGAGGTAAAATGACAGGGCATCTGTGATTTTGCTTTTATAAAATAACCAAATCTGTCTTTAATTAAATGTTTTTCACTTTGATGTATTTCTATGAGCATTAATGATTTCCTTAAACAATCTTTTTGACATAGTAATGATACTGACCAAAAAGATTATTCTTTACAGGAATATATGGACTATTCTGAATTCTTTTTTCTAAAAAAGTTGGAGGTTCTAGATTTTAATGGCAACAGACCACATATTTTTATATTCAGACATCTATACACACAATTTATTTTACAACATTAAGAACTTTATTTTTCTGTAAGCTACGTTTTATTTTGGTTTTAAATTTGGAAACCCCATAAAAACATCCTTTTGGTATTATTCCTTCTGATATTTCTTGGTCACTGAATTCATGGAAGCTATACTAACAATAATTTCTCATTAAAAGTTATATTCTAAAACAGTATTAAAAATCTTTCTGCTGATAAACGTTGGAAAAAGTCACCACAGACTTAGATTTTTCTGTTGTTTTTTGGTAATAGAATTTGTATTTATATCTTAATATATCATAAGTATATGATTCAAAATGTCTTGTGGGTAAGAACTGTGTTTTGTTGGGAAATTGTGTAAAACTGTAGAATATAAACTTCTGGAAAAAACAGAATATAAAGTTCACTAGTTAATAAGAGGAGGCAACTTTCAGCCCAACTATTTGAAGCAATGAATAACTATCTGAAAATATGGCAAAATCTACAAATTATAAGCATATAGGCAGTGACCATCATTCAATTATCAGGCTTTAGAGTGGAGTGTGGAATGGTCTAGAGAACTAGCATCCATTCTTAGTAGAGCTGACTTTTTTTTTTTTCACATTTTTTACTTCATTTTGGGAAATCAAATTCTTTTCATGAGCTATTAAATGATTATTTACTGAATTAAGATATAATATGCTAAGTTATTCAATTCCTTTAAGAAAACCCTATTATCTCTAAAATGTTCTCTAGAAACACAGAACCACTATTTTCATAGAGGAAGTCAATGGGGATATAAGATCATTGATAACACATTAGAAACACTTTTTGGTTTTGCTTGTACGTATTTACATGATCTATTATAAGATAATGCCTAGACTCAAGCCTATCTACTAAGCATCATTCCCAATTCCATAATGTTAGTTAGCTAGTGCTAGTGCTGGCTTCATACAGTAATTCTACTATTTTTAGAGTACTCAATAACAGCTCATGTAATTAATTTTATAAACAGTCTCCCTTGTGGGCATTAATATTATGTGTTCAAAAGTGATGTCACCTTTGGAGCTATCCCAAAATTTAACTTTGGTGAAGGTACAAGCAAATTGGATATTTTTACACTGGTTAATAAGTAGAGGTAAGTTTCAACTAGTCAAACTCATAGATCTTCATCTTTATTTATCTAACTGATAAAAGAGCATATATGTAAAGTATATAATATTACTTGTGATGAATATGTAAATGTGAATGAACATTATCTCAGCCCAATCTGATTGTCTGTTGAGCCCTCATAACTAACATACTCTGGCAGGCATAATCATTACATACGACCTGAATACAGAGATTAATGATCCTCTTAAAACTTTACTCAAGAAAGATTTGGAATGAGAAACCTATTTCTGTATAGAGCTCACACATCTGTAGATAGGTTAACTAAAGAAGGAAGCATCTGATCTAATTTATGCATAGCCACAACTTATTATTAATAAGGGCAGCTTGTAGAATAAATCTAAGTGTGACTTTATTCACCTTACTAAACAAGTGACTAATACTATTGATTAATTACTATTTTTAGATTTTCTTCATCTATGAGGTGGACATTTTGAATGAAAAGGAAAATGAATGAATAAAATCTATAACTTGTTAACATTAATTCAATTCCATTTTATTTAAAATAAACAGCACACAAAGATCGAAATCAAAGTGTCACTCAGTTTAAAATAACCTGTATGCCTTTTGAAAACCTGAATGACTTCGGTGAGATTTTTATTTTGCTGTCAATTCTCATAGAAACGAATTGAAATCTGTCTTTTCACTGTTTATCCATAATGTAATAGTGGACTATATTATAAGTACATAAAATAAACTAGTGATTAAGTGAATTTTTATTACACATGAGTATATGAAAGCAGTGTTAATTAATTTATGCTTATTGTCATATGTTCTACAATCATAAAATTGTTACCACCAAAGGAACTTGGTTTCTGTACTCTAAATGCATGCTATGCTAGCAGAATTTTTAAAATATTGACGGATTGGAGGTATTGTTTTTATTATGACACAGACTATTTTGGGCTTTTCAGATGATTTCAAATTATTCAAAAATATTAGTCTCCATTAATATTGGATCTGACAAGATAAAACCCTCTGTATTTTAAGGAGTTCAAGATCCATTATCAATTTGAGCTAATGGACTAACTCTGTAATGGAAAACCTTGACTGTGCCAAATTCCACTCTAAGAAATGAGATCTGGACGTATTCCTATTGAATTGGCATGATTTAAACTCAATAGAATTCAGTATTTCTGACAAGTTCTAAATGGAGGCGTCCAAAAGGTTACTATCATTATTATCTGGGCTTTCACCCAACATTTAAACTCACAAATCACTGTCATGTTTTCTGCTAAATTCAGCATTGATTCCAGCCTCCATATTATTATTTCATTTTCTTTTGGTATATTTATGTAGCACGAGAGTTAAGAGAAGATAATGTTTTATATTATGTTTACCAGTTTCTTTAGAGAGAAAAAATATGCACTTTTATTTTGAGTCTAACAATGGAAAAAAGTTTTAATACAGCTACATCTATAGTTACATTTCTGTCAACCCCTTTTACTAAGTCTCTTCAAAAAGACTCAACATTTCCTAAAAGACAAAAGTATATCCAAGAGGCCAAATTCTGAGTTGCATATACAGAATAAGATAGATGATAAAGCTTTTAGAATTAAATTTTAAATGAAAATATTTTACAAAGCATTTTTTAAAATCACAGGAGAGAGCAGCTACAGAACAATATTTTTACCATTAGAGAGAGGTAAAAGCATTCCCAAGGTTTCTAGAGATGTGGTCAATGCTATAAAGCTCTTCTAAGGATTTTAGAACCCTAAAACCTTCTCTCTTTCACCTTCTTTCTCTGCCATGTGAGGATACAGCAAGAAGGCATGCAAGTCTCTGCAAACTGGTAAGAGAGCCCTCACCAGATACTTCATCTGCTGAACTCTTACATCTTGGACTTTCCAGCCTCCAGAACTGTAAGAAATCACTATTTGTTGTATAAGCCACCCAGTCTATGATATTTTAAGTAGCCCAAGAACAATTTACTGTTAATTTAAAAATCAGAAGAGTCATATTTACTTAGCAAATTTAAAGAAACCACTTAACTACATAACATGAAAAAAATACCTTTTAAAATATTCAACTACCATGAGTCAATAAGAATTTACAGTGAAATCACTATTAAGTGAGTGGTATATAGAAAACCAGTATTAAGTGATTGGTATATATTAGTGTGGAATATGTATGTTTTTAAGTATATACAAAAAAATGAAAATTTTGGTCAAATAGACTTCTCTACTAGGACCTCGGCAGTAAATGGAGGGCAAGTTCGTGTCCTAAATCTGGATTACAAAAAGTCCACAACCAAGTTAACTGGGATTGTGAGATCGGAAGTTAATATGGAATTGAAAGAACTGTCATTGATGGACAAAAAGGCACAGAGAAATGAGAGATATAATAGATGAGAAATAAATACATTCTGATGCAGAATCAATGGCAAAAAGTCAGAGGGAAGAGAACTTGGCATGAAAGGGGAACACAAGGACCAGAAGCTTCAAGCTGCAATGGGACCAGGGATCTGCTTCCTAGACTCAGAGAAGTTCATTGCTTCTGTACAACTTGTCAAACGTGAAGATCCTTAAACATCAATGATCATTCAATTAGTTTCATAATATCCTTTGATTTGAACTTCTTTCTTTTTCCTATTTCTTCTTCAGCTGTGTCCTAAACTTACATTAGTTCTTGACTTGGTTGGAGTTGCTGCCTTCTTAATGTTTTCCTTCTCTTTCAGCCATTTTTTTTTTCACTAGTGGAGTCTTCTTGATGGCACTCTGCTAACTTTTAAATCTTACACATGCTCTATCTTGCAATGTATCTCACACCTTTGGCTTGTCTATTCTAAAGTTGGTCAGTGTATGTCAAGACCTCGATTTTTATGGGGTCAACCAGGCACACTTAAGGGAAAAAAACTGAAAGGAAACACATAATAACATATGACGTTCCATGTAACTTTTTTCTTATTTTGAATAATTTTTGTATCTTGTTCTAGAAACTTATTTATCTCAATAATTCTTTAAAAATTCAAAAAAAAGAACAACGATAAAATTATTCACTCAGATCACCATCTAGACATCTTCTCTTTTATTCAGATAGATCTATGAAAAATGTCACCCATATTAACTGTCTACATGTCATTTTCCACTTACTGCCATAGCCCACAACAGTCTAAGCTTTGTACCCACTGTCTACATCAAATCTTGATGTAGATTGAAAGTCTACATCAATATCTTCTGATTGTCAAATTTATGTTATGCTGTATATTGCCTTTTACATTTTGATCACTGATTTTCTGAAACATTCTTACTATGTATTTTAGACATCTATGCTATCGGATTCATTCTTAGATTTTATTGTTATTGTTGTTCTTTACAGAAAATTCATTTTCCCTAAGGTCCTATCTCTAGCTGAACCCTCTCATCCTGCTTCTGCAAAATCTCTTCCTGTATGGCATCTTGCCTATTATTTATCTATTTATTTATTTTACTATGAGCTCTAGAATTATATCAAATTCCATGTCTTGCAAGTCAAACTGTTTAACTTTTACCAAATAGTCCCTGTTTTGGTTGTTTACTCAATGGCAAAATCATATACACAAACAGACAAGATATTTTAGATTAAACTTTCACCACTCTTTCTTTACCTTCTATTTATATTAATGTTATTTCCTAAATATTTTGGCTTCTCTCCCATTCTCATGTCTTCAATTACAATTAATTGTGTCATCATTTTTAAACTAAATTTTTATAATAGCTTACAAATACTCAGGAAATATATTCATTGATGAAAGTTTAGAAAAATTAAAGACAAAGAAACAAAGGGTTGCTGGGGAAGATGGGTATCATGGAGCACTACCGAAATCTAGAGTGTAGCAAGGAGCCAGGATGCGGCAGCAAACTTGCATGCCTGCAGGCCAGAGAACCAACCAGGAGAACACACAAGAGTAAGTATGAAAGCAGAGTGAAAGTAAACAGCTACAGTGTTTCCTTGGGGATACTGACCTATATGTACAACTGCTGCATGCCAGTTCTACTATTTTAATACTTAAGGTATTATAATACTTAAGTGTGTTTATAAGTAAAAAATATTTGAATCAATATTGTAAACATTTTATTTGTATTTTTACAAGATAATTTTTAGAATAGTTATTTATGTCTGATAAAATAAAATAACTTATACCTCAAAATCATATGTACCTTTTTGAAAAAGTCAAAAAACATAGAAATTCACCAGGGAATAGAAAATTTGAAGGGATACTCCATCTTTCAAACTGGTGGGGAACTCCAAGGCTGTTTTTGAAGAGTCAAAGATAAGGCTACTGTTCATGCTCTTAGGAGTACTATTGGCTGCCCCTAAAGGAAGGAAAATGCCTACAACTGAGTTGAATACACACAGTCTAAGGCATCACTCATAGCCACAAAGAACAGTCTGGAGACTGGCAAGCCATCCTTGCTTCATATAGCTGTGAGGGTTGAATTAGATGGAATGTGCTTATCAAGTGTTGAGTGTTAATTGAAAACTTGCTCTATATTATTTATAATCAGTGTAGTCCTCTGCAGAATACTGAATGAATATGCATCAATAAAAATCATACAATTTCTAGCTGTAACAGCCATCAAAAAAAGTGCCATCTAACTTGTCCTTTTTATAGATGGAAAGAATATAAACCAAAGAGAGTTAAATGTCTTGACCAGAAGGACTAGTACTCACCATTCCTTTAAGGGCTTTTCCTATTGACTGTGTTACATTTCTGATTCTAAAACTGATTACTTCCAAAATACTTGTGTGTGTGGAATACTATGCAGCCCTAAAAAATGAGACAATATCCTCTGCAGGAACGTGGATGAAGCTGGAGGCCATTATCTTTAGTAAACTAACAAAGGAACAGAAATGCAAATACTGCATGTTCTCACTTTCAAGTGGAAGCTAAATGATGAGAACACCCTGACACATAGAGCGGAACAACACACACTGGGGCCTTTCAGAAGATGGAGGGTGTGAAGAGGAACAGGAACAGGAAAACAGGAGTGTGTGAAGAGGGACAGGCTAATGGGTACTAGGCTTAATACTGGATTGATGAAATAATCTGTACAGCAAACCCCCATGATGCACGTTTACCTATATAAGAAAGCTGCACATGTACCCTTTAATTTAAAAGTAAAATAATAAATAAAAATTAAAAAACACATATGTGTTTGTATTCCTTTTTCACATTTGTAATAGATCTCTATCTTTTTCATCTCTTGTTGAAAAAAATGCTTTACATTTCTATTTTATTGAAATAAGTTTAAAATAATCTAAATTCTATCTATTAAATCTCTCACAATGTCTTTACAATTATATGTATACATTTTCCTCCAAAGGTAAGAACAATAAAGTATATAAAAGAAAAGGCATTAATACATTTTGGCTTACATTTTTTAATTGAAACCTAATTTTTTAAAAAAATATCAATTCACTTTTTGAAGTATCTGATGTAAAATTCACAAACCCTAATAATTGTTAAATTATGTAGCAAAATTTGTGAAAGTATAAAAATCTATTGAGGCCAATGTAAAAATGCTTGTCTACTTTGTAATTCAAATGGATAATGCACTTTTAATAGGAAAATAATGGTCGTCATGAAATTTAAAAAAATGTGTCTTCCATTGTGACATATTTATAATGATACTGTAAAATATGTACACCAAAATTTACTTCAAGGCATGATTCAACTTAAATCTAAGTAAAATCAATATTCCACCAGATAAAGATAATGTAATTTTGCATTTAAAAATAATTTCCTGGCTGGATGTTGTGTCTTATACCTATACTCTCAACAGTTTGGGAGGCTGTGGTGGGAGAGTTGCCTGAGGCCAAGCGTTTGAGACCAGCCTGGTCAACATAGTGAAATTCTATCTCTACAAAAAACAGTTTAAAAAGTAAATAAATAAGTAAGAACTAGTCAGGCATGGTGGTACATGCCTGTAGTCCCTGCTACTTCACAGGCCAAGGTAGGAAGGTTGCTTGAGCTGAGGTGTTCAAGGTTGCAGTGAGCTATGATTGCACCACTGTACTCCAGCCTGCACAACACAGCAAGACCCTTTTTCTACAAAAATTTTTTAAAAATAACAAGAAATAATAATTTATTGCCCTTCATTAATAGTTTTGTCTTAATATATATAATGATTTAATTTACTATGTAAACTTGCACTTTAAGTGCGAGACTTTAAGTCTATCATCTTTACAGAAACTCGGATATAATAATAAAAATGGTTTGTGAGGCATCACTTGTATTTCATTAGATATAATGGAATGCAGAGGTTAGATATAATATATAAGATGTAAACAGACACATATATATGTATACATAGATGTGTGTTTATTCCTAAAAGCAGAAGAAAGTTAAAAATTAGAACGTACAGAAACCTTAATTATATTTTTAAAGAAAGCATATTTTTATTTATTCAGACAATATTTTATACTTATATAAAAAATAAGCTGAAAAAAATTCTTTTTGTAAGTAAAATGTAGCTTTTTACTATATTTAATAGTATACTTTTATTCTTTCTAATAGAATTTTTAAAAGAGCTTAGAAAGTACTAAGCTGTAATATTCACAAATAAAAATCTAATTTCCAAATGATATATCTATGCATCTAGGACAAGCTGAAAAAATATATATGTATAAATGTCCTCATAATGAGTCATATTTGCTCTTATTTTTTAAACCACTGCTTATTTTTAAACCATATTTAAATATCTCATCATTTTATCATTTAAAAAAGTACTAGTTAAAGTAAATTGGAGCTTTTGGATTTCTTGCCCTTTTTTTCACCTTTCTATAATTTTATCTAGCTTCTTTAAAAACATAGGTCTCAGCATAGCCTTTAATTCATCCCAAAAACCTTCCCTGCACACTTTGGGACTGTATTGGAAATCCTTCCTTATATGTTCCCAGAGCTCTCTTTGTTTTATTTTAGCATTTATCATTCTGGGGCATAATTGCCTGTTTATTTGTCTTCCCTCTTCATTAGACTATATGCCCTTTAGATAAAGGTTGAACATCTCTAATATGAAAATCTGAAATGCTCCTATATCAAAACTTTTGGAGCACTGATGATGCCACAAGTAGATAATTCTACACATGACTACTTAATACAAACCTTGTTTCATGCACAAAATTACTTAATATATTGCATAAAGTTACCTTCAGGCTATATGGATAAGGCTAAAGGATTAATATTTGTTGAAGTAAAAAATAATTTAAATAAATCTGCAAGAAAATAAATCTAGCTAATTCTGCTCCATATTATTCCCACGATAATTTGTATCACCCAAGGCATATTTAGATGAATTGTTATAATTATATCAAGACATGATGTCCAACATAATTTCAAAATCCTACCACCTAATATAAATCAACAGTGTCACTGACAACACTTTGTATTATACCATGATTTCTCAAACCAACTAAAATATTCGTTCCATAAACAGAAAACTTTTATCACTTTATCAAGAAGGTCTGGGACTCATCAAAAAAAAAAATGGGGGGGAGGGTAGACTATTATTATCTTAACAATATTGCTCAAGTTTAAGAGACTAACACATTGTTCAGTAAGTGAATATTGAGGAAAACAATATAATCATTCAGAATGGTGATTTAAAGTTTGCCTCCAGAAGAAATATCACAAACTAAAGTACCTGAAAATGTACTTTCAAAAATAATAGATAAAAGCAAATATGAACACGCTTAAAGTCAAAGGCAGGTTTTCTTCAAAAGAGTATGACAGAATAAAGGTCAGGGGGGAAAAGTAGTCCATAGTTTCATTGGTGAGCAGGTCAGTAAACCTGGTAATATGTGTTTGTAAAGATAGCATAGACAAAGAAAAGAGAAGATAAATTATTCAGAGAATAATTTTAAAAGAGCTTAGAAAGTACTAAGCTATAATATTCACAAATAAAAATCTAATTTCCAAATGATATATCTATGCATCTAGGACAAGCTGAAAAAATATATATGTATAAATGTCCTCATAATGAGTCATATTTGCTCTTATTTTTTAAACCACTGCTTATTTTTAAACCATATTTAAATATTTCATCATTTTATCATTTGAAAAAGTACTAGGTAAAGTAAATTGGAGCTTTTGGATTTCTTGACCTTTTTTTTTCACCTTTCTATAATTTTATCTAGCTTCTTTAAAAACATAGGTCTCAGCATAGCCTTTAATTCATCCCAAAAACCTTCCCTGCACACTTTGGGACTGTATTGGAAATCCAGAGATTTTCAGAGAATAATTTAGAAAAGGAGGCAGAAGACATATTATTTGAAAAACAGAAATAAAATTTTAGTCAAACATATTTTAAGTTAAATAACATAAGTAATGTGCAAAAATGTATCGCAAATACATAAGGAAAACACTAACATCCAAAATATAAAATAATGTAAAGGGCATAACATGTCTCCAAAATAAAAAATAAGCCAATAAAAACATAAATGGTGTTCAACCTCCGCATAAAACAAAATTTTAAAACAGGTTTTAAAATGAATGGTTTTTAATGAGATATCATTTTTCAACAAACATAGTGGTTAACTTGTAATACATTATACAGTTGAGAACATAGAAAAAAAGACACTCATTTACTATTGGTTAAACATAAATTGGTACAAACTTTAAATAAAAATGACAATAATAAATCAGAATTTCAAAAAAATCCATATATTAAAGGCACCTGTAATCCCAGCTACTTAGGAGGCTGAGGCAGAAGAATCGCTTGAACCTGAGAGGCAGAGGTTGCAGTAGGCAGAGATCATGCCACTGCACTCCAGCCTGGGTGACAAAGAGACACTCTGTCTCAAAAAAAAAAAAAAAAAAAGAATACATATACTTTGAAATAGCAAATTAATATATAAGAGCCAGCTCTGAAGCTGTGGTCAAATAATATACAGGGTGCACAGGGTACATCAGTGAATAAAATAGAGATTTCCACTATTGTAAAAATGAAGAAGTTTACATTCTATTGGAAAAAGGAGCATAGATAGTAAACAAAATAAATATATTAATTAAGTAGAATGTTAGCAGATGGTAAATTTTATGGCCACAACAATGTAAAAGCTTAGCAATGTCAAATCAGTTAATGCAGATGGCTTGGCCGAAGAGGAACAAGGGTTTGAGCACCTGCAATACAAAATGGGATTATCAGCACATAAGCATAGGTAGGCCTCATTTTTTAAAGAGTTGGATAAGGTGATAGTTATCCTTACTAATTCTGAAAAAGAAGAATCATAGTGAGAGAGATCAACCAATCAATGTAAAGGCCCTAAAGTGATGCATGTCTGGCATATTAAATAATGCTAGGCAACCAATATGGCCAGAACAGAGGGAGTAGAAGAAGCTTTCTTAAAATGAAGCCAAATAAATTTAATGTGCATGGTGTAACTATGTAGATATTTTGCATCAATACAAAAACCTTACTGGTGAGCAAGAGTTAGCTAAGAACACTGAGGAATAAGGAAAAGTGATAAAGAGTGAGCTGAAGAAGAGAAATGAGTTTGTGACGAGCCTGGCAGTGAGATGTCCTGGTGTGTAAGTGACGCCTAAACAAATTCAGTATAGCATCTGAAAACGAGTTTGGAAAGGAGAGGGAATCAGGGCATAAAGAATGGGCTACAATCAAAGATGATATTGGGAACCTGAACAATGGATGACTGTAGATGCCTTATTTGGGAAAGTAACAATATTATATCATGGGTTTTGAAAAAAGAAAATGAAATGGCTGAGTTTGAATTTTAGGAATATCACCCCTTTAAGTACATTGAATAATTAATTGTAAAGGAGAAAGATAGCTAAGATAAAACTGACTCCAAATTGCTGTTGGAATAGTTCAAGCTTAAGATAATAAGCTGAAGCTGTGGCAGAAGTAATAAAATGCAATTGAAGAAACAGAACTGGCAATATTCGATGATGAATTGGATGCAAAAGACAGAAGGAAAGAGGCACAGTGGCTCCTAGGTTTCTATTTGTGGTACTTAGGTGGGCAGAAGCATTCAACACTCAATATAGGAAACACTAAGCCATTTTAAGAGGAAGAAGAACAGAATTTCAGTTTTGTACAATCTAAGATTAAGTTGATCATAGCTTAACCCAATGGAAATATCCAGTATGCAGTTAGATAAATGAATATGATGTTCAAACATGTAGAATAAAAAGCAAAAGTTCTCCTCCTCATTTACAGTTCTTATTTTTTTAACTAATCAGCTCACACACCATTTCTTCTCCTAATATACTTTGAATCAATAACAGATTAAGCTTTCAAAGAAAAATCTCTGATCAGATAAATCCCTTGCACAAAGATTTTTTTTTTTTTTTTTTTTTTTTTGAGATGGAGTCTCCCTCTGTCACCCATGGTGGAGTGCAGTGGCATGATCTCGGCTCACTGCAACTTCTGCCTCCTGGGCTCAAGTGACTCTCCTGCCTCAGCCTCCCAAATAGCTGGGACTACAGATGCCTGTCGCCACGCCCAACTAATTTTTTATTTTTTTTGTATTTTTAGTGTTAGCCAGGATGGACTCCATCTCCTGACCTCGTGATCTGCCCGCCCTGGCCTCCCAAAGTTCTGGGATTACAGGCATGAGCCACTGTGTCCAGCCCCACAAAGACTTCTAATGACTTACCATTTTCTCTGGAATTATGTAAATCATTCTAGCCTATGAGGGGCTCATATTGCCAGTCCCAAATAAGCTCTTCAATGTATTCCTTGCTTATGATTAACTGAGTTTCTGCACATACTCAAATACACCTACCCATAGTTTTTACATTTCCACAGTTTTTCAATGAAAGTTCACATTACCAAACAGCGCTTATTATAAGACTGCTCATTCTTCCAGATTTAGCAACCTCTTCCATGAAGCTAATTCTAATACAAAAGTTATCAGTGGTTTCTCTCCTGACACCCTATACTTCCATTCTATAGTTTTCATAAGCTGCTTTGTATTTTTTAATTAAGCATTTTATATGTTTATCTAAGTTTTAATCACTTGACATACCTCTAGATTTTAATACATGTTTGTTAAATACCAAACTGCAAAAAGTAGATAGAGCTACATATCCATGTAAAACTCATAAGTTTGAGCATGTGAATGCCAGCTGGAAGAGATGGCTTTGTATGTAAGGCTGCCAGCCATCAAAAAAAGAAAAGATGGGCATATCAGAGCTAATGGCTTTTTCTGAGAATGAGACACTCAAATGAGAAGGGAGGACAGAGATCATATCTTAACTCATGAACAATAACTGAAATGAAAAGACAAATATATAAGAAGGTCAATAATAAAAGTCCTGAAAACAGATGCTGGAGAGGATGTGGAGAAATAGGAACACTTTTACACTGTTGGTAGGACTGTAACTCAGTTCAACCACTGTGGAAGACAGTGTGGTGATTCCTTAAGAATCTAGGAATAGAAATTCCATTTGACCCAGCAATCCCATTATTGGGTATATACCCAAAGGATTATAAATCATTCTATTGTAGAGACACATGCACACGTATGTTGATTGTGGCATTGTTTACAATAGCAAAGACTTGGAACCAACCCAAATGCCCATCAATGATAGACTGGATAAAGAAAATGTGGCACATATACAACATGGAATACTATGCAGCCATAAAAAAGGGTGAGTTCATGTCCTTTGCAGGGACATAGATGAAGCTGGAAACCATTATTCTCAGCAAACTGACACAAGAACAGAAAGCCAAACACCACATGTTCTCACTCATAAGTGGGTGTTGAACAATGAGAACACATGGAGACAGGGAGGGGAACATCACACACCAGGGCCTGTCAGGGGGTGGAGGGGCTAGGGGAGGTATAGCAGGGGTTGGGGGGATTGGGGAGGGATAACATTAGGAGAAATATCTAATGTAGATGATGGGGGGATGGATGCAGCAAACCACCATGGCACATGTATACCTATGTAGCAAACCTATATGTTCTGCACATGTATCCCAGAACTTAAAGTATAACAAAAAAAGATGAAAATAACAAAACAGAAAACAATAAAAGTCTCATGAAAACAAGTAAGTTTTTAAACTTGAGTCTGATTCTATTTAATGTGATTAACCATGTTTTCTACTATGGACCCTGATCCTTTTTCCACAGTCAGTAGACTGTAGGAAACCTACAAAGGAAAGCAATTAAGAGACATCATCAATATTATAAATACTGGATTAAATACCTCAATTGGTAGGATCCTAACAAAATTTAGAAAGTGTGTGAATAGTTCTTGTAATGTAAGTAGCATCTTTCAAACACTATGTCATATGGATTTTGAAAATTATAATTCTACATAATCAAAAAGCTCTAACCTAGTAGTTTCATTATTCTAATGTTAGAAAGTAAGGCTTAGAGTTTAAATAATAGTTTGTTTCATGGTAGAGAATGTAATTGAATCACCATTGCTATACGGCCTTACTAGGGACTAACAGTTCAATAAAAGCGACACGAACCCCACATTTTAAAAAGATGAAGAGAGATTCTGTAATTTAAAAAGCAAAACACCTTGTGGTGTTTACTTACTGAGATACCTACAGAAGAATAATTAAAGCCATGCACCGACAGAAGAGAATTTGGCATCACTGGCTGCTAATATCTTTCATGAACACAAACAGGGATGTATACATCACATTTTATTCCTGTCAGGAAACAGAGATTTAAAGAAGTTGGATCTCACTGATTCTTCTAATAATGGTTTCAAGCTAGATATGAATCTCATTACATATGGCTTCTTTGTATTTTTTCATGATTTAGGCAATAGAAACTAAGAAGGCAATGGATGCAGAATGAATTAAGAAGATAAGATCAAACCTAAGAGGGACTGATAAGAAGCTGATACAGTTTGGAGAGAAATGAGAACTAATTTCAGTTGTGGCTAAAAGTTGTGGTTAGACTAGTGACTGGAGGTCTGATGAATGGAAAGGAACATGAACTCTGACATAGCAGCTGAAGATATAATGAAAGGAAATAATCTGGTATATACGTTGAAGGAAGATGTAGAGCGAATAGTGAGATGAGAACTTTCTTGGTGGTATGTGTCTGGGACAAACTGGCTTTCCTTTCTTGTTCCATACCACATGTACTTATTCCCTTTTTATTTTGTAATCTTTTTCTTTTCCATGATACCAATTGTAGCAGGGTCAAAGGAATATAGCTTTGAAGTCAGATCCAGGTATGAATTTACCTTTGTCTACTATGAACTGTAATTTTGAAGGTTTACGCTCAGTTTCTGTTTCATCATTTATAAAATGGGGATGACAAAATATCTATTTCAGAGTGTTGTATTGAGGATAACTGAAATCCTAAAAAACAGAAACTATAGCTGGGCATGTGATAGGTGTTCAATAAATTACCTTGGTGAGGCTTGTTTTCATTTTTCTTTCAATTGCCCATCTGTTTCCTTTTTGTCTTGTTATCAGTTATCTGATAAATTAAACTCTGACTCCACTATTATTTAAAAAAAAAAAAAACTTGGAAAAGATTAAACAAGAAAGAGGACAAAGGCTGGATGTGAGTTTGAAGCATTTCAGAAATTTGCTGGTCTTCTATGTGCATCCATGTCAGGAATGAGAAGGTAGGCAGGTTCACAAACAGTGGCAGCACCAAATAGCAGAGAAAGGAGCTTCATGCCCTCAAACCACAATCTGCAGCTGTCCAGTTCCTTCATGTGGACTGAAGGCATATTCTCAACCTTATGTAAAGGGCTGTATTTCTGTAGCTTCCAACACTAACATGCCCCCCTTCCCTTTCAAGAGATTGCTACCCTGGAGTTGGCATGGTTTAGAACAAAAAATAAAATAAAGAAAAATATCAAAAAGACTTTCCACAGCAAGACATCAGGGTGCTATCAATAAATGTAATGTGGTTGAGGCACCTCCAAAGGATTTCTGAGCCTCTCCCAGCCTCTTGGAACCAGAACTTCTGAAAGTTGTATTTTTTTTTAATTTCAACTTTTATTTTTGATACAGGGTGTACATGTGCAGGTTTGTTACATCAGAATATTTCATGGTGCCAAGGCTTGGAGTATAAATCCCGTCACTGTCACCCAGGTAGTGAGCATAGGTAGGTTTCAACCCACTCCTCTTCCTCCCTCTATCCTCTAGTCCACAGGGCCTATTGTTTCCATAGTTATGCTGATGTGTGCTCAATATTTACCTCACACTTGTAAGTGAGAACATGCAGTATTTGGTTTCCATTCCTGTGTTAATTTGCTTAGAATTATAGCCTCCAGCCCCAACTATGTTGCTGCAAAATACATTTCATTTTCTTAAATGACAGTACAGTATTCCAAGGTGTATATGTACCACTTTTTCCTTATCAAATCCAACACTGATGTGTATATGGGTTGCTTCTATGTCTATGCTATTGTAAATAGCACAGCAATGAACATATGAGTGCATGTGTGTCTTTTTGGTACATTAATTTATTTTCTTTGGAGTACATACCCAGGGATGGGACAGCTGAGTTGAATGGTAGCTCTGGTTTAAGGTCTTAGAAATCTCCACATTGCTTTCTACAGTGCCTGGACTAATTTACATTCCCACCAATAATGTATAAGTGTTCTTTTTCCATAGCTTTGCCAGTATCTTTTGTTTTCTGACTTTTTAATAATAGCCATTCTGACTGCTGTGGTATCTCACACCAGAATTCTGAGTGGTATCTTATTGTGGTCTTGACTTGTATTTCTCTGATGATTAGTGATGTTGAACTTTTTTTTTCACGTTTGCTGTCTACTTGCACATCTTCTTTTGAGAAGTGTCTGTTCATGTAGCTTGCCCATTTTTTTAATGGGGTTGTTTTACGCTTGTTAATTTGTTTAAGTTCCCTATAGATTCCGGATGTTAGGCCTTTTTGAACATCTTCTCCCACCTTGTAGGTTGTCTGTTTACTTTGTTGATAGTTTCTTTTGCTGTTCAGAACCTCTTTAGTTTAATTTGGTCCCATTTATTTTTGATTTTGTTGCAGTTGCTTTGGGGGCTTAGCCAAACATTATTTGCCAAGCTGATGTCAAGAAGAGTATTTCCTAGGTTTTCTTCCATGATTTTTGTAGTTTGAGGTCTTATGTTTAAATCTTTAATCCATTTTGAGTTAATTTCTGTATATGGTGGAAGGAAGGAGTCAAGCTTCAATTTTCTGCATATGGTTAGCCAGTTATCCTAACACCATATACTGAACAGGGAGTCTTTTCTCATTGCTTATTTTTGTTGGCCTTGTTGACAATCAGATGTTTGTAGGTGTGCAACTTTATTTCCAAGTTTTATATTCTGTTCCATTGGTCTATGTGTCTGTTGATGTACCAGTACCAAGCTTTTTCGGTTGTTGTGGCTTTAAAGTATAGTTTGAAGTTGGGTAGTGTGATGCCTCTGGCTTTTTTCTTTTTGCTCAGGATAGTGAAAGCTGTATTTTAAACAAACTCCCATTACATTTTTCTGCAAACTAAAAACCCTAAACATTGTTGGTGCAAGTAAGTTGTTCCTAACCTAAAGCACATCTATACAGAAGCTACTGGCTATGTCCACTTGATGAAACAGTTTTAGATCAATAACCTAGCATAAAGATAAAAACATATGATAGACACTCCCGATTGCAGGCCAGGCATGGTGGCTCATGCCTGTAATCCCAGCACTTTGGGAGGCTGAGGTGGGCCAATCACAGGTCAGCAGATGGAGACCATCCAGGCTAACACAGTGAAATCCTGTCTCTACTAAAAATACAAAAAATTAGCTGGGCATGGTGGCATGCACCTGTAGTCCCAGCTACTCAGAAGGCTGAGGCAAGGGGATCACCTGAACTTAGGAGATGGAGGTTGTGGTGAGCAGAGATCACACCATTGCACTATAGCCTGGTGACAGAACACAACTCCATCTCAAGAAAAAAAAAAAATGAAACTCCTGGTTGCCTATCCAGTAATCTTTTTTTCCTTAAAATAACTTTATTTTATGGCATCAGAATGTCTCTAGTTATAAATAATAGCATTTTCCAGGCTCCTTTACAGATAATGATAGGCAAGGTAATATAAACAGAATTACTTCATTTGACTTCCAGGGAAGCGATTTGGTGCAGACATGACTCACAGAGGGGTCCCCTTGCCATTCTCCTCTCTTCCTTTTAAAATGAGAATATGATGGTGAGGTCTTCAGCAGTTACCTTGTGACTATAATATAAATTTGATATTGGAAGCCACAGCCTAAGACTAGTGGAGCTGAGAGAAGGAATTTTCTTCTGTTCTGATGACCTGGGACATTCTACATAACCCCTGGACTCAAGATTTATCTCAGGTCTCTAATAATACTAGCTAAACCTAATCCTAATTGACACAGTGCTTATACTTTATTAAATCATTACTTTTAAAAAATAAATTAGAAAGTGTTCAAAGTCAAGGTGAATGTCAATGTTTGGTCCCCAACTGAGGTACTGATTTTGTGCATCAGCTCACATTCATGGGGTGGGTAGAAGCATTGTTGGCCCAAAAATCTTTAGAAAGAAAAGCAGCACTGATGGCCTGAACACCTGTGATATATAGGGCACAGGTGGTAATTTGGCAACTGTATGCCTGGCCTTTTGAGCTGTGGCCAAAACTAAATTTGGATAAACTCATTATCCATACATATGCCCTAATTTCCTGATAGATTTCAGTCAGATGTGGTAATTTTCTGCTCAGCTTCCTTATGTTATCACTTATTACATTTGCTAATGGGGGCGGAAAAACTGTTCTAGGAGAATATCCAAAAGCAATTGATTGATTTGTATTACAATGTAGGCTCTAAAAGAATTAGTTTATTTCAAATAACTAATGACTTGGTTCCATGTAAATATCTTCCACACATGTCTCATTCCAGTTCTTCCTATAAGGCAAATGACTATTAATATTGTCAAACTTTGCATGTAAACCATGTTACTTTCCTCTCCATCTCTTCCCATTCTTCTGAATGTCTCCGATCTTTTAGGGACACAATTAAAAAAATTTTAGAAATTACCCCCAAAATGTGAAAGTACAAAAAATAAAAGCAAACTTAAATTTTCATCTTATTAAAAATTATGACTAAACAATAAAACTGTTTTTATCCCATCTGCATAATTATACATAATTTCTGTTTTATAAATTCCCAACACTTATGCAGATGGGAAATACTCATGGCTTATAATTTATACTTTTATAAAGGTGATATTTTTCTTTTTCTGCAAAGAATCAAAGAGTTAATATATTCACATACTTGAAAAAAAACACAACTCAGGGTTAGAAAAGAGGAAAATTGGTAAAAGTGCGATTGTTCTCAGCCCTGCATACCAGAAAAGATCCAAGAGTTCAAAATCAAGTATTCTTTTTTTTTTTTTTTTTGGGGGGGGGACGGAGCTTCGCTCTTGTTACCCAGGCTGGAGTGCAATGGCGCGATCTCGGCTCACCGCAACCTCCGCCTCCTGGGTTCAGGCAATTCTCCTGCCTCAGCCTCCTGAGTAGCTGGGATTACAGGCATGCGCCACCATGCCCAGCTAATTTTTTGTACAAAATCAAGCATTCTTAAGGCATGATGCTATACTTTCATGTGGAGTCCGGGGGGTGAAGGTCAGTAGAGGAGCATCAACAGATGGTGCCAACAGTGATAACTCCATGTGTTCAGAAGTAGGTTCAGGAAATTATCCTCTTACAGGGAGATTAGTTATGACCCATAGTTAGCCCAAGCTAAGTGACAATAATACAATAGCTACCATATGAGTAATTACCATTGTATTTGAGTTATATACTATCAGTATATTAATTTGCAAGTTAGAAAACAAGGCTTTTAGAATTTGAGTAAATTGCTCAGGACCTCACATACTAAGTGACGCATGTAAGGTTCAAACCCATGCACTCTGACTTTGGAGATCATGTTCTAACCTGCCACAAGGAATCATAAGGCTTCACAAAACATTTTCTCTATTCAACCTCTATTCAATATGAAATACTTTCTTCTCGTTGAAAGCCATATTGAGACAGGGAGAAAAGTATTAATGCTATCCAGATCGTCTGACTAGCCTCCCATACAAGATTTTATGATAGGTGGAATCATGACTATTGACTAATTGGTAAGTGTTTATATTTATATCCATTGTCAAAGCCTCAAAAGTTTGTGAAAATTAGGTAACTTGCCAAACTGTACCACAATGGAAGAAATAGAGCTAGATTTTAAATTCATTCTGTTACAAAAACCTTGTTTTTTTAACCAACACAACATGGATAAAGAACAATTATTCTTCTATTAAATATATAAAGAATAAAGAATTACGCATGATATTAAATAAAATATACACTCATGGGATGTATTCAGAAATATACATCATCAATTCTTGTTGCACTGGATATATCTTCATCTTTCATGTGGCAGACATTCATACTCTATTAATGATGATTTATAAAGAAATTTCAAAATAAATTTTAAAGCCATGCAAGAGAATTAATAGGAAAGGTACTTTAAAATATAACAATGCACTAACAAACAAATAAAAAGCTATCTTAATTTCTCATCAAAATCTTTAAAGTATAATTTGTCAAATATTTTAGGAATATTATATAGGTATATTATTATAAGAAAAGATATTGCAAGGGAATACACCAATGCCTAAGTATACAATTAAATATTCATGAACTTTTACAATCAGAAGTTAGTTTATATAAATCTCAGTAATAGCAACCAACCAAACTATCTATGTTAGGAGGTAAATTAGATGTTCACAATTATCACAGTTGTCCCAGATCCAGTATCTATAGCCTGATTTTCATGTGTCTCTTTTATGTTTCCATTTGTGTTTCCTGTAAGTCATCAGATGATTTACGTCCTCCTTAGCAGTAATTGTTTCTTACTTCCTTAAGCACTATAATCATAAAGGATATACCAAAACTTTTAACACTTCTCTCTACCTAATTTTAAAACAATCTGAAACAGAAATGCCACTATCTTAACAACTTTGGGTCATTAATCACGGTGTATTCAATAGTAATTTTTGCTGCTGAGAAAAGTTTGTGATTAATATACTTAAACTGAAAATCTAGTTCATAACATCAAAGATATATTTAAGAATTTGAAAATTGTGAGCACATATATTTTGCTGTACTCTTCATTTGGTAACTTTATATAGAAAGAATAAAAGTTTTGTGTGATGACTCACTCAAGCTTTCTTAAAAATATTTCTTGTTTAATATCAAGTGCATGTTTGAGATCAGCAATTAAAAGGTCAGTAGTATGACGGAATTTGTGCAGTCAGCTCTATATATTCTTTTGGTTACAGCAATGCATGGTGGCCCAATCACTATTTTTAATAAGCTAGGCCATTTCAAAATTAAAAGGCATATACTATCAGAGTTTTGACCCTGTGTGCACTTTACAAACATGAAAATCCGTTGTCATAGGGTGACTTTTCAAAACATATGTGCACACATGAGGGCATTTTCTGATTTTTTTCCATTTGAGAAAATACACAAAATAATGTAAGTTTATGTTTCAGTTTATATGGCTAGAACATTCTGTATTTTCAAAATAATGCAAGAATAGTATTATAAAGTAGTATGACACACACAACAAGGTTTGAAGAAAAGTTAGTAAAACTTCTTTCAGAAATCTTGAAAGTCTTAATTAAGTAAATTTATAGCCAGATCTCATTTGCTGAGTGACAGAAAAGAAACATAAGGGTTTTGATCTAAAAATATTGATTTGATATCTGCTATTTTTAAATGATAAAACACAACTGATTTTCATACTTATGAGAAGTTGAACTACCTCACTGTGAGTATAGCAATCTCGACTAAAGAGCACACAATATGTATTAAATGAGGATCATTTAAATTTGAGTGACTGCATATGTAACCTAATATTAACATCTGCTGTTATTCCTTGTTCAAGTATTGGCTCACATTTTACATTCTTATTGAGGTCCCTGACACATGGTTTACTACTGTAAACCACCTTTTCCCAACATTTCCCCAATAACCTGTCCCCACATTCACAATTCTCTTATGCTTCTTTTATTTACATAAAATTAAAAATTTGATTCCATGACATTATGTAATTTACTTTTGATTATGCTTATTTCTGTGTGCCTCTGCTAAAATATAAACTTCACAAGAATGGGGAACTTAAACACTGAAAGCATTTAATAGTAGCTCAATAAGTACTTATTAAAAGACTAATAATACTTGGCATTGAGGAAAAATAGAAGAAAATATTTCATTTCCCCATACTTCAATAATTTATATCAAAAAGCAAGGACTGTTTACATTCTGTTGTTATATAAAAATAACAAGACAAGTCAATTGTACTTTCATTGAATTCCATATGATATCACTTTAAAAGATATATGGCACTTTTGTATTTTTATAAAATATATTGACATGCTGTAAAGAGCTACCAGAGTTCAAAAAAAAAACAATCTTGCAAACGTGCTATAGTACTTGGAAAAGTGGAAGCAAGTCAGAAACTTTAAAGGTTGCAGTCCTACTGAAAAAGATGTAGTAAGTTAGAGAATATTGGAGAAAGGATACATAACTATGTAACTATATGATAAATAATTTCACAGCTATTGCTAGTCCTCCATCCATTCCTATTCTTGATGTTTTGGTATTTTTACTTAGTTTATATTTGATACTGGGTGTTGTGATCACAATTCTATCAAGAAACTGAGGAAACACAACTTCAAAGCTCACCTGAAGGGCACTGCAGTTTGTGTTATGAGAGGCTCTTGCCTTAAAGCCTTGATTATACAATTCACTGAGTAGAACAGTTGATGAATGCCTGCCACGAATCTTGCCCCCACATATGAAAGTCTGGCGTGTACTCAATGTACCTGACTCTGAGACAGGTTAGGCCTCAAGAAATTCCTGAATAGGAATCATTAACTTTGAGTTCAGAACAGCTGGGTGTTGGGCATTGTGCTTCACAGAAGGCAAAATATTTAATTTGAGTTACATTTGGAGTAGGATTTCTAAGAGAAGACGCCAGAGGTATAGGAAGAAGCTGCAGAAATGCAAAGTTTGAGGTATTTTTTCCTGCATTTTGGAAATAATTAATCGTTTTCTATGGTGGGAAGCCAAGGCATGTAGGAAAACTATAAACATTGTGCCTGAAACGATAACTTGGGGTAAAGAGCCTTGAAACTCATGGCTAGTATTTAACTTTTATTCTGGGACCAATAGTGGGAAACCCCTGAAGCCATTTAACAATAAAATAAAAACGTACTTGAATCTATTCCAGAATAAAAGTGTTTTTCTCGTAATAAGAAACTTGAAAAGTACAAAAGAAAAACCACATGGCTGGATTAGATTGGTGATTCTACAGAAATCCCATGCATCTTCCACACTCTAATTCACCACAATGAATAAAGTGCTCTCTGTGTCCATCATTATTAAAGCTGTGATCAAAGTGAACCTTAGCTTTTTGTTAGATCGTTAGGCAACCAGCTTAAGTCTCTCCAATAAAGGTACCAAATAATTTAGTATGATTAGTTTATAATGAGCCAACCTATGATGAGCCAGTCATTACCTAGGTAAAGAGTTCCCCAAGATGTGATGTCTGTTCCATAGAAGCTTTAATTCTAATGTTAGAGACAGTCAGTGAAGGTATGAAGTATTAGGCAATGTAATACAGGTGGCCATAGTGGGTGCTATGACAAAAGATGAAAAACAACTAACCTAGTCCATCTGAGGATGACAATTATGGTTGTCAGTTTTAGAAAATACAAATACAGTTCATTCAATTAGCATTTCAGATAAACAGTGAATATTTTTTAGTATGAGTGTGCCCCAAATATTCAAATTTTACTGGGCATTCTGTATTTTACTTGGCAAGCCTGCTGACAATACCTTTTGGATAGGACATTGCTGGAGCACCATCTTAAAGTATAGAAATTAATCAGGTGAAGCATGTTAAAAAGAAAATTTCAAACACAGGGAGCAACATGTACAACATATGGAAGAAGGGGAGAAAATAGCTCATTTGGAAAACTGCAAGGAAATTCACCATAACTCGGTCATACAGTACCAACACTGCAATATAGATAAATTTGCAGGGTAGTCAGGAGTCAGATTATGATGAGATTGGATTGTTTTCCTGGAAGAAACAGATACCAAAGGCCTTGCTGATAGATTCATTATGAATTTGTGCTTTTCCAAAACTGATTGGTCCTTCATTGATGCCTGACAAATTTATGGGTTGTACTTTCTTTACATATATATAAAATGATATTATTTATTATCTCCAGTTATTTCAAACATTTGTATTCTCTTCCTCCTTGTTTCTTCCTCTTTCTTAGCATTCTTACCGAACTACTTTGCTTCTTTCTTCCAAGAAATAGATAAAATGTGATGTCACAGTTCCCAGTTGACTCCTATCCATTACCTCTCCTCCAGTTCACACCTACCATTTCCCACTTCAGCTGCTGACATAATCATCATTATTAAAGTATTTGACCAATTTTTTCTTATGATTCTTACACTTTTCTTGGTCTTATTTCACACTGCATGCCTGTGTCAAAGCATCTCATGTACCACATAAATATACACACCTAGTATGTACCCACAAAATTTTTTGAAATAAAAAAAAAGATGAGTGTCCTCTTCCAACTTTCATCCATGTATAGTTCCTCAATTTTTGCTCCAGAATACACGCCATCCTTTCCTAAGTATCTTTGACCTTTTACCAATCATCCTTTGCCTAGCTCGTTTTATCCACTTCTCCCTCTCAACTTGCTGTATATTCCATGCAGGAGCATGTTCAAGGCTCTTCCTACTTAAACCGAAAGCCCCTCAAACTGCCCGCATTCCCCAACCTTAGTTTCCCTGTCTTTATGAATTTACCCTTGCTGTATAAACCCTTTCTCTCCTTGAAGTTACTAAGGTTTGACGTCTGCCTCCTCCATTTCACTAAACCATCTTTTAACAAAGTAATAAGCAAATCACACTGAGTCTGTATATGAAAATTAAATACTAACATGTTTTGCCCAAGAACTCTGTATTGAGACATACAGATTTTAGAAATAAATTTTATATTCTGTTATTCCCAGAAACATATACAAGCTAACTCATATTTGGTGTCTTCTCATGTCAAGCTTTATCCAAAATCAGCATTAAATTTTTCCTTTAAACTCTCAGGCTGTTTCCACAATTGGTGTCCCTACTCCAACGAACACATAATACTCTTTCAGTATATCTTAATTATGCTATGAGTTGAAACATTCAAAAAAATAAATTCAAAATTTGAGGATGTGGGGGACTTTAATCTACTTTGTGTGTTCAAGTATTCACACTGTCTAAACCTTTGCCACGTGATCATAGACTTGCTAGTTATTCATTAAGAGACTTTGTATATTGCTCAATCTCTGAATCCTTTTTTGATCTCTTATATGTCTTATTCATTTACTTACTTACTTCTGCTGATATTTTATGGGTATGCTTTGTATTTAGCCATGTGCTACGCATAGAACATTTTCATTTGAATAACATTAATTCCAACACTTTGTGTCTTTTATTTTAGCTGGAAAAATTAATGGATTATTGTGAAGAGTGAATGAGAAAAATATTATGTGCAAGAGAGTTACAGAATATAATTCTATGTCTTGAGGAAATTATGTAGGACCTCTAAAACAAGGTATGGAAGTGGTGAAAGGTAGGCTGGTGAAAGGTAGGCTGAGGTTCTCTATTTTTTATGAATTCAAGATTTGACATAGTACTCCTAAATGATTAATAAGTATTATTTATATATAAATGTCATGTCATGTTAACACTTATGAAATTTTATCAGAACATGGAAATATATAACCAAGTATAACAAACCAAGACAAACAATTCATTTGTCCAACTTCATCTAAAAATTTTAGATAATCACTGAAAAGGCACCTTTATCATGTTACACAAGCAGCAGATTAAGCTAACACCCATCATATGTCATGAGTGTTAGAGCAGCTGCTCCTACAACATGTCTAGCTATCAAATCCAGCATTTTACTACAAATCGTTTCTTAGAAGAACTGCTTCAGTACAGGAAGAATAAGTACTAGAGACGCACTGGAGACAGGTAGCCATTTGTACCCTCCCAAAACACTGAAAAAAAATAAATAATTTGAAGTAAAATCTTCTTATCCAACCATGTCAAAGTTCTTTGCTTAAATTGTGTGAGACAGTGGAGTTACTAGCAATCTTTTTTTTTTTTTTTTTTTTTGGAGACAGGAACCTCACTCTGTCACCCAGGCTGGTGTGCTCACTGCAACCTCTGCCTCCTTGTTGAAGTGATTCTCCTGCCTCAGCCTCCGAGTAGCTGGGACTACAGGCTCCCACCATCATGCCTGGCTAACTTTTTGTATTTTTAGTACAGACAGTGTTTCACCACGTTGCCCAGGCTGGTCTCAAACTCCTGGCCTCAGATGATCCACCCGCCCCGGCCTCCCAAAGTGCTGGGATTATAGGCATGAGTGTTACATTACACTTTAACACATTGCTTTTTAAATGTAAGTACTTATTATCATCCCTTAATTTTTTGTTTTCCTCAGAAAAAATCTTTGATGTATGAGAAGAAACTAGAGGATAGACAGTTTGGAAAAGTCAGTGGATTGGTCAAGCCGGGACCTTCATATCATTTAATATAACTTCTAGTCCAGGATAACTCATAAAATGTCCTGCAAGTGAAATGTAAAATATATAATTATTCTTTCTTACAATGCAGTATATAATAATTGTAAGCTATTTATCATACAAATTATTGTAAAATATTTTACTAGGCACACTTTATATGTATACTGAGACTAAACATGACTTTAGTATAGCATGAATTTAGTCTCAAAAATTACTGAGTTTTGAAGCTCAACTGATTCTAGATTTTTAAGTATTTATTTATTTTGCATAATTGAATGACAAATCTGCAAAGATAGATATATATACATACATATATATATATATATATATATATACAAAAAAAACCCACACATATATATGAATTTCAGTGACCAACAATAAAGAAATAATGAGGTGTCATGATCATCTGAAAACTTAACTATTTTGTATTTTAACAAAAAAAAAATCAACTTAAAAAATAATTTTCTAATGTCTCCAAGCCATAATTTTTCCCCATTAATGTAATAGTTTTATATATTCCTTTTATATAAATGAATGTTTTTGTACTAAAATATGTTTTGTGAAAATTTATCAGGACATGCAATTATAAGTTCTTTTTTGTGTCCATGTTACTGCCTTTTACTAGAATATATAATACCTGCAAGTATTAGATACACTTACTCATGTTAGTGTAGTTTCTGACCCTACCAATGTGTTTCAATTCAATATATTACTAGTGCAAAGCAGAGAAAGCACTCAATATATATTGATTTAAGTATAAATTAATGACTGGATAAAATAGCTTCATTGTCATACTACACATGAGACTGAGATAAGTCTATGTATATCTCTATGTCAGGAGACAGAAATATAACCCTATTCCCACATTCCATTACATAATAGAAATGAAAGGTTTGAAAAACCCAGATATTTTAGTTCCAAATTTTGTTTACTTTTAGCATTTCTCTCTTTACAACCTACTTTGTTGATAATTTTTACTCAGACCTATACACATAAAACTGCTAGCATATTTACATACACATAAAACACACAAACACATTCTGCATTGTCATTTACAATTTTGAAATCATTTAAAGTTTTAAGAAATAATTATAATTTTATAATACACATATTATATAGAATATATTAATAAAGATCTTCTCTTGAAATGATGTTATACTTATTGGGAAAATTTTACCATGGATGTTTCCAGGGACAATAATAAAGATGTCATGACTGGTGAAATTTAAGGAACTTGGGCAATTTCAAAACATTTTTAATTTTTCTTATTTTAAAATTAATATCCTAGCTAAGACATGTAGCCTATGTCCAGCCCTGGTAAAACTCTGGAGTTCAGGACACACAGAAGGTTATGCCATTATCTGGTATATTTTGACAGTACAAAATATCAATAATTTAGGTCAAAAATTATTGATGAATTCATTTGGAATAATTATCCAAGATTTTTCAAATTAAGTTGAAATTATAGAAATACATTTTTAAAAATAAAATGTTTATGAAGAATTCTATGTACTGGTCATAGAAACAAGCAAAAATTATGAGGCCTAAAATTAGTGGATAAAATGTGGCATGCAGACATATAGGTAAAGGGCATTTGGATTAGGGAAATAAATGTTAGATCTGGTAGAACTAATTGGTAAATTACCAACTTGTTATTTTATAATATAGCTTAAATAATCCATAGTATCTGTTTAAAATTGGATTATATTTGTGCAATAATTTATCTCATCTTAACATATAACCTAAACCTTATCAGTTAGCATGGTGATATATGGGTCACAAGGTTTGCATAAGCATAAAAAAAATCCTAAAGTTAATAACTCAGGCATATTACCCTTAATTCAGTCTGTTAGGGGATGTAAATCATTTTATTTGAGAAAAATAATGTGTGTTGATAATTTTCTGTAGGCTAACTCACATTTTAAGTTGTTAATTCTCAGCAAGGAAATTTCTCCACAATTTACTAAAATTTCCAGTGACATTTTTCCTAGAATTTAACAAAATTCACATCAATAAATGTGTCACTTTTCTTTTGACAAACTTTCATCCTATTTATCTCTTTATCCTAGGAGTTACTGTGACATAAAATAAAATGCTAACAGAGCAAGTAAAATATCATGGATTAATAACTAGTAACATTATACAAAGTTTGATAAGCAGACTCAAACTTGAAGGGATGACAGCTCAAATAATGACTGACTTGGCAGCAGAAACAAAATGATTGCAGTCTTCTGAAGAGCAAGATCTACTTTTAGGGGAAAATGTGCTAAACAATCATGACTCTACTATGTTATACTTGAGAGAAAATAATTTTTTTTAACATTATATCTGCAGGGGTTAGGACAGAGGCAAAGTTCAAAAAATAATTTTGAATAGCTGTATTTTAAAAAGGTGATAGCTAATTTAATGCTATCTTACTGTTAACGTCTATTTTCCTAAAAAGAAGATATTGAAGTATCTGAAAACTCAAATTTCTGTTTCTTCTGAAACAAATTTCACATTTTTTAAAGCATAGAGTTACAACACCCCATGTTACCTAGTCTTTAATTATGTGCTCCTTTACCTCATTTCCTTAATGATTTCAATTACTGAAATTGTCCCCTCAACCAGATTATAAATTTCAGAAGAGATATAGTGCTTTATTAGACTCTTTATCTTCATATTGTTTGGCCAGGTGGGGTACATGTAGTTTAGATATATTAGGAACTTGAAATAACAATATACTGTTTGTATTATTTTAATAATAATATCAATCTCAGGACAACTGTACAAAAGATACTATATCCCTTAGTGTTTACTAGTCGCAGTCAGAGTATTATTTGGATAACCTCTTCAAGATTCGGAAGGATATAGCCTCACAAATTAAAACCCAAATGCATAGAAAGAATTTTATGATATCTCTACTTTATCCTTTAAAAAATGACAAAATGAAGACTTCTAGCTAGAAGTTGGACTGAGGCTGATTTGGATTGAAGTTGTTGCATACATGAAGATAATCTAAGAAGAGAAAAAAAGTTAGAGAATATAAAAAGGCAAAAAACTAAAGAACAAGCCAGAATGGTCATAAATATATGTAAAGAGGTTCAATATTCCTAAAAATCAAGAAATACAAATTTCAAAAACTGGGATCCACTATTATTTAATGATTAAGCTATCTTGGCCAAAATCTTGACTCTAGCACTCACTGGGCCACGTACAATTTATTTAATATTTCTGTGCCTTCATTTTTCCTTTTGTGGACTCAGAATAATATAGCATCTACCTAATAAAAATACAATGTAAATTAAATTGTGCTACTAAAATGTCTAAATGAAGGCCTACTATATATTAATTACTCAACAAATGTTAGCTAGTAATAATGATAAATCATTCCACCTCCATGAGATTAACAACAATAATAATAGTTTAAAAAATATAAGATAAACACGAGAGGGTTGGCTGAGGAGGAATTTTTATGTCCTGCCTTGAGAAAAACTTGACATTTTTAAAGTAGAAATTGTCAAAATATATATAAGCATTTATATTACAGTATTAGTTATATCTATAAAACTTGGAAACAACACATATGTTGGTATAGTCATGTTATCAAAAACAACACAATAGTTAAAGTGAATAAGCAAGTAAATTAATGGAAAGACTCATGCATTTATCTCTCTTTTCTTATATGAAACTTACTGTAGGATAACAAAGTATTTATGAAAGGGGTAGGAAGGAGCACGTGAACCAGAATATAACTGTTTTGCAACCTTTAATGAAATAATAAATGTAGGTCATGGCTGCAAACATCACAGATAGGGAAACATTCTGATGTAAGTACACACCACCACCTATGATATAATCTTGCCAAAAAACAAACCTGAATCTCACTATCAGTTTATAGGAAATAAAGGCAAAAGAAGAATATTTTGAAGTTAGCAAACTCCAGATCTTGAGAAACAATAAAGGCAAATGTGTGGGTATCTCAAATGAATAAATATCCAGGGAAGAAGAGAAAGAGAAAGAAAGAAACAGAGACACAGAGAGACAGAGATTGACTTTAGTTCTAGATATAGCTTAAAACATATTTAAAATGCATCTTTAATTCTAATTAGAAAAATGCTTTAAATTTTTTAAATAAAGGAAAACAATACAAAAGTTTTTAACACTGAGTATTTGATGAAAATAAATATTCTTAATCATTTTGGGCACAATAGTATTTTTATATTTTTTAAAATCTATTATTTTTACAGTAATATATTCAAATGTTTCAGAATTAAATTATATTCTATTTGTGATTGTCTTTATAATCATATGGAAAGGGGAATTTTTAGATGGATGAAATAAGAATACTCAAGCATTGAAAATTATTGAACATGGAGAGGGGTAAATTATAACATTCTATTTTTGAGGACAGTTTAAGTTTTTCATTACAAATGTTTTAAAAACTGGGTACATGTATACTTAGTTAAAATATTAAAATGCCAACTAGAAAAGTATACATATGGAAGCTTCATTTATTATCTATATTTTTCATATATAAATATACATGTGTACATGTATTTGTAAATATGTATATGCACATGCATGTTGGAGGAAATTCATAATATTTTTATCATTTTCAAATACTGGTATTATTTTTCATCAATCTGATATGACCATGGCCACCTGTCAGAAATAAGGAACTTTAGCTAATCAAGCTTGCTTCCATATGTTATTTTCCTGACATAATTAAGGTATCATTCAAATGATACCTTCCTGACATAATTAAGGTAAGTTCAAATCTGAATAACTGAAAGTGCAATCTTCTTGTCCTCTACTTGCTGATGTAACAAGGATAGTATAGTTACATTCACTAGAATAAAATAAAATTAGCATTTCCTCTTTATATTAGATAAATGATAACTATAATTCACAATAAAAATAAAAAGTTTACAGATTACACTTATGTGCTAAAATATATCTCAAACTTAGCTTGCAAAATGATCATTTTTCTTGTTTAAGACCCAAGAAACATTTCAGAAATTAATTATTGTATTGTCATGTTTCAAGTGCATATGTTCTTAAGACAACTTATGTGCTTTATCCTGGAAATCTATAAACAACCACATGTTCTTATCTGTCAACTAAATCAGGAATACCAATTACCAGGTGACTCACCAGCAATTTAGAAAATAAAAATCCGCCTCAAATTTGGTCTTCAAATTAAAATTTGTTGAAATATAACGTTACCTCATCAAAACATTAAATAACAACTGACCACATTATTCCATGTCCGTACCTCTGTTTTCCAGGATTTTTTAATAAGAATTACAAAAATAAAAAATGCAAATGCAAACTGAGTTACAAAATAAAAATAAAAATGAAAACACAAATGCAAACTGGTTTTATCAACAAGAGAGGAAATCACCACTCAGATGTATTTTTTAATGTTTTATTTTACTTTGTATTGCTATTTTAATTGATAAGTTAGAAAGGCTTTAAAGCCTTTCCTTCAAGAAAAATTGTTTGCCTAAAAGTACAGCTCTGTACAGAAATCTGCATTTTGTTACTAAATCATGTGTTATTTCTTTTTATTCATTTGTTATCAGTCTTGATTCTTGTATCATAAAAGCTCATTGAGAATAGGAAATTAATGTTAGCTCTAAAGAAACATTAATATATTTATAACAAAAATGTTATGCATTTAGTGGCCTAAAGCCTGCATGCTAAAAGTGACATTTCTTAAAGGAAAAAAATTTTCCATTGTCACCATCAACAGTAAAATGATATGCTGTATGCTGTTCAGGGGGTCATAGGTTGTAAGACTAGGGAGATTGAATACAATAGTAATTTGTAGAAGGAATGTTTCGCAGAAAGTCAATTAGAACAAAAATGTCACAAAACTTGTTTTTTTAATAATTCATAGACATTAGCATGTTTTATTTTATTTATTTAAACTAGGTAGGAAACTTAGATTTCCTATTAACATGGACCAAAACCCAGTGAACCACTGCTCAGCTTATGTGATACTCCATAGTCTCTGCCCTTTTCATTCCCTTTCCATGTTGCCTATCTATTGGAGAGGAACACAGCCAAGTTCCAATTCATCACTGCTATACACAGTTTCCCTGCAATGCTGCCACTGGCACCAACTCCCTCCATCTGGCCTTAGTCTGAGCATGGTTTCCTCTACAACTGTTGCCAGTCTGTTGCCATAGCAGCAGCTAAGAGGACTATGACAGGATAAGAAAAGAATAAAGGCACACTCCATTTTCATGCTTCTTCTTGTGATTTTGTAATGGTTCCAAGGTCCCACTAAAAATGTGACGGGAAAAATGAAAACAGCTTCACCAAAGATACTCACAATAAACATCTTTTTCAAAGGGAAATAATAGTATATAAATGAGAAACATTCAAGCCTGTAAATTGGGAAGAGAGGAGCACCCATACATGATCAGAAGGCTACCCACAGATTATATTAATATCAAATTATGAAAATGATAAAGGAGAGTTTTAGGCCTTTTAAATGAAAGATTAGAAATACAAGATATAAACATATGCGTTAGATCAATGTTTCGAAATTCTTCTTAACTAAAAATGTTCAGTAATTCCTTAAATAGCCACATCAGTATTTGAATAAACATAAAAGTATTTTCCAGTAACTTTATTATAATTCTACATTAAAAATCATTACCTATATTTCTGAGTTTAAAAGTATAACTTTATATGTGTGCAGGAAAATTTATCTGAATTTCACCAAAAACTTACTTTAATTATATAAATTATGAAGATTATCAGATATACACACAAACATTGTCTATAGAAAGGCAACTTACCATAAACAAAAGCATTGAAAATTAAAAGGACAATAGAAATCAATGAATTCTAATCTTACCTTAAAAGCCTTGGGTGAAAGATTTTAGCAAACAGAAATACTGCTAGCTCTTAAGGTTCATGTGATGAATATTGAATTGGAAATATATGTGAAAAGATCATCTTGTTTTTCTCCAATCTCCAAGTAGGACTACAGAAACTTCCCAGACAAAGGCCACTGCATCTTGCTTTTGCAAACCACAGGAGTTAGATTACACCACCTGTTTTATAATCTAGGCTATCCTCAGTGTTCACAATTTTCACCTGTTTGCAATTGAAAACCATAAATAGTTACATTACATTACCTGTTTTACAATCCAGGCTATGCTCAATGTTCACAATTTTCACCTGTCTGTAATTAAAGCTCATGGAGAGCTTCAGTAGATAGCTCACCAACATTCCCTCAAATATTTAGCATTATCTCTGCTTCTATACTCAAACATGATGCACTGTCTTTTCTGGGAAAAATTGGGGAAGAAAAAGACAAGGGGTATGTCCTACTTATAATCATACCACTGAAAAGCTTCAAAACTCAGGGTATCTTCAATGAAAATTCTGGCATTTTCAAGCATTCACATTTAAAGTCAGACTTTTCTGTAGAGAATATCTGTGATATAATATCACCCAATAATAATTATTTATATACTGATTTAGTTGACAGTATGTAAATAAAACTAATAAAAAAAGATTGTTTTAGATTTAGGATGGATAAATTTGAAACAGATGATGCAAGTAGGCTATATTGTATTGTTTAATTTGATAAACTAATAGATAAAGCCACAAAGCTGTGCGCAAGGGTTTGGATTCCAGGTTGAAGCCTTATGAAACCCGAACAAGCTAAGCCTGGTGAACAAATGGTCTCCATCATTATTCTTATTTGCCATAATTCAGTTTATCTTAATATCCAGCCTGCTTGTAAAAAATACCACTATTTTATTCAAGTCTACTACAAGTAAACATAGTAAAAATGTCTACTAAGTTCTTACTTTGCCCAAAGCACATGGGTAAAAGAATGATTTTCCTCACTTTCAAGTCTTTTAAACATGACTAATACATAATATGCTTCCTTATGTGAGCCTTACAAATGATTGTTAATGTTGATGTTTAACATGTCAGCATTGTATCATTATCTGCTAAATCAGTATTGCTTATTTGTAACTAAGAGTACACCTCATAATGGAGCAGTGAGATTGCCACATATCTCAGAGGTGAAAGTAACTCAAGAGATTTGGTTGTGCCAGGGAGTTAGACACATTTAGGCTCTTTGGGTTATGCAGAGCTGTATGATGAAGTAGATGAGATGTATTTAAACTTACAAATTCAACTAGACATGCTGACAGGCCGAGGAAGAGAGAAAAATAAAGAGAAAAAAGCATTTGAATAGTGCCGGAGACTTTAGTCACCACCACATTCTAAGCCCACATGCTGCAAGTTGAGCATGAACTGCACTCACAAAAGTTCAGATTCTTCTGTTTCTGTGTTCTTCCAACAGTAGGAGCATCTCAGTGGCCCATGTGTGATTCCAGTATTTAAAGACAGGACTTCATTTAAAATGCTCCCAAAATTCAATCCAATTATGTCAACTCATGTTCAACTGGAGAAAGTGATATATTCTAATTTGAGTGGAGAGACTGGCTATGTTGGAGCTATTGACAGATATACTGTATCCAGTATGTGGCTGTTATGAATATTTTCAAGGAATTTTTTTCACTATAACGATGCAATTTTGAATCTAAAGAATATCATTGAAATACATCTTGTTGTGGAACAAGTAATTATTCTTCAGGCCTCACATGGCCTGGTTCAAACACCATCCAGGCCATGCAGCAAAACTGTGTTTTTGATTCCAAAAATCATCATGAGAACTTCTAATCACTAATATAGCTTCCCTGCCATCTGAATAAGTGGCAGGAATTCCCCAGATACTGTACAGTAAAATTACCTTCTCTCAAATGGCATATCACCCATGTAAATTAATAAAATTGAATTATACCAAACATCTCACATCTGACATCCTTTTGGCAAATAATAATTACATTTGAATGAAAAGACAACCTGTCTTCAAGAGCTTATGGTCTATTCAAAAAAATGGTATGACTTGATATCAAGGTTGAAAATTTGTAATAGGTTCTCCAGAAGCATATATGAAGGAGTGACTAACACCATATGCATAAATAAAAGAAAATTTCCCCCAAAAGGTAAGTCTTCAGATGAGTCTTCTAAAGAATTATGAGATTTTTCTGGCAGATAAGAAGTGAAAACATTATTTTAGAAGCGTGAATAAACATGACACAAGAATTGAACTGAGTGTTCAGGAACATTCAATTATATGACTAGAATATTGCCTCAAGAGAACTGGGACTTGTTAAGTTGTTCATTATAAAATTCTTTCCTAGTTCCTAGTATGGAGTCTGGCTTACAGTGGGTACTTGATAAATCTTTATTTGATTAAGAGGTAAGTGTAACACATAATCATCTGAAGTGAGTATATTAAATATAATTAGGCTAGAGTGTGATTTGACAGGAAACATTAAATAAAAAATGAATAGGAGAGAAAATTTTGTACCTATCTCATTTAAGTCTTGGCATCTCAGCCTTGTTGTAATGACTAACTGAAGAATGAGCACTGATTCTACCATGTTGTTAATTAACATGGCTGCTCTGTCTCCAGCCATAATATCCACCTTCCAGGTGGGCAAAAGAATAAAGTAGTAAAAGAAGGGTATGTCTCCTCCATTTAAGAACAAAAAATTTATTTAACAATATCTGTTATATCCCATTCTCAATAACTGTCACATCTGTCTCCAAGGGACTTTAGAAATATAGTTTATTGTTGGTGTCCATATCCAGTTAACATTTAGTGATCCTATTAAAGGGAACAAAATTGAAAATAAATATTGGGGGAAATTAGCAATCTCTTCCTCCCATTTTAATGGAATTTGTAGTTCATCTTGTAGGTTATGATGTAAGCAGTTACTTAGGTTAATAAATTTTTAACTTTATAAGAGTTAATGACACCTCCAGTAGCAGTGAGTATACCCAGTACCTAAATGACAGTTTCTAATGCCATTATCCATGAGCTCTCCATGGCCCAAAATGAAACAAGTTAAGAAACAAAATAAATAATGTATTATTAGAATACAAGCCAAAGTATAAAATAAATTTCCACAAGCCTACTATAAAATAAATGATTAAATCAAGAGATCAATGGAAGAAAAATCTCCTGTGCAGAAGAATTCCAAGTAAGTTACATAGATATACTCCCCTAAAGAAGATGAAGCAAACTTCCCATCCATTAAGTGTACACTGCTTGTAGTGACTTCCTTCCAAGATACAGTATGGTAAGTGGAGAAAAAGAGAAACATTATGGTGGAAAAATCCGAAAAACACTCCCTTAGTCAGGTGATGAGGATTAACTTCAATGATATGTAACATTCAGAGAATGTACCCTCGATATGGATGTTCTATCTGAGAATGGTATATTACTTCTGTGGTTTTTCTCCCAAAGACTTACAATTCCTGTGTAACTCTAATTTAATGACAAACTCTAATTTAATGACATTTTATATAATAGTTTCTTCAAATTTTCAAGGTTATAAAAATTAAGGAAAGTCAGGGAAAATGTTAGTTTAAAGGAGACTAAGGAGACATAAAGACTAAATGTAATATGCCTTTTGGATGAGATCCTAGAACAGAAGAAGGGTGGTAAACTAAAAAAAAGCTAAGCAAATACAAATAAAAGTATGAGCTTCAATTAATAATAATCTATCAGTATTGGTTCATTAGTTTGTCAGACATATCATAGTAAGATGTTAATAAATAGAAGAATCTGTGTACAGTACATGAAAACTATACATTTTCAGCAAATATAAAACTATTACAAATTAAAAGTTTACTTGAAAAGTTATAATGCTGAATGTAATGAGTTCCTTTAGTTCGTGGCCTATAAAGTTAAGGATAAAATATTCATCTTTATATAACTTAATAGCATCCTGTAAGTCTCTGTGTGAGCAGCTAGCCAGCTTTCCTAGATGAACTCCTTGATCGTCACTTTCTATTTACACAACCCTATTTTATTTCTCATAAATTTTAGAATAAAAGTATTTCAATCATATTTAATTCATTTTACATATTCCACTAGTCAAAATAATTTTTTCCAAAATGCTATTAGCTAGGGACACTTTAATGTCTTCTGAAAACTCAGTGATCCTGTCCTCTGGAATATGATAAGGTTAATGCAGTCTAACGTGCTAAAAAAGAAAGTTGAACAGCACTTATATAAGTTGTAACTCAACTTTTTACTATTTTTCAAGTTGAGGGATTAACTAATTTCAGACTCAAATATTAGAAAGCTGGCCCCATAAGGCTACTTTCTACACTTAACTAATTGTTAACAGATTAGTATGTATAAAACAATATCATTTTATTGATAATCCCCTAGTCAATAATTTAAATGTAGAGTTATATAATCTACTTTTTTTCTACAAAAGTATTTTTTAAAAGTCATGCCCCATGCATTTATTTGTTTATTTATTTATTTATTTATTGGGTTGACTTTCTTTAAAAAACATTACTCCAGAAGACAATGCCCTGGTCAAGGTGTGGCACTGAATTCCACAGTAGCCATGGTTACATTGTTGAAAAGATTCTATATGAGCATACTCTGAATCATACCAGTAATTCAGAAGATAAGATAAAATACAAAATGTGATTAGAAATACTACCCAGTTGTACCAAGTTACAGTAAAGCAAGCTTGATTTACCAAAATAGAGGCAAGTAAGCCTGATGGAAATTAAAGGCTAATATGACGTTTTAGATAGAGTGAAGTAATATTTAGTAGAAAAAAGTATTTATTTATCATCATCCTTTTACTAAGTTCCAACTCATGCCAGAGTCCGACTAAAAATTAGTAAAGTACATCTCCATATTTCAATAATGTACAGTTCTGGTGAAATATAGAGACATAAAAATACAACATTATAACATAATATAAATTATATTTCAGAGATGCCCACACGGTGTTAAGAACACATATGCACAATACACACATGGCAAAATGCCCCTAGATTTTGGCATTACAAGTAAACATAAATACACCCAGAAAGTAACTGAAGTTTAATTTTTGAAAAAGAATAGTGAACCAAATATATTACCTATTTCTGTTTTATAAAAGAGAATTACTTATGATAAAACAAAATGTAAAATTATAATGCATATAATTCTGAAGAAGCCTGGAATGAGAGCTTATGGGAAAGTGTATATGATGTTAAAGAGGAAAAAGGGATCCAGGAAGCTATGAAAAATTTATGTAAAAACTACATTTTCCTCATGATAAATTATAGAATCTAGGTAATTTCTACATAAGGAAACAAAGTATAGACCATCAAAGCTAGAGTAAGTTGTTATGCAGAACAGGCCTGGACTGATACTGGTCCCTGGACTATTAGGAACCAGGTTGCACAGCCTGTGGTGGTGAGAGGCAGGTGAGCAAGCACCACCTAAGCTCTGCCTCCTGTCAGAACAGCAGTGGCATTTGATTGTCATAAGAGCGTGAACCCTATTGTGAACTGCACCTGCAAGGAATCTAGGTTGCACGTTATCCTTATGAGAATCGAATGCTTGATAATCTAAGGTGGAACAGTTTCATCCCGAAACCATCCCCTGACCCCTGACTGTGGAAAAATTGTTTTGGGACTAGTCCCTGGTGCCAAAAAGGTTGGGGACTGCCGCTATAGCCCCATTATCTATAAAACCTCATAGATTTCAGACCCTCATTAAGGTAGATACATGAAATTTAGAAATTTGCAAGAATTTCCATAATTACAAACCTTTTTAAAAGGACATAAACTGTCCAAATTTAAAGGGATCCCAAGGAACAAGAAGAAAACATGGAGCACTGATCAACCTCTTGTTATTTCTGTTGCTGATAAGTTTTACTTGCTAATTGTTCCCTAAAAGGTACAGGATAGAAACTGTATATCAAAGAAAGGTTAACAGTGGGAACATCCTAAGACCAATGGAGAGTCTTAGAACACATTGAATGAAATTTCTCAAAATTTTTACTCCTTAATTTCTGAGTTTGAAAAAGCCATAACAACTTATATATCCATATATCCTATGAATTCTGATTAAAAACCTAAGGCTATTATTTAACATTATTAGGAAATAATATCCCAATTTTTAAAATTCTGCCTGAAATACATTGCACTGTCTTTCCTAATATTTCATTACTGCCACCATCATCCCTTATTTGAATCACAAAAATAACCTCCAAAGCAGTATCTTCTAATATTTCTTTGCTCCAATCCTAGAATCTGGCTGTAGCCAGACGATCTTATTGAAATACTGACTTGATCATGTAATTCAGAACCTTTAAGGACTACTCCTTAAAAATTAAGACCAAATTTTTTGCTGAGTTCAAAACCTGGTACAAGTAGTTCCAATTCTATTTTTCAAGAATTTTACATTTATTTCTACCTCAATGTTTAAGCATTCTTCATCAGAAAACCACCCTTCCCAAAATTCATTCCTGCTTGTTAATCTGACCACATTGGAATAAACTTGGCCTCATCCTGCCCCGGCTTGGAATTTCTACCCATCTCTCAAAATCCGCCCATAGAGGAAACCTTTTTAATAAAGTGGTAAACAGAATACACATTTGGCGAATGTTCATGGAATTAATTTGAAACCTGTTTAGGGTATTTAGTGTAAGAAATTCATGATGAAAAACATTCAGACTTTACTTGAATATTTTGGAACAAATTTATTACTTCATGAGGCATTCATTGCAAATAAATTTTTTCTTTCTGTTGAATTGAAATCTGTCTTCTTGAAATTTCAATCTCTCTATCCTAAAAATGCTGCTTTGAATGTTTTAGATGTTTTCATTAATTTTTATTAGTAATATGCTTTCTTATTTATTTCTTATTTATTATGATAATTTAGAGATAAGAACTGTACAACTAGATGTATGTCTATAAAACCTTCTCAGGATATATGGACCCTATGTGCAGTTTTCATTTTAACATATGGAGGACAGAAGAAATATCACAGCTGATGTCAAAATATGTGACAACTGCTGCTACACTTCTACATTAGATTTCAAAAAATCCATCAAGCTGTAATAGGTTTCTTTTTTTCTTATGGATAACCAATTTACTTGCCCAAAGAAGTTCTGATGATCAGAATATATACTCTAATACATTAACTCCACGGTATCAAATTAGGAAATCTAAAATCTTAGCATTTTAATCCCAAACCATCAATAAAGTCACTGTTGAAATTGCAGAACTCTGTCATTCATTCATTCAATAAATACTTACTGAATATCTGTTGATGTCTTAAAGAAACATGAACAAAATAATGTAGCAATAAGTACCATTCAATTCAATTCAAAATATGTATTATACTTTTATTCTATGTCTGTCTTAACTAAGGAGATACCACATTTATCTTCATAGCTGTTATCACATACCAGGAATGGCCAGTATGTAAGTCAAAACAGGTTGGCTAATGAATAAATAGAGTATTCCTGCAATGATACCATAAGAAAATGAGGCAACTGTTCTACTAATGTCTCACATAGAGAGAATACAGACAAAGAGTTCACCTGTCCATCCAGCTACTTTGTACTCAACCTATAACCACATTATGAAACATATCTTTTCAGATTCTAAGAATGCCTGCTACTGGCTTGGCAACAAATATATAAACTTTGAATTTTAACTTAAAAAATAATGTCAAAATTTTCCCACAGGATAAAACAAAATATAAGCCCATCAAAATGCTTTATTAAATCTACCACCAAAAATGACTCTTATAAAAAAAATACAAAATTATGATTCAGAGACTGACCCTTTCTGATATATACATGCATGTCAACTTTTAATCCATGATTCTAAATTGGGAAACCCCAAACAGCTATTTTTTAATATCCTAGACCTATTCTTATTTTGCATCAATATCCGTCATCTAGTGTTATTGTTTATTGTATCATTGCACAAATACTTAGATCATTCCCACGGCTGCTCTTTTGGAAGGGGTTTCCTCTATGGAGTTAGCTTATAGGAAATTCATTCACAGTAGATAAGTTGACTTATCCTCTAAATTTGACCCATTCTTTTCAGCTCAGTTCACATCTTATCTTGTCCTTTTAGCCCTTACCTTTTTCTTTAAACATTGAGCAATTTTTTCTCCTTGAACTACTAGAGTACTTGTAGCCTGGGTGAAACTTTTGAAATTTGATTAAATACAGCGTACCATCCATATCCCCAGGAGAATGGTTCATAGAAAGTGATACATATTTTTAAAAAACTAACTTTTTAGAGAAAGAAATAAGAAGTGATCTTTTCTTCTTGTTATTCTTTTTCTTCTAGTCCTTTCAGCAGTTCTTTGAATGCAAAGATAAGATAGACAATATTCGTAAATAAATTTCCTCTAATTAAAATGTGCCATAATTTGAATTTGGCAAATTAGTTTGTGGTATTAAACATATTTTTGTAACTCTATTGGAAGTAATTTTCCTGGTTTTATAAATGGCTCTAAACTTTGTTAACTCGAGGATTAACTGCAAATTGATCCATAGAATATTCTACCACAGAGTCGTTTGATTAATAAACCTAAGCTAGTTGTGTCTTGAGGATTACTGAAGTCTCTCTCTGATTTTTCATCTTATACTTCATATTTGATAATACTTGCTATCTTATCAAATATTATTAGTTCATATTCTATCTTATTAGAGGCAGAGTACATTACACATTTAAAATTATGATGTTCTTCATATCATGTCCCATATATTATAGATGTGTTAACTTATTAGTTGTCTCACTGAAGTAAACAAATTTCTTCTGTTAAGTTTCTCAGGATAATATGCAAGATCAGAAGTCCACAGACTCTAGACACAGTTCCTTCTTTATTTATTTATGTTCTAAAGAGAATCATAGGACTTTGTGGAAAACTACATTAGAAAAAGAAGTTGTAAGACCGCTTGGAGCCTTCATTGACATATTCTGAAGGCATTGATTTCATAAATGGGAATAAGCCATAAGTGTAAATTGTGTGACATCAATATAGACTCTTGGATATTGATAGCTATTAAGAACCTACACCATAATTCAACCATGATATTCAGAATGGACAGGAATAAACTCTAATCAGACATAATTTTTTGTAGGGTAAAAATGGAAATTCATTCACACTACTCCCTTATTTTTACTTCATTATTAATACATTGATTCTACTTTTGGATGAGTTTGTTTCATGCTTTCCTTTTGATCCCCACACTATCCCCATTGAACACACAAATATATATGTATGAATATTCATGCATACATGCTGTAGAAAACAGATATTTTCCTGAATACACATTATCACATAGCCTCAAATCTGATCTTCTGTGGCAGAGACTATATTCCCAATTGTCCCTTTTAAAAAAAACAACATGATTTCATTGGGGTCAGAACATTGCCCAGATAAAAAAACTATATTTCCCACCCACTCTTTTAAACAGAAATGCCCATGTGATGTCAGTCAAAATATTAGCTTTGAGATTCCGAGGAGGCTGACTCAAATAGTCTATACCCTATTGCCATTGGTTCTCATTTTTTCTTCTTTTTGAAGAAAACCTGCCTGAATTACAGCAAAGATCTTGTAAACATAAGAATAAGAAGCACAACCTGAAAATTTTGGCAAAGAAAGCTAAAAGGAGATTAAAATGTCTCTGATGAAATGATGTTGTCACCATACCAGCCTCTTATGGCCTCTCTTTGGACTTCCCTTTATTGAAAAAAAAAAAAAAAAACAATTTTTAGCACTGTAATATAAGTTACTTGCTACATGTAGTCCACTGCAATTCCTACTGATCCACCTTCCTAAATTGTGTCAGAAATAAGAATTTCAGATAAATGAATGTTAAAATTAAAGCAATTAATTGTGGTTGATGACATTTAGCATTTAATTGGCTCATAGCTAAAAGGTTCAAAGTGTAAGTTACTTTATTGATTTGTCCAGAGTGATAGATTGAAACAACTTTATCTTAGAGGATTTACCAGAAGGTTACATCACTTCAGATTACTGAAACCACAGTCTATGATGCAGAATATTTGGCACATCTATCATTTATTTGCATCAAAGTAGACCCTAAATTGTTGTAGGCAAAATCTTGACTTTGTTTTTGGGCATTCCATGGTTTCATATCTACCAAGCAGTTTGAGAGGCCTCTCTTTAAACTCATGTCCCTGTCAATCTCCCCACATTGTTCAAGATGTCAGCTGCTGGGCAGAGGCATGGGGTTGTGGCAGCCTGATCATAGGACTGGCAGGATCATGCTAGCTACTAGGAAAAATCTCCTGATGGCATAGTGATGACTGGTGGTCTGAGTAAGATAAGCAGGACTTGGAGTATGATAAGCAGGTTATATTGAGAGTGCAGGAAACCTAAGATATGCACAGCTTGAGGAGAAGGCCCAAGGACGTAAATATTGTGACCCTGCTGGAGGAGACCATTCTATGGACAATTCCTTCCGGAGGTGAGAAAATCAAAATGGCATGTGAAGAAAGATTAGAGCAAATGAAAAATTCATCCTGGGAATCAGAAAACAACAGAAAGGATACACAGTTAGATAATGAAGTACTCTGAGCTAGTAATTTGTTGAAAAAAGGGAAGGGAATCTTAGCATATGGGGAGTAAAAAGTAAACCTGAAGAAATTAGAAACTCTGTATTGCTGTCCTGAAAACAACTGAGCTTCCTATCCTAAGAAAACCTTTAAAAATGCCTTCATAGATCTCAGCAGCCCAAAGGTACTAATGTAAAAGGTATTGATATACATATAAAAACGTAGATATATATACATAAATATATAAAATTAAAAACATATATAACTTTCACAGAAGGCACTAAGACCATCTTGGTAGCTGATTAGCAGAACAAAAGGAGGGCCATCAAAATCAAATTATGCAAGCATAAATTACAGCCATTTAATTATAGGAATCATAACCAATTTTATTAAAAGGAATTTAATGCTTATACTTGAAGAAAAAAATAGTCTGGCTACTGGGAAATGACAATGAATTGTCTCCTCCTAACTCATCAAGATAATGAGAAGTTCCACTACTATGAGAAGTTCAAGAAGATGACCAGGTAAGACCGAGAGAAGCTTGTGGATCCTGAAAACTTTATTTATTGTTCATATTGATAAGTAAAGGATGTACTGTAAATCAAATACACACACACATTACACACACTGTCCTCTCTAGAGGCCTGCTAATTTGTTAATAGGTACATCAAAAAAGTAGGCCATAGTAGTTTTACTTTTTGCATGCTGGGGTCTATGATACTAAATTTGCAATATTTTGAGAAAAAATAATGTGCAGTTTTCTCAAAAGGACAAGCAGTGAGTATTGTCTTTACTTCCCACTGACATGTTTTCCCCCTCAGTCAACAAAAAGAAATATGTGTGGGGTGTGAGATTTTATCACATAAATTTTTAAAAACTATTTATTCAATAATGTCTTTCATTCCAAATAGCTGATATGGGACTCAAAATCTCATTGTTTACTGAAACCTGTCTTGGAAAATCTAGGAGGGACGAAAAGGAAAATTTTATTTTCTGTCTTTTACAAACTTGCTGTATCCATTCATTTTAAAATGTATTTCTCTTTTTACCATTTTAGCTCTTATTTGTTACACATAAAATAAACTTAACCAGGTGGTTAAAAATGTTTGTAGGTGATTTTTACATAATAATTAGGTTGGCTTTCTATAAAAACATGGGTTTACCCATAAGAGTTAATATTGGTTATCTGCATTCTTAGTACTTGTAACACTTGAATTCATTGCCACAAAACACTGATCAAAATCTTAGTGGATAAAAATAATATTTATGTATAACATTTATGACTAAAGATTATGAGCATTAATCACTATATTGTCAAAAGTATAAGCAGTTCATATATGTGTGCTTAGATTAGTCCATTCTGTCACAGCCCCTCATCTATATTGTTTTGCTTAGCCTGCTCCCATTGGAGTAATCTTTACATTACTTGGGCATTACTGCATTGGTCATATGAGAACATGGGAAAAAAACATCTTATGAAACCCTTTTTAATTATCTGTAGGAGCATATTGAAGGCATTGCTCATTGTATGACATGCTTGCCTCTCCATGGGGATTCACTGGAAATTATTTTTATCTGCTCTCGTGCCAGTCTTTGGAATATAGGTATCTCCTAGTAATTAGTTTGTATTTAACTTATGGACACTGATTTAAGAAACTTGTCTTAATTAGCCTTTCCATTTTCTGTTACAAAGCACAGAACTGTATCTGTTTTCCACCTCATGCCAATACATTACAAATTATGATATTTCATGTACTAATCTTATTTTCACATTCACTTTCTTTCCTTGACCCTATTATGTTTTGAATTTCTTCACAGATTAATTTTAATATTATTATATGATGCTTATTTTATTAACTATCCAAAGTTTCTCTTTTGTGGACAAGGCAGTATACAGAAGCATCTTAAAAACAAACATTCATCTATGCATTCATTCAATAAGTATATATTGAGGACTTACATAATGGCAGAACCTGTATAAGGTACAGGTTTACAATGGAGAATAAGCATCTTCAAGCAACTTCCTTTATAGATGAAAAGACATACTACTCAGGCAAGTCATTATAAGTGTTATTATATGTACAATGTCCAGTAGTAGCATAAAGGGTAAAGATAGATACTACATCAGTCATGGACTGCCAAGAAAAACATGTCATATGCAAACCAGATACTTTCGTAAAAGTTTTAAAAAGAAATTATTTTAAAGGGCCTGGGAAAGAGTTAGTAAGGGATGACGACACAGATCCCTGAAACTTGTAGCATCGCAGAGCCCTTGAACACTTGGACCTGAAGAGATGAAAGGAGAGCTTCAGGAATCCAAAGAAAGATAAATATATAGAGAGAGCACCCTAAAGGAGAGTAAAACCAACCCAAGGGTCTTCGCAAAGAGGGAGCCAAGAAAACAAAAGCTGTGAACTCCCTTGCAACCCTCTCTTTTCCTAGCTTCTGGCACCTCCAATTGGCCAAACTTAACAGGAAGCCACAGAGAAAGCGTATTAGTTGCCAAGGGCTATGGCAGTAAGTACCACAAGCTAGATAGATTTGAATAGAAATTTATTGTATCACAGTTCTGGAGGCTAGAAGTCTGAAATCAAGGTGTCAACAAGGTTGGTTTCTTTTGCAGTCTGTGAGGAAGAATCTGTTCCATGCCTCTCTCCTAGGTTCTGGTAGCCTCAGGAATTGCTTGGCTTGTAGATGGCATTATGGCTCTTCACTCTGTGTCTTTCTGTCTAAATCAACCCCTTTTATAAGGATACCAGTCATACTGGATTAGGAACCATGCCAATTACCTCATTTTAACCTGATTACCTCCGTTATGACCCTATTTCCAAATAAGGTCACATTCCAAAGTATTCACCGTATCTTTTGCAGGGAGGGGATAAAATTAACCTATTACAGCAAGGAGTTCCATTACTGTTGTCTAAATATTAAATAACGTTATAATTTTACTCATTATCAGCAAAGATACAGCCTGGCAGTTTTCACTAATCATTAATCAGCTATGTAAGTAATTTTACAGAGCATTAAGGTAGAGACTTTCAATTTTACTAAAACTCAGAAGGTTTTAAGAATATTCTAGAGTCATACTGGTTATGGATGAGATTGATTTATTCAGTTTAAATTGTTCTTAAATTTTAATACTCTATAAACGAAATGACTTTGAAATTTTATTCAACTATATGTTCTTGTTTCTTACCTAATAGTCCTGTATCTAACCTAATAACCAATGCTTAGAAACCTTGATTTTATTCCACTTTTTTAACATATAGAAATTTACTTTCTTAACAGTATGTCTAATTTTATTTCCCTAAGTTGTTAAAAAAAACCATGTATCCAGAATTACTTTTGCTGTTATTACCTTCAGCTTCATTTTAGACTATACACTTAACCTTACTGTGTAAATAATTAAGCTTATGTGATCATTTTCATAGGTTATAGAAATGATCATTAAAACCTTCGTTCAAAATTTTCGTCTGAAACACCAGTGTCAAATTTACTCATTTGAATTAAATTATGCATTCAGTGTCAAACCTGTGCACAATGAAACCACGGTATGGCCCTCAGCATCAATCTCAATATATAAACATTCATCACTACAATATTCCTGCAATAATTGAGAAGGAAATGTAATTTGAAGCAAAAATTAATCTTGCTTAAATTTCCTGCAGTTTTACCCAATAGATATATTGGTTTAGTAGAAATCTTTAAAATGTGAGTCTCTTTTCATTAGCAAATTGAAAAAAATGTTTAAAACAATGAACACTTAATATCCTAATTTTAATCAAGGTAACATTTTTCCTAAATTAAAAAGCAAACATACAAAGTTTGATAGTTTCTTTGCATGAAATTAAACTCTTAAAAGAAAATTATCCTTGTCTGCAATGAATATACAAAGAAAATTTGGGTAACATTTAATTTTGCCTTTAGTTTAGAAATGGTTTAATGTCGACTTCAAGTAAGTATAATGATAAAATGAAGATAAAGAAGAATTATTTTATATACTAGTTAATATATTAAGTCTGTACAAATCCAATTGCTTCTTTAAATCCCATTTTAAATAAGAACAAAGTAAAGAATAATAAATAAATAAAAATTAAGTTAAATGTTAAAAATTATGATTACCCCAAACCAAGTTCAAGTAAACATTATTGCTCCATTCTGCAAATGAGAAATAGGAGGATGAGAGAGAAATTGATTTGCCCCAGCCGACAGAATTGGTCACCTACATATGATAGGGTTTAAGTCCACTGTTACACTGCTCTGCCCCAGTGCTCACTATATTTAGTCTAGGTCATCTCAGGGACTGCATGTTTATGTGCCTGAAATTCATATGTTGGAACCTTAACATCCAATGCAATGGCATTACGTGATGATTGCTGAATGCTTTGAGATGTAATTAGGTCAAGGTGATAGAGCCCTCATAATGGGATTAGTGTCCTTACAAGAAGAGCTAACCTCTTCTCTTTCCACCAGGTGAGAATACAGTGAGTCTCTCTGGGAGACAACAGTGAGTGGCCACTGTTTACTTCACACTGCTTTCAGCTTTAGCCACTGGCTTTGGGCCTGCATCCACTTTTCATCCTGGTAACTTGCCTGGTGCCTTTTAGGTCCTGGACTCTACCTTTCTTTTACCTGTTCCAATCCCACTACTTCCTCTATTCAAAAACTAGTTTCCAGTCCCTTCTGGGCCTATCGACCCAGCCAAAGAGTCTTCTGAGGATAACTACTTATTCTGACTCTTGGATTTGAAGAAATCCTTTTTTCTAGAGCTATCACTTCTTTCCCACCCCCCCCCCCACACACACACACACTGTTTCTATCTTTAAGATACATAGTACAGTTACTAAGCTAGATTTCCTTCTCCTGGGGCCTAAAGCTGGGGATTTCATGTCAACCTCTCCTGTACTGCCAGTCCACTTGAGTTTTTCTTCTCAGATACTTACCCTCACATTGTAATGCTTGCTTTAGGTTCTGTTCTGAGTCAAGCTACCATGCTCAGTCACAGAAGCTTACAGCATGTTAACAGATTAATTACCCCTGCCACCAAGAAGTATGCTCCATCTTATTTCCTCCAATGTTCAAAGAAAGAAAAGAAAGCTAAGTAAAATGTCCATGAACTAACTTGGGTTTCAGTTGTCTTTTAGGAATCTTTCCTTCCCTTCCTTCCTTGCCTATCATAATTTCTCTCTCTCTGACACACACACACACACACACACACACACACACACACACACACTGACATTTACATCTTTTCCCACATAAACTGAGATAGATACTCTTCTTTTGAGGCCAGAAACATACTTCACATTTTAAATGTTTCTTTTCTTGTCCATCCCTCTGAATAGAATGTGAGGGAACTGAAGGCAAGAGAGAACATGTTATGTTAATTTTTTATATTTTCATTTGCATGGCATATAGTACAGAGTCAATAAATGTTTAGTGGTTTAAATTTCTCAAGGTGGCATGGCCAGTAATGGTGGAGATAGGATCTAAACAAGTCTGATTTTAAGGTCAAGAATTTTTTTTTAACCCAAGAATTTTCCATAGTCCTAGGAGAAAAATAAATATTAAATTAAAAATAAAATCAATAAGTTTGTCTTATTTCCATTTATTTCTTTACCAATAGAAGGAGGGTTACTCTGGTGTCTCAATCTTGTAAGTAAATTTAGGGTAAGCAATGAATATCTTTAACTGTTCTCAAAGTATTATCAAACATAGTAGACTAAAAGATAAACTATTTAAGAAATCTGATTTAATAATATATTCTGTAAGAATACTCTTTCTTCAAATATCTATCTGACATAACTTCCCCAAATCCCACAATTACTGATGTATACTTATAAACTAAGGTTTCCTGTTCTGAGTCTCATCTATTAATATTTTTGTGAACAATATCACTAATAGTTTATATTTTGTATGTTTAGTGTTTTAGAGTTATATAGTAAGTATTTTATGCTAGGGCTGACTAGTAGCCTGTATACACCATGATTGTTGCATCTTCCTGATTGATACATATTTTGATTAATATCACTTCTAACAAAGAATTTTTCATTTTGATTTTTGGTTCTTTGAACAACCTTAAGAGGAGGGAAAAGTAGACATCCTTATATCAGTTTTATCAATATGGAATTCAGATTTCAAGGTGACGAAGTAATCTTCCAAAAGCTCATGCTGCTTAATAAACTTAAAAATACATAAAAATAGGCCAAAATCTCCAAAAGGAGAAAACAGACACCAAAAAATTGTTTTTTTCCAAATTTTGCCTTAAGCCCACACTATCTTCAAAATCTATGAACTCTGACAAGATAATTCTTCTAAAATGTCTTTGCTTGTGATTTTGAGTCTCAATGATTAAAAAAGTATAGACCATGTCATTAAAATTAAAAGCATAGATTATGAAGGCAAATGTAATTGGCATAATAATTAAAGATCACAGGCATGATTAGGAAAGTAAAGACAGGTAGAATTTAGTGAAGTTGCCATTAGCTTTATGGAATTCAAAAGTTTAATAGGGACAAATGTGGCAAGAAATAGCCTACTCTTATAATGAATTCAAACACAGTAAAGACTGGCATCTACTTTTGAGCTTTAAAATAAAAAGCAGATAATTCCCTCCTTCATTCCAGCGACATTAATGCTTTTTAAAGTTCTCAAGATCCCTTTTCACTCAGCATAAAGAAAAAAAAAAAAAAACAAGTTCACTGATGTATTAACATATTATATTTATCTGGTTCAATGTATTCAAGAACCCCTTTCCTAAACACATCTTTATTTTACTACTCACTAACTAAAAAGAAAGCTGAATCCACTCTATCTCCCTACTACTTTATTCTTTCAATATTTATGAGCTAATTAGTCCCTAATGAGGTAAGTAATAAATAATGAAGGCAAATCAGAGCCCAGGTAAAGCCCAATTTTCATGATTTTATTAAATAAGAATTAGAAACTGGCATAAGTTCTCGGTGGAGGTTTATTCTAGTAATGAGTCTGTCTGCTCCTGCTCACCTAAAATATGTCAACATAATAAAGGAAATAACGTGTAAATTGCAGGGAAGGCGTTGGCAATTAATGACAACTCTGGAAATATCTAGAAATGAGGAGTGTGTAGAAACCAAGTCATTTTGATCAACTCCAAATGGTATCTTGGGAAGAATACCAAATTAAAATAGACAAAATGAAAAGTGCCCACTTGAATTTAAAAACAGAGAAACATAAATATGTTCTCATCAGTTAAGGTCTTAAAGAAATCTAGCATTACCTACAGCTGTCAATCACTTTTGGTGTTTCATTATGAAGTTTTACTTTGCAATTTTACAGCACCATCAATTGCAAATAATCAATTATAAAACTTTTTGTTTTCAAAACTGGGTTTATCTTTAATATTTTCTACAAATTTACTATTTTTTCCCAACCCAAAGGTGATAAATTATAGATGTGACTGTTTTACAGTATTTTGTGGTTATTTTAGATTCTTCATAATAAAAATATATAAAGTGCTTCTAGATTTTCCTGTTTCTTCGAATATTTAATTTTTATCTATATTACTACATCTATTCTATAAACAAACATAATAATAGAGATGGATTAGGACAAAATGCTGCAAGCAAAGCAAGACAGACCTAGAAGTCAGAGTATTTGGGTTGAGTTTTGACTCCAGTGATCACTGAATGTGTAACCTCAGGTGAGGCTTTTGCTTCTGAGCTCTTTTTTTTCAGAGCAGTGAGGCAAATCAGGAGCCATTCCTAAATCATGGTTTTAACTCATGTTTAAAAACACTTTGTAAATCATACAGCCCTGAACACACTGAAACAAAAACAAACAGAAACCTGCTTTAAGTCACATATACAACAGCAATATCACATTAGCTTTCAGTAAACCTGAGCAAATTTAAATTTTTACATATGTCACTTTGTGGCTTTGGGGAAATAATTGTGTTATATACATTTCACATACTAAGTGCTTTGGAGTGTTTTAAGATGGTGAGTGAAAAAAATGTCTATTTGATAAAACAAGTATATATTTCTGTATAGAGAAGAGATTATTCTCTAAAAAAAACTAGCATCTCTAATTTTATCCAATTATTTCTGTTTGTAACAAGCTAGCTTTTTAAAATAAATGGCATTTTTTTGAGTGGCAAAAACTGTTGGCTGTTATACAATTAGTAAGGATTACACATTAGGCATTTCGCAATGTTTCATAGTTACAGAATCTTAATATGGATTCTAAGAACAAGTATTTTGGGGTAAAATTTTCAAGGTAACTATAATCTAAAGGATACTCTTCATGCTCATATTATGGACCTTTCAAAATAACAAAGTTTATCTTTAATTAATTTTCATTTTCCAAAAAGTGTATAAACTAAGCACTTCATGTGTATTAACTAATTTAAAATTTGCACTGACTCTATGTGGTAGGTTCCATTATTAACATAACCATTTGACAGGTAACATAAATGACAGAATGGAAAAATTTCCCTATCTTTCCTAAGGTCACACAGTTAATAACAAGTCAACAACAGGAGTTACCAGACAGCCTGATGTAGCTGGGAAAAGAAGCAAGGATAAATAGACAAAAAGACTAATGGTGGTGGTGGGAGACAGGCTTTTCTAAAAATGGAATTTTGAATTTAAATGCCAAGAAATATGGGGTGTAGTATCTGGATGTAAAATTAAAGAAATGCTAACACACACACACACACACACACAAAATCATCACATGAAAAAAATAGGAATAATGGTCATGCTTAAAATTGAATCATTTACTTCTACTCCAAATTCAGTTGTTTCACATCAATGATCTATGGCAACAGTAAAACTGAATAATCCCTGATAAATTTTTCTTCTTGTTGACTCTTCCCTTTCAACTGGCACTGTTATTCCTACTTCTTCAATGTTTCTCTAACTGGTTCAGTTCTTTTCTCAGACCTCCTCCTTCTACCACTCCTACTCTAATTGCTCTTGTTTGGGGCTTTGAAATAGTCGCCCCACTGAAATAGGGGACTCTGGTCACTTCAGACTCCTCTGTTACTATAACAAGTCAACAACAGGAGTTACCCAGACTATTGCCACTAGTCGCTATTGCCATCAATGACTCTCTGTAATGCCTTGCAGGTTATCTTTGTCCATAAATCTGATCCTGGTACTCTACTAGTCTCTTGCCTTTAAAGAACATCCTCTGTTGTTCTCAGAATACAATTCAATAGCCGTTGTGCAGTGTGCATGGCCCCTACTTGCCTTTCCTTTTATCTCACCCCTTCTTCATCATATGGACCCTCTGTCAGCCACACTTGCCAGTACCTCAAGCATGTAATTGTCTGTCGTTTCTTTGTGATTTTTTTTATGTGTTGGAATAGCTTTCATCTTGTAGTTTACTTTGTAGGCTCTGGTACTTTTTTTCAAATATGTTCCAACATGACATCTCTGAAATGCTTTTCCTCGTCATAATCTTTCTCTCCTCCATTTCCATAACACTTTGTTCATATGATTTTTAGCACCTGTTTCATATTAATTATTTGATAAATACAATTTACTACACTAGACTATATACGCTCTTCAAAGGCAAGGACCACACATCTTATTATTCTTAACAAAACAGAGGCTGAAACAATTGTAGTTCTGCTATATAGTATAGAAATGTGAAGCTTCAGTACTTTATTTGCTTTTATGTTTGAGCAGACAAAAGTGTTTTAAGATAATATTGATCATTCTAGCAGCCTTCTATGTGAACATTTTGTTAGTTTACTATAATTTTAAAAAAGAATGTGATTTCCAAACTTTAATGTTAAGCTATTAAAATTTGTTATTGTAAAATATAGCTAATTATAACATAGAAATCATTTACAGTCCATTTTTTAACTAAATTGAGAGAGATTATAATTATGGAGCATGGCTTTAAGTATGTTCATTCTATGTATCATCTATTCTTGGAATGAGGAAAAATCTATCCTTAAATTAAAACAAATAATCAGAGTGTTATATATGTTTATTTATATCACAACATATGGTACTAAGGCACTTCTAAACTGAGTATTAAGAGATTATCCTACAGTACTTGTTGTCCTTCAGCGAAGGACGGTGGTCAGAATCTCTCTACTATGTTCATTTGAACCAGTGTACAGTATTCTGAGTTGAGTTTTTTATAGAATGGATATTTTTATTATGCACCATTTAATTTATTTAGGCAGTGTTTAACTCGCACTTTTCCTTGCAAATGAAGCTTTGTGAAGAAAAAATTATATCATTCCTTGAGATATAATACATTCTAAGGCATAGGTTCTCTCTTCTCTTGTAAACTGGCCTTATTCAAAGTGGCTGTGAGACAAAGCAGGCAGCATGAACTGGCTCTAGAGAACATGTCACTGACAGAGACAAATGAGTCTTAATGAGTTCACGGAAATTCTGACAGCTAAGATTTTGAGCTCTAAGGAAAGAACTACTGCATCGAGGATACAATTCTGAATTGTGCCAGTTCAGATTGATTATGTATGTGTATTACTTGTAATATGTAATTGCTGTGTATGGTGTTTGATTTTCTGGAAAGCATTTTACTTTTTAGCAAACATTGCACATTTGTAAAATGAGGACTAATTAGAAAAGTGAAAATTCTTATTTCTTCACTATAACTCAAAAATATAATGAATCTATAAAAAAATTGAACTTATAAAAGCAAAATCATCTCACTAAATTCTTAGACTCCAAGGCAGTTCCTTTCTATCTTCTCAGAATTTAGGCTTATTTCAGGGAGCTGCCTAATAAGGCCGGTTCATGCCACTTGCTTTGTCTCACAGCCACTTTGAGTAAATGTCATTTTGAGTTTCTGTAAGTATTGTGGTATGATGATGCCTAGCTCTTCCTTTGTCAAGGATTCTAATGACGGTCTCATATGTACTGATTTGCCTTTCCAAGGTAGATGATACCCCTTTAGTTAATATACTCATTAATATACTCCAATATTCTGTAAGAAATAGAAAGTGTTTTTATTATACCAAAATCCCATGTGCCCTCTGATGGCCCATAGCTAAACCATATGGAAGGATCAGCAAGAATTGAAGACAGGCTCTCCATTCAGGCTAAGAAATATAGCAAAAACTGTTCCCTTGGAGAGCAGAGCCTGAGCTAGAGTTCAATCTTTTCTCACCTCTCAGGAAAGGGCTTTTTATGTGTTTTGTAAACTGTAAAAATCCTACTGGTGACATTGTCCCCAGAAGATAAAGAGAGCTGACAATAGGGTCATTAGTGGAGTGAAGCAGGGCACAGTTCTGTGGGCTCAAAGCCATCTGCTAAATGGGCAGTGGAGGGGAGAAGAGAGAACAAGGATTGGCATAATATTAGCACCCAGCTTTAAGATGTATTATCTAAAAGTTTTTGAGATCTATAAGAAAATCCTGTTCTACTGAGCATAGATTTCTCATCTCAGTCACCTATGGATCACTACCTAATATCCATATTGTATACTACAAGATGTTGAAGTCTATAAGGAAATTAATAGACCATGGACTGGGTATGGTGGCTTATGCCTATAATACCAGAACTTTGGGAGGCCAAGGTTGGTGGATCACCAAAGGTCAGAAGTTCAAGACCAGACTGGGCAACACTCTGAAACCCCATCTTTACAAAATATACAAAATTTATCAGGGAATGGTGGCAGGTACCTGTAGTCTCAGCTACTCAGAGGCTGAGGCACAAGAATCACTTAAACTTGGAAGGTAGAGGTTGTAGTGAGCCAAGATTGTGCCATTGCATTCCAGCCTGGACAACAGAGCGAGATTCCATCTCAAAAAAAAAAAATTAATAGACCATAAAAATTAATGTGTTATACAGGGGTTTGCTGTAAGACTATTTCTGCCTGAAAGTTTAGAGCAATCCTAAAAGGCTCTGGAAGTGGGGAGTGTCATAACTATTAATAACATACACAATATGTCAATGACCAATTTTTAAGCAATGGCCTAATAAAAGTTTATGGAGGAAGATTACAGAGACGGAGTACGAGTGTAGCTTAACAGCCCATATGATGATTCTAAGCCAAAAAAAAAAAAAAAAAAAAAAACACCAAACTAGGCTCATCTTATATCAGTTTGTAAACAAAATTGGCTAGTATAAGTGATTTTGAATACTAAAAGAGCTAACCTGCTAACGTTATATTTTGAATACATTTGCTAAATAGCCAAGATTAATTAATTACAAGCATACAGTTTCTTTTCAGAACAGAGGCAAAAAACGCATTGATCTGAATGAAACATTTCTTCCAAACTATAAAATTTAAAATGTGAAAAACCAATTTAAAAATAACATACTTTAACAGACACATACATTAATTATATGCCTGACTTGAAAGTTATTGAAACAATAAGACCTAGCAATTCTATCCACCCAAAATAAAATATCAGCATTCTCCTCAGTGCTACAATTTATATGCTGTGAAATTAAATCATGTACTATAAAACCAAAAACAATAGCAATATGCCTTTATTTAAGAAAATGCAAGTCATACAATACTCTGAATAAGGGAAAGGATCTTAAAGTAAAAAATCAGTGCTATTTAGACTCTCTTACATTGAAATATAAAACTAGGGACTATCTTATAACACAAATATAAGAAATATGTTTGGCCCTAATTTATAATGAAAGAGAATATCTTAATATATTCTTTGATGATATTTTCTCAAATGAGAATATAACAGAGAAGCAAGTCACACCTGTAATCCCAGCACTTTGGGAGGCTGAGGTGGGTGGATCACTTGAGGTCAGGAGTTTGAGACCAGCCTGGCCAACCTGCTGAAGCCCCATCTCTACAAAAAATACAAAACTTAGCTGTGTATGGTGGCAGGTACCAGTAATCCCAGCTACTTGGGAGGCTGAGGCAGGAGAATCACTTGAACCCAGGAGGTGGACGTTGCAGTGAGTTGAGATTATGCCACTGCACTCCAGCGTGGGGAACAGAATGAGACACCGTTTCAAAAAAGAAAAGAAAAAAACAGAAGGAAAGCCAAAAAAAAGAAAGAAATATAATAAATATAACAGAGACACAAATACAATTCAATAATGCTCGTTCATTATTCTGCATCAAATAATTATTTTTAATATCAAGGAAATTTCTATCATCTTTTCAGTGATAAAGTTAAAAAATGCAGCCTGCAATATGAAAATATACATAATGATTATATGTATTATTTTTAAGCTTTTCTGGTAATCTTATTCCTTCAGACTCTTAAGTCTTCAATGTCTTGTAATAAGGGTCTCGTAATGATAAAATCTCCCAGTTTTTGTCTAACCATAAATTTCTTGCTTTTATCTGTTAAGGATAATTACTATGGATACAAAATTGTGGTTGACCATTTTGTTGTTGTTTTTTAGTTTTGCTCTTCATCCCTTTAATATTAAAGATATTATTAGTTTCTTGTGAAAACTCCACTTTCATTTGTATTATCCTCTCACTCTATGTAATTTCATCATTTTCTGCTTAAGTTTAGATTTCAGCAACTTGACTATGATGTGTTTATATACGGTTTGGTTTTCTTTCTTTGCATATATCACTTTTGGTGTTTACTGTACTTTTTGGATCTGTAAATTGATATCTTCTGGGAAGTTTTCACCTATTTTTTCTTTAAAACATTTTTTTCTGACCCAATTCTAGTCTCCTCTTATACTAGAATTCCAGTTACACTATGTTAGACCACTTGCATTGCTTGTAAGTCCATGCTCACTATTCTTCAATTTTTTCTATTTTTTGTCTTTCACTTAGATAAGTTCAATCTTCAACTCAACTGACTTTATTCCTTGTCATCACCAATCTTCTTTTAAACCTACACAGTGATTTCCTGTTTTCATTTCAGTTACTGCATTTTTAAGCATTAGAATTTTCATTTCATTCTTTTTATGGCTTATATTTCTTTGTTGAGATTCCATTCTGAGTGTATTCATTATATTCCTGTTTCCCATTAAGTCCTGGAAAATGTCACTGCTCTAACATTCTTGTGTGCTAATATAAATGTTTAATTATGTCATTGTCACATTCTATCAACTGCTTGTTTTCCTGAGTACAGACCAATTTTCCTGTGTCTTCATGTAGCTACTAATTTTTAATTGAATAATGACTACTAGTGATAAATTGAAAGAAAATCTAGATTTTGTTGTATTTCTCTGAAAATACATTTTATTTCTCTTGGTGGTCAATTTAGCAAAACTAGGACTCCAAGTTCAGCATCCCATAAGGTTGGCAGCAGGTAAAATCACCAATCAGTTATTACAGTTGCTAACAGTTGCTTTCCCCCGTTTCCCTGCAATTGCATGCACAGTTTCTCAACGAGCATGCACAATGTTTAGGTCAGACTAAGTTTTAGGCAGCTTTTACACTAAGATTTGGGTGTTCATCCCTTCAGAGGATCCCTCCTTCTCAAAGGATTTGCCTTTTAATTTATGGCTGCTTTTTCAGTTCTAAACTGTGTTCTCTGACAGCCCAGGCTGGTAATGCTGCAGCTTTCTGTTCTCAAGATTGTAATTGGGTACAGCCTTAGGCATAAATAACAACATCACAAGGTACAGTTTCTATGTTTTCCAGTAAATCTTATCTCTGACTAACCTCTACTGCGCTAAATTAAAAAAAAAAAATTTCAGTGTATTTGCTAGTTAGCTGCTTAAGTTTTACCAAGTGAAAGCTTCATTATTGAATACTTTAAGCTGCTATTTAAGCCATTTTGTAGAAAATCCTGATACACGGTTGATTATGAGTTATTTTTAATAATATCCTGTTTGAAAACATTTGCCAAACATGTTATATATTGATTCTCCTGCAAAAAGGTGTTTTACTGTTGTTTATTTCACTGAATTAAAGCACCTCTAAGTTGTTTTTGTTTTTTTGTTTGTTTGTTTTTTGAGACAGAATTTCGCTCTTTCGCAGGTTGGAGTGAAGTGACAAGATCTCAGCTCACTACAACTTCCATCCTCTGGGTTCAAACAATTGTCCTGTCTCAGCCTCCCAAGCAGCTGGGATTACAGGCACTTGTCACCATGCCTGGCTAATTTTTGTATCTAGGACTTTTAGTCACTCTGTTACCTTCCCATCTTCTCTTGTTACTTGAGTATTTGATCTGGTCCTTCTGGTTTTTTTTTGCCTTTTTCCCAATCCCATTTTGTGATATTGGCTATTTTACAACAGCTACTTAAAGAATATACCTAGAATCACCTAGGAAATTGAGAACGTCAATTTTATTTTATTTTATTTTATTTATTTATTTTTTTTGAAGTAAAGGGTGGGTTTTAATGTTTATTTACAGGAGGCTGCAAGATATGAAATTCCACATAGAAATAAGAAACGTAGCCAGAGGACAGGCTTCATACAGTATGTACAGTTGGAACTGTTCAAGTATAGTTTCAGTGTAAAAAGTGCTACAATAACAAACCACATTTAGAAAGAGTTCTTCGTAGAGAAACAGGAAGACAAAATATCAAACACAGTACACAACAGATTTATACCTCAGCTACATGATCTAAAAGTTAAAGGTCCCAGGAGTCCCATCCTGAACTTGGAAGGTATAGCCTTCAGAGGTAGTTTCTGGCACAACACTTTGATCTTCCTCTTCCTCTACAGAGAAATACTTCTCAATTAAGTTTAATGAAGCTTTATACACAGACTCATTTTCATGGTTTTGCAGAGCTTCAATTTTGTCTAAGCCTCCACATTCTTCAATAATTATACTAAGTTTCTCAGTTTCACCTAGTTTCTCAGCAGCCTGAAAGATATTTGAAATGACATCCAGGATAACTAGAATAATCTTGGTATCTTTTGCAGTTAAGAGGTTCATCAATGGTTCTATTACGCCACAATGAACAAGGTACACAATCTGTTCAACTGTTCCACCACTGGTATAGTTGGTCACAGCCCATACAGCTTCCTTTTGTGTCTTAAAATCTGCCTTAGAAAGAACACTGACAAAGAATGGGACTAATCCATGATTCACAACTTGCTGTATCTGGTCCTGACGGCCAGCTGTGATGTTTGACATTGTCCATGTAGCTTCCTTCTGAATGTTAGTTTTGGGGTTGGTGAGCAGGCTGGGAAAGACGGCAAGCGCTCCTGCATCGATCACAACTTGAGTCTGTTCATCTGTACCAGTGACAATATTCCCTATGGCTCGTAGTGCAGGAGTCACAATTGGCAATTCAGAAGCTCCTAGAAGCTTCACAAGTTGGGGAACAAGTCCTGTTTTCACGACCATGTCAATTCGTTCATTTGGACCATCAGTAAGGTAGGAAATAGCCCAGCAGGTATCTGCTAATACTTATGGATCATCATGATGCAGGAGCCTAACTAAGGTAGGAAGAATCTGCTCAACAGCATCTAACGGAGGTGCAGGATTCTTGTTGCGGCAAAGATTTGAAAGCGTCCAGGTAAGATTACGTAAGTAACCACATGCCAAAGATGACATATCGGGAACTGCAAGAAGAACCAAGAGTGGGTCAACTGCACCGTACTTAATAACCAAATCTCGGAACACTGAGCCATCACCTGCAATGTTTCCTAGAGCCCATACAGCTTGTTCACTGATGTGAGCATGGGGAGATGCCAACAGAGAAATGAATGCTGGGATGGCACCTCCATCTACCACAGCCTTGGTTTGTTCTGATGTCCCAGAAGCAATGTTAGTGAGTGCCCAAGCAGATTCAAACTGAATGGGACTACAATCAGTTCTGCCCAAGAAGGACACAAATTTTGGAATCAAACCAGCCTGGATTATGTTGTCTATGGGGGGCTGTTTTTCTCTAGAAAGTAGTTTCCTGGCAGCTTGGGTAGCTTGGAGCTGATTTTCCACGTTGTTGCTATTTATGCCTTTGACAATGTCATCAACAGACCAATTTACAGTGCCCTGGTTGTTGCGGTTTTCCTGCAGTGGAGAAGTAGCATCATCAGGAAATGAGCTTACATTTCTCCTCTTCAGCATCTGATCATCCTTCTTAGCTTTCCTCAGCTCCACATTGACTTCTATTCTGCGACACCTCATTTCTGTACTGTCTTCTCCCTTGTTCTTGAATCTGTTAAGACGGGCAGCTGGTGTATGTGCATTCTCATTGGTGGACATGGTTATGAGACAAAGGGAGAAAGCTGCGAAGCGGGCCCGGGCTTCCACAGGAGGCTTAAGCGGGGATCCGCGGCTGTGGGAAGGCTGCGCTAAAAGCGACCACCTCGGCTCAGCTCAAAGACCGTGTGGGGAACGTCAATTTTAAAGGATAGTACAGACTTTGTAATAGGCTCCAAAACTAATGGACCTTTGACTGAAAGTACCTTTCTTTAGCTGTGATATGAAAGGAGAATTACTACTATTGTATTTAACTTTCCTACTAGAGATTATACTCTTCTTCAATGCAATAATAGTTAAAAACAAATCTGCATAGTTAATCTGTGTTAGGAAAGGGGTACAAAATCACTGTTAATGCCACTGACTGATTTCTAGTTAGAAGTATTGCTAATTGTAGGTGAGTTTTAAAAATTTATATGAAACTAAGAAGGAGGGATCTTGCAATTCCAATTCCTATCATATAAACATTTAGAAATATTAGATTTATACTTTCAGTAGTAAATTAGGCAATGAGTTTGTTAAGCTTGGAAATAGGGATCCATTAATTACTATGAGTCAAAGACCTCAACTTTTAAGTATTACATTTATAATAAAATTAAAATATCTACTCTTTATCAAATCATAAGAATAATAAGAAGTATGTATTATATAACACCTAAATAGGAAGTAATATCTAAGATGGTCTATATGTGCATTACTATTCCACAATACTTTGAGATAAATCCTTGTCATAATTTTGCTCATCAGGAAATGCGATTTTGTGAATTTAAATCATTTGCCCAAGGTTACATAGTAAGTAAGTGATGGAACTAGGATATGATATAACTATATATCCCATGCTCTTTCTAAATGCCCGATAAAAAGGCTTGGTCTGAGTTTATCTACTTCATTTGCAATAGTCAATGAATGTTTTTAAAAGAGCTATAAGATTAAAAAGACCCAAATCATACCAAGAAGTCAGATAATACATCAAAATTGAAATCCTTGCCCATTCTATGTTCTGAACGGTATTACCTAGGTTTTCTTCTAATAGAACGCAACTGAAATCCAAAGGTAATATAGTATATTACTGACTTATCCTGATGAAACACACAAAACTTAGTGCTCACCACAAACTTCTCATTCTAAACGTGCAGAAAAAAGGAAAAAAAAATGTTAATCTAAGAGGAGAAGACCTAAAATATTGCCCCATTACAAACTGAAAAAATTTGTGGGCTGTACTCCAAGTACAATGGTACAAAATATTTATAAAAATTAAAGTATAGAAAACAATGATGGCAATGTCACATTGTATTTATAATTTTCCCTTAAGTGCTTTCCTAATTCTGAAAAACTGCAGCAAATTATTGATTATTAAGCCCTACATTATCACCAGATCTCCAGAGCTCTGTTCGCCAATTATTCTGAATATGACTTGCCATGTGCTTCACAGTGTTACCCTGTCGTCTTGCACACCCCTACAACACCTAGCCCCATCCCAGTTTAAACCTTCCTGGCCTCAAATTTGTTTAATTCATGATCCTTTTATACTTGGTTAAGTGACACTGCTATGTTCTTTCATTAAATCTTGAACTTGTAACCATTGCACTTACCACACTTTATTATCATTTATTTTTTGTCTGTCATTCCCAGTAGGAAGAGAGTTCTGCAATGGCTTAACACATGTAAAATACTGAACAGAATTACAAAATTTTAACTGACATAATGTGCATTTAACTTTGAGATCTCTAAACTTTATTTATTTATTTTTTTACAAAACTTATTGAACACTGTGGTTTACTGTTGTATCCTTTCTTCTTCTTTGGGGAGGGGACAAGCAGCAATTAAATTCTATAGATAATAGATAAAAGAAAAAGTATAGAGAATTCATAAAATGTAAATTCAAATACAGAATAAAAACAAATAACCACAAGTTAATTAGCTTAAAATTATTAAATAGCTTTAAATCTTTTCCTTGATCAGCTGTGACTTTGAAACAAGAAATAAGCTACTGAGTTACCACGTTATAACATAAACATATTTGTAGACAGAAAACTATAAAACACTTAGCAATACATGTTTAAACCTAGATTAGCCATAACATAAATTAATATGCCTTTTCTATAATTCCATTCAAGTGAAAGAGCCAGATAACTAGAATTAAAATACAAATTAAAAGTTTCGTCAAATAATGTTGAAAAAATAAAAATGTCATTAAATTCAGGTTAAATTCAGGCAAATTCTTTCACACATTTTTCTTCCCTAACCAGTCAAATGAAGGCTGAAACTACACACAAACAATTTCAAAATAATTAATTACTGTGCAATAAAATCCAGTAAGTTTTATTCTATAGTATTCATAATGCCCCAACTCATTTTTGAAATTTCCCAATAAGTGGATTAATGCTTTTTCTTTATATTTTGGGCAAGTGTCAATATTTCTGATCACGTCCTAGTTTTTGACTCTGTTGTTATGTCAGAATTTTTTTTCTATTGCATATTCTTTCTTCTTACATATCTGTTAACATAATTTTAGCACCATTTTTAGCCAAGGAAAAGAAAATTAAAAAAAAAAAAAAAGATTTTCAGATGAGCAGTTCTCTGGGAACATTGCTGTGTTTTCTTTCTAAGGTGTTACTTTGATGAATGCTACAGTGGTGACAGTGAGTAGACCAGCAAAAGTTTTGCTGAAGGACAAATGCCCTCTAATAAACATAGACAAGAACTACTACACCCAACAGGCATGAAATTCACCCACGAGACCTGAGTTGTCCTGTGTACTCTCCAGTGACCGAATTTTTACTGTTTAGGTTAAGTTTGTGTTTCCAACAGAGCTTAGCTAAAATCAGACTTTGATAAAATTGGGAGACACTGTTACACTGAAATACTGAACATCACTTAAAAGAAAATGCTATAGCCATTTATAGTACAGTGTATGTTCAAACAATTGGAGACTTGTTCCACATATTTCACTGAATATGACCAATATACAAAGCAGATAGAGAATAATCATACTAGGAAGGTAAGTTGAAAAGGGATATAGAGAAGATGGGTATAAAAACAGGGGGAGATTACATATGTGTGACTACATTTCTGACTTACAGTTTCAACTTCCATTATTCCATAATTTTGAAATACAAAAAAGGCATCAAATACTTATCTGCTTTCAAGAGTCTGGAGTACCTTAGCATTCTGAGGAGTAAAATGAATTGGAACTATCTATGTACCATAGAAAGATAGAATGACTTTTTAGAATATACTTATATTACTAAATAAAAAATAATGTATATATATATATATATATATATATTACATTATTAAAGTAGTGCAAAGTTCAGAATAAGTTTTCATTATCCTTAAAACAACTAGAAAATCAAAGAGAAATTTCCATAATCTTGTTAAATCAATAGGTTAGTTTTCTATGTAAAGATGAGTTTCTAGAATTTTAAGTTTTCTACTTGTTCTTATTTAGAAAATCACCTGGTACCTCCTATTTGACAAGGCAAATGGCATCTTCTGAATTCTTAATTCTTTGCAAAATCTGGGACACTGTTGACTATCAGCTCCTTCTTGAGACACTCTTGTTCTTTCATTCTTCTAATAAAATATCATTGGATTCCATACTGTAGTATAGACCACAGTTTTTCTGACACCTCAGAAGTGTTTTAGCTTCAAATATGTATATACTTTAATGCTCCCTGTAATCTTCATTTAAGCATTACATATTCTCTCCTTCAATGATGATTTCTTTACCCAATTTGACTCATTCCAGTGTAAGTTACTTGTAAATCTGTATCTCCATTTGTAACTTTACCTGTAGCCTACAATGTTGCATTATAATTATTTGATAGACATTTTCTCCTCATGATTTCCAGTGTCTTCTCAAAGCTCAACAAGTCTACAAATACATGCATAATAATTCTTCACATCTAAACCTATTCTTCTCCTTTTCTTCTGTTTTCTTCATGTTTCCCACATTAAATTCAGACGCCAATTGGTCCCCTGCTGATATATAATAAAAGGAACTCTCTTCCATACTTTCTTTACAATTTATTTTATATGTAACTTTTTTCTTTCTACTTCAAATTAGCAAGTTTTAAAAATTTGCCTTGATATTTAAATGTTGCCAATGCTTTCTAATCAGCTTCCATGTTTATACTTACCACAGCCTAATATCCAAATCCAATGACACCTAAACTGGCTTTCTAGGCACATCTCCTAAGACTTCTGTATGTGTCATCTTTTGCTTCAAAGAAATGAAGACTGATGATTTCCTAAGTGATCTTTCCTTTCCCATCTTATTTCTATTACTTCGTTTCTTTATAATTTCACTTTTATCAATTCAAATAAAATTTCCTCTATAATATTTTGCATCTCTGTCTCTCTCTCCTGTATTCCTTGGGAGGTTTTGCTTTATTAATTTATAATTCCCCTATCCTATATATCTTCAATGATGTTTATAATGGAAAAATAGTCTTTCAGAGGAGAAGAGACCTTAAATATCATTATTCCAACTATACTACACTATTTAAAATGATCTTGTAAGAAGACAGTTCAATTCTTCAGAAACAAGTTGTTTTTAAGATTAGAATACTTCATTTATTAGAAAAGTATTACTTATGTTGAGCCAAAATCCTCTACAGATTTTCAAATGTATGTTTTCAGTCTATATTCTCTTATTTTCCCTCTCTTCTATGTCTCTCAGTCTTTATTACTGACTTGAACTATTTCATTAACCTTTTAACTGGTCTCTATGAGTCTCTACATTAATACAATTTTAAGAATGCACATTAATCATGCAAATGATTTTACTAAAATTTTCTTATGATAAAATCTGTAATAGGTTGTTTATTACCAACTGAGTAAAATCTAAATTGTTAATCTTTTAAAGATCCTTCGTGATATGTCTCCAACTATATTGACAGAATACATAGGATACATTTACTATATGAAAGGAGTAAAGAAAAGGATGCTAACGCATACGTTTCTGGATTGAGCAATGAAAGACAAGAGGCTACTAGAACAATACAAGCATGAGAAGGGATAATTTGCAGAGGCGAATTTCTGATTTTTGCTCTATTCAATATGAGTTAGCAATTTTTATTAAATTAGTAAAGTACTATTGATAAGAGTATACTAGTGGAGAGAGTATGCATTTACTAAAGCAGTTTTGCAAGATCAAATGAGCAATATTCCTGGTCATTTCAGGCTGAACTTTAATGTGGAATTTGCTGCTCACCTATCTTCTTCATATGAGTTATTCTTTATCTATATTTAACAGTTTGATCATGTTTTGAGCCTGAGTGCAGAACAAACATCAATGTATATTAAAATGTATCTCATTTGATTTGACAAGTCATTATTTTGTACAGCAGTTTTTTAGGTTCTGATTCTATGTGTCAAGACTTTTTTTTTAAACATCCAAGATGTGTGTCATCTGTGAAGTTGGTAAACAAATATTCAATGTCTTCATGTAAGAAACATATAAAACGCTACAATGGATAGCTAAGTCAGAGAAAAGAAATCTTCCACTACAAATTGCCTTTCAGGCTGATAATAATCCTTATACTCAGAGATTATATTGATATGTTAATCCAATATTTAGTAGTAAATATATTACTAACCATCTACTCATGTCTGTCTTGCCACAAGATTTGTCAAATAACTATTTGTATTCTAGATAATACACCTTTTCCTTTGCTTGGCCAGAATAAAAACTTTTTCAAAAATAAAACAGGATTACTTTAATATTATATGCTCAAGTAGTAAAATATCATAAGCTTCTGCTAATTTCCTTTATTCAGGGCATTTAAAATTGTGTTTTAAAAATTAATCCTAGAATTGTCTAGGGTCTATTAACAATCTACTCATACACATTTTTAATCTTGCCAATGAATTTATAAACTTAAAAAAACACATACTTTCTGTATTATTTTACTTCTTTTTCACCAAGACTACCACTAATGCCCTACATATACAGTAAGAATTCAATGAATGTACTTTATATAAATGAGTTTCCTAACCCAAGATTTAACAGAAAAATAAATGATGATCACCTGGATTAAGAGATGATATAAGAGTTTCAAGTTTGTGTGAGTAAAGAAAAAAGTCAATGAACCTCTTATTTATTTTTTAAAATTAGTTTTTAAAAAATAATTGGTGAGTTTCTCATTTCAATAGATGATTTCTAAAGATTTCATTGTGAAAATATGTATATTTGGACTTACTTAAATGTTACCTTAAACTAGAAAATGTGACTATCATCTTCCAAATGTATATTTAATGCATTGTGGTAGCAGATTCACAAATCTCCCATCTGCATTTACTTAGAAGGGAAGTATAAAACTCATTTGTATATTAAAGTTTTCTTCAATGTAGTTTCTAGGAAACCATTCATAAAATCACAGCTGCAGCTAATTTCCATTTCTATGGATTTTGCATTTGTTAGAAATAGAGAAAAGGGATCATACTATTTTTGAAAGCCATGAACAGAAAGCCAAATTACATAATCTTAAGCATACAGATCTTAATAATTCATAGAATGACAACTCATTATCCCTATTCTTAAGGAAAACTCTGATACATATTAGCATTTTATAATAATCCATTATATCTATCTACTTTGCTGGCCTAAATTTTGGAAAGTCATTTCACATTCACTGATATGAATGTCTGACTGTGAGAATTTTCTGCCCAATTTCCTGGCTAGACATTACAATGAAGAATTGGTCAGTAAGCAATAATAGACAACAAGCTAATGAGGAAAATGTGAAAAATATATTATGCTCTTATCTATTGCACATCTAATGTCATATCAAGCACATGAACAGATGAAACCATGAGGGGACTCTAATAAAATCTCTCAACATTCTTTTTTTTGGCCACATGAAGAAATATATCTAAGAGTTTAATTTTCTAGATAAAAATGAATTATACCCCAAGGTACTAATAAAACTATCAGTGTCACCAAGGAAATGATGTACTTGAGCAATCATGGAGAATTAGAAAATGGTAGAAGATTAAAGATGGATAAAAGCTTTCTTTATTTTCAAAAAGAAGGTAAAATACTGCCTCACAAAGGGCATTGTTTATTCAGATTAAGGTCAATATCGTAATATGAAATTTCGTGGCTAAAGGAAACTTTCATATTATATTCTACTTAGCAACAATACCTACTTCCAGCAATTATCTTTTTGGCGTTCTATCTGTACAATTAATAATTGTGGAGGATGACTCTGAACAACTCTATAAAGGATTTAAAACAAAAACAATAATGTTGAACATATGGAGAAAATCTTTCAACAAGTAACTATTATTCAATTGTGTATAAGCATAAAAACTGTCTGGCTATTTTTAAAAGTAATTTTAACTATTATTTGTAATTAGCCAAAATGGTAATGGATTAAGATGCATAATGCCATTGATTTTATAAAAGAATATAGCCAGGTCAAAGAAGAAAATATATACACAGCAACCATTAATTTTTCCACTCCTAGAAATTTTTGCTAGAATTTTAATTACACTTCAAGATTGTCTTACATTCTTTGAGATAATATCATGAAGGAGATAGTGGTTAGCAGAAGCAGATTCATCCTCAAATTTTGCATCTGAGCTTGAGCAAAGGGAAAACCTGGTCTATAAATAATGTCTTTAGTGAAATCTTTCACATATCTCCAAAAACTGCAAAAGCTTCATTAAATCTGATTTCTCCATTAATTCAGGAGCAGTACATTCCCTCTTTAACGTACTCTCCATTTCTCAAACTGTGTATTTATAATGAAGTTACTGTTGACACAGTATACCTTAAAAAACAGGCAACCAAGTACTCAAACAATATGGTAGTCAACAAATTTAACATTTTATTCAAGTAGCATTTAAAGTGTTCCTTTGCAATGTAGCAACACGGTGCAACTGTGGAACAAAAAACTTCATGCCCACATATTATTTTAATATTACTTATTTAGTATTTCTATCTATAATTATCATCAAGAGAAAGTCCTGAAGTCTGCTCCTTGATTAAACAGAACAGACTTCTATGGTAAAGCTATCATCATTGCATTTAATTTTGTACTGGAAATGTAACATCTGAAACAGCATTTTGCTTTAAAAGAGGTAAGAGCTTCAGTAAGCAGAATTTGAAAACTCTAGAAACATGGTATATATATTTTTCATCCACTCAAAAATAGCATTTAGCTTATAGGAGTGAAATCTCAGGAAGATCATCACAAATTTTTGTAAGCTCATCATCAAAATTAGTACCTAAGAGTAGTGTTAAAGACAAGCAAATTTTGGTTCAATATAAGGATAAATGAGTTCTACGTGGCATAATGTATATGATAAAAGGAAGACACTGGGAATACAAAACGTTTTAACAGCAGATGAAGACACAAATAGAAGATCAGGTAAAATAGAAATGATAACATTCCTATCATAAAATAGGAATGATATCTGATTCACTGTCAAAGTGAAGTTCAGAAAATTATACCTCCAAATACGCTATTTCGGTATGCTGGTTACTTCAAATTCAGAGCACCTGGGAACAGCACAAGCAGAAAGGGGCTTTCCCTGAACTCCTCTTATTTACCTAAAGTCACATCCTCTGCCTCCACTGAAGGAAAGAAATGTAATTGTTCTAAATCGCCTGCCCAGAAATCTCATCAATAAAGAAAGATTAACTCCTATCCCAGGAATGGAGGCTGGGGTGGACATCCATCCATCCAGATTTTGTCACAGGCTATCATCTATTCTTCTGAGGGCCCACTCTCTTTCTCAAAAATAATTTACTGTCCCTAGATTGGCCACATCCTCTCTTGCTTTTCCCCTAAGAAAAGGATTTATATATAAGCTTCTAGGTCTCACTGAGGTTTAGGGTAATAATTTTTTGGTCATATGATGCCCCAGACACATTATAAATGTGTATACCATTTTTACTGTTATTCTGCCTGCTGTCAGTTTACCTTATAGACTCAAATTTTTCAAACACTCAGACAATAAAGAACAAGTCCTCCTTCCCTCACAAAATAATATAAAGTTGTCCCTTAGTATCCATCCCCCATCCATACAGTATTGGTTCCAAGACCTCCCATAGACACCAAAATCCATAGATTCTCATCACTGACATAAAATGACAGAGTATTTGCATATAACCTATGTGCATCCTCCCATATCCCTTAAATCATCTCCAGATACTTAGAATACCTAATACAATGTAAATGCTATGTAAATAGTTGTTACACTACATTTTTACTTGTTTTTTATTGTTGCATGCTGTTTTCTATTGATTTTTTCAAATAGTTTCATCCTCAGTTTTTGAAATTCAGAAATACAGAATCCATGAACAGGAGGGCCAACTGTACCTGGAAATCACACGTGTCCCTTACTCTAAAAACGGCAAAAGTGAAATATTCTATTAGTCATAATCTCTCACCATCTATAACAGCTCTATGTTTCTTACACATTAAATTATTACTAAACCCCAACATCCAAGTTAGCTATGGAATGCCTGGCCTTTCTTCACTAGAGCACTGGCAATTTCAGATCTCAACTTTTTCTCCTTCACTGATAGCTCATTGCTAAGCCCAGACAGGCCAAAATGAAGTTCTAAATTTTGAATGACTCAATAAGCAGTTATTGTTTATTATTAGTGAGAGATAGGCCCATTGAAATGATGATTAGGTGTCTTCATAAAATTGTGACTACCCATGCATTAAGTACTCATAATGGATAATTAGAGATCAGAGATGTTCTCAGGTTAGGAGGAAGGTTGAATTAGAAGACTACTAAGTTCCCTTCTAATTCAAATATTTTGTTTCATGACCCTCACAAAATTTAATCTATCAAGCTATTATTAAATAAATGTATTACCATCTTACCCACAGTATTTGAATTTAATGAAAAAATAAATGTAATGCCTCCTAAATGGAACGTAAATCCATTTAGGTTCAGGCTTGATCTGAGAGAAAAGGCCTCAACCCAGAGTTATTATAATTGCTCTCTTCACTACAGAAACAACATCTGATAAGTCTGAGAACGTGATTGAAACAACAAAAGCTATTCCACATTACTTAGCTAGGCCCACTACCACTTAATCCAATCTGTGAGGATTCAGGATAATCCTTAAGGCAAGCAGAAGAAAGTCAACAAAACCAGTTATATTGGGCAAGGAGTTATTTAATTGTCCATGAATAATCAGCGTATATGGAATTTTGCTAAGGCCAACGTGACCTTAAAATGTGGTCATCTGGTCTGGTAAACGTTTTCACTTTCTTCTGTATTATTTCTTAATAATATATACATGAGCATCTGACCCCATCCTTGACACTTAGGCTTTCTCTGAGGCTCATGGAGGCTCAGAAACTAGAATGGAACTCAGGCATAAAATGTAAATAAGAGATTTCCTTTTAATGGAATAAATTTTATAGCTGTTTTGATATGGCTGCTTCAAAATCTCCCTAGCACAAAAAATCCTAAGCAAAATATTCTAGGAAATTCTTCCTAGAGCAATCAGACAAGAAAGAAATAAGGGGTATCCAGGTTGGAAAGGAAGAAGTCAAATTATTCTTATTTGCAGATTATATAATTATATATTTGGAGAAACCTAAAGACTCTACCAATAAATTGGTAAAACTGACAATTTCAGTACAGATGCTGAATACAAAATCAACATACAAAAAACAGTAGCATTTCTATATGCCAACAGTGAACAGTGTGAAAAAGAAATCCTGAGAGTAATCCCATTTACACTTGCTACAAATAAAATACAATATTTAGGAACAAATTTAACCAAAGAAGTGAAAAATCTGTATAATATAAATTATAAAACACTGATGAAAGAAATTGAAGAGGACACCAAAAAATGGAAATATATTCTATGGTCATGAATTAGAAGCATCAATACTATTAAAATGTCCACACTACCCAAAGCAATCTACATATTCAATACAATCTTTATAAAAATACCACTGACATTCTTTAAAGAACTAGAAAAAAAAATCTAAAATTCATATCTCACACACACACACACTCCAAAGCTATCCTGAGCAAAAATAACAAAACTGGAGGAATCACATTACCTGACCTCAAATAATACTACAGAGCTATGGTAAGCAAAACAGCATGGTACTAGCATAAAAACAGAGACATAGAAAAATAGAACAGAATAAAGAACCCAGAAACATCCACATGCCTACAACGAACTCATTTTTAACAAAGGTGCCAAAGATACACTGAGGAAAGAATAGTCTCTCCAATAAATGGTGCTGTGAAAATTGTATATCCATATGCTGAAGAATGAAGCTAGATCCCTATTTGTCACCATATACAAAAATCAAATCAAAATGGATTAAACTCTTAGATATAAGACCTAAAACTAAAAAATTACTAAAAGAAAACATTGTGGAAACTCCCCAGGACATTGGACTGGGAAAAGATTGCTTGAGTAATATCCCATAAGCACAAGCAACCAGAGCATAAATGTACAAATGAGATTACATCAGGTTAAACAGCTTTTGAACAGCAAAGAAAACAATCAACAAAGTAAAAAGACAACTCACAAAATGAGAGGATATATTTGCAAACTATTTATCTGACAAGGAATTAATAACTAAAATAGATAAGAAGCCCAAACAACTCAATAGAAAAAAAATCTAGTAATCTGATTTAAAAATGGGCAAAAGATGCCTCTCAAGAGAAGATAAATACATGGCAAACAGGTATATGAAAAGGTGCTCAACATCATAGATCATCAGAGAAATGCAAATCAAACTACAGCGAGATATCTTATCCCAGTTGAAATGGCTCTTATCCAACAGATAGTCAATAGCAGATGCTGGCAAGATGTAGAGAAAAGGGAACCCTTGTACTCTGCTGGTGGGAATATGAATTTGTACAACCATTATGGAGAACAGTTTGGAGGCTCCTCAAAAAACTAAAAAAATAGAATTATCATATGGTACAGCAACTCCACTGCTAGGTATATGCCCAAAAGGAAGGAAGGAAGTGCTGTGCTCCCATGTTTATTGCAGCACTATTCACAATAGTCAAGATTTGGAAACAATCTATGTGCCCTGTCAACAGAGGAATAGATAAAGATAATGTGGCATATATACACAGTAGAGTACTATTCAGCAGAAAGAAGAATGAGATCCTGTAAATTGCAACAACATATATGAAACTGGAGGTCATTGTGTTACGTGAAATAAGCCAGACACAGAAAGACAAACTTTACATATTCTCACTTATTTATAGAAGCTAAAAAATATAAAATAATTGAACTCAGGGATATAGAAAATAGAATGATGGTTGCCAGAATCTGTGAAGGGTATTCAGTGGGTAAAAGTAGAGATGGTTAATGGGCAGGAAAATATAGCTAGATAGAATGAATAAGATTTAGCATTTGATAGCATGACAGACTGACTACAGTCAACTATAATTTTTTGTACACTTTAAAATAACTAAAAATGTATAATTGGATTGTTTGTAACAGAAAGAAAGGACAAATGCTTGAGGTGGTTACCCCATTTACTCTGAGGTGATTATTATGTGCTGTATGCCTGTATCAAAATATCTCATATACCCCATAAATATATACACGTATTATGTGCCCACAGTTTTTTAATATGTGTGTATATATATTAAAAAAATCAAAATATCCTTGTTTAGAATAAACATGTTGATGTCACTTTCCATTAGATTTTGTAAAATGTTCACCTATGCCATTTAAGAAATTCTGAAATTCTCATTATCAATGGAAAATTTTGGAAGCATTTATATAAGCATGTGACTTATATTTATTTATTTGACTCAGACTTTGGAATTATTTGTACTCTTCTCCTACATCCAGTAAATTTACTGGTAATTAAATTATCTTTAATTCACTGGTAATTAAAATGCTTTTAATTACCAGTAAATTGACTGACTACAACAAAAAAATCAGCAGTCAGTCTCCTAGGTTTCTGCTGGCACTCTCACTCAAATCTATCCTTCACCTTTTATTAATAGATTTCCAAGAAACTCTAGATGTCAGCATAAAAAGTGAGAACCTATGATAACGTCCCATCTTTTCTCACACTAAAATTAGCTTGACAAGGCCATTGTTCTCTGCCTACAGCTCAAAGTCCTTTTCTAATTCCTTCATTTTATTAATCATATTTCACCATGACTACACATAAACTGCTTTATAGCCTTTAGCTTCTCTAGCCCCGAATCTCTTGAATGACATTGTACTACTATAACATTCATCCTTACTCTCCTAGATTCCTTCTTCCATTTTCTCTATTTAACAATGTTTCAAGCACAGAAGATGCAAAGATGAATATCTCAGTCTCCTCACCCCAAGAAGCACATTTGCTTTAATTGTCTACTATTGGTTTCAAAGGTTCATTCCCAAACTCTCTAACGCACTCTTCCCCCAAACTGATTCTTTCCCTTATATTCTTTCCCCTCTATGTTCCTTCTCCCATCAATTCTTATTCCTATTGTTTTTCATATAATTTTGTGTGAATAGCAAATGCTTATCTCTTAGCACAGTCCCTTCCCTGTATTGCCAACAGAAAGATGGAGTCCATCCTTTAGAGATCCCATTGACATCTGAAATATCACATGTTTAAAGCTTGACTCATCTCTTAATCTTTCCTTCTACCTACACATTACTTCAGACTTTCATAAAATTTCAATTTTCATCCTTTTCTCATCCCTGTCATTTCAATATCCTCTGATAATAATCTGTCTCACTTCTCTTTTGAAAGACTTACAAACTTCATACATCACAGGAAGATTTAGTCATTTTGGTTTCAATCACAATTAATTCAGAAATATCAAATATACCCAAATCCTCCCAAAGCTCTCTCCTGTTCACATTTGGAATTTGCAAGCTGTTTTACTGTCTTTGTTCTTACTTTGCTTTCTCTTTCTTACTCTGTTTCTTCAATGCAATACACATTGATCTGGAAACCTAAAATTCTCAATGGTTCTCACCATTGAGCCATGTAAATTTTTAGTAGGAAACAACTACAGCTTTTACATTTTCAGTTGTCAACTGCTTTTGTAGTGCTGCTGACTTCTTGTTCTACATTACTAGGCAGACAATCAGAATAAAGTTTTTATTTCATTACATATTGCTTTCAAATTGCTTGAAATGCTTTATCATTGTTCCTGAGTAAAGAATACATGAATACCTCATTTTATGGTGTATGGCTTTATTGCACTTGGCAGATATTGTTTTTTTTTTTTTAATAAATTGAAAAGTTTTGCAACTCTGCATCAACCAAGTTTATCGGTGCCATTTTTACAACAGCCTGTACTCCTTCATAGCTTTGTGTCACTTTTTTGTAATTCTTGCAATATTTCAAACTTTTTCATTGTTAGTATATCTGTTATAGTGATCCGTGATCAGTGATCTTTGATGTTACTAATGTAATTGTTTTGAAGTACCATGGACTGTACTCATATAAGACAGCAAACTTAATAGTTAAATGTTGTGTGTACTCTGACTGCTGCACCAACTGGCCATTACTTCATTTCTCTCACTCTGACTGGACCTCCCTATTCCCTAAGACACAACAATGTTGAAATTAGGTCAATTAATTACTCCACAATGGCCTCTAGGTATTTAAGTGAAAGGCAGAGTCACATATGTCTCACGTAAATCAAAAGCTAGAAATGATTGAGCTTAGTGAGGAAGGCATATTGATAGCAAAAACAGACCAAAAGCAAACAAACAGTGAGCCAAGTTGTGAATGCAAAGGAAAAATTATTGAAGGATATTAAAAACTCTATTCCAGTGAACACATAACTAATAAAAAGAGAAACAGTCTTATTGCTGATATGGAAAAAGTCTGAGTGGTCTGGATAGGATCAAATGAACCATGATGTTCCATAAGTCAAATCCTAATCCAGAGTGATGTGCTAACTCTCTTTAATTCTGTGAAGGCTGCTAGAGGTGAAGACGCTACAGAAGAAAATTTGATGTTAGCAGAGGTTGGTTTGTGAGGTTTACAGGAAAAAAAAGCTGTTTCCATAACATAAAAGTGTTAAGTTGTAGAAGCAGATGTTAATGTAGAAACTACTGCAAGTTATCCAAAAGATTTAGCTAAGATAATTGATGAAGGTGGCTACACTAAACAATAGATTTTCAACGTAAATGAAAGAGCCTTATATTGAGATGTTGGAAAAACATGCCATTTAGGACTTTGATAGGTAGACAGAAGTCAATATCTGGCTTTAAATCTTCAAAGGACAGGCTTATTCTCTTTTTAGGAGCTATGCAGCTGGTGAATCTAAATTTAAGCAAATGCTCGTTGATCATTCCTAAAATCAAAGGGCCCTTAAAAATTATGCTCAATCTATTCTGCCTGTGCTCTATAAGTGGAATTTAAAAATAAGTCTGGATGACAGCACATCTGTATTTACAGTATTTATTTATTTTTTTAGATGAAAGGTCTTTCTCTGTCACGCTGGTTGAAGTGCAGTAGCACTATCATAGCTCATAGATCACTGTGGTCACCCCATCCTGATCTCCCAAGTAGTCAGGATTATTGGTACATACCAGCACATCCAGCTAATTTTTAAATTTTTTTAGGAATGGGATCTTGCTAGATTGCCCATGCTGGCCTCAAATGGACCTCCCATCTTAGTCTCCCAAAGTCCTGGGATTACAGGTGTGAGCCACCACACCCAGCCTATAGTATGGTGTGCTGAATATTTTAAGCCCTCTGTTGAGACCTACTGTTCAGAAAAAAGATTTCCTTCAAAATAACACTGCCTACTGACAATGCATATAGTCACCCAAGAGCTCTGATGAATATGTACTAGGAAATTAATGCTGTTCATGACTGATATGATTTTGCAGCCCATGTGTCAAAGAATATTTCAACTTTCAAGTCTCATTATTTAAGAAATACATTTCATAAGTCTATGGCTGACATAGATGGTGATTTCTCTGATGGATCTGGGCAAAATAAATTGAAAACCTTCTGGAAAGAATTCACCATCCTAGATGTCATTAAGAACATTTGTGATATTCATGGCAGGTCAAAATATCAACATTAACAGAAGTCTGGAAGAAGTCAATTCCAACTTTCATGGATGACTGTGAGTAGTTCAAGACACTTCAGTGGAGGAAGTAACTACACATGTGGTAGAAATAGCAAGAGAACTAGAATTAGAAGTGGAACCTGAAGATGTAACTGAATTGCTGCAATATCACGATACAACTTGAGAACAAAGAAAGTCATTTCTTGAGATATTTCTATCTACACATTTTGTGGTTTCATAAAGCTTTGTTTGTATACATGTCATACCTTTCTAATTTCCTCAAAGTGTGTTTTCCTAACATCTTTCTCTTGATATCCAACAGCAGAATTATATGAGAGAAAAAAACCCTAGAAAAGTCTCCTTATTTAAAATTTAGGTAAATTCTAGATGGGTACAGTGGCTCATGCCTAATACTTGGAAAGCGGAAGCAGAAGGATCACTTAAGCCCAGGAGTTTGAGACCAGCTTGGGCAACACAGTGAGACCCAATGTCTACAAAAAAACTTAGGTAAATTTTACGCACAAATATACACACAGAGACACATACAGAAACACCAATAAGAAGCTATAAATGAATATGTGAGTAAAAATAACAGCCACAAAGGTAATTCCTTGAGATGAATCCTGTGATTTCAAATATTAAGAATACAAGAATTGTCAAAGTGGCAGTGATATAAAGACTAAAAGCAGAATTGCCACTTTTTCCTTCTACAGGTCACTTCAGAATAAAAATAGCTTAACAAATATAGGTAAAACCCTCTTGTATAGGTCATACTTCATGTAAATTTAATGGTTTCCTAACACCAAGGCTGACACTTCGTTCTCAGAATAGACAATAACAAAAGGGAACATTAATTTGAATTAAGCAAAATATATAGGATATGTGATGGACCATTTAAAACTAGAACTTGAAGAAAGAACATTTTTAGCATAAAACAGAATAAAAGAATTCTGTACCAAGAAATAGTTTTCTTGTAGAAACAAATTCACATAAACAAATTTTAAATATGTTGATATTTTTCTGAAACAATCCATTAATAAACCTAAGGTAAATTTAACATTTGTCATACCTAGATTTATCTTTCTTTTTTATAGTGAATATATGTAGAGAATTTAAAATATATAGTGGAGACTGGGCACGGTGACTCACACCTGTAATGCCAGAACTTTGGGAGGCCGAGGCGGGCAGATCACCTGAGGTCTGGAGTTTGAGACCAGCCTGGCCAACATGGTGAAACCCCATCTCTACTAAAATTACAAAAAAAATCACCAGACATGATTGCAGGCCTCTGTAATCCCAGCTACTTGGGAGGCTAAGGCAGGGTGCCTGAAATTCCAGCTGCTCAGGAGGCTGAGGCAGGAGAATGAATCTCTTGAACCTGGAAGGCAGGGGTTGCAGTAAGCCAAGATTGCATCACTGCACTCCACCTTGGGTGGCAAACATGAGATTCTGTCTCAAAAAAATAAATAAATAATAAATAAAATAAAATAATATATAATGAAATCCCTATATCATTTCATTTATGAATTGAATAATATGTTGAAAGTGATATAAGATTTACAAGTATAAGACTTACAGTGGAATTACTACATTCAGAGGAAACAGTGTTAAATATTCTCATATCAAAATATTAAGATTATATAAATTATTTCTGAAACAATTGTAAAAACACTTCACATCATTGATAAACAAAATGTTGAAAATGTTAAATTTATTCAACCTCTTTTTGGTGAACTTACAGCAATGATTTAATGAACACTCATCATATATGACAATTTTTATAAGGTATCTTACAAACATTTTGTCTAATTCACCCAGTAATCCTGCATTTTGATCATTTACAGATGAAAAATCTTAGTCCAAAAAAAGGGAGCAACATAACAAAAAATATGTAACTCTGAAGTCACAGAGATGAATTAACCCAGGATGCTTTCAAATATCTGGTCCTTTAAGTTAATTATATGTAAGTCCACTTCCTATTTTTGAAGAGCTTTCTTCCTCAGTTTCTATCTATGTCAGTTTAATTTTGATTTGGTATTAGGAGCTCTCCCAACTATGCCCATGGGTTAGAGTAACATTGTAGTGGAGAACTTACAAAGGCGTATGACACCTGAGCAAAACTAGTAGCCTAATTATCCTCACCTGTATCCTCAGACCCAATCATCAATGTCATAAAATTCTTTTTATTTGACAAAATGTAATTTGTTAAGTAATCAAAACTTAAACACTGAGTTAATTTCACTTCATTCTGATCCACAAAGAAAATTTAAATGACCAATCTCCTCCTGAAACCTGATAAACTTTATCTCCCACTAAGTAAAAATAATGTGAACAAGGAAATTAAATGTGAGTAAATCTACCTAAACTCTAAATGCCTATCCTCCTAAAAATATCATGCCCACACAGTTTCCTTGGCTGTTTTAGGGGTAGACTCTTAAAACAACAATTTTGCTCTAACTATGCATTCCTTTATGCCAGTCTCATTTTATAAGAGCAAATACTCCTACCATTAACTTCATTTTTATAAAGAATCATATTTTACAGGCAAACTGACATTAACGTAAGTTTTCCATAATTATCAGTAGTAAGGAACATGAGACGATAAAAAGGAATAATCTGAAATAAAGGAGTAGGTGGAAGCCAGAATTATGTCTGTTATTAATCTGTATCAGAAGGGAAGGAAAGAAAAGACAGTAGAAAAAAAAAGCATAAAGAGATTTGCTGGGCACACTAAAGCTACATATTTGTATTTGTTAACAGGTTCCTTTTTTCCTCGTCCTGTACACTCAAAATATCTTTATAAAATAGCCCAAAATAATTGACTTGCTGGAAGAGTCTTTGTGTTGTTTTCAAATTAAATTAAACCAAAATTCATCATGGGAAGAAAATATCACAGAAAAGGCAATGAAAAGGTAAATTAAAATTGAACTGTCAGATTTAAGGGCTGGTCCAATGGAAATGACCGATAAACTCATGAGTTATGATAAACAGTGTGGATATCTTTCCTTTGATCTCACTAAATCTACACTCTATTCCAAATGTTCTTTCAGGGGAATGATATCAAATTCATTATAGATTTTTCTATCTGCAGAAGCCAGTGGGAACAATGAATGGAGGAAGTGTCATCATTAAGCTGCCATCTTTCCTAGTGCCTAGCAGGCTCAACTCACTCTGTAGCCTTTTGTGGCCTTAAAAACCTCCAACATACACTAATGGTTTTCCCTATAGAATATATTTGCATGTATAATCATGCCTGTTTCACCATTAAACAATATTTTAATGGAAAAGACTGTGTCGTTGGGTAGTTATATCTTGTAAGCACAGGAGTCAACTTTATTTTGATATTATAAAAGAGTGGTAAAATAATTAAGGATTCTAGGGCCTGGCACAGTGGCTTGTAGCTATAATCCCAGCATTTTGAGAGGCTGAGGTGGTACGATTGCTTAACCCCAGGTGTTCAAGACCAGCCGGGGCAACATAGTGAGACCTCATCTCTACAAAAAATAAAAAAATTAGCTGGGTGTGGTGGCATATGGGAGGCTGAGGTGGGAGGACAGCTTGTTCCCTGGAGGCTGAAGCTGCAGTGAGCCATTATAGCAACATTGCACTCCAGCATGGGCAACACAATGAGACCCTGTCTCAAAACAACAACGATAATAATAAAGTATTTTGTTTGTTAACCTCATTCTCATGGTTCAGAGATTAACTTAATTGAACATGATACAGTTTTGAGAGAAAATTACTTTGAAGAATATTCTCATTTTGGTAACAAAATAAAATTAAAATGTGTTCTCAGAGTAACTGGAGATGGTGGTATAATGATTAGCCTATAAACAATAAAATCTGAATACTGCTAATTAGTCACGTTACTCTTAAATTGAGTAGCTTTCTCACAGCAGATCAATATCATTCTCTTTCCAACAGATGCCAGAATTTATTTTATCATTCGAAGAATGGAATTACTGAATTTTTCTCATCTTTCACAACCTGAGATTCTATTAGCACTGACCAGTATAATGCCACCTTAATCATACACATATTTGATTTCCTTTTTTAAGCTCTATAACTGGTTTTCTCTTTTTTAGTTTGAGGTAGGTCTAATGAACTTAATTTAGAAAAGGTATTTTGATTTAAACTAACAACACTTTCTTGTTATTACTCTCCCACATTTTTAATCTAAAAGTTAGTACCAAATACTCATTTTTCACTACTCAGTATTTTTTTATTACTAGATACTTTCCTATTTCAGTATTTGAGAATACAGTATTTTTCTATTTCGGTCACAATTATACTTCCATATATTTTAAATTAGAATATTAAATTTTGCATTGTTTAATAGCCTCATATCAAAGGGTAGCTACAGATTTATACATCAAAATCCAGACTATTAAGAGAATTTATATGTTGGCAAAATACAAAGCAATGATCACAAATGGAAATTGATAGTAACTTTTTTCAAAGAGAAAACAAAAGAGGAAAGAAGAATAAAATGAGAGAAAAGTGGAGAGAGACTAAAATAAAAGACTCCCTTGACTGCAAGTCCCCAAACCTAAATAAAATTATTCTGCACAATGGCTTTCAGGAAGATTAGCCCTTCTGCATTCTGGGATGAATTCCTCCCTGAGAGGAAAATGCCCAAGCAAGAACTCTCATATGGTTTCTTGTGCAACTAATAGGGGCTTTATAAAAGCAGAAAGTTCAAACAAGGACAAGTCGGTATTAGGCGAGCCATACACATGAAGTAAAAGTTTCAGTCTGTTCCCCTCACTGTTACTTTCTCTCTGATATAGGTTTCAGAATTAAAAATTACATGGATGTTCCTTCCAGAGGAATTGGGTTGCTGCAAGTTTGTCTACTTGAAGTTCATGAAATGTTTTATAACTTAACAATAATGTTGTCAACACATAGGGGAATTTTACTTAATTTTAAAATTATGTGTAATATACAAAAGAAGTAAGACAATTAAGATGAACTAATTGAGTAAGAACGAAATTAAGGTACATCAACTGAATGGAAATTTATTCATCCACCAGCATCACAGATTTTTCTTTCTTTCTTTTTGTCATTCTTTCTACCTTCTTTTCTTCTCCAAAAATTATACAACACCTACTGTGTGCAAGAAACTGTTCTTGGCTCTGTTAATGCAGCATCAAACAAAGAATGTCCATTTCCCATGTAAAGGAATGGGGTGATTGGCAGGAAAAGAGCAACTTTCTTATAGAGGTCATTTTAGGCTACACACACACACACACACACACACACACACACACACAGAGAGAGAGAGAGAGAGAGAGAGAGAATTATATACAGTTAAAAACATGTTGGCATGAAAAACACAGTTTCATAAAAAGATTGAATTTGAAAAAGTGCCCTTTGGAAAATATTGACCAAACCATAGTCCTCACCTAACACAGTGCCTGCCAACCAAATGAGGGTAAAATTGAGTTTTAACTCTGACCCTACATTGGAATGGCCATTTTAACTGTCCCTGGAAAGTTTTTAAAACACACCTGAATTTTTGATTCAGCCTCCTTGGCACGATTCTTAACGGCTTGTTATGCCTTTTGCTTGTAAAATGCTTAAGACCACTCTACCTTACTTTCATATGTAAAGTAACACACACACACACACACACACACACACACACACACACACACACACAAATGGCTATGGTAGTTAAAATTTTCACTAAGAACTTGCTCAAAATTATATATTTTTTATTTTTTTCTTTTTTATTATTTTTTACTTTTTTTATTGCATTTTAGGTTTTGGGGTACATGTGAAGAACATGCAAGATTGTTGCATAGGTATACACGTGGCAGTGTGATTCGCTAGCTTCCTCCCCCTCACCTCTATCTGGCAGTTCTCCCCATGCCATCCCCCCCAACTCCCCACCCCGCACTGTCCCTCCCCTGTTTCCCTCCAACAGACCTCAGTGTGTAGTGCTCCCCTCCCTGTGTCCATGTGTTCTCATTGTTCAACACCCGCCTATGAGTGAGAACATGTGGTGTTTGATTTTCTGCTCCTGTGTCAGTTTGCTGAGAATGATGGCTTCCAGGTTCATCCATGTCCCTACAAAGGACATGAACTCATTGTTTTTGATGGCTGTGTAATATTCCATGGTGTATATGTGCCACATTTTCCCTGTCCAGTCTATCATCAATGGGCATTTGGGTTGGTTCCAGGTCTTGGCTATTGTAAACTGTGCTGCAATGAACATTCGTGTGCATGTGTCCTTATAGTAGAACGATTTATAATCCTTTGGATATATACCCAGTAATGGGATTGCTGGGTCAAATGGAATTTCTATTTCTAGGTCCTTGAGGAATCGCCACACTGTCTTCCACAATGGTTGAACTAATTTACAATCCTACCAACAGCGTAAAACTGTTCCTATTTCTCCACATCCTGTCCAGCATCTGTTGTCTCCAGATTTTTTAATGATCTCCATTCTAACTGGCGTGAGATGGTATCTCAATGTAGTTTTGATTTGCATTTCTCTAATGACCAGTGATGATGAGCATGTTTTCATGTTTGTTGGCCTCATGTATGTCTTCTTTTGTAAAGTGTCTGTTCATATCCTTTGCCCACTTTTGAATGGGCTTGTTTATTTTTTTCTTGTAAAATGACCAAAACACCAAAAGCATTGGCAACAAAAGCCAAAATAGACAAATGGGACCTAATCAAACTCCACAGCTTCTGCACAGCAAAAGAAACAGTCATTAGAGTGAATCGGCAACCAACAGAATGGGAAAAAATTTTTGCAGTTTACCCATCTGACAAAGGGCTGATATTCAGAATTTACAAAGAATTAAAACATGCCAAAAGCATGTTCCCACATGACACTTTCATGCATCACATTTTGGTAATACTCATAATATTTCAAACTTTTTCATTATCATTATGTCTATTATGTTGATCTGTGATCAGCGATCTTTGATGTTTCTAATATAACTGCTTTCAGGTGCAATGAACCATGCCCATGTAACATCATCAATAAGTGTACGTTTTGATTGTTCCTTCAATCAGCTCAGGTGTTTCTCCATCTCTCTCCCTTTGTTAAGAACTCCTTATTCTCTGAGACACAACAATATTGTAATTAGGCCTATTAATGACTCCACAACGGCCTCTAAGTGTTCAAGTGAAAGAGTCGCACATCTCTTATGTTAAATCAAGTTAGAAATGATTGAGTTTAGTGACAAAGGCATGTTGAAAGCCAAAAGAGACCAAAAGTTAGGTTTCTTATGACAAACAGCCAAGTTGTGAATATAAGAAAAAGTTCTTGAAGGAAATTAAAAAGGCTACTTCAGTGGACACAGGAGTGATAAGAAAGAGAAACAGCCTTATTGCTGATATGGAGAAAGTTTGAGTGGTCTGGATAGAAGATCAAACCACCCACAACATTCCCTAAGCCAAATCCCATCCGTAATTCATGGTTTTTGAACATATGCTTAGAACTCACTGTAGTGATGAGACTTACAAACCTGGCATACTATGATTGATCACAGTAGAGTTAAGCAGACTTAAACAACTGAAAGGAAGGATATTTGTCTCACAGGGATGGTAAGAAGAGGTTTGGTTGTTGCCATGGCTCTTGTTTACGCTGGTTCTCATTTTAGATGACCCACCACAGTGTCCTGAGAAACTAAAATGGGACAATTGGGGTTTTATGGAAGGCGAAGCAACTTAGTAAGACAGAGGTCTATCCTAAGGGTCTCAAATGAGTGGTTTGGGATGTCAACACAAGGCTAGGAGCATATTCCAGGCAGTGATTTGGTGTTCCCTTCTTGGAAATAAATATAAATTGACATTAGATTCAGGCTTGACAGTAAAATATCTGAAGCCTTCTGACTTAACATGCAGCACATATTGTTTATTTCCTGTTGCTATGGAGAAAAAAAAAATGCACCTAGTCAGCTCCTCTCCAGTGTGTTCACAACTATATGCCAGTGTTTCCAGGAAGCATTAGATAAGAGTGGGAGGTGGTGAGGCAAACATCCTACAGTGTCACACTGTCTCTAAGGCAATTTTGAAGGCTGCATAACTCCTGAATCATCATAGCTCAACAGTACAGAGCATTCACTTTGTCTGAGGGCTATATTCTAAGTGCTTTACATTTACTAACCAACTTAACTCTCTTAACACTCTATAAAATAAATACTATTAATATCCCCATTTTACAGATTTAAAAAATGAAAGCATAGAGAAAGTAACAAACTTGGCCAAAGCTATGCAGTTAAAATGTAATATGACTAGAATTCAAATCAGGCACTTTTGCTCTAGAAAGAACAAATGGAAGTAAAATATTTTCATTATTCTCAAATTGGAGGAAAGATACACAAAAACAATATAATAAATTAAAAGCAATACCTGTTATAGTTCTACTATACTTGCTTTTACTCACCTGGATGGGATTAATCAGTATCTACAATTAATTTTGTACAAATGTCATTATTATTATGACATTTTCAAATTTCCTAAAACAATCTATTATATCAAAAGTAATTTTTTAATGAAACTTTATTATTTGTATTAACATATAAGTGTCTGTTTATAAAATCAAGTATAGTAATTAAATATACACAGAACTATTGAATAGAATAAATGTTAAGACATGAAGCTATAGATTTTTAAACTTCAAAAAATCCTAATAATTTAGTCCAATTCTCAAAGTTTACAATTGCAAATGGAAGAGTAGTCTTATTGATAGTCAGATAAACTCTTAATAGCTGACTTGGGTTAGTACTTTTTCCTTTATACCAAGCCATAGGTACAAAGTCATATTTTTCCTACAGTCATCGTCAAGTTCTAGATTGTAAACTGCCTCATAAATTACAACTCGCCAACACAACTCACGGTCAATCTCCATGCCCCGGGATTGGGAAACACAGGAGAAACACAATCTCCTTTTTCCTTTGGTCATGTTTCTGTCTCCTGGAGGTATCTACCATGGTCCTGCAAAGATCCTAATACTTAAATAAAATAACAAAGAGTGAAATTATCAAGAGGAGAATATAGTAGTAGTGAGAACTTAAAAAAATTATAAAGAGCCAAACAAAAAAAGTGAATAAGTACTGACTTATAAATGGGTTTTTCATTGTTAACATTTCAATCTGAGGTTTAGATACCAGATACAGAAATATTTGTATATTTTTATAGTTTGGAGGAAGAAAAGGTATAGCACATCAAGCTGAATGATAAATTAAAAGTAATAAGTCATCTCTGAAATACACATCTATATAAAAAGGGAGGAAAAGAAAAGATGACGGTCTTTGTTTTTTTGTTTCTGTTTTTTAAGCAGAGCAACAGTGGAATAGATTATGTAAGAATTTCTCTTCCTGGTAAAAGATTGATTTATATGAGATGATAAACCTCTATATGTTAACATGTTAACTCTTTTTGGATGGTCCAAGTGTCTAAAATATGCTTGCCATTTAGATGTATGCATCTACCACATTCCTCTGGAATGACATAGACTGGGGTAGCCTATTTAAAGCCACAGTCCGGCTGACACCTTCAAGGATTCAATCCATTCAGAAGGCTGAATTTGCCCTGAAAGATTCCTATATCCTACTCCCTGGACCTATGAAAATATTAGATTACATGGCAAAAGGAAATTAAGGTTGTTGAGGTAATTACAGCCAAAAATCAACAGGCCTTAAAATAGGTTACCTTGGAATATCCAGATGGGCCCAGTGTAATCACAAAGAACCTTAAATGTGAACAAGGAAGGCAGAAGAGGAGAATTCAGAAGAGCTGTGACTAGAATTAGATCAGAGTGATCAGTAAGGAGAATTTAAATTGCTCCTGGGGGCCACAAGCCAAGGAATGTGGTGGCCTCTAGTACCTGGAAAAGGCAATGAAACAAATCCCCCACTACAGACTCCAGAAAAAAATGCAGCCTGCCTACATCTTGACTTAACACAGTGAGAACCACATCAGACTTCTGACTTGCAGAGCTGTAAGATTTGTTGTTGTTTTAAGCCGCTAAATTTGTGGCAACCTGCTTCAGCAGCAATATAAAACTAATGTACTAGCCTAGAATCATCATTTAGTCTCTAAGCTCCATCATTTAGTCTCTTAGCACCAGAGACTAAATTAATAAATATTTGTGATGTGGTTTTGCTGAATGTAACAGAATATCTTAATAAACCTTCTGAAATATTCCTATGTTTTAAAAATCAATTCCAGAGATAAAAAATATGTACCTCAATTCTATGGGCCATCACTAACCAAGGTTTTCTATAGTCACTCAATTATATCTTTATGGCTAAATAACCAAGTCACTTTCAAACCTATCAGATCAATGCTTCTATTTACAAGAAATATTAATACCATCTTTATTAATTAAAATTAAAGACAGATGGCCGGGTGCGGTGGCTCAAGCCTGTAATCCCCGCACTTTGGGAGGCCGAGGCGGGTGGATCACGAGGTCAAGAGATCGAGACCATCCTGGTCAACATGGTGAAACCCCGTCTCTACTAAAAATACAAAACATTAGCTGGGCATGGTGGCGCATGCCTGTAATCCCAGCTACTCAGGAGGCTGAGGCAGGAGAATTGCGGAAACCCAGGAGGCGGAGGTTGTGGTGAGCCGAGATCGCGCCATTGCACTCCAGCCTGGGTAACGATCGAAACTCCGTCCCCAAAAAAAAAAAAAAAAAAAAAAAAAAAATTAAAGACAGAATACATGTCATGAATTGAATACTTGTGCCTACTAAATTTCATACATTGAAATTTAATCCCCAGTGAAATAGAATTTGTAGGTGGGGCCTTTAGGAGGTAATTAGTTCATGAGGTTTGAGTTTTCACAAGTAAGATTAATGCCCTTATAAATAAAGTCACATAGAACTCTCTTTCTCTTTTTTTCATTTGAGGATGCAGATAAAAGATGGCAGTCTACAAGCCAGAAAAGGGCCCTCATCAGAACCTGACCATAAGTGCACCCTGATCTCAAACATCAAATCTCCAGCACTGAGAAAAATAAATTTATGTTGTTTATATGCCACTGAGGTACCAGCATTACCTTCCCTTATACCAAGTTGTTACAGTATCTTGAACTAAGAAAATATAACCTACCTATATACCTAAATTGAAAAAATATAATGTCCTATAGATAAGTATCAGGGAAGTAGGGATAACAGAATAATATGCATTTATATTCAGGCAAGACTACATTAGAAGACACAATGAATTAGCATAGGCAGAATCACCATGAATACAACCTCAGACTAAAACAGTTATGTTGCATTGGCCACTAATACTAAGAATGGAGTGGATATTGTGCAATTTTGAGCACTTGTTTAAATTCCAAACAAAATGTTATAGAATCTCTTTATTTGTACAGCACTTCCTTTACTTCAAAATGTTGTGTATGTCAACACCTAGGTAATCTTTACTTGTGCAACACTGCCTAAATTGCAGGAGAGCTAGAATTCCTGGCCCCATCCTCTAAATGCCAACACCCTGCTCACGTCCTGCCCCACCAGGCATTATGATAATTTTTAAAGATCCAGGAATCCCTTAACAAACTCTGTATCTTTTAATTACTACTTGTTCATCCTTATAGATTCAAGTTAGGGTTCATCCCTTCCAGGAGGATTTTACTCGCTACTCAGCAGGCTAGATGAGGCCTTCATATCTTTCTGCAACCAGAAACCTCTGCTTTTCTCTATTACTGCTAACAGTAACAAATAAGAATGTCATACAAGCAATGAATAACATTACCCTGAAAGTTTACCACTTGCTGAGCATGCTGAGCTCTCCTGTGAATTGTCTCATTTATCTCACACCTGATAAAAACACTTTGGTTATAACAGTTAGACAAGGCAGTAGCTTGAAGGACAGTTTATGTGCAGAAAGAAGGGATTATGATTTTTTTATTTTACTTTAAATTCTGGGGTACATGTGTGCAGATCTTGCAGGATTGTTACATAGTTATACACATGCCACGGTGCTTTGCTGCCTCCATCCCCCTGTCACCCACATTAGGTATTGTTTGATTTTATTTTAAGGTAGAGGATATCAAGCTTGTGTGCATGCAAACACAAGGCAGCAATGGTTCTGAGAGAGAGCTTTATGTTACAGAAATGCAGAATAAAGTCCTAGAAAGGATAAAAGAGAAAGCCTAACCTTAAACTGAAAGAAGATTCCCTCTCACTCTAGGATAAGAGTAGCTCTTTGAGATAGACTGTAAGAATCTGCCTCGGAAGCTTTTTTCAGCATAATACACTGCAATTGAACGTGAAAGAGCAATGGGCATCAGTAAAAGAGAATATGATTAATAAATCAGTAGTAGGGTTTCCAGCAGTAAAGAAGAAACAATGTGATATAGGGGCTGGAAAACTGACTGGGTAAGAAGGACTCCAGGTTTGAAGTCTTAGATACAGAAAAAGATGAGGTTTAGTGAGTCAAGTTTAGAGTGGTATGAGATGGCTGAAGCCATTAGTGCCGGTGCAGCTTTTTGGGGTGATAAGTACAGGTCACGGCCCATGTGTGGAAAATTGACTTTGTTATGAAAGAGGTACAGACAATTAGGGCTTTTGCATGTTAGTTGACTATGCACAAAATTATGATCAATGATCACAAATAGAATGAATAGGAGATGGTAGAACATGAATTTTAAACTCCAAAAGAGTAAAGTTTGGTTTGTCCTATATGTGCTTTCTAGTGAGTTCTATAATTCCATGTGAATGGGAATACATATGTTTAAGGGCCTATAGTAATATTTCAATAGATACTGGCTTTCCATTTAATAATTTCTATTTATCTGATGGTCATGGGAATCAATAGCTAATTAGAGGAGAACATGGCTTAATAGTTAAGTTCCTTTAATAATTTGACATTTGGATAAATTGTCTAAAGGTGACAGCTCCCTGATTTATAACTTTTAAGGCTCATGGGAACACTGGGTACATATTTTGACACACTACAGCTTTCTTATCCTTGACACTACCTACTCTACCCAGAAAATAGTATCAATCAATCATCAAAGCAAGATATCAATTTGATGACTATAATAATTACTTATACATATTTTTTCCTTTCAATTTTCAGATATAGATGCAAAAAATCACTGTACTTGTGTACTTTTTAAGACTCTACAATTTTAAACCTTAGGGTAATTTTTGTAATTTCAGTTACATTCCAATTGAAGTGTTTATTTCTAACCACTTTGATCATATCTCTGTTTAAAAGTTCATTCCATAAAATACATTAGCTAAATTTCTTTTCATATTATGTAGAATAGTATATTAGGAACACAGTCAGAAAATTTTTCATGGACTTTTTAAAGAGTGATTTTAGGTTCACAGCAATATTGAGCAGAAAATACAGAGATTTCCCATCTACCCACTGCCCTCACACACGCAGAGCTTCCTCCATGATCAACATCCTATATTGCAGTGGAACATTTGTGAGGTTATTAATTGTTTATTTCATAGATTATGGCCTTGGTGTAGTTACAACTGATGAATCCACATTGATACTTCATTATTACCCAAAGTCCATAGTTTACATTAAGGGTCACTCTTGTACCTTGTATGGGTTTGGACAAATATATAATGACATATGTCCATCCCTCTAGTATAGAACAGACAAGTTTCCTGCCCTAATCATCTATGCTCTGCCTATTCATTCCTTCCTCCCTCCCACAAACCTGTGAAAACCACTGATCTTTTCACTATCTCCATAGTTTCACCTTTCCAGAATGTCATGTAGTTGGAATCATAAGGTATTTAGCCTTTTCAGATTGGCTTCTTTCACTAAGTAATATGCATTTACTCCTGTTCCATATGTATTCATGGGTTGATAGCTAGCTAAATTTTATTGGTTTATTTGTTTGTTTTTTACAGATAAGGTCTTGCTCTGTCACTCAGGCTGGAGTGCAGTGGCACAATCATAGCTCACTGCAGCCTCAAACTCCTGGGCTCAAGCAATCCTCCCACCTCAGCCTCTCAAACAACTGGGACTACTGGGATGTACCATCATGACAGGCTATTTTTTTTCCTTAATTAATAGAGATGTGGGCTAGCTTCAAGTGATCCTCTCACTTTGGCCTCCCAAAGCACTGAGATTGCAGGCATGATTCACTATGCCTGGTCTAGTTTCTTTTTAGTGTTGAATAATATTCCATTGTCTGGATGGATCCGTTTATTTATCCATTCACCTGCTGATGGACATTCTAGTTCATTCCAAGTTTTGGCAGTTATGAATATAGCTGTTATAAATATTTGTGTGCAGATTTTTGCACTGATATAAGTTTTTAATTATTTTGGGTAAATATTAAGAGATAAGATTGCTGGATCCTATGATAAGAATATATTTAGTTTTTTAAGGAACTGCTAGTTGTCTTCCCAAGTAGCTGTGCTGTTTTGCATTCCTACTAGAAATGAATGAGAGTACCTGTTGCTCCATATTCTCATCAGCATCTGATGTTGTCAGTGTTCTAGATTTTTGGTCATTCTCATAGATATATAAGTGGTATCTCACTGCTGTTTTAGTTTGCATTTCCCTGAGGACTTATGATATGAAGCATCTTTTTCATATACTTATTTGGCCTCTGCACATCTTTTTAATGAAGTGTCTGTTAAGGTCTTTGGCCCATTTTAAAAATCAGATTAAAGCAAACACTATTGTTGAGTATTTTGTACATTATTCTTTGTATATTTTGGTGGACCTCTATCAGATGTATCTTTTGATGTATTTCCTTCAGTCTTTGGCTGGTCTTATTCTCTTGACATTCACTTTCACAGATCAGAAGTTTTAAATTTTAATAAAGTTCAGGTTATAAAATATTGTTTATTTCACAGATTGTATCTTTGGTGTGGTATCTAAAAAGTATCACTGAATCCAAGATTATCTAGGTTTTCTCTTATGTTTTCTTCTAGGAGTTTAATAGTTTTGTATTTTACATTTAGCTCCATGATGCACTTTGAGTTAATTTTTATGAAGGGTATAAAATCTGTGTCTAGATACATTTTTTTTTTTGGCACATGGATGTCCACTTGTTCCAGCAGCATTTGTTGAAAAGATTTTTTTCTCCATTGTACTACCTTTACTCCTTTGTCAAAAATTACTTGACTGTATGTATGTGGGTCTATTTATGGGCTCTGTATTCTACTACATTGATCTATTTGTCTCTTCTTTTGCCACTACCATACTGTATTAATTATTTTAGCTTTATAGTAAGTTTTGAAGTCAGGTAGTGCTAGTTCTCTAATCAATTGTTTTAAATATTGGAAATCTTAAAGTGTGTAGAGTTCATATAAAAGTAAACCAAGAATAAAGGAACCTTTAAGTGTATGTGTAAATGATCACAGATATTTGGGAAATGAGACTAACCATGGAACACTAGCAGGAGCTCATTATTTAATTGGCTTTTGATGTTAGCATAGTATTTTACTTTTCATGGGAGCCATAAGTATATTAGAGAAAGAAAAAAAATAGATGATACAAATTAGCTGTTGATTTTCAATTAATATATATATATATAATCATATTTATATATTTCTAGGCCTTTTCTGAATCTTATTTCATTATATGATATGTTCTAACTAAAAAACATTAGGTTTGCTTAAGAATCTTTCCTTTCCATGAATGAACTTGTTTCTTGGACTGTTTTTGAGTTCCTTGAACTGCAATTAGTACTTATTAACTTATTTAAAGAAATGTTGTTAAACTGTTTTAATATCACTATATGAATCCAAACAATGAATTATTTGAATAGTTTACAGGAATATGTATTTACATAAATACTCATAGAATAAGGCCTTATAAACCACCCTAGGTAATGTCTTTTTTAATATAAGTGCAAGAGCCAGACCACTGAATATTTAGAAACAAGGAAAAGTTATCTTATTGTTTGCCTAGATACCTTCACTTAGGAAATGTGAGAAAATTCTGGTTACTTTATTTTTAAAAATATCATGAATCACATTATCACATCATTTTCATTTTGAAAATTGTATGAAAATACAATAGACAGTAATGTGCCCAAATACTTTTATTTTAAAATATTGTTTAATAAAATAACTACTTATTTATTTTTCCAAAAGGATAACTAATTTGGAAATTATAAATCACTTCCTCTCCAAATCGTTTGGATCATCAAACAGAAATGCTCTTCCTATATTCTATACATACCTTTTCTTATGTTCAAAATAATGACTTTGTTAGTCCTTACAGACAGGAGCATGTGCGCTCACGTGCACACACACACAGACACACACATACACGTACTAACAGAGAAATCCAGGGACAAAGGTAGAGATATATTTTCTCTCTCTCTCTTTCTCTATCTCTCTCTGTCTTTCTCACACACACACACACACACACACACACACACACACCCCACATGTAAGACACAGGACACAGTGTGCTACATTCATATTAAGAAACTACAAGTTTTCTCATGGTAACCTCACTCACCCCTGATGGTAGCCCATATTTAGCAAGACAGTGAAGCTGGTAAATTTCTGTAACACCTCGGCAGAGTTCCAATGGGAATACCCACGTTTAACAGAGTCAAAGAACCTCATTTAACCTTGTTACTGCCGATGAACATGAAGAGGAACAAAACAATGTGTTCCGAGCTTTTAAAGGGCTACAGCAAGGTAGCTACTTTCATTATTATTATTTCTGAATTTTATTTATTTATGTATTTAAAGACAAAGTCTTGCTCTGTTTCACAGGCTGGAGTGCAGTGGCACAATCTCTACTCACTACAACCTCTGCCTCCTTGGTTCAAGCAATTCTCCTGCTTCAGCCTCCTGAGTAGCTGGGCTACAGGTACATGCCATCACATCTCACTAATTTTTTGTATTTTCAGTAGAGATGAAGTTTCACCATGTTGATCAGGCTCGACCCGAACTCCTGACTTCAGGTGATCCAATCGCTTTGGCAGGTGTGAGCCACTATGCCCAGTCTATTCCTGAATTTTAAATTGAAAGTATTGCTGTTCTTCTCTGGCCCTAGGCCAGACACTTTGGGAGATACATTAACACTTGCAGACCTCTTAAGGGATCCTTAAGAGCATTTCAGTGGCAATTTACTAAATGGTTTCCCTTAGTGGAATAAAAGTGTCATGCCTCCCAAAGTGCCTTAGCCTCCCAGGGCTCAGAGCAGAAAAGTGTTCTTTCTGTTGTTTGATGATGATAGTACTAACATCTTCCATTGCTTTTCAACTGCCAATATTACATCAAGGTATCACGATGTAATGATTCTACTTTAATTTCAGATATATTAGTGCCTAATTTATCCTATCTCCGAGATGAAGAAAGAGGGATCGGTTTTGCTGAAACAATCACAGATAATACAAATGCTAGTGAAATTAGCCACTGAGGCTTTCCCAACTTATCTACTGAATGTAAAGAACCCTGAAAAGCAGTCCTTGCTCAAAATGTTGAAAATCTTATCACACTTTTCTGGATCCTAGCTTTCTCAAATGAAAAGGAAAATTATTAAACTTAATATCTGTTAAGGAAAATTCTAACAAAAGCATTCCCTGATTTTTAGGTTATTGAATATGAGAGTTAGCAATGTCACTAGGGAAAGGAAATCTTCCAGATTATCACAAATAAAAAATTCATTAAAAAGATATGTCTCATTCTTAGATTTTCTATTTCTCAAAGCCAGAATTCTAGTACAATATCCAGATTTTTACCGTAATTGTGTATTAGAGATGTCTCCTTAAGTAACCCACATCTGACATTAACCAAATTCATCACTTTCCTCATCCCTAAATAACCTCCCCCTACTACCTTCTGTTATTTGGATTATGGTGACAGAAGTTCTATCAGTGTAGAGATAAAGAATGAAATTAATAGCCATGAGGAGGAAAGTTACTTGGAAATTCTGGCCTGTGGAATGTTTGAGTTAAAACACCAAAGACTAATCTGAAATTGAAGCTCAGGGCAGACATGGTAGTGAAATACATGGTGGGAACCTCTGCCATGGGAAGTCATAGATGTGGAATGATTTACCCAGGAAAAGAAAGAGAAATGGTAAAATAGGTAATAGAGGAAAGAGGCAGGATTTTTTTTCCAAATAATAGGGAACAATAGACACTGAAATGCAGATAAATACAGTGTACAAACTTCTAAAAGCCTGAAGCCCTCTATTCTACAAGCTGTCCAGACCAGTCATGCACAAGGAGAAATTCAACCCTAAGGGCTGTGTTTCCAAGCCTGGTTACCTCACTCTGATTCTGGTCAAGTTGGTAGCTCTGAGAACAATAAAAATATATGTAAATTAAGAATTAGATGCTCAAATGCCCTGTGGAGCTTCAATTGTTTTGTCTCATTTTGTTAAAATGTGTTTTATTTCTAGGTTATTCCATATTTAAATTTCATTAAGTTATGGTATATTCTCAAGATATATTTAAGGTATATCTTAGTGAAATGAATAGAGGCTTTGAAATCCTATAGTCCAGCATCCTATGCTGGTGCTTCCCCTTAAGAAGTTATATGACATTACAGTTTTTATTTGACTCTATATGAAATGATTAAAAAAATAACCAAACAACCAAATGGCACTATGTGTCGTATTATCTTGTGGAAATCTATAGCTATTCCCTCACTTACGATGGCTCAACTTACAATTTTTTTTAACTTTACAATGGTTTTATCAGAGTATTAATTGTATTTTGGACTTAACAATATTTTTGACTTGCAATAGGTTTATCAGGACCTAACCTAATTGTAAGTTGAGAAGTATCTGTAATGGTATTTGCCTCATTGAGATTATTAAGGCAATTAAATAAGACAGTGCATGAACAGGGACTTGCACATCGTAGATGATAAAATAATAGTTATTCTAAATTGCCCTATCACAGTAAATACACATAATGACAATGACTCTCACAAAGATTGAAATCTATACATAATTGATTTAATCTGACTTCCCATTCAAGAGATTCAGCTGACCGATAGGAGTGTCAATGAATAACAGTTTGTATACATGGTCATGCACTTGGAGGAAGGCATGAAATATATCAGGGCAAGCAGCAAAACTCCAGCTGTTGCTGTTTTAGAACAGGGAATTAGAACATGGATTGTCTAGGTGAAGCTGTATTCTCCCTGTCAAATTGCCATTTAGTCATAGTTTTTTCAACAAGGACCCCTAGGTGGGGTTGAAGTTGTCCATGAATCATGAAACTATGTTCAAAGTTCTGTGTTATGCTATGCACATTTTTTCATGGCAAACAGTCCATAATTTACATCAAAATTACATTATGAAGGAAACGTTGCTGACTGAATAAGCTAAATTAGAATAGCTCTAGAAATCCTGCGTCACCCAAAATGAAAAGAATATCTTAAGAGAAAAGGCAAGGAACTAGACAAAGAATAAGCGTTTAATATTTCCCTCAAAATAGGGAGGGAGATCCAAGATGGCTGATCACTAGCAGCTCGGGATTGCAGCTCCCACTGAAAGAGCAGAGAACGAGAGGACGCCACACTTTCAGATCAATTTTTGTTGCTCACACACCAGGAGATTCCCAGCGGAGGAGCCCCACCTGTCGCCAGCGTGACTCTTGAGGCCGGTGAGGCGGTTTTGCCGCTGCCTTGGTGTGGCGGTTCTTGGTGCAGAGTCAGAAAAGCACCATCAATCTTAAAGCCGCTGTTTTGGCCGGAGCAGTGGGTTGCTCAGATTCTAGCGCCGGGAATCAACAAGTTGGACGTCCATTCAGAAACCCAACTATAAAGACGGTGATTATAAAGACCACAGATGGATAAATCTATAACGAAGGGAAGAAAACAGCCTAAAAAGGCTGAGAATACCCAAACTCAGAACGCCTCTCCCTCTACAGGGGATCACAGTTCCTCATCAGAAACAGAACAAGGCCTGATGGAGAAAGACTGTGTTCCATTAGCAGAAGCTGGCTTTAAAAAGTGGATGATAAGAAACTTCTGGGAATTAAAAGAACTTGTTCTAACCCAATGCAAAGAAACTAAGAACTTTGAAAAAAGGTTTGACGAAATGTTAACAAGAATACACAATTTAGAGAGGAATATAAGTGAATTAATGGAGCTGAAAAATACAACACGAGAATTTTGCGAACTATGCACAAGTTTTAACAGCCGAATTGATCAAGTAGAAGAAAAGATATCAGAGGTCGAAGACCAACTTCATGAAATAAAACAAAAAGACAAGATTAGAGAAAAAAGGATAAAAAAGAACGAGCAAAGTCTCCAAGAAATATGGGACTATGTGAAAAGACCTAATCTACGTTTGATAGGTGTACCTGAATGTGACGAAGAGAATCAATCCAAGCTGGAAAATACGCTTCAGGATATTATTCAGGAAAACTTTCCCAACCTAGCAAGGCAGGACAATATTCAACTCCAGGAAATACAGAGAACACCACAAAAATATTCCTCAAGAAGGCCAACCTGAAGGCACATAATTGCCAGATTCACCAGGGTTGAAATGAAAGAGAAAATACTGAGGGCAGCCAGAGAGAAAGGTCAGGTTACCCATAAAGGGAAGCCCATCAGACTCACAGCAGATCTCTCAGTAGAAACCCTACAAGCCAGAAGAGAGTGGGGGCCAATATTCAACATCCTTAAAGAAAAAAACTTTCAACCCAGAATTTTACATCCAGCCAAACTAAGCTTCATAAGCAAAGGAAAAATAAAATCTTTTGTGAACAAGCAAGCACTCAGAGATTTCATCACCACCAGGCCTGCTTTACAAGAGCTTTTGAAAGAACCACTACAAATAGAAAGGAACAACTAGTATCAGCCTTTCTAAAAAATACCAAAAAATAAAGAACATCAACATATTTAAGAAATTGCATCAACTAACGGGCAAAACAGCCAGCTAACATTAAATGACAGTATCAAACACACATATATTGTTATTAATTTTAAATTTAAATCGACTAAATCCCCCAATCCAAAGACACAGACAGGCAAAAAAAGCCAAGACCCATTGGTATGCTACATCCAGATCCATCTCACATGCAAGGATACATAAAGACTCAAAACAAAGGGATGGTGAAAAATTTACCAACCAAATGGAGAGCTAAAATAAATAAATAGAAAGCAGGAGTTGCAATTTTTGCTGATAAAATAGATTTCAAAGCAATAAAGATCAAAAGAAGCAAAGAAGGATATTACATAAAGATAAAAGGATCAATGTAACAAGAAGAGCTAAAGATCCTAAACATATATGCACCCAATACAGAAATACCCAGATATATAAGACTTACAAAGAGACTTGGACCCCCACACAATAATAGCGGGAGACTTCAACATCAATATTAGATAGATCAATGAGACAGAATGTTAACATCGATATCCAGGACTTGAACTCAGATTTGGAACAAGTAGACTTAATTAACATTCATAGAACTCTCCACTTTAAATACACAAAATATACACTCTTATCAGTACTACATCACACGTATTTACAGGTTTAAATGAAATATTGGTTGGCTGCTTGTTAACTATCTACAGTTTCAAGCATCCACCGGGGTTCATGGAACATACCTCCTACAGATAAAGGGAATTACTATATCTGTTCTCACTACACTTAATACGATTGGGAAAATAAACACAGAATGGATCCACAGTCCTGTACACTCTTGAAATGAGATGCGCTAAATGCAAATTTTTTTCTACTATATGATCTTTAAAAACATCTCCTCTTATTGGTGGGACACTCTGACACTGGAGTCTCTAGGAATTAAGAACCACCCCCAGCAGCTCTGAATATTTACTTCCTCATTGTATAGTCACACTTTTAAATGCACAAGTTCCCTTAGGGAAAGCTTTGAGGAAGCTTCACAGTATCAACATATAATTGTGGCCACCGTGCAGGATCTTTAGAACCCAGCTTCAACAACTTTAAAGGTAAAAGATCTATATACTATCTTAAACCTGGATACTGGGAATGATCATACATCTCTAACACAATAACTGAAGTCGGGTCTCTGCCACCCAGCCTGCAACTTTTTACCTATATTTTTCAAGCAGTGCCTTAGAGTTTGTCCATTTATTTTATTTCTAGAAAATCCATGATCCATTAGTCATCACTGTGATCTTCGTAGGTAAAAATACTGTAATCACTATTCTGTTCTTATAGATTATTGTGATATTTGTTTCCATCTTGTCCCTAATGCTTAAATTCCATCATCCAGCTCCCACCCCTCTGGGATTCCATTTTTGTCAATGATATCAGGGAACCCAGTTCCAGTACAGCATCTTCTACCATCATTTGTGGCTTATGAAGAACAACCACCAGAGAGCTTATGAAGGATGACGATACACCCTGCTCAATGCATTTCTTAATGCCATCGTGACAAAAAAAAAAAAAAAAAAAAAAAATCCTCCAGACCCAGAAGTCAATGGCAGCAAGTGGAAATTTGGGACATACCCCTTTTGTTGATAAATTGTTATACTAAAGTACATATTACAGGAAAGAGCTGAACATTCTCTTAGCCCAAAGCAACAACACGTGAAAGTCAGAAGTCTCTAATATAACATGTATCTTTTTTCCAGTAAGGTAAAATAAGACATGAATGCACATAATTATTGCCAGCTGATCTAAAGTCAATAAAACATTCTGCTTAAGTGTTTTTCTTACAGAAAAAAAAAATCCTCCAGGCCCCATGGAAGGATCTGTTTAGGGTATAGCTGAGAATATTACATATATTAGAAGCATTTCAATAATTCCATCTCCCTTAGCCTTCAGAAGCCTTTCCTCCATAGCTTTAGTTTTCAAAGTGTAGTTCTAGGACCAGCAATGTTGGCATCACCTGGGCACTTGTTAGAAATTCAACTTATTGAACTTCTGTTTTACCTACTGAATCAGAAACTCTAGGGTAGATTCCAGTGGATTTTAAAAAGTTTTCCCAAGATTCTGTTGCATGCCAACGTTTGAGAACCAGTACTACACAGTATGATGGGAAAGATCTATCATTTATACTTCATTAATAGTAGGCTTTTGTTAAATCCAGGCTTTCATTAGCCAGTATAGCAGACTATCAATGCCATCACAAGCACTTGAACCAACACATTAAATTCAAAATTCCATGTGAGTACACCCATGGCATAAATTTAATTCAATCAAGCTTTATAGTTCATCCTCTTTGAATTAGACCTTTAGAATTCTCTCCCATTCATGCTCCTCACACTTCTGACAATATTTGGTGTCATTTTGTAACTCTTTTAGAGTAAAGACTATGTCCTGACATTTTATATCCTGTTAGGATATAAACCATAAATTAATCTGGGGGCAATAGAAGGTAGTGAGGAGATAGGTCCTGAGAAGAATCAGTATCCACTTGTGAGATGGCTGTCCAAGGTATACAGTACTCATGGAAAGACTTCAATTCACAAGAAAGCTGACTTCCTGAGAGCAGGAGAGGGATCTTTGGATAAAAGAGATCCTCAACATTTGGGATATCAAATTTCTCAGCTTCACACATGTATGCCCAAATATCTTCATCCACTCCTTTCCAGCAATGCCTTTAATTTGCTATAAGAGATCTAGTAGAAAGGGGCTTTTCATTGATATTCCAGTTCTGAAGGACTTCCAATCAGGCCCTGGGCTTGGGGCTCAGCCAATTTCTGAGATTTTGGTGGATCCATCACCCAAGCAATGTATACTGTACCCAATATGTAGTCTTTTATCCCTCACCTCCCTTCCATCATTCCCTCCCAAGTCCCCAAAGCCCATTACATCATTCTTATGCCTTTGTGTCCTCATAGCTTAGCTCCCACTTATAAGTAAGAATGTACAATATTTGGTTTTTCATTCCTGAGTTACTTTACTTACAATAATGGCCTCCAGCTCCATCTTAGTTGCCGCAAAGACCATTATTTCATTCTTTTTATGGCTTAGTAGTATTCCATAGCATATGTATACACATTTTCTTTATTCACTCATTGGATAATGGGCATTAAGTTTCATTCCATACTTTTGCAGTTGCCTATTGTGCTGCTATAAACATGCATGTGCATGTTTGTCTTTTTCATATAATGACTTATTTTCCTTTGTATGGATACACAGAAGTGGGACTGCTGGATTGAATGATAATTATACTTTTAGTTCTTTAAGGAAAAAAAAAATATTTCCCTCAAAATAAACAGTACATTTTTAACATTTTTATCTGTTTGGTTGTTTACCTTAAAAGATAAAGTTACCTCTTTTAGATAAATACTTCGGAGGCTGCCATTTAAAAAAACAAAAGATAATCACTGTATGTTTGGGCTTTAAAACAGTTTAAAGTTCCTTCAGTATCTGATACACGTCTTAGTTAAAAAATAATAGTCTGTGAGTTGCTTTTTACTACTGTTGTGAAAAAAAGTTGTGCGATGTTTTAGACTCATGATATTTGCTATGGATAAGTGGCTGTGCTATCAATTAAGTTGCCTCTACAGGATGACTACACATTACTCACTATAGTAGTATTTTCTCTTTTGTTTCTTTTTTTCATATTTTTTTATTTTATGCTATTTCACTGAAATAAATGTTGTAGGCCAAGATGGCCAGGGGCAGACCTATGTTACTTATAGTTAAATGATTACTTTGCTTGCTTTGCTTTTTATACACTGAGATTTGTGCCACGGATCAAATATTGAATTAAGAAAACTCCAACTACGGTGCAGTAAAACAAAAGCAGAGATCAAGCGGGTAACAGGAGACCTATAGTAAAGATTCTGAGAGTGCTTTATAATCATGGAACGCTGACATGTGGTTGCAAGGCAGTAAATACTGCTTTGGTCCCATGATCTCTTCCCAACATAGGGTTTGAATGAGGGTCTCATAAAGAGGGCTTTGTGCAAGAACTCTGGGAAGGCATGCAACCACTGCTCACAAGACTCAGAGGGTCTTTGCACATGGGAGCTTGGGAGGCTGGAAAGCCTTGCAGGGTAGAGATAACCAGAACGCCACAGGCTCTGTCTATGTTCTCAGATATGGAGTAATTCTGATTGCTCTATGTCAACAATGCCTGGAAGATAAAAGCTCCTTGGTGCACTGTGTGTGGTCAGAACTTATGGCGCCTTATCCGCTGTGTCTCTTTGCAGATGCACCTGGATATACAATGGGTGGTAAAACTCAGTGTCCTTAGCATTTCATAGAAGAACCACATTTGCCATTGAATGCTGCAAGACACACGCTCCCCCACACCCATCTTCCTTCTCACCTCTCCTCCCACAGCCCACAAGATTAATAAGATAATGAACCTAATAAAAGTATGTGGAGCCCAGAACCCAGTGTCAATGTGGTTCACCCCATGTTAGAGTGTTCTGGACTTCTGGACCCATACTTTTGAATTCTACTCTTGTCTTTGTCTTATTTCTCACTCCCTCGTCACTGCCAGGACTCGGGGCACCCACATAGAGTTAGGCTGGATCCCAACAAATGTGAAACTGAATTCACTGCAGTTCTTAACATGGAAATTTCTCCTTTCTCATCAAGAGCACACAGAGACAACATGCTTAGAAGGAAAAGTAAAGCATTACAATTTGCCCAGGCCTGTTCCATAACTTAGCACATATTGGTTTCAGGAGGCTAAAAACTATAAGCATTATCAAGCTAGCAAGGAAAATTACTGTAATGTGTTTAGATATGTGGTCTTGTCATTTTTTCCTGACTTGCACTAAAAAAACTTATACTTTTAGGCATAATTTCCCAATTATTCTCTCTCTCTCTTTCTCTCATTCACACACACACACTTTTTAACTCGCAACAACCTCATCAAAACAGCAACAAGGCAAAGAGACAGGTGAGTTCTGAGCAAAATATTTGATTAATTGACACAAATGTTTTTCCCTACTTTCTCTTTTTCCAGAAATCATACATACCCTGGATCAAAATATGCTAATTACTCCCATTATCTTAAAATCCTAGTATGTTCCCAGTATTTAATAATGAAAACATTATTGTTGAGTCATTGAAATTCTCATATGTGATAAAATTTTTAGTTGCTACAAGAACTTCAGAACCTGTTAAAATGTTCTTTTGCATGTTACATTATATAAGAATACTAGCCATTAGTAGATCCCTCCAAAAATTCTCAGGCCAGTTCACCCACAAGGAAAAGTGTTAACAATATCTCACTTCGAAGCTATTTGGAGGAGTCAAAAATGCACTTCACTGGCAATTCCTGATCTGAGAAACAGCCAATTCATAGAGATGTTGAACAAACCCCTTTCTGTCTTGAAGTTTGCATCCAATTTAAGAAAAAAGGCATACATACACAAGATGAATGTCAAATAAGCATTTCAGCCAGTGGGTGTTATTGGGAACTCCAGAAAAAAAGAGAGTTCTGTGGGTTAGAGAAGTTAGGAAATACTTCCTGAAAAAAATAGTATTTAAACATGTTTTTGCAGGAAGGCGAAACTTTCAATAGCCAAAACTGTTGTCTGTGAAGAAAAACAATCAGAAGTGGAGTGGGAAGAATCCAAAAAATGAAGCTCAAGCATTTTACCTCTCTCATATTGTTAGGTAATTAAGATTACCTAACAATAAACAGTAATTTATACCTGAAACATAAAGTGTATAGGAGATTGGGTACAAGGTTGGAAGAATATAATTTTTTTCCTGTTTTTGTTTTTCTAGTCTCTGGCCAACTATCAGAAAAAAGCTAAAAATGGAAAATGCTTCTGCAACATAAAGGACAGGTAAAGACTCCCATTGTGTTGTCCACCTTGAGCGGCAGGTGGGCACATCTGGATTTTGCTGTGCGTCTCTATGTCATTTGACTTGTCTTAATGAGTAGGTATTTCTTTTATGGTTTGGAACAAAAAAAATATCTAGTGAAGTGTTTTGCCACACAGCAATTTCAACATCCTTTTCTAATAATGAATAGATTCTACTGAGGCTCAGATGCTAGAAGCCAATTCCAAATAATCAGCAAGCAGCCCATCTGAAAGTTCCAGTTATACAATTAGGAAGGAAGGTTTTTCTGTGAATTTTGCCATTGACCTTCGGGGGCCTGTGTTTCTCACCTGTAAAATCAGGAGCTAGGAGATGACAGCTGAAATAAATTTCCTCCTAGTCCTAATGTAGAAAATCAAATAATGATTCTTGTTACAAACATGCATAAACTTTTAATAAAACAAATTGGAGTAAGGGTCTAAGATGTGTTCCTGTGAGGAAAGCACACAATCTTTTGTACACAGGCTTCTTAATAGATGCTTTGGCTGTCCAGAGTCCTTTTAAAAATACTGGCTGAGCTCCAGTTATTCATGATTAGTTATATTTAGGCATTCCAACTACTGCACCATTTTTGTTTAAAAGGGCTAAATAAAGCATTTATATGTTCTGACAATGCATGTATATTTTCCAAATATGAAGTGAGAAAGAATGTAAAGTGTGCCCTTATGGGCTGGATTGTGTCTTCCGAATATTCATATGTTGAAGTCCTAAACCCTTGATATGGTTGGGCTGTATCCTCACCCAAATCTCATCTTGAACTGTAGTTCCCCTAATCCCTAGTGTCATGGAAGGGACCAGGTGGAGATAATTGAATCACAGAGGCAGTTCTCCCATGCCTGTTTTAGGTTAATAATGAGTTAGATCTCAAAAGATCTTATGGTTTTATAAGGAGCTTCCTCCTTCACTGGACATTCATTCTCTCTCCTCCCACCCTGTGAAGAGGTGTCTTCAGCCAGGATTGTAAGTTTCCTGAGTCCCCCCTCAGCCATACAGTACTATGAGCAATTATACTTGTTTTATAAATCACCCAGTTTCAGGTATTTCTACCTAGCAGCATGAGACTAGACTAATACTTCCCCAGTACATCAGAATGTACTTGTATGTGGAGATAAGGTCTTTGAAGAAGTACCTAAGTTAACATGAAACTGTTACCATAGGCCCTAATCCAACATGATCAGTGTACTTATAAGAAGAGGTAATCTGGACAAAGAGACACCATGGATGTGCACACAGAGGAAAGACTGTGTGAGGACACAGCAAGAAGCTTTCCACAAGCCAAGAAAAGGGGCCTCAAAAGAGACTAAAGCAGTCAACATCTTTATCTTGAACTTTTAGCCTCCAGAACAGTGAGAATATAAATTCCTCTTGTTTAAGACACCAGTCTGTGGTATTTTCTTGTAGCCACCTTAGTAAACTAATACATGTGCTCTTCCCATCTTCCATTTATCTAAAATACTTGAGAATGTTGCTGCTTCTTATTGATCACTTTTATGATTACTGACAGAGAAAAAGTGCCAGAATTTCTCTTTATTTTTCCTGTGATTAAGATAGAATACTTATTTATAACTTTCCAATCCACTCTTCAGATTCAAGTGCTTGAGAAGCACCCTCTCCAAGTGTTCGTTAAAACTCCAGCAAATACATATGTACACAGTTTTGATACAATGGCAAAAAAAGTTTAGGTTTTTTGTAAGCAGATTTGACTTCTACTCTTATTAATAATCAATAAAAGTAGACACGTGTTTAAGCTCATTATTTCTAGTGATCAGAGGCAATCTGCACCCACATAATATCAACAAAAACTAATTCAATCAAACATCTGTCCAATTCAATAGGGAAAAACAGTCACAGTGTTTATAAAGTATGTAATTTTAAAAATATGATTGAATATTTTTCAACTATTTCTTATAGTTCAATATGAGTGGCATGATGTTCCCTAGTTCGTATCCTTTTAGAAGTTTAAGAAGGCAAGAAAACACAACCCATAATATTGTAGGTGATAACCCAGGAGTACATTCTCATAATATCTGATGCAGTCTGAATGCATTTACTGTTTTAGTGTTGCCAAGCATAACTTTTCTAACCAATTCGCTTCCTGTTCTCAGATATCCCTTCAAATATATACTTTAGGATGCATATGGATCATAGATGTTCTAATGGATAGAATGATTGCCAACATGTTTCCAGCGCTTCTTTGAATAAATTACATCAAAAAGTCATAAAATGCTGCTATCTAGTGATAAATAGAAGCAAGACAATTTGCCTGGAATAGTTGTTGAAATCTGGCATCTAATTTTTACAAATGAATATTGGATGAAAGTGGATGATGACATATCTTTCAGGGAGCTTTTTTAAATTTAACATTTATTTCATGCTCTTTCTGTAGAAGATTGAAAATGGACTCTAAACATAGCATTGAATGGTTGAATTTGTTATAGGGAAAACCAGATACAAGACTTCCTGTATGCAATTCATAACTGCAGTTCTTGCCTACAAAATCTTTACTGCCAGAAAAACCATTAAAACAGTAATCAATTGTGGAGTGTCATGCCCAAAGGAATAGCATAAAGCAAAATGAAACCTTACCAGTTATTGAAACATGCTCCAATATAGATTTTTAAAACATGACTAGTTGTATGATAAACTTTCCATATTAGTTACTGTCTGAATACAATGTTAAGCATTCTAGGAGAAACAAAATGGCTCCTGGTTTTCCTTTGGATCAGTATGATAAAATATGGTGTTAATTACTGAATAGGTTTATTTCCATTTTCAAAAATCACTTTCGAATAGCTTCTGCACATTCAAAAAAAAGGATCATAAGTAGATAATATAACACAAAAACTTAGCCAATCAAACCTTATAAGAAATGAGCCCTAAAATAATGTTTCACAAAATAATTGAAATAAATTCAAAACTCAAATGGAAGTGATTTTTGAAATATACTTTCTAGACAGAATTGACAGAATGACAAGTAGAAATAACACAGCTGCCAATAATTTCCTAAGTGGACAGACCAAACACTTTCTTGATCTTTCTAACAACTCCATGAGGTAGATAAGACTTTTGTTTTCATTCTGTAGATGTGGTTACCCAGAGAAGATAAGCAAATTACCAGTGTCTAAAGTGTACCGCCAGCAAGTGTCAGTGCCAAGATTACAGTAAAGGCAGTCTGCTGTCTGGGTGGCGCTTACCATTCTGCTGGAAATGTCATTATTCAATTTTCCAGTTAGGAATATGAAAGAGAGTCTGTGCTTCTGACACACTAAAAGGTCTTATTAATAAATAGTGATATTGTTAGAAATTAGGGAGCCAACCATGTAGGTGACAAAGTGTCTGTGAACTACTCTTCTGTGGTCTGCTGATAAATGATTCTTCAAAATGTATTAATAATAAAGGGAGGTAAATTACATGTCATAGGTTCACAGAAGCTAAATATATCAACCTTTTTAAAAAATTATTCACTTGAGCAAATGAATGGTTTAGCCTTAAGAAATGGCAACAAAATGTAAATAGACAACTTTCTCAGATAATGTAGAGGTAATTGAAAGAGCAGTAACAACAAAATTAAAGACACAACTTCAAAATATCATAAACTGGGTATACAATGACTTTCAAACCTAATTGATAAATATGAGCAAAGAGGAATATGACTTTATATTTAGCAAATTACCCAAAGACTGCATCTAAACACTAATTTACTTTAGTTAAAATTTATCAAACAGTACAATTTTACTGGTGGGGAGCAGACAGAGTAGTAAGAGGAGTTAGCCACATCTCAGAAAAAATGAGAATCTTTATTTTGCTTTGCTATATTTTCAGGTATATTATCTGCTATTAACATTGCAGATTTTTATATATGTAAGGCTTATTAAAAGCCACTGAAAATGAGGGAGTATAAAGTCTTACTGTTTGAGCATATAATCTAAATCAAACAGGCAATAAAAGCAAGCCAAATATTTGCTAACCAGTAAATTTTTGAGACCAGTGTTTGAGGTGTGTAGATGCCTGAAATTAAATGGGTACCTTTATTTGTGACTCTATTTAACAACCTTAATATGTAATTTTAATCATATCTCTTCAAAAGACATGCATGTCTTTAACCCTAGAACTGTTTTTCTAGAACTTGCTCTCCAAAAATAATTGTAAAATTAATCAATGAGTTATGCAGGAGAATAATTTTGTAGCATTGTTTCCAATAGCAATAAATTGGAATCAATCAAAATACTGATGAGTTAAAGAATCTTATATTATGTTGTATAGAAACACAAAAAAATTCTGCACCGTTACTTAGAATATTAAGGCAGTTCTCAGACTAATGGCAAGATGTCCGTAATATATTCTTCACTGAAGAAAACTAGTGTCAGAGTAATCTGGACAGGATTATTAAAGTTTAAAAAATTGTACAGGTTTTATAAAGTTTTTGTGTATTGTAAATGAGTACATAGCCAAAGAAACTGGAAGAATGTAGATAAATCAGTTAACAGTTGTTATCTGGTAAATGAGACTACTGGAGTCAGCTGAGAACTTTCATTTTTCTCTTAGCATAATTATGTTTAAATTTTTAAAGAATAGCTGTGTTACTCTGGTAATATTGTTTAAAAATGATTACAAATTTAAAACAAAATTAGCTCACCTGGGAAGATTAAAAATGAGTTTGAAAAGACAGTTTCTGAAGGAGAAAATTAATATATCTAAGGAAAGAGCACAAATTAACATTTATGACGTGTGTGAACAATAAAACTTATAAGCAAAATTAAAATGCAAAGGTAAACATACTTGATGGGAAATATTAGCTTCACATCCTTTAAGGTTTTAACACAAACTCCAGCCTCAAACTCTGTCAGATTTCCCCGGGCAGAGTTAGAAATATTAAGTCAGCCAACTCTTTCAGTTTATGGTTCCACCAACAAGAACACCATGATTTTTCCACTACTTAAGCATCCACTGCCAGAAAATTTCTCTCACTTTCTAACCTTAATTTTCCTTTGCTTTAAACCTAGTAAAAAATAGAAAAGGAACAAATGATTTTGTTTTAGACAGTATAACAAAGTGCGTGTATAGAGAAACTCCACCTGGTACAGAACAGATTGTGTGTGGGGTAGGGGTGCATATATATGTATATCATGTCTAAGCTGACGTAAAACAAAAAAAGAAAAAAAACAATTAAAAATAGGAAAAAAAGTGAATATGATTTCACAATGGTAAACTCAGGAGCTGGCATTTATCCTGAGATATGCTAGAGATAGCATAAGAAATATGCTAAACTCTAGTGGCTTAGAATATTTTCAAAAGAAGTATTTATCCTTAGTGAAAAATTGGAGTCAGGGGAAGCACAGAGCCCTCAAGCAGGTGAAAAGTTGAATCAAAGAACCTTCAATATCTCAAAGTACAGGACAAAAGTCATAATTCCAACATATAAATCAGATTAAAACCCATCATACAAAAGCACACCATCTATCTAGGCCTGGGTATGGAAAAAAGTCTTAATCTCAAAAGGTAAAAAAGTAAAAATAAATAAATAAACAAATAAACCCCACTAAAGTAAAATAATTTTTAAAAGCTCTCAAAATAGAAATAACAAAATGAGTCATCACATATCAATCTAAACATGCATGTAAAGTTAAGGAGGCTAATCTAAATTTTCAGATAATAGACTTAAAACTAAGTAATGATAAAAATATTATATGTGAAACTTCCAGAATGTATTAAAGTGGTATATAGAAATAGAGAATCTTTAATGCTTACATTAGGAAAAAAATATGAGAAGTTAATAAACTAAGCATCTGATTACGATGTTCAAAAAGAAACAGAAGAATAAGTCCAAAGAGAGTGAGAAAAGTACATGATTAAGAGTTGGTATTAAAAAGACCATATGAAATAGTCCATGAACATTGTTATGCCATCAAATTTGAAATTTAGGTAAAGACACATTTTGGAAAGGAATATAAATCATGACTGAAGTAGATATAGAACAATTTAAATAACAATTTGAAAACCGAATTATTATGAAAAAGTATTTTCAAAAAGATCTAATGAAAAATGGGACATTGTCAGGGAAGAAAGACATCTAGAGAATAAAACAAAAAGGACAATAAATTTTATGTGGTCCTCATAGTTTTGATCCCAAAACCAAAAGAAGTCATTTTGATAAAAGAAACTTCAAATCTTTGCAAATATACTAAAAATAATAGCAAACCAAAATGATTAATTAAAAAAAAGTATAAGACATCAAGACCAAGTTGGATTTATTCCAGGAATGTAAGACACAAGATTGTCTCTTCACTAGAAATTTCCTTATGTGATTAATTTAAGACATTTTAGATGAACACTAAATGATATTGGGATATAGACTGGTAGATAGATAGAAGATAGATCATAATATCATTATATTTATCTATAAATAGGTAGATCTAGATATATCTAGCTATATCTAGAAAGAGAGAGCCATCTTGATAAATACAGAAAGGGTATTCAATAAAAACCAATAACTAATGGATGGTGAAAGCTTTTAGAAAACTAAGAATAGAGAACAATTTACTACCCTTAATAAAAATTATTGGCAAAAGCAACAGGGATAATATTGATTGGTGAAAATTTAAAAGCATTATCTTTAAAATGAGAAAATAGCAAGAATACCTGCTGACATCTTCTCTATTCAACACTATATGTGAGATCCTAGCCTTTGCAATAGACATTAAAATAAATAATACTGGTCATAAGGAAATAAAACTCTAATTAGCTACAGATCTGATTATATACTGGGAAACCAAAAAAATATAAAAATATATTATTAGAATTAATAAGGGAGTTTAGCAATGTTGCTGTATTTAAAACCAATTAACAAAACTCAACTACATTCCTAAATAGAAGGCAACAAATATTTAGAAGTGAAAGTTAAAACAAGATACTATTTAAAATAACTTAAGTATTAAATATTTACATCTAACAAAATGTGCAAACTATATTTAGAAAATTATAAAATTTTATTAAATAATGATAATAAGCAATACCTAAATCAATAGAAAAATACCATGTTCATAACCAAAAAAATGCAATAATGTAAAGACATCAATTTTGCCTGAATGTATCTATCTATAAATTCATTACAATTTTAATCAAAGGTCCAAGTTGGTAGGATGGGTGTGTGTGTGTGGGTGTGTGTGTGTGTGTGTGTGTGTGTGTGTGTGTGAGATGTCTGTGTGAATTGATGATGAATTGCTTCTTTATATGGTGATAAAAATAGCTAAGATAGTTCTAAAAGAGTGGAATCAAGCAGGAAAATTTGCCTTCTTAGCTTTAAATACTTAATATAAGGCTACAGTAATTAAGACAGCACACTTGTAAAGATCAGTGGAAGAGAAAATAAAGTCATAAAACTAAGCTATGCATTTAAGAAATGTTTACACAGTACATGAAAATCGATTTCAGAGGGAAAATAACCCATCATGAAAGATATATTAGAAATTAAAAAATTTTTTAAATCTTTATGATTTGGGGTAGCAAATACATTTTTAAAAGCACAAATTTATAATTGGATAATATTAATAAATTGAATACTATCAAATTAAAAACTTTTGTACGTCAAAAGACAAAATTAAATGAGTACAAAGAAAAATGTACAAATGCAAGCAACAAACTAGTTGAAGATATTTCCAAACTATATAAATATGTCTTATAAGTGACTCTTATGAATCAGTAGGAGAAAAAATGGCAAAAGATCATTTACAAAATGGTAAAGCATGAAAACATGCTTTACCTTCTTTGTAATCAGGGAAATGCAAATTCAAACCAAAACATGACACTATTTCAAGTTAGAGTGACAAAAATTAAAAGAAGACAATATTATGTTTTTGAGAGGACATGAAGCAACAATAAGTCTCTCCCCTGCTGATGGAATAACATGGTACCGATTTCTTGGAAAGCAATTTGGCATCACTTCGTAAAGCTAAAACGGCCCGTATCTTGTAACTTGCAATTCTACTCTTAGGTATACTTTCTAGAGAAAAATCTTGGAAATGTACACAAGAAGACATGTAAAAAATAAGTTAACATAGAAACAACAAAATATGGGGTACTATAAATACCCATCAATAATAAGATAAATAAATTAAAAATTACAGCTCTGTTGTAAAATAAAATATTTAAAAAAAACGAACAGCAACTCTCCAACTGTTACATTTTTTCCCTTTCACATGTTGGATTATGGGGAGTATTCATGCTGAAAATACTGTTGGTATGGTAGCTGTCTGACAACAGTAGGATAAATTGAACAATGTGTATAAGTTTCTGGGCATACCTTAACATTGTCTATTAGCTTCTATAGTAATTTTGACCATTAAACCTTAAGAAGAGTATAGCTACAATATTATTTCTATCTTGACTGGTGTAAAAGTATTGTGTAAACTATGATGGAGTCTCTGTGCCACAATACATATTAGTTCTAAGAAATGCACACGTGAATGAGGCAGCCATTGCCCTCCAAGATTTTTCAGTCTAAAGGTGAAGACAGACTTGTAAACAAAATTTAAAATAAGTTATCATAGTGTTGTAACATGCAGGAGGAGCAAAGAGGAAGAAACAACTAATCCTGCCTGAGAGGATGAGTGAAATTTCACAGGAGGTGTGACCAACTTGATGAAATGGCATGACTCTTGAGGAATGATTAGTAACTGTGTGAAGCTGCTATAAAAGACCTTGTCATTAGATGTCAGCAAAAATTGATGCCAGTATAAATTGAGGGCAGATAAATAAATGTTTTGCATATGATACTAATAGGTCATGACTGCATCCAGCAGAAGATGAACACAGTTTAAGTAAGGAAATGAGAGGATGAGGTTTGTGTTTTAGAAGAGTTTAGCAGTAATATAAATAAATATCAGACCCAGAGAGTTTAGGAGACAGCAATTTATCAAGCAGAGAGAGAGGAGAGACAGCTCCCATGCTGCCGTGGGAGGGAAATCTGGAGGGGATATTCACACAGGTAAGGAGCAGTGTAGTTTTAACCCTGAAGTTATTCCCTCCTCATTCATGTTCCTGTTTAATGAAAGGAGTTCTTTCAGACTTCCTCTGGAGTGATTAATCTTCAACTCTGACCCCAGACTGGTTGCTTGGGCCCACAACAGAGCCACTCCTCCCAGGGCTTTTGGTGGGCTTTCTGAACAAAAGAAGCTCACCTGGAATTTCTACCTAGCCCGCTGCGGGAAAGTTAGACAACGAACTTTACATTTGAAACCCCTCTGGTCCCTGGATGGGGGCATGGATGGGGGTATGGTGCTGGGAAATTCCTGTCTTTGAAAATGGCTTGCCGGGCGCGGTGGCTCAAGCCTGTAATCCCAGCACTTTGGGAGGCCGAGGCGGGTGGATCACGAGGTCAGGAGATCGAGACCATCCTGGTCAACATGGTGAAACCTCGTCTCTACTAAAACTACAAAAAATCAGCTGGGCATGGCGGTGCATGCCTGTAATCCCAGCTACTCAGGAGGCTGAGGCAGGAGAATTGCCTGAACCCAGGAGGCGGAGGTTGCGGTGAGCCAAGATCGCGCCATTGCACTCCAGCCTGGGTAACAAGAGCGAGACTCCGCCTCAAAAAAAAAAAAAAAAAAAAAAAAGAAAATGGCTTAACACCTTCCCTCAGTCCCCACTCTGAAAAGGAAAGTCCAGCTGCTGTTGGGACACGGGAGTTGATTGCTCTTTAACTACTTCCTGCTGAATTGGGGTTGAGAAAGACCTCTGCAGTTGAGGTTTCCTTGAAAAGGGAGACTTCCAGGGGTGCAGGTTGATCCAGAGGTCCACGATAGAACTCATAAGGCAAGGACTTCCAGGGTTCCATTTGCACCATTTGTGGCCTTATGGCTTTAATTCTAGAAGAAATGAATTTGACACGAAGGTTAAAGAGAAGAGTCCCGAAGGCCAACAATAATAGAATGGTTATAAACGGGCCTAGGAGAGGGTAGAACCAGGACAGCCAGTTGTTAAGCTCCATGATACTGTTTCTTGGGAGCTTTTAGCCCTGTGTTCAATTGATCCCTGAGTTATTTAACTTTGTTTAAGACAATACCTGAGTAGTTTATAAAGTAGCAGCATTCTTTACATAGAAAGAGACAGGTTCCTTCTCTCTCTGCTGTTAGTAGATTCAGGGCTCTTTGTATTCTGAAGAGCTACGGCAGCTAAAGAGTTAAGCTGCTTTCGCAGAGAGAATTAGGAACCTTTTCTACGTTACTATTTAACTCCTGACTTAGCTTATAGTAAAACTGAGTAGAGGTAGTAACTTTTCCAATGCCAGTATTAGGTTTTCCTATTATTACACATCCCCTCCCCGCCATGAAAGGAATAATTGGGGTTTGAGTATGGTGTGGCCTTGGCAAAAGAAGACTCTGCACCTGAGAGTTGCTGTAAATTATCATGGGAGTGGCACTAGGAAGGAGAGGAGGAATGCTATTAGGCCAATCTGTAGGGGCAATCGTATGGAGTCTTGTTGCAGATAGTAAAGTGAAGAGTGATAGTTCTGTTAATGCCAGGATATAAGTTAGACCTATGAGTAGTTACTTTCCTGGGGATCTCGTCAGAGGAGCAAACGTAGATCCTCTAACAGCTCACAGGTTTATGAAGGGTTGTCTCCTGGAACTTCAGGCTGTGGAGTGGAGGGCCTATGATTTTCTTCAGGAGGTGTCCAAGGCTTTAGTGGAGTGTGTTAAATCTACGAGTCAATTCCCACCACCTTAACTGCCATTGGGGTAGACAGAATAACCGAAAATTGTCCTTCCTAAGATGGGCCTAGAGAGGGAGATTCTGAGGGGAGAGATTTAACAAGCACCAAGTCTCCAGGGCAGAACAACTCTTTCCCCTTTTCCCTAGGGTGTCCTTCAGGTACGGACCTAAGAGCCGTTGGTACTTAGCCAAGGAGGTTATATATTTTATCATATCTGCTGTTTCCTTGTCTAATATAAGATCATTAGTAAGAAGGGGCATCCATAAAGCATCTGATAGGGGCTGAGTCCTATTTTCTGAGTAGAGTTTCAAGCCCCTAAGAGGGCTATTGGTAATAGAGAAGGCCATTGGAGGTGGGTTTCCTGTGCCAGTTTTTTTAGGTATCTTTTAAGAATTTCAATCATCTTTTCCACTTTCCCTGAGGACTGTAGAGATGATACTGTATTCCTAATGCCCTGGAAATTCCTTAGGTCACTGCAGCTTTAAAGGCAGGGCAGTTGTCACTTTGAAGACAGCAAGGGAGTCTGAATCCAGGGATTATTTCATTAATCAGAACTTTATTACCTCTTCGGCTTTTTCTGTTCTACAGCGGAAGGCCTCAACCCAGTTTGTGTAGGTATCTACACATACTAACAGATATTGATATCCCTGAGACTTAAGCATATGGGTAAAGTCCATTTGCCAGTTCTCACCTGGGTAATGACCAGTTCCGCTCTTCCCCAGGAGGAGCTTTGCGTTGTGCCAAGTGATTATTTTTCTGATATATTTCACATCCTTTGACTATTTGTTGAACAGCCTTGAAGAGATCTTTCTGTAAATATAGATTTGGCCATTCAACGTGTACTCGCTATACCCATATGGAAGATTTGGTGCAGGGTTTTAAGTACTTTCCACTGGCTGGTAGCAGGTAAGAGTACTTTTCCCTTCTCAGTAGCTAGCCATCCTGAAGGAAGAAGATTATGTCCCTAGGAGATTGCCCACTCTACCTTTTCTAATGAGCATTGAGGTCTAGTTCCCTGGAGAGGGTTTTCCCATATTAAAGGTCCTTCCATAAATTCTTGTCTAGCTGCCCTTTTTATTTCTAGGTCGGCTCGATGATTGCCCTCTGCTTCCTTTTCATCTCCTTTCTGGTGACCCCAGCAGTGTAAGCCTGCAACCTCTTTGGGTTATTGGACAGCTTGTAATAAGTCTAAAATTTCCTTATGATATTTAATGGGAGTTCCTGCCAAGGTATCATGCCATAGAGAAGATATTCAAATATGATTCTTTTAAAAATTCAATTAACTGTTTGGTAGGCTAGGAAGACTATCTTTGCTAAAACTCTTTTGTTTTAGCATAAAACGTGCTCATATCTGTAATCCCAGCACTTTGGGAGGCATAGGCAGGTGGATCACCGGGTCAAGAGATTGAGACCATCCTGGCCAACATGGTGAAACCCCATCTCTATTAAAAATACAAAACTTAGCTAGGTGTGGTGGCACATGCCTGTAGTCCCAGCTACTCAAGAGGCTGAGGCAGCAGAATTGCTTGAACCAGGAGGTGGAGGTTGCAGTGAGTCAAGATCACGCCACTGCACTCCAGCCTGGTGACAGAGTAAGACTTCATCTCAAAAATAAATAATAAAAAATAAATCAATAACTTGGCAAGTCAATTTTAAGAAAATTATCACAGAAAAAGTAACTACATTGGAGAAAGATCTTAATATGGAGCAGAGAATTTTAATCTTTGGGAGATTTACACCTCTTTGGGAAGCTGAAAAAAATCATAGACCTAAAGTGCTTCTTATAAATATGTATGTTGCCCATATACACAAATATTTACAAACAAGTTTCATAGTTTATGAAATATTTGAATCCCATTACCAAGTTTAAAACCTTTAACATACAGAATAACACACCCCATCATACACACAAGCGTAATAACTGATCTCCCAGTGGTTAATATGTTATTTCTGGAATATTGATTTAATTTTCTAGAGTTACTATGTTATTTCTGGAGTCTTGATTTAATTTTCTCAGTTTTCCACTTACCTAAGAAGTGTTTTTATTTTCAAGTACTAAATCCAGAACTAATTACTCCAGAAAATCATCTTTGAATGTGTCTTCCAAACTTTAATGGCAATTGTTATCTGTATCATTCATTTATCTTTCAATCTATAAAAAGTATTCTAAGTTTCTGACTTTATAGGCACTAAGCCTCTTGGAGACAAGGTGTGTGTATTACAACAATTTCCATTTCCAGTGCCTAGCATAAAGGAAGGCACATTCATAATGAGAGTAAACACATATTGTTTAATATTGAAATCATTTTACTATTTTAAAAGCTAACAACATACTTTTTATGTAATCTCAAATATTATGAAGTGATACCATTAAATATTTGTTTCTTGAGACCCAAGTGTTTATAATTTGCATTCTATTGACTTGTATCAGAATATGCTATTTTATGTGTCCTTACACATCTTTTGGTTTGTATATGTATTTATTCAACCTTCCAGCTACATTGATTGATGAACTCTGAAAGTGAAGAGTACATGTTTCAAAGGCAAAGGATACCAGCTGATGTTACTGAAAATTATAGTAGCCATTTTTCTTCATTATATATCACTTTGTCCCATTCTGTTTTCAAAAAGCTATATGGAAATGACACCATAAGGAGAGGTACTTAGCTTGACGCACTGGGTGTATTCCAGAGAAACAAAGGGAAACTCGATATCGTAAGATGTGTATTTATATTTTAGGCTTTCTTCAGTTGGCAGCTATCCCTAATTACAATTTTCAAATAGTTAATTATTTACAAGACAAACAGTGTTGGAGGAAGGAATTCACTGAAGTAATTTAATTTTTATTAAAAATTCTTCAGTAAAATTAAAAATAAAACTTGCCATGTAAATGGTCATCACCAAATTAGTGGTTTTATACTCTGTGGTAGAAATGTTCTCAATTATGATTCAAGGTATTGCAGATACTCAAGTCTTACGAGCACTCCAAATTTAGGTGTAGGGAGAAATGGTTAATGTGATAAAATAATTTCAGTAATGCATTTTAAAAACATAGCTATTTAGCCTCAGGTTTATTCTTGTTATGTATAACAGGTCTGGAAAAATGATGTACCAACGGCTCCCCAGATACTGTTCTTTCCGTATGGCTAAGGCAGTAAGTAACAACGGACATCTGTTGTTCATGTGATATTCATCCCTGATAATCAGGAATCCTTTAGTAACCCAAACTGCTATTTTCTAAGAGTTCCTCCCTCAGTATCTTATTTTGCAAATCAAAAGTCCATATTTTCATTTCTATCCTAGAAGATGATGATTTCCCTCATTTATTAATTCTGGTTAAATATAACTATCCATCTGTCTCCTAATTTCCTAGGAAGACATAAATCCACCATTTTAATAAAATCAGTGATAAACTTCACTGAAAAAGTAGAAATATACTTGTAATGTCCATATCTGAATACAAACTAGGGTTCTCTGTGTTTTGTAATGCTAGGAGCGGGTCATGATGTTCATTCACAAAAGCTGCCAAAGGAGATACAAAAAAGCAGAGAGAAAACTTGAAATAGATCACTTCTTCACATTGACAATGGCTGTGATCTAAAGTTACCTCAGGCTTTCTTGCTATTGATAATCTTTCAAATATAGTTCATTGCTCAGTTGTTTAGGGACTGATTATCCAATTTGTGGACTATCCCTGTGACTTCTCTTTCTTTTCTGAGCTCTCCTCTTTGGCTATTTTCTTAAATAGTTTTATTACTAAATTAGCTGCATGAAAACAGAAAAGAAGCCAAAGCAGCAAAATTTGATACATACAAGCAGTACTACACAGGAATTTCATTTGTGCTCATATGTTTTTGAATTTTCAATTTTCGGTTATCTCATTTCCATATTTCACACTCCAGATTATGTCACCCCACCCCAGCTCCCAATAATTTGAAATTCAAATTTGGAAATTCATCCATTGGTTCATTTAGTTGGAAGCGGCATATTCACAGGTGGAGAGTGGAATATATTTCAAAACCACAGAGAAAAAAAAGAAAGAAGTCAACTTTGTTAATTTGTTTTTAATTTTCCAAAGCTGGAAAATTGTCTCTATATCTCAACTGATGAGTTTTTGAGCTAAAAAAAAAATCATTTCCTGTAACCAGTTTTCACTGCTTTCATCCTAAGGAAGATGATATAAATAACAATGAGCAAAAGAGTATTTATTCATGTAAAGCAATCATATTTACATTAATACCTTAACAGAAATCTTTGCAAATAAAGCACTCTAACAGTCTCCCTGATAATTCTAGGTGTCTCAATATAGGGAATCATGATCTTTTGAGAACAGAGAGAGAGAGAGAGAAAGTGACCTCAGAGAAGTAGAGTAATAAACATTTGCTTTATGCAGATGGCTATATGGTTTGCTCTGGACATTTGATATCTTATTCCAAGTATAAACCAAAGCCGGAAACAATACTGGGATATGTTTTATGCCTTAATTTCAGAAAGGCTTATTGAAAAAGACACTGCAACTTCATAGACATGCCAGTGTGGGTACAGAATGTAGTGTTTAATTGCAAGACTGCAGAATAAAAGAGCTGATTGAAAGCATTCTCAGTGGATCATTCTAGCCTCTTCTTAACAATTCTCAACAGAAGCCCCTTGATAAAATTTGTTATAAGCTTAAAAAATAAAGCTATATGAATGATTTTCTGAATATAATCTAATTTAAAAAGTAAAGTATTTCTCAAAATCATGAAACTAACTTTAAAGCCAAATATAAGTGTTTGGGGTTAATTGCTATTTTCAATTATCTGTGTCTTGGCTATTCTCTGATCACAAGAAAGATGAAGAAAGAGAATGATGTGCTGATCTCATTTCCCTCCTCAAGAAATTCTGATTACAAATAAGCCTCCTATAGTGATGACGCAAAATGGCTTGAAATGCAACAGTTATTCAACTCTAAACACCACAATTATTTTTCCAAAATGATTTCACAAAATGATGAACTAAAGTAAAAGAACATCTATGAAGCGATTTTAAAAAGCACTATGCTAAATAACTTTACATACCAAGGAAGTATGCAAATGAAAATGACTAAAAGAGATATTTGGTACATAACAATGTTTTTCTTGAAAAAAAATAAAAGTTGGCATTTTTTTCTTCAAAGGCTTTAATTGCCAAGTATTGAAAGATTGGCAGCTCATACACATTTTACATTTAACAGGAAAGAATAAACTGAGAATAACTTCTCAGATAAATCCTTACAACGCAATGCCAGACTATGGGCATAACGTGATAACACATGGAGCACTCATAATCTATGAGATCAAGCCACTTTCAGGAAGCAAATAAAACAAATAATGGAAAAATAGAAAAACTTGCCAGATGCTCAATCTGGAGCTTGAGAGAAGTTAAGGTATTTTAGGTGCTGAGACACTGCCTAAAACAGTAAAAAATTAAAATAACAACAATAGTTGCAAAGACAATAAACACTAATATCATGTATTGATTTGGCTCTTGTATATAATTAAATAGTTTATTTAATCTCCTATGAGTAAGATATTATTTTTACTTCACAGAAAATAAGATTTTCTCAGTGTTTAAAGAACATTTTCAAAGTGATATATTCAGTAATGTTGGAAGTTGGCCATAAAATTTAAGTCTTTTACATTGATAAAACCATAATTTTTGTTCTACATTGCATTGAAGATCCCAGAAAAGAAGAGAAAGAAGTTAATGAAAAAAATATCCTTTGGCTCTTCTATTAAATAAAAAAGAAACTTGGTTGATTGAAATACACGTGAGATATGTCAACTAGCTCCATTTTTCCTTCCATGATTTAATCAAAATAAACATATTATCGTAAACACACAACCATGCTCCCAAACACAATTAAAAAACTTAGAAATGTTGCTTACTCTGCTTATTCCCCAAATGTGTCCTAAATACCTCAGCATTTATTGTAGTCTTAAATATGCCTGTGACAAAGTCATGTTTGTGGAAATGTTGTTATTGTTTATAATGGCAAACTTTTAGTAGGAGCTAGAGGTGGAAGCAGTGATTTGAAAAATACCTGGCAAACCCTAAATCAAATTTTGAAAAACAGAAAAATATACATTTATTTACTAAGGGCTGCCATATAAGTTAAAAGAACACAAGATATAAAGTCAGACCAAACAGTCTTTGAATTGCTTGCACATGTTTTATAGAAATGTTAGAAATGTGTTACCTTGGACAAGTTAATAATGTCTGTCAACCTCTGCATTAGTTAGTGTGGTGATGTTAGGAGTTTAACAAGTAAACACTAGTATCTCAGGTTTTTAAAATACAAGTAAATCATGCTCATTTAAAGTCCAAAGGATGTATATTATGGACAACTGTTTCTGCTCCAAGTAGAAATTTCAGTACTCAAGTTCCTTCCATCTGTGATTCCACTGTCTTCCACAAGTGGTGACCACGAGTTGAGTCAGAGAATGGAAAGGAGAATGGAAGAGAAAGTGTGGTGAAGTTTTATGGGCCAGGCACAGAAGAAATAAAGCATGTTATTTCCATTCATATTCCATTGGCATGAACTCAGTCCCGCCACTTCATTTCCCGTTTTTTAGGTAGAGTGAACAAAATGGTATGGTGAACTCTAGATGAAGCTCTAACAATTTTTGCCACAGACTTAATTTTCTTTTGTAAAATTGAAAGAAAATCTCATTTGTAGTGTTTTTTGAAGCTTCTTTAAGAAAATGCAGATGAAAAATTTAGGAGAAATGTTTTCATATTGTAAATATTTACTAAGGAGTAACCAGTATTAGTTGTTTCACTAGTTCTCATCCACATCTTAGCAGCAAGCATTACCAATTTCTAGGAATAGAAATTAATGTTTAAAAAGACATTCCAAAGAGACTATAGCTATTCCCTCCATTACCCAACTTGTTCTAGGGTCTACTTATCCATTTGCTACAAAATATACAATACTATCTGTCAGAAACTGTTCTCTCTGGTAAAACAAAGGGTAAGTTCTGGTGCATTTTCTCAGGAGCTCATTATACTAGAAGAGGCAGAACACAGATGGGATATTAGGATATAATAGTTTAGGAAGGATGAAAAAGATAAAGTAGATAATGCACTTTGTAGATTTCTTGGCATGCTATAAGCAATCAATAATAATAATAGTGACATAAGTGCAGGAAGCCATTGTTGCACTGCGAATCTACTAAACCACCTTACAAAATGAAGTCAGGGAAGGAATCCTGGAAGATAAGGGTGTGTGTTGTGGTGAGGGGTAGGAATAAGTACTAAATAAAGAGACAGGGGTGTATTCCTTCTGCTAAAAGGATATGATAAGCAGAAGCACAGAGACATTATGAAACAGCAATAGCTTATACTTGAACCAGAAGCCTACAGTGGTTATGGGAATACAGAGGTTTAGAATGCTTTGTATGATATTTAGGAGCTGGATTGATTTCTATAAACAATGATAATTCATTTGAGAGGCTTTAAACAGAGAAGTTGCATAGCAAGATATTTGCTTCAGCAGCAAGAATAATGGATTTGAAAAATATAAGGCTAACATAAACAAACAGCAGTTAGAGAACAGGTGCATTCACCCAATGTATGGAAGGCAATGAAGTTATGCACTAGAGCAAGACTAGACACCTCAGTGATATTCTTTCTAAAACAGTAATGACTCAAGTCTAATCAAGAAGAAACATTTTGAAAAAAACAAATTTCATATTATATTTAGGAAGTAAAATCATCAGCACTTAATAATTGATTGTATAGGTGAGCTGATGGGAATCTAACTTAAATGGCCGGGTGAAAGGTGTTGCAGTTAGACTGACTAAAAGAAAAAGAAGAGGGAGCAATCTAAAGGGGATGTGAAGAGTTCACTTTTTAACATATTGGGTTTGAAACACCACACAGACTTTCAGGTAGGAGCATTTGGCGGGAGTTGAACATAGATGTCTGAAACAGAAAGCGATCTAGGATGAAATTATCATTTTGAGAGTAATTACGATTTTAGTAGTAGTGAAATCTTTTTCCTTCCTGGTATGTGCTTTTAAAATGGTTTTAGCACTTAACTGCTAGAAAAATTGATTTTTTTTAAAAGTGAGAAATCTATAATCAGCCACATCAAATTTCTAAAGTACTAGTAGTAATGAGAAGTAGAAACCAAGCCTCCTAAGAAATATTTTCATACACAGACACTAACCTAGTTTAAAATTGCTTCCATTGACTCCCGAGAGGGCCTAGGGGCAGGGACACTTCTATATCCTGGTAGAAATGAGCATATCTGGTGCCTACCTCACAATTCTAAATACTGTTCTCCAAGAAAAATAATAGGGCTCCCTAGAAAATTTGCAGATTCAAACTGGGGAAGAGAAAATACATGATGAATCCAAACATAGTGTAGTGTCAGAAAATAAGGAAGTGGTTAGAATAAAATACAGTAGCCAACCAAAAGACCTAGCTAAACCTGGACCAATTTAAGAAATAAAATAAATGACAAGAGTACTGAATTGGAACCCAATAAATATTTATGAGAAAATGCTGGTTAACAAATGAAAAAGTGAATGAATGAATGAATGAATGAATGAGATGGGGCAGATTTCTTTTTCTATATATATATATACACACACATAAAATATAAAATTGCACTTTAGGTTTTGGGATACATGTGCAGAACATGCAGGATTGTTGCATAGGTACATACATGGCAATGTGGTTTGCTGCCTCCATCTGCCTGTCACCTATATCGGGCATTTCTACCCATGTTACCCCTCCCCAAACTCCACCCCTGTCCCCTCCAAGAGAGATGCTCCCCTCCCTGTGTCCACGTGTTCTCATTTTTCAACACCCACCTATAAGTGAGAAAATGCCTTGATTTTCTGTTCTTGTGTCAGCTTGCTGAGAATGGTGGTTTCCAGATTCATCCATGTCCCTACAAAGCACACAAACTCATCATTTTCTATGGCTGCATAGTATTCCATGGTGTATATGTGCCACATTTTCCATGTCCAATCTATCATCAATGGGCATTTGGGTTGGTTCCAGGTCTTTGCTATTGTAAACAGTGCTGCAATGAAAATACATGTGTTTGTGTCTTTATAGCAGAAAAATTTATAATGCTTTGTATACATACCCAGTAATGGGATTGCTGGGTCAAATGGAATTTCTATTTCTAGGTCCCTGAGGAATTGCCACACTGTCTTCCACAGTGATTGAACTAATTTACACTACTACCAACAGTGTGAAAGTGTTCCTATTTCTCCACATCCTCCCCAGCATCTGTTGTCTCCAGATTTTTTAATTATCGCCATTCTAGCTGGCGTGAAGTGATATCTCAATGTGGTTTTGAGCTGCATTTCTCTAATGACCAGTGATGATGAGCATTTTTTTCATATGTTTGTTGGCCTCATAAATGTCTTCTTTTGAAACGTGTCTGTTCATGTCCTTCACCCACTTTTGAATCGGTTTGTTTGTTTTTTTCTTGTAAATCTGTTTTAGTTCTTTATAGATTCTGGATATTAGCCCTTTGTCAGATGCGTAGATTGCAAATATTTTTTTTCCATTCTGTTGGTTGCCAGTTCACTCTTATGATTATGTCTTTTGCTGTACAGAAGCTCTGGAGTTTAATTAGATCCCATTTGTCTATTTTGGCTTTTGTTGCCAATGCATTTGGCGTTTTATTTATGAAGTCCTTGCCTATGCCTATGTCCTGAATGGTTTTGCCTAGGTTTTCTTCTAGGGTTTTTACAGTGTTAGGTCTTATGTTTAAATCTTTAATCCATCTGGAGTTAATTTTAGTGTAAGATGTCAGGAAGGAGTCCAGTTTCTGATTTCTGCATATGGCTAACCAGTTTTCCCAACGCCATTTTTTAAACAGGGAATCCTTTCCCCATTGCTTGTTTTTGTCAGGTTTGTCAAATACCAGATGGCTGTAGATGTGTGGTATTGCCTCTGAGGCCTCTGTTCTGTTCTATTGGTCTATATCTCTGTTTTGGTACCAGTACCATGCTGTTTTTGATTACTATAGCCTTGTAGTATAGTTTGAAGTCAGGTGTCATGCCTTCAGCTTTGTTCTTTTTGCTTAGGATTGTCTTGGCTATGCGGGTTCTCTTTTTTTTCCATGTGAAGTTGAAGGTGTTTATTTCCAGTTCTATGAAGAGGGTCACAGGTAGCTTGATGGGGCAAGCGTTGAATCTATAAATTACTTTGGGCAGTATGGCCATTTTCATGATATTGATTCTTCCTAACCATTAGCATGGAATGTTTTTCCATCTGTTTGTGTCCTCTCTTATTTCCTTGAGCAGTGGTTTGTAGTTCTCATTGAAGAGGTCGTTTACATCCTTTGTTAGTTGTATTCCTAGGTATTTTATTCTCTTTGTAGCAATTGTGAATGGCTGTTCGTTCTTGATTTGGCTCTCTTTGAGTCTGTTATTTGTTACTTGTGATTTCTGCATATTGATTTTGTATCCTGAGACTTTGCTGAAGTTGCTTATCAGTTTAAGGAGATTTGGGGCTGAGAGGATGGGGTCTTCTAAATATACAATCATGACGTCTGCAAATAGAGAGAATTTAACTTCCTCCTTTCCTAATTGAATACCCTTTATTTCATTTTCTTGCCTGATTGCTCTGGCTAGAACTTCCAATACCATATTGAATAGGAGTGGTGACAGAGGACATCCTTGTGTAGTGCCAGATTTCAAAAGAATGCTTCCAGTTTTTGCCCATTCAGTATGATATTGGCTGTGGGCCTGTCAAAAATAGCTTTTTTTTTTTTTTGAGATATGTTCCGTCAATCCCCAGTTTATTGAGAGTTTTTAGCATAAAAGGCTGTTGAATTTTGTCAAAGGCCTTCTCTGCATCTGTGGAAATAATCATGTTGTTTTTGTCTTTGGTTCTGTTTATGTGGTGTATTACATTTACAGACTTGTGTATGTTGAACCAGCATTACATCCCTGGGATGAAGCCTACTTGATCGCGATAGATAAGGTTTTTGATATGCTGTTGTAATTGGTTTGCCAGTATTTTATTGAAGATTTTTGCATCTATTTTCATCATGGATATGGGCGTGATGTTTTCTTTTTTTGCTGAGCCCTCTTGGTACCAGAATGATGTTGGTCTCATTAAATGATCTGGGGAGGATTTCCTCTTTTGGGATCATTTGGAATAGTTTTAAAAGGAGTAGTACCAGTTCCTCTTTGTAAGTCTGGTAGAAATCGGCTGTGGACCCATCCGTACCTGGGCTTTTTATTTGGTTGGCTATTAATTGCTGCCTCAACTTCAGTCCTTGTTATTGGTCTATTCAGGGTTTCAACTTCTTCCTGGTTTAGGCTTGGGAGTATGCAAGTGTCCAAGAATTTATCCATTTCTTCCAGGTTTACTGTGTTATGTGCATAGAGCTGTTTATAGTAATCTCTGATGATAGTTTATATTTCTGCGGAATTGGTGATGATATCCCCTTTATCATTTTTTATTGCATCTATTTGATTCTTCTCTCTTTTCTTTTTTGTTAATCTGGCTAGCTGTCTGTCTATTTTGTTGATGTTTTCAAAAAATCTGCTCCTGGATTTACTGATTTTTTGAAGGGTTTTTTGTGTTTCTATCTCCTTCAGTTTTGCTCTGATCTTAGTTATTTCTTGTCTTCTGCTAGGTTTTGAGTATTTTTTATCTTGCTCCTCTAGGTCTTTCAATTTTTATGATATTGTGTCAATTTTAGATCTTTCCTTGCTTCTCATGTGGGCATTTATTGCTATAAGTTTCCCTCTAGACACTACTTTAAATGTGTCCCAGAGATTCTGGCAAATTGTGTCTTCATTCTCATTGGTTTTGAAGAACATCTTTATTTCTGCCTTCATTTCATTATTTATCCAGTTAAAATTCAAGAGCCAGTTGTTTAGTTTCCATGAGGTTGTGCAGTTCTGAGCTAGTTTCTTAATCCTGAGTTCTAATTTGATTGCACTGTGGTCTGAGAGACTGTTTTTTTATGATTTCTGTTCTTTTTCATTTGCTGAGGAGTGATTTTCCTTATAGAAGAATTTCAAATAATAAATGCCAAAGAAATGAGGGAAATAGAAAAATCACAACTAGAATATCACAGTAATATTTGCTACAGCCAAGATCCATTGAAAAAATGTCTAAATTAGTGAAATAAACTTTAAGAACAAACAGGATATCTGCATAGCCTAAATATAACTCCCTCAAGATACTTATTAATTAATATGGTGATTTGAACTCAGTTCCACAAATTCCTTGATATTCCTTTCTCAAGTGGTAGAGATTAATTTCTTTCCCCTTGAGTATAAACTGTAATTAGTGACTTCCTTCTAATGAACGGAGTGTGGAAAAGGAAAAATAGTATCTTTAGAGTGGAGAAATCTGGTAAACATCATCTTAATCAAGTGATGAAAGTTAATATCACCAGTGGTAAATCATGTTGAAGTTATGTACCTCGTAGTTACATACAATGAGAAGAGCACTTCAACTAAGTGGAGTTTTTCCTAAAAAGTTAATAAGGTACATCTAACCATGAGAAATCATTATAAAAGAACAAATTCTACAAAATACTTGCCCAGTACTCTTCAAGGTGTCAGGGTGGCAAAAAACTAGGAAAGACAAAGAAACATCATATATGTCTAAAGAGGCATGATGACTAACAGTGATGTGGTATGTAGATTTAATCCTACAATAGGAAAAGGACATTAGTGGAAAAGCTGGTGAAATCTAAAGTCTGTAGTGTAGCTAGTGTTGTACTAATACACAATGTACCAAAACTGATTTCTTAGTTTTGATAAATATACCATATTTATGTAAGATATTAACATTTTCAGAAGCTGAGTGAAATTTATATAAATACCCTATATACTGTTTTACAATTCTGTAAATCTGAAATTATTTTCAAGATATATATATATATTTTAATTTTCTGACTAGTATCAGAAGACAAATATGGAGAGAATTATGGAACTAAGCTATGTGAGGAAATTTTAAAATATATATATGATTATTATATCAAAGCCAGTTCTGTTATGTAAATTCACTTACAGTCAAAAGGGAAGGAGTATAGGAACATAAATACAAAAAAAAAAAAAATGACCAAACAAATCTCAGCAAAATTCCAAAGGCTCGCCACTGGCTTCATGTTTGAGCAGAATGAGAGAAAATCATTAGTTCATTCAAACATTATTCCCATAATATTGATCCTTTACAGGTATCCTTGTAGTCTCTGTATCTGACAAGTCTACAATACCCTATCTAACAAACCAAATGAAAGTACCATAATGATCTATTCATTCTTTCAACCTATTATTTATTGAGTATCTATTATGTGCCAGGCAACCTTCCGGATGGTTGGGATACATAAATCCTAGTTAAAACTGGGTTAGACAATACACAGTTCGTAATCTAATCCCCTGATTATTCAGATAAGGAAATTGAGATCTCAGATATTAAGCCAAAGTCACAGAGAAACTTAATGTCAGAAACAGATTAGAAATGAGTCTCTTGGCTTCTCAACTCAAACAATGATTCTGGGTTGAGGACAAACATTGAGAGAGGTGTAAATGTGCTTGTTTTCTCTATAACTAGGAAATACTTATTCAACTTCAAAGGGTGATTTCAGCTCAACACAATGATGTATTCAGAGTTCTTGTTTCTAGCAATCTTTATTCCAGAAACTTGAAACTCACACTTTCGACTTCTGAAAATTCTTCTTAGATAATTTTCATAATTGTTCTACCTTTTTTCCTCCAAAAGTGAGAAGTCAGGCTTGGAAGGTTAAATGCTTTTTTGAGCTCATTTAATGAGATAGTGACAAAGCTGAAAATAGAAGTCTCCCGATTCCTCATGTTTGCCTTATTTCACCTCATGTTATCACACTGAATCAAATTCTATTTTTCTGTAGTACTCTATCAAGAAAAGGTGTCCTGAATAATTGTAAATCGGGGGGATAAAAAAATCTAATGAAGCTTTATTTTTTATTTATGAACCCCAACAACATGAGTATATTCAGTTTACATTCAGAGGATAATTAATAAAAAGTAATTTGTAGAACTAGATCTATATGACTACAGTATGTGGGAATTAAATATTTGATAAATAAAGCATTCTCGAAACATTTTGAGTACCACCTAAGTACAAATCTTTCACCCACAAAACATAATGAATCTAATAGTTTGAATCTTTGACTTGGTCAACAAGAATAAAAATACATTATTTGGTAATATAAGTGAATTTTTTAATAAATAGTTTAACCTAATATAAACATTTGAGTATTAATATTTGAATAACCTAAGCAGAAAGAAAAATTATTTTACTTATCATTTAGTGAAATTCACTAATTAGGAACAACTGTAGAAGACCAATAGCATATCTTAAGATTCTTTTTCTTCCTTTGAAGTATATGAAACAAAATATTGTAGAATTTTTACATATATGTGAACTTCATATTTTTCTTAACATTCATATTTTGTAACACTTATAAGACTTGTTATGTTAAATATTTTGTTTCAACTTTTAAACCATTAATTTGTTTGAAATAGTTTTTCATAGATAATTAAGAGGGAATTAAAATTATTTCAAAACCTTCCAATCTTGAAGTTTGGTTGTATTTTCATTACAGGCTACATTAAAAAAAAAAAAATGTGTGACCCAATTTTAAATGGATCTAAACTTTCTTAAAAGAAAAGAAAGGAAATAATTAAGCCGCAAATAGAAGCCATATAAAAGGAATTTTTTTTTTTTAAGATTTTTTTCTGAGTGCTATAGGTCAGTTTGTGGATGGGATGAATGCCGTAAAAACTGTTGGTCACCATAATGACTGATAAAAGGAACTAATCATCTTTTATAATTTCAGAATTCACCATTACAGTCTAGCTGCACCCATATTTAGACACTCATATTTTCCTAATTTTAAAAAATGCACCTGTAGCAGAATTTTTTCTCCAAAAAGACAGAGCCAGCTGGAGGGAGAGACAATTAAAGCTGATTGGTTGACTCAGCAATAAAAATAGGAAGCTAGCTAGATGAGAAAGGATGAGCTGCAAGGAAACAGATTGCCAGGGAGAGGTTTCTTTGAAAGAAAGAAAAAGAGATAAAAAGAAGCCCATCAACATGAAAGAAAAAGAGATAAAAAGAAGCCCATCAACATGAACATGGGAAGTTAAACTTTTCAGTTAATGGAGAACCCTTTTCTGAATTTAAGAGGGAACGTTTTATTCATGGTCAAATAGGATATAAGGTTACACAATTAATACCTATTATGCTTTGGTAAGCAGTCTATAGAACAATAATGATATGGAAGCAGGAGTCTGGTATTTATCAAAGGACAACTAGGCCTTTCTTCCATTAAGTGATGGCACTCCACTCCTTCCTGCAGCAGGAAATAGTGTCTAGTCCTTTTGCCAGAAATATATCTCCCTCTTTCTCTTCTTAACTCCCCACTCGTCACTCAAAACTCTACCAGCTTCATGATGACACCTAGCCAAAGATTTACTTTATTCTTCAGACTGTGTCAGTCTCCTTTCATAATATACCATTTTTCAAATATTGTCTCCTCCTTCGAAGCACATACCCCAAGAATATATGTGTAATGTTTTTAATATTTACACCCTATGTTAAATTGCAGGATCCATGAGAAGAGAACTGTGTCTATCTCCTTGACATTAAACAAGCAAGCACTCAGTAAATATTCATTGCTGAATGAATGATTCCTGGATAGAGACTAACGAGTCCAAGATGCAATCCTGCCTGTCACTAACCAGTTCCATTATTTGTAGACAAGTTCACTTTGCCTCTTTACGTTTTAGCTTCCCCTCTCACTTCCATCTCAGAGACTTTAATAAACAGGTTATCTAATACTCTTTGTTTGATTTAGACATGAGATTCTCAAGAAACCTTAATCTCAAGTAGCACAATAATAGTAACCCCAATTCTTTTCCCATCTTCTATTACTTCTGCAGCTGGATAAAAAGCAGTTCTTCTTTCAGGTAGAGAAATATCTCCTTGTGTTTGAAGTAAAGAATCCTAACTATTATAATTCAAAAGTGTGATAAGATCATTTAGCTATTCATTCAACAAATAATGACTATAAATTGTCATTATTAACTCCTAGAAATGGTTTCAGGCGAAGATTACAACACAATAATGAAAGAAAATCTCATGTTCCTAGAGCTCTCATTCTTAGAGAGATAAAGAGAGCGGGAGAGAAGCAAATGTATACTACATGAAGTGACAAGTGCCATGAAGAAAAAATAAAACACAGCAGGATGGATGCGTAATAATGAGGAGAGGATTATTACTTTATATAAAACAGTCAAGGAAGATCTCAATGATAACATGACAATTGATAAAGATTTGAAGGAAGTGAAAGATTAGGGGATATCTGGTAAAAGCATATTCCTGGTAGAGGAAAGAACTCATACAAAAATGATGAGTCAAGGGCACTCTTGTCAAGTTCCAGGTACGGCAGGGAGCTAGTGTGACTAGAGGAAATAAACAAGGACTATGGAATACAACGTGGGGTCATAGAGGTAGGGAGTCAGACAATATAGGACCTTAAGGGCCTCTTGATTAGATTAGAGGCCATTGGAACGTTTGGAACTGTGAAATGACATGATTTGGCTTAGGATCTCAAAGAAATGTTCTGGCTGCTATATAAAACATAAATCCAAGTATGGCAAGTGTAGAAGTAATAAAACACTTAGGAGGGTTATAATAACCCACGCAAGACATAATGGTAGTTTCATACAACAGTAACGGTATAGCTGGTTAGAAGTGGTCAGACTCCAGATTTATTCTGAAAATAGAGCCAATGCATTAGAGATGGAAACAGTGAGAAAGAGTAGTTAAGTAATCAGTGGAATAGAATGGACTATAATTGACAGTGAGGATCTAGGAATGCACCTATTTCACTTGCACGCCCTGAGAATGAGCAAAAGTGAAATCACCACTTGCAAGGGCTAGAGGTGAAGCATTGTCCTTCAAGTGTCACTGGGTTTTGGTTTAAGAGAAAAAGAAAGTGAGCGAGATATTTAAAGAAGAATTGGAAGCCAGAGAAATTCTGTTGACAGAGACCTCAAACCCCACAGGACCTAGCAGAAAGTGTGAAGAGTGGGGGCTGGAGAGGGGCATAAGATGGGGTCAGAATCATGGATGTATGAAGCCATTTGGGCATGAGAAACATAGTAGCCTGGGGCCTCCTATGTTTATGGAAGCAAACAGGGATGTAGGGCAAACTGGAATAAGTCTAGATGGTGTCTTAGGTCAGCTGTGGTAAGTAATGAGGCTGTGAACAACTCTGGGGGAAGGCAAGCCCTCTTCTTGCCAGGAATCTGTCGCTCTCTGAGATAATGAGAAGGCACATGAACCCTCTTCTGTCCTCAGGCTCCTGGTCAAAATATTTTTCTTAGTTTTCCTCATGGAATTGTTTGATCTAATAGTGTGTCATTAGATCAAAAGCAGGTCCACATGTTGGTATTAAAAACATTCATCTGGCCAGGCATGATGGTTCATGCCTATAATCCTAGCATTTTGGGAGGCCGAGGCAGTTGAATCATGAGTTTAGGAGTTCAAGACCAGCCTGGCTAACATAGTGAAACCCCGTTTCTACTAAAAATACAAAAATTAGCCAGGGGTAGTGGCACGTGCCTGTAGTCCCAGCTATTGGGAGCCTGAAGCAGGTGAATTGCTTCAATCCGGGAGGCAGAGGTTGCAGTGAGCCGAGACCATGCCATTGCATTCCAGCCTGGGTAACAGTGTAGGACTCCCTCTCAAAAACAAAACAAAAACAAAAACATTCATCTACATGTACAATTAGTGACAGTTGGCATTTCCTACAGTATTTGCAAAGATAAGGTAGAGCACCCCAGTCCCCAGGTTTGCCTTATTGTCCATATCTTCCTAATACCTCATACCACTACCCACTGCACTTAGTACCTTCATATATTATGGATGCTATTGTTCTTGATTAGTTAAGAAATGGAAAAAATACATGAAGTGCTCTAATTTATATTTTAACCTATAAAATTATAGAATGAAAAGCACTCTCACCTAGGAAGGAGAAAACTTTAAAAAAGAAAGAAGAAAAACCTACAGTTTTTTCAAAGTCTAAAAGGGATATGAAAAACATGAACAAGAAAATGCAATTAAAAAAATTAGATTGTATATAGGCCAAAATGTGAAAATACATAACTTTAAATGCACACACATAAGTATATATACATATACGAATTCAAGAAATGATAAAAAGTATAAGGAATTAGTCAAAAATAATGCCATTACTCAGCTTCTTATACAAAAAGGCAATTTAGACCATATAAGTTAGGTCACTGGATTTTATCAGTATTAATTTCCTGGTTGTAATATTGTACTAATAATGTTGTAAAGATGCTAACCATTGGGAAAAACTGGGTGAAGGGTTCACATGATCTCTCCGAATTATTTCTTTTACTTGCATGGAAATATACAATTATCTCCAAATAATAAAGGTTTTTGGGAAAAAAAAACATGAACAATAATATGTTAATAAACTATATCAATACAGTGCAAATAAAATAGAATTTCAAAATTGTAATGAGCTAAGCTTTGACATAGGGTACTTTGTAAAATTTATTATTTCATTGCAAACCCCAAAACCAAATAAAAATTTTATTGTCTTATTAGGCCACTACTTTGATCATTCTCTAATATTAAATCTCTATCTTGTTTACATAGAAGGCATATTTACAACAAAAAAATAAAATAAAATTTGAGATGACACAGGCAAAATTTTTGTGCTCACAATTCATAAAATTTCTTCTATGTGCCAGGCGTTGTGTTCAGGTCTTGCCTTGGACTCTTTACAGAGACACTAGCTCATTCAGCCTTTACAACATTCCCACGAGTTATCTATTCTTAACCCTACTGTATAGATAGGAAAATATAGGCTTAGCATGATTACAAAGCTCATTAGACGCAGAAACAAAATTTCAACCCATATCATGTGTATGTCAATCACACCACTTTGCTATCACTTATCAATTTTATAATTATGAAAGATTATTAATTTTAATTACAAATAAACATCTAATAATGCTTCTTTGTTGAAAATAATTATATGAGTATTTAGACCAGCTCTTCTGAACATTGACATGGAAATCACTGCACAATCAGCAGTGTGTTGCACCTGGGAAACATCCTTCAACAATCACTCCTGAGTGCTCACCATATGGCAGGTAGTATCTAAGCACTGAGAATGGTGTACTAATCAATTATGAACCACCCAGCATCCTAGCAGAGAAAAACAGAGTGGCGAAGCAGTCAACCAACACATAAACAAAACCATTATAAATGCCAATAAACAATGACTCATGATGTGAAGGTAAATATACAGGAGTAGCAACTTTAGCTAAAGGTGTTCAGGAAATATCTATTTGTGAAGGTTAAGATCTAAGACTGGGGAGGCAGAGAAAACAACCAATGCAAAAATTCCTAAGGAAGAACCAAGCTTCAAGGAAAGTCTAATATAGCTAGTGAACAGTCTGCAAAAGGGGAGAATGATACAAGCTGAGTTTAAAGGGTCAGCAGGGAATCATTCAGGGCCCTGGTCAAGTTAATTCTAAGTTTTAGAAGGTTTTAATCAGAAGATACAGAGACTTATAAGATCCAATTAAAAAACAAAAATTTGAAAAACCTCACAGAGAAGGTAATAGTGTTTTATATACATATATGTATGCAACATGCAAATACATGATTAGCATATATATACAAGCCATATATACACACATGCCATATATATGTATATACTGTGTGTGTGTGTATGTGTGTGTGTGTGTGTGTGTGTGTGTGTGTGTGTGTAACTGGGTTCATTCATTTTCCTGCACTTCTATTCCAGATATATTTCTCAAAGTCAAACTCCTTAAGAGCTGATGCTGAATAAGATGACTATGCCTTCAGGCAGGAAGAAATACAATTCTGTAATTCTGGTAATTCTTATTTTATCTTGTTCTTTCTGCCTAGATGACAGTTTTCTTTTTGGTAACTGACATTGAAATGTAGGACCTGCAAAATCAGCCATTTGTCACACCAAGTCACTGGAAGTCTTCACATCTGAATAGCAGGAATGTTGCCTCTTACTAAGTTACACATGTCATTTTTTTTCCAAAATAATCTGGATGTGATTGCATATGATCAGTTTGCATCATGTGAAAAAGATATATAGTGTTCTATCTCATCCTCATGATGATATGCATTATACTGAGCCATCGCTCCAAATGCTCCACTATGGACCAGGTGCAACCATGGTTATTTTTTTTTTCACTGATCTGGGGAAGCAAAAGAGATTGTCATCAACAGTTGATTATAGCATCCTACATTTCTACTGTAACACAACACTGAAATAACAGTAGATGGCAGATTTTTAAGTCACTTTTTCTCAAAATGAAACCTAATGTGTCTAATTTGTACCACACATATGCTTTGAGAATAAAATAATTTCCTTGTTTATAAAATAAGATTCAAGAACACCCATGTTAGGGCAAAGTCAAGATAGAGTCTATCGTGTTCAGTTTTTTTTGTGAATATAATGTTTAACTTTAGGGAAAATAGGCATGAAGGGAAATAAACATATATTTATTTTACTTGAGTGGAAGGGCATTATGTGTGAGTTTGTGTACAAGAAAAATGTCATAACATAATCCTAAATGTGGGCTTTATTAGAGTAATAATCACCCCATGGTTTCATAAACCATTTATAGCCAAAATGTCAGCAACACTCTTAGTTTCTTTGTGAAATTTTAGATAACTTTATTTAAATAATTTTATTTGTGAATTTTATAAAAGTATAGAGGAAAATAAGTAATAATGGATTTCCACACCAGAGTAGAGAATTCAAAAACTAGCAGCTTTTTTTTTAACACTTCTGTCTACAGAAAGCACTGGAACATGGTAGCATAAATAAACAATAAACTGCCAAGCAACTTGTATTTTCATACATCGTTCTTTACTTCTCTTGGTGTGATAAAAGTTGGTCCTGTCAAGGTAGAAAGTGACTGGAGTAAAAAAATGAACACATTAATATCTCCCTAATATCACTTCTTCACATGGTTCACATGCTCCCACACCATCAAAAGCCTAAACCTGAATAATGCAGGCCCTGGCCCTGCTTACTAAGAATACTCATTCCCATTATTGTTTTATTATCTAGATTATAAACTCTTTCACAAAGCTCTCAAAAAATCACCTGCTTAAAAAAAATCGCAAAGGGAAAGATAGAACAAAAGCTACTAAAAAGGGGAAAACTTTTCTGAATCTTTGTAAAAACTTTGGTGAATAGAAGCATATTAATAAGTATATAATGCTGGATAAAATGCTTATTAGTAGAAAACAAAAACATTAATATAAATGATTTTAGTATTCCAATTAAAAGGCATAGATCGTCAGGTTTGAGAAATAAAATCAAGGCTCAACTATATATTATCTACAAAAAGCTCACTTTAAATACACACATTGAAAATAAAATATGACACCGTGGGCAGTGGCTCATGCCTATAATTCTATCACTTTGGGAGGCCAAGGTGGTGGATCTCTTTTCAGGAGTTCGAGACCAGCCCGGCAAATGTGGTGAAACTCCGACTCTACTAAAACTACAAAAAATTAGCTGGGCTTGCTAGCAGGTGCCTGTAATCCCAGCTATGAGGCTGAGGCAGGAGAATCACCTGAACCCAGAAGGTGAAGGTTGCAGTGAGCTGTGATCATGCCACTTCACTCCAGCCTGGGCAACAAGAGTGAAACTTCATCTCAAAAAAATAAAAAACAAGAAAAGAAAATATAATATATATTATATATCATACAATTATTAATTAAAGGACAGAGGCAATATTAATATCCAACAAAGTAGACATCAGAGGTCAAGAGGGTCATTTTATAGTGATAAAGGAACCAATTCACCAAGAGGACATAACAATCCTAATTATGTATGAAATTAACAGCATAGCTTCAAAGTATATAAAATAAATAACTGATAGAACTAAAAGGGGAAATAGACAAATGCAAAATCATAGCTTAATATATTAATGTCCTTCTCAAGAACTGCGAGACCAAGCAATCATAAAATCAGTTAGGATCTGGAAGATCTGAACAACATTGTTAATTGAGTAAATTTGACCTAATTGACCGTTACAGAACATTCTAATCAATAATAGAAAAAGATATTTTCTTGAGTGAATATAGAACATTCACTAAGATAGACCATATTCTTGGCAATGAAGTGATTCTCCATAAATTAGAGTAAGGTGTAAAACTCAATTAAATATATGATAGTCATATAATTTATTGGTAACCAAAGAATCCTAAAGTAGTCAATTTATAAGTACTTCCTAAGTCTGAATTGCTTAAAAAACAAAGTTCAAACAAAAGTAGCACATTATCAGTAAAATGTATATATTGTAACACTCAAGATCTGGGTTTTATTGCTTATATTTCAAATGTTCTCAAAATTTCAAGTACAGTAAGTTTTCCTTGTAAAAGAATTATTCTGATTCTATCATACATTTATAACACATGCTCCCTATTTGATTGGACAAAAATCTAAATCTTAAGCATTGTAATTCTTTTTAGTGTGAAAGTTAGGAAATTAAATTATGCTAATATTCATCCACAATTAATAAATTATTAAACTCACACTAAATCTAATGTTTTGAAGCCTGGAAATCGGTACTTCCATTAATGGAGTAATTTAAATTCCTATTAAGGTTGAGTTCACTTAGAAAAACTAAGTAAAATAAAGATTACTTTATAGTTGATATACCCAAGAGGCTGCTCTGAGGGAGTCACCCACGGTAAGTGCCAGTTCCTGTTAATACCTAAAAGAATGTCTGTCAGCTTTCTAAGCACCTTATGATCATGGGAAGGAGATCATATGGTAGGTAGCACCATCATTGGCCCCCTAATTCTTTCTCTCTTGTCCAAATTATAGCACATGCCACTGAATAGGAACCCTGCTTGAAATCTTACCTGTCTCTTTTCCAAACAGTGTGTATGCTAGTTTGTGTCATATTTAAGAAGAGAGGGAGCAAGATCTATTCAAGATTTTGAACCACGGAGTGTGGATTTATATCCTGGCACTATCATTTACTAGCTGTGCAATATAGGCAGGTTGTTAATCTCTCTGTGCCTCAGCTTCTTCACCTTTTTATGGTGATAATGATACTACCGGTTTCACAGAGTTACTATGGAGCTTAGTGAAACTAATATTTTCAAGAGCTTAGAATATCCTGTGGCTCCATAGTAAACACTGTGTTTGCTAAACATACCATGGTGTTGCCTAAAACCTTTCAAAGGTTTCTTACTGTCCTCAAGGACAAAGTCTATACACTTTAATTTGACTTTCAAAATACCAACTTATCTTTCCAACCTCATCTCTGTATACCTCACCTATTCAGACTTAAGTTTTTTGAAAAATTGCTTACATGTCTTTTAACTTAAGGAATTTACCTTGGCTACAATGTATTTCTTTGGCTTTCTCCATAAGTCCTAGCCTTCTTATAAGTCTTAGTTCAGGTATCACTTTTTCTCCAGAGCCTTCTCTAGCCTGTAAAGCTGTTATACATCCTCAAAGAGAACTGTTTTTTTGTTTGTTTGTTTCTTTACTCGTATAACTAGATTTTAGGCTATTTTAAAAAAGAAATTAATTTTTATATACTGTTGTAACCTATATGCATAGCATATGAGTCCAATATATATTTATTCAAAAAACAAGAAAAATGAATAATAAAATAATGGGCCATACAGCAGCTGTATTATAAAAACGTAGATCACTTTTCCTCTATTATGACCTCATTAGCTAGCCAGATGGTGTCTGGGACAAAAAACATCCATGAAAGAAAAACAAAGAGATCAAACTGGTTGGTGATCTTAATTTGAACAGATACAAAGGTAATGTAAGTTAGTCACAGGCCAAGTTGGTGATCCGTTCAAGGCATACCCTGTCTCCATCTCTCAGCTAGTCCAACTACTGAAGTAATGCTATTAAGCAAATTGCTTCAGTTATCTGACTCCCAGTTACTTGGTAGATTGTTCTTCTTGACTTTCTTGCAGCTGGTTGAGGTCATGTGACATTTTGGCCAAAAAGTCGTAAGAAATGAAATATATTACTTCTGAGTCTGATTGTTTAAAACCCTATAGAGCTATCTATCTCCCTGTCAAAATGACTTAGTCACTCTACATCCAGGTATGAGATAACAAGAAGCAGGACCACAAACCCACCTATGATAGTTATGTACTGGGAGCAACATATTAACATTTGCTGTAAGAAGCTACTACAATACTTTAGCCCACAGAATAACATTCCTAATAGTGAAAAAAAAAATGTCTCCGGGAAACAACAACCCACAGACTACACACTGGAGAACGTTGATCAAGATTTCTAAAAACTCTGGGAAAACACTCCAAGGAAACTATCTCCCAAATTCTACAAAATCTTTATTTTGTAGGCTCAAGTCTGTAACAATAACATTATTTTCATGACTGAGCTATGAGGAAACTATTTTGATTCTTTGGAAAAAAATTGAACTTTTAAAATCATATAATTTAGGAGAATATGTTTCTAAAATAACTATTGTAAAATTACAACAAATTTAAGTTGTAATTCTTAAGCTGAAGCATTTGTTTTTCATATCAAATAATAAGTGAACAAAAGAAATCATCATTCAGAGTTATACTGGGTACAAAGGAAAATAATTAATCTGATATGTTTTGGTCTTGCAAGTTGAGCAAGACATTTTGCCAATTTGGAAATGTTCTATCTTGAATTTAGTCATCTTCTTAATTGTTTTTATTTTTTATACAAATGTTATGGGGTTTTTTTTCTGTTTTAAAAGGCAGAAAGTAAATGACATTTATTTTCTATCAAGGGGTAGAGCACACTGGTTTCCTTAACCTCAATACTCCATTCTTCAGTTCAAGGGACAACGGAATTTATATTATCCTGAGTCTCTGAAATAGGACTTCCTTGATCCTATGCAAAGTTTCCATTGTGTGTGAGAGTGTGGTGGGTGTTTGTGTGCCTGTGACTGTGTCTGTGTGTCTGTGTGTCTGTTTCCTGATAAGGAAATTATATTTGTTTTCTCCCAGTAATAAAAAAATGACAAATAGATATTTTGCTGACATTCTGTTAGCAAATCTTCTGGTGGGAAATATGACAAAAGAGGAGGATAAAGAAATAGTTTTGCTTCCATAAAGGTAAAAGTGATTTTAAAAATTCATAGTATTAACAAGAACTTGTTTTCTTGGGACACAGAGAAAGGAACTGATTTCCTAGAGCTGAGGTCCTTTGACTTCTCACTTCTTATAAAATAGGTATTATCTAACCTGAAATTCTGGGTAATTTCACTACCTGCCCATAACAAGATTAACAACAGCAATGCCAATAAAAACACCATCAATAAATAGTCCTACTATTGAAGAGATATTTTAAAACACCTTTTTGTGGAAAGAATGCATTGGTTTTTCAAACAGAATCTATCAACACATGGATTCTCTAACAATAGCCACAACAGACACAGATGTTGGAAGTGACTCCAGGCTGAAATAGAGGCTGGGGGGCACAAGTAAATGAATAATATACTCATGGAAAATGTGAAGACAAATGAATAATTTTGAATAAGGTAAGTATTTTCAGAACTACAGGATAACTGATTTGCTGTTGGTCACTCAAGTGCCTGAATGCAGCAGTTTCTTGATAATCTGTTAGATATTTCCAACTGTCTATTTAGTAATTGTGATGCCTTTTCTGGTTAAGAGTCTCCTACAAGGTCATCCATACTACAAGAAAAAGAGAGAGAGGGAGAGGGGAACTAAGTTTCCTTTTTGTTATCTGACTAAATGCAGAGTTTGTAAGACTGTCTATAAAATTAAAATACATTTTTCTTTCTTCCAAAAAAAATATTTAGGGATCTTTCATAAATGTGTATGATTTGAATGCAAATGAATGCCTCATATTATATTCTAGCATAAGGAAGTTATTCTGCAATCTCAAAACAGTATTAATATTATTTTAAATAATTTTTTTTTTGTTTCTAAAACTTGGGAAATCTCACATTTTAGTAAAGCATGGTATGTAACAGCCCCTTTTTTATTTGAATGGGCTAATCAAAGGATTGTAACCATCTGGCCAAAACATCGCTATTCCCCACTTACTGCTCTCTTAGAAGCCTTTCTAAATAGATTGAGGAGGTCTTTCCAATGGACCCAAAATGCAGCTTTAGAGCCATTATCAAAATATTCTATTCAATAATTTATAATAGATGGGAATTCACATACACCTGTTATAATTTTTTATTTCCTTTTCTAATTCCTCCACAAAAATACAAATTCTCTTTTAGCAGTGGTTATTATTCATCTTTATATAGGATAACACAGCTAAGCATATGGTATACATATGGCCAATTAATATATGATTAAGTTCAAGTTCTATATTTGATATTATAAAGATAGGAAATTTTCATGTGAGGATCTCTCATTTTTATTTTGTATAGCTAGTATATAATTACATATACAATGTTAAATGGTTGTATAAAATCATACATCTAAGAAATGTAGTACTAAACAGAGTTCTTCAAAAATCGCAGCTTTTTACTGCAACATGTGCTCACTAAAATTTTTTTCACCTGAAGGCATAGGCTTATCTTTTAATTTCAAGCCATTGAAAATTTCTGAAATATCTGAAATAATGATTCAACTAAATGAGAAAAGGGCAAAGAATTTAGTTGGTGAGGTTCCCAGTAACACTAGAACAATCATCTTTGACATTAGGGAAATCCTAATAATGCAGAGGCAGGAAGACTTCCGCAAAACTGTGATTTTTTTGTATTATTATTTTTATTGCTTACTGGTGCCCTCCTTTCTCCTCTGCCACTCAACCTAAACTCACCACATTTTGGTTGAATCTCCCACTCATATAAATGCACATTCTCTCCCTCAGGTTGTGACACTCATATTCATGTACTTATCCTTTCTGTATAATTACTATCAGCTTCCTGTCAACAAATAGCCTGCTAACATGCTATCTAGTAATAGCTTAAAGCACATTTGACATTTTTTAGGATACTCTTGAAGATGATAAAGATCTTGAAACATAAATTAATCATTACCAATAGTGAAATTTTAGTTATTAACATCAGAATTCCCAAGAAATGTTTGAGAGCACAAAACTGGTCAGTTAGAACTTCAAGAATCCATTACTCATAACCTAGCAGTCAAGAGAGTGAATGTACTTTGCAATCTATATACCATCTAATATTATTCTAAAGCCAATGCTTACATGAACCTAAAAGATTATAAATCTAGAAGTTCTTCAATAACTCTTTCCCAACAGATTGGTAATTACTGGATTCCTCGGTAATTACTGTTACTACAAAATTGTCTTGCTTCTACAACAAATATGTGTAAGGAGAAGAAAGAGAAGTTGTCTTTACTAGATTAAAGATTATCTAGAACTACATTTCTCTAAATTTCAGTCTACATAAAAATGAGGCAATATGTTTTAATTATACAGCATTGTTAAAACCTATCAATTCGAATGCTTGTGATTCATTGCCAGTTAACTGAAAGGAGTTGTTCTGAACATTTATCCTTTTCCTTAGTATCATAAAAATGAATATTTTCACACAATGGAGAACTACTTCCCGCACTAAGAAACTGTCACACTCACAAACCTAGTTGATCTCCCAAGCATTACTGCTAGGTACAGTTAGGTAGTTATACTTCCTGGGTTCTAAATTTAAAAGCACATTTTACCACAATCCAGATTCTACTATTTAAATCTTAGGCATGAGCCAGAATATTGAGGAAGGAAAAAAATTCAATCCTTCATAGATTCTGTGAAAGAATCAGGGAATTAACTTGACAAGCTAATTATATCTTATATAAATATGCTCTTTAGACTTTCAATTTTAGAGTTCACAAAGCACTTTCATATGAATTTTCCATTTGATTATCAACCAAGTAGGAGCTGTCATCCATGTTTTTTAAATATGAGAAAAATGTCTGAAAATGACTTGCACAAGATACTCCTGACTCTCATTTCAGAATTCTGCATTCCCCCATTCTCAACTCATATTCCCCCCAAAAAAAACAAAAACAGCAAGTTGAAATAATAGATTATTGTAAATATTCTGACCCATAAACAATCTCAATGGAAAACCCTTTCTGATCCCACTACTCCTGACTTAGATAAGATTATCTAAAAATAGCTACCATTTCTTTATTTTGCAACTGCTTTAAATTATCAGGAGCCCCGAGACCAGTCTCCAGAGTCTGTACTCAATGTCTACTTTCACTTTAAAATGTAATAAGGAAAGGAATTTAGCTGTCTTAAAAAAATGGTCTAAATGGCAGATTTAACTCGAAATAGCCACCAGAATTACATAACCAACCAAATGCATTTCCTTTTTACACTAAGATACGACTCATATAATACAAAATCTAAATTGCATACATCAGCAAGACAGAAAGAGAAGTCAAAGCAGGTCTTCCTCAGCCATTATCTGGTGCAACTGAAGGGCTCTAATTTTATTTACTCTTGAGCTTTCATTATACAGCTATAATGCCTCATAAATGACTTTCTGTGACAATTGCTGATATGCTTCAAATAGTATGCTTTGCCCAATTCTATTTACATCAATCATTCTTTTGAAATAATGCAGGCATAATCTTGTTTTCTAAAGTATTTTAAATTAGTAAAAACACCTTTGACATTGAATCAGACTAAAGTGAAAGACTGATTTATTAGAAATTGATAGTAAAAAGGCATATATTTTCCTTTTCTTTAGATAAGTATATTTAGCATTTTCTTCATAGATGAGTTTAATTTCACCTAGTTATTTGTAACAATAAAATATTCTTGGATGTCACGATACCATTTTCCAAAGTCCAATATGTATCATCACACCTTTCTTGTTTGTAGATAGGCACACCATATACAAGACCAACTAAAGTGACCCATTCAACTGAGATAGTTACTAGGATAATTAAAGTAACACATGCTTATTATAAAACACTGGCAATAGAACCAGATTTCAAGTTTAAACCAGAAGCGCATCACAAATTGTGTCTCCAACATTCATAAAACAATAGTATTATCAACTTTAATAGCATACAAATGAGTCTAAAATAGCAGCAGCCATAATATATATGGTATCTGCATGCACAAGGAAGGGAAAAACTAAGTAATCTATTCAGAAACTGGATAAATGTAACGCTAAATGTGCTTTGTTCTAAATTAGCCTGATTCATCTGCTACTTCAGTTCGTCAGTTGGTATATTTTGGGCAGAAGTAATGCATAATAAGGGCCAGGCACATTGGCTCATGCTTGTAATCACAGTGTTTTAGGAGGCTGAGGTGGGATGATAGCTTGGGGCTAGGAGTTCCAGACCAGACAGGGGAATACTGCAAGACCCTGTCTGTAAAAAAGAAAAAATTTTTATTTATCCAGGAGTGGTGGCATGTACCTATAATCCCAATTGTGTTGGAAGATCCCTTGAGCTTAGGAGTTCAAGGTTGCAGTGGGCTATAATCCTACCATTGCACTTTAGCCTGGGCAAAAGAGCAAGACCTCTTCTCTAAAGAACGAGCAATGTGGCCAAGCGAGGTGGCTCCCTCTTGCAATCCTAGCATTTTGGGAGGCTGAGGTAGGCAGATCATGAGGTCAGGAAATCGTTTCAACCCTAACACGGTGAAACCCATCTCTACTAAAAATACAAAAAAAAATTAGCCAGGTGTGGTGGTAGGCACCTGTAATCCCAGCTACTCAGGAAGCTGAGGCAGGAGAATCTTTTGAGCCCAGGAGGCGGAGATTGCAGTCAGCCAAGATCATGCCACTGCACTACAGCCTGGCTACAGGGAGAGAGACTCAGTGTCAAAAAAAAAAAAAAAAAAAAAAGCAATGCATAATAGTATTCATAATTCTTTCAATATTTGCCAGGGCAATAAGCACAATAAAGGGTTAATAATTGAACTCCTTTTTGAGATTTTTACATTTTAAATTCATAGAAACATTTATAATATAACTTAAATTTCTATGAACTTTTTAGTTTCAAAGTGTATGTTCAACAATAACATCTCATTTGAACCTTAGATTCTATGAGATTGGACAGAAAAATTATCATTATTCCCATTCTATCAATGAAGAAATTGATTAATTTTTCCATGATTTCTAAATTCCCTTGGAAAATTCTCCAGATTTTGCCACTTGGAAGGACATACACTTTCACACTTAGATTTGAAAGTGGCCATATTTAGCGTGCTTTCCCTAGAACTTCTCTTCTACTCTCTACCACACACTCATATATAATATCTCTCTCTCTCAGTTTTGTTGTTTATGCAATAAATGTTTGTAATGCTGGATTCAATACATTGTTGTTTTATTTATTGGTTTGTTTATTTACATGTTTTCTTTTCCTACTGAAGTTCCATTGCGGAAATAGCTGAAATCACTTAGCAAGTATTTTAGAGCCCAATTATTTCCCAGACACTATGCTAGGAGCTGAAGATGCAGGAAAGCTATTATATTTGTCCTTTTGGAGTCTAATATGTAGTTTTAAAGGCACAGATACAGAGAAATTACAAAAGTGATGACTGTTACAAAGCAGAAGCACAAGGAACTATACCAGATCCATTACAAATGGAACTAACTGCATCTGAGAGATTAGTTACTTCAACCTGAAAGAAGCGATGCTTAAATAAAATGAGTTGAGTAATCTGAAACTGTTGAAAGGAACAAAGTTCTAGAAAACATGAACACATATTTTCATGAACATGAAACATAGGATTTGAAATGTGGTGTTTGACAAACTAAAGAAGTTCAACATAGTTAAAGAATAATGAGCAAAGGGTTTCTCAGGTTTAGAGTTTGGCCAGAAACAAATTTCAAAGAGCCTTGAATATTGGATTATATATTGACAGTAATGAAAATTTACAGAAATATTTTCAGCAGTAATATGGTAATAGTTACTCTTCAAAACTACCACTTTTGTGTTCCTGAGAAGGCAAGCAAGGGTGAATTTTTTAAAATACAGTTATGAATTGAGTATAGAAATCCAGATGAGAGACAACTGAAGTTGGCTTGGACTAGAATGGTGGTAAGGCGGTCAAGTGAAGAAGTTACAGGATTCAACCCACACTCGGGAAGTAGTAGAATCAGTAGGACTTGGCTATTTCTTGGTGATTGAAAGAGAAGGAAAAGAATACTTTTTAGATTTCTGACTTTACAGGAAATATGGAAGAAGGAGAAGATTTAAAGAAAAAATGAAAATACTAAGACTGAGGAGCTCATGAGATATCTTTGTAGGGATGTCACCGAGTCATGTGGACATTGAAGCAACTAGGTACATAATTTAAAAACTTGGGTATCAATCTGATTAGTATCAATATATAGCCATGGAATTATAGAAAAACCTGCAAAACAAGAACACAGATTGGGACAAGGATCGGGCATTAAGAAAGTTGAATGTTTTAATCTTAAAATGGGAAGCATGAACGTTTCAAATTGGATCTTATATTCTGACATTTAACTGAGATTTCCATGTCAAAAGCACTGAGATTATACAGATCTGCCGCAGGACACTGACCAAAGAGCATTTATAAAATTAAGCCTTCCCTATAACATATGTATATGTACATCGTGCACACCCTGTTACAACTTTTAGTTATTTTGAGTCTGGCCATGGTCGCTCATGCCTGTAATCCTAGCACTTTGGGAGGCCAAGGTGGGTGGATTACCTGAGATCAGAAGTTCAAGACGAGGCCACCTAGCCAACATGGTGAAACCTGTATCTACTAAAAACACAAAAATTAACCAGGTGTGTTGGTGACACCTGTAGTCCCAGCTACTTAGGCGGCTGAGACAGGAGAATCACTTGAACCCAGGAAGCAGAGGTTGCAGTGAGCCAAGATCGAGCCAACTACACTCCAGCCTGGACGACAGAGCAGTTGCCTTGACTTAACATTTCATTTCCAAATAGAACTCATTTTATTGCACATTAAAACTTCAACATATCTGTTAAGATATCACATTCAAAAATACATAATATAATAATGAAAACAATTCTCTCAGAATACTAATAATTATTTAGAGAAGGAACTTAAAACTCTGTTTAATTGGAGAAGAAAGTATAGTTAGATATCATTTTACATATATGAATATCCATAGCCATTCCTTTTTTTTTTTTTTTTTTTTTTTTCAAGAAATGAACTAGCCAAGAAAATAGATGATTCTAGGAGGGTGTAAATGAATAATTTCAAAGAAAAGTTTGGCATTTTAGAAGACAGAACCTTAAGGTAACATAACCAATAGAGGACACCTAGTGGTCTTCAGCAGAATCAATATTTGCTTGCAGAAAATATCAGGCAATTCACACACATGTAAGAATGTTGGTGTTAGTAGATATGCCAATTTGAGAAAGATGTCATCACAAATATTATAAGTATTACAGAAATATATGTTTAAACATTTCAGATAACTTCCATATACTTCATTTCATTTGAACTTCACACTGGTTGGTTGTTTGTGGGCATAAATAAGTCACTTTATGCGATTTTCCCTAGATTATGTAGAAAATAATGTTGCAGTTGAAATATACACTAATTTCTGATATAAAATTCATTCCATACAATCATGAAAATCAAAACCTCAAATATAATTGATATTTAAAATAGTAAAACACTGCAGGTAGACTTCATAAAAGGCCTTATCATACTTTATTAACTGATACAAACATTTTCCAACAGCAAGAGTAATTGACAAAGATAAACCTTTTTTTAGCTGTCTAAAAAAGTAGTGTGTTTGACACTGACTGCATACAAAAAAATGCAAGGAAGTGATAAACCTCTCTTCTAACTGGTGTTGTTAGCTCTATCCATAGTGGCCTCCAATCCTCTTCATTCTGTAGTACTCTAAAATGTGTATCTCCTGACTAAAATGCAACAATGGTACCTTTTGATTAAGTCTATCCTTAGCACAAATTCTGGTCTGCATGTCTAAACTTAATCTGGAGATGTGCATCTACTGCCCTAGGCTGCTTGTATGTTGTGTCTTGTGGAATGCACTGGTCTGCCTGGCCCACTTGTTCAGCTTGGTAACCCACATTCCAGATTCAAAATTCAGTTCAGTATTTCAAAGGCTTCCTCTTGTGCAGAAGCAATTGTGTTGCTCACTCCCTTATTTGTGCCACCACTTCTTACACCATCTGTGATTATTTGCTCACATCTGCTTTTCTTACAAAACTGGCATCTGTCTTCTATTCTTATTTGCAGCGTCTCCACATAACAGATTACTCAGTAAACCCTTGGGAGTGAAGAACGAATACTCTCTTATTATTATTGATTGGATTCACAACATGAGAGATTGCCAGTATTTAGTGGATAAGCATGCTCTGATTATTTATTGTATTTATAACCCTGCAGTAGTATACCAAAAAATTCAAGGGCAAAATTTGACACTGATTTTCCCTATGATGTCTACGTCTGGCAAAAGGAAAGGGAAATGTGTGTGATAAAGCATTAGTAACCAAATGATCATGAACACATGCACGTAGAGCAAGTAGAAATTTTTATTGTAAAGGTATTGACTGTCACAGTAGAGTCCATCAATACAGAATACTTTCCGGAAATTAGTTTAAGCCTGATTTTTTTTTTTTTTTTTTGAGATGTTTTGCTCTTTTCACCCAGGCTGGAGTACAATGAAATGATCTCAGCTCACTACAACCTCCGCCTCCCAGGTTCAAGTGGTTCTCCTCCAGAGTAGCTAGGATTACAGGCACCTGCCACCACACCCAGTTAATTTATATATATTTTTAGTAGAGACATTTTTCACCATGTTGGCCAGGTTGGTCTCAAACTCCTGACCTCAGGTGATCCACCCACCTCAGCCTCCCAAAGTGCAGGGATTATAGGTGTGAGCCACTGTGCCTGGCCTAAAGTCTGATTTTTAAAGGAGTGACAGAAAAAAAAAAAAAAAAAAAAAAAAAAAAGGCTTTCCAAATCAGAGATGTAGCAGGAGTAAAATTATAGAAGCAGAAAGAATCATTTCCTGCAAGGAGGACTGTAAAACAAAAACACAAACAAACAGAAAAGAATTGGGTGCAAATATGAAGTGACAATGGTAAAAGCAGGGAACAATGTGCTGGAGAGCCTTGTAGGCACAGCAAAGAAACACAGATTTGATGTGATAAGCAACAGGGAGCCTCTCTAAAATCTAGTATAGGGCAGGTTTGGGACAACTCTGCTGTTTGCTTATGGCAAGTCTTAAAATCCTATGTTTTTTTAAAATATGAAAGTAATTAAAATATGTATTGTATAATTATAGATAGGCAATCTATAATAAGAGTTAGTTTCTACTTTGTACCAATTTGAATGCTAAAATTAACCAAAGACAGAAACTGTAATCTGCATTAGTTCCCTGCAGAATAAATTTCCTTATTACTTCTCTGTTGTTATATATGATTTGTATATAAAACTATCCCTAAGCCAGTATAAATATCTAGTATTGGTTTCAAGACAAGCATTGAAATGTTCAAGACACATTATTCATATGAAATTGCTATAAACATATAAGATCGAAACCACAAGCCCTCCTTCCTGCCCCAAAATGTATTTAACTAATCGTAATTTGTCCCAGTTCTGTACAAGGGAGGTTGGGGAGATTCAAAATGATGATTAAAAAATAAAATATTATAGTTATATATTCCAAAGCCATAGTTATTATATAATGATGCATTTCCTACTTTTTAAAATTAACTATGAAATATTTATGCTTTATCTATGACATTAAGTCCTACAAAGAGATAATCATTACAGTGTAACATTTCTCTTTGCAATGAATATTTCCTAAACCTCTAAAAAATTTCGAAGGTCATCTCCTATTGATAAAATGACTGAGATCAGCAGCTGTAAAGGAACTCTTCGCCTTTACAAACTGAATAATCGCCTATTCACTAAGCTCTTAATCTACTCTTTATCTCTTCAGTGGCTTGTGATTGTCACATATTCCATTTAATTTCCAGGGATTTCCTCACCGTATGTCTCTTTTAGAAGGATCATACAGAATTGGGTCCCCTTGTGATAGGTTATGAAATAGCAGTCTGGCTTGGATCAGTATCATTACTTGTAATACTGTAACAACAATGCTGAATTCAAACAATAATTTTTTAAACTCAAATGAAAGAACGGGAAAGATTCACCTCAGTTTTCTAGCTATTGAAAGAAAAGACATTTTTGGCTTGATTTATCTAAAATATCTCTGATTTTTACCTCACCTGGCAACATATATAAAGTTTCAGTTTAATGTCACAGAGAACTATTTTTACATCCTAAATCTATTGGTCTTATAATTGGCTCATGAAAACAACTTCCCTTTTCATTTCTTAACACCATGTGTTTCATAAATTAGTTGCCCAAATCAGCTATTTCCTCCTGTATTAAACACTAATTCAGCTTTAGAAATGATAATAACATAAGGACAAAATTTTAAAGCTTCTGTATCTCATTCATAATATTTTTCTAATTTACCTGGCATCAGGGCTTCTTGTTGTTTTTCAGTTGAACTAATTCAGTCCAGAAAAAAAAAAATGTATTGTTGAAGATGGAAGCAGTTTCCTATAGAAGGCAGCAGCTTCCCTCAGGAATGATTCATTTAGAACAGTGGCAGCTTCCAGACTTCACACATTACTTCCCCAAATTTGCTGAATTTAGCATTAGCCAGCTTGGTACTAAAACACTCAGAATCAAAGACATGTGGGAGAACTCACATATTCCTCTACATTCTTATTTCAAAAGCTCACAGAGCTACTTTTTCTGATTTATTTGTTATATTTCTACTTGTAAACATATTCTGGTGGCATTTATAAAAATCAGGTAGAGAGATTTCCAGTTTTGGAATCATTCAACTTTCCTTGTGATTATGGTTAGAATCATGTAGGTGATAGAAGGATGAATTTTTATTAAATTCTGGATTATTCTTCTGTTTCTTCCCGGTTTAACAGTATTACTAACAGGCATTAAATACCCAAGATACATGATATTATATGGGGTATCATATAATCAAGAAAACATTCTTCACCTAAATGGGCTTATGGCTAATTTATTACCAAGGTCATTTATTTATAAGAAAGATCTTGCCAACTCACAACTCTAGCCTGAATGTACTTGGTTACCAAATGTCTGTAAGTGCATATTAAATTGCATTTTACAATAACGATAGCAGTAAGCTGATGTTCTTAAATTATATCATGGCATCTTTAAAACACATCATGTTACACAGATCTAGGTTCCTGTGATTACTGCCAGAAGCCAAAGGACATTGGTGTTAAGGAGTATGCTCTTCTATGACCACATGGCCTGCCATTTTATCTGATAGGATGCCATCTGTTCATCCTGCTGCCATTCTCTAGGGTAACTGGGTTAAAACGACAAGACATTAAAAATAGTCACATTGCTACTGTATTTTTAATTGACTGGATATTTATATCAGTGACTTTCCTTTCACAGGATATTTGTGAAAATATTTTTCTGTGGCCTTGTTTTAAAAGGTACTGTTCAATGTTATTGCATTGCATGCCCCACAGTCTTAATTAAGAAAAGTTCCCTACAATTTCTTAGACTATCTATAAAATAGTAAAATATTAAGATAGTTATAACTAAAAGAGTATATGTCATAGTAAGAACTTACATAGTTTTGCAGTTATGAGCACTAGATCCTGACTCTGATTGCCAAGTTTAGAATCCCAGCTCTACTGCTTACTAGTTCTATGAATCTGGACAACTTACCTTATAGTATTTAATTGTTCTTATCTGTCAAATTATGGCAATAATATCTACATCATTGAGTTATTAGGAAGATTCAGTGACCTAATACATGTAAAGGATCAAACATACTACATGACATGTAATAAGCCTTCAATAAATATTAGAAATTATTAGCAAGAATCATCTTGGTTTGGTATTAATCTCAAGTTGGCATAAAAAAGGTTTGAGAACTGAACATTTATTCCATTTTAGATGGAATGTGTTACATAGAGAAAAATTACAAGATGAATCCGATTTCTCAAATGTGCTTCATTTGATTTTAAATATATCCCATATCTATATTTTAAGAATGATCCATTTTTATGCCTTTTTATCAGTGTATTATGCAGTGTTTTATTATTTCATGTCATTTCCTGAAATCCTGTGAACCAAAATGTCACTGACAAGCACATACAAAAACACTGCTACCACCTCACAGAATTCAAACAGAACTTCCATTTTATGACTTATTTAAAAGCATAATCTATCTTGAAAATGCTAAAAAGTATTTCTGTATGGAGTAAAGCAATAATCTATACCCAGTATATGAGTTTATATGACTTTCATTAGTATTGGTTTAGGCATTCTACAGGTCTTTAGGACTGTTACGTTTATGAAGGCAATAAAATTCAGGTTATAATTAATACAAAAAGGCTTAGGAAGAAAAGGAAGTCAAATGGTTAAATGCAGACTTTGAAGATAGGGATATAAACTCCTTTGCTTGATGATGGTTTAAATCAGATCTTTGGAAACTCCAGTTGGCTGAGCCTTCTCAGGTCCTACCCACGTCTGAGAACAGCAGATGCCCTATTCAGCAAAATATGGGTCTGACTAGTCAGATTCACTCCATTTATTCACTGTACTCTTTGTGTTTTCTATGTACAATATTCCTCATGAATATGCTCTTTTTTAGTATTATGAAATGAACTAATAGGGAGAAACTATAATAAATTACTATAAGCAAGGCCTAATAGTGAGCAAAATTTTAATACACTAAAAACAAAGCCTTTATATATACAACGTGGAAATGAAGAAGCAATCAGTTTTACCCAAACATGAGTTCAATGAAACTTCAATATTAGAGGAGACAAAAACTATCTTGTAGAGCTAATGATGTGCCAGATTAACAATCAGACCCTACACATCTTTATCAAAGATAGTACTTGATGTATTCATATTAGAGTTAAAAAAAAAAACAAAAAACAAGGCAGGAGAGGGGTTGTATTGAACAGGATAATTGTTAATTAAAGTGTATTCATTTTAAAATATAATACATTGGCATAAAATGATCACTATTTTTTCAGCTCATTCAAATCTATTATTTGATCATATATTTTAGGGATACAAATTTATCACTTAACGTTTGGAAAAGAGGAGTCAAGTACATTTTTCTACTTGAATTTCATAAAACTCATTATATGTAGCACAGTTGTTCATTTTAAAAGTCATATTTAACAGTTTCATGATATAGATTTAAAAAAGAAAAAGATGCATCTTACCTCTTCCCATTGATGTATGTATCTAATTAACCTTGAAAGTCGTAATAAACGCAAGAGACTGAGAATTTTTGTAAACCTCACAATGCGAAGTGCCCTGGCTGTCTTGTAAACTTCTGAATCCATTCCTTTTTCTACAATAAGAAAGATATAATCCACTGGGATGGATGAGATGAAGTCAACCACAAACCAGCTTTTTAAATAATTCATCTTGATCACTTTGGGGTCCAGGATGATTTCAGAACTGTCTTCATTGACAGTCCCAGTCCTAAAATTCATGATCAGGTCCAATAGGAAAACTGTATCTGATGCCACATTGAAAATAATCCATGGTGTTGTTGTTTGCTCTGTAAAGAATGTGATTCCAACTGGTATGATGACTAGATTTCCAACCATCATTATAAGCATTATTAAATCCCAATAAAACCTACAACAAATAAAAAAGAATCAGATTTTAAGATGTAGAAAATAACCAGCGTATTCCCCCCATGAAAAATTATTACTGACATAAAATGAGATCAGTAAGTAAAATAACAAAGAAATGGTTTTGCAAGAAAAAAAAATGTGATTCCTTAAATGGCTATAAGTCTAAATATAAGTAAAATTAATATATTCCTAAACCAAGACATTATAATTACAGAATTCTAAAAATTATATGATATGAAGCATTATACAAATAAAATCAAGAACATTCATACCCCCATTTATTTGGTAAAGAGGCAAAAAAAGCAACCTGCCTTATAGTTACAAAATATACACAGAAACTAGAAGGAAGTGTAAGACTAGAAGATCTGTAAGAATGCCTTTGGGAAGGCTCTTTGGAGGTATTTGGAATTATTTTACATGTCCATTTACCATAGATTAGAAAAAAATGAAATAAATAGGATACTCTAACAATTAATTTTGGTACTGCAGTTTTATCTCAATAAATACAGATTAGGTTTGCCATGGAGTCTAGGATACCCTGAAGCTTTACAGTACTCTAAATACTTATGCTTTCTTCTTCTTTTGCTTGAAATAAGAAAACTAATTTTAGTCTGATGCTAAAAAGAACTGAACAGGTTCTACTCCAGATTTGAAACCAGAATCTACCTAAAATTTATGTTTTTATTACTACTGTACTGAACAACTACTTTAAATATATTGCCACTATTTCTCTAAAAATATTTTCTTTTTTTTTGTTTGTTTTGAGATGGAGTTTCACTCTTGTTGCCCAGGCTGGAGTGCAATGGCACGATCTTGTCTCACTGCAAACTCTGCCTCCAGAGTTCAAGCGATTCTCTCGTCTCAGCCTCCGAGTAGCTGGCATTACAGGCGCCCACCATGCCAGGCTAAAAAAATACTTTCTTTAACATTTCTAATTTAATTTTGAACATGCCTATGACTACTAATTACCTTTTGAAATACTGTTATCTCAATTTACATTAAAATTGAGAGAAAACCAGGAATGAAGTTCCTGGTTTATATAGCTTAACTAAATTCATTTGACATAACTATAACGTTATTTTTATGAGGGTTCTCTCAGTCTGTTGATGCTGCCGTTAATCAAATATTTATAGTTGTTATAGTGTCTACTTCTAAAGATGAAAAAAAAATAACTAACACAACTGTATAATCACAAAATGTTTTCAACAACATGAGCTACTTTATCCTAGTCATAGGTGTGCTCTTTGAGTAGGTTTGCATAAACAATATAAACTTCCATGATAAAAATGTCTGTTAACCAAGATTTTTTTTTTTACATGAGCACTCCTACTTAGACTATTTTAGCTACATTTTGGTCAGGTATACATTTGTATAAACCTTTCAAAGTTACTATCATCTGCAATTATGAATGAATGACTCCTGAAATAAAAGTAGTAGTTGAAGAAAGAACTATAATATGCCCTATCTCCCCTGTCTCCAGACTTAGGATGTTGTAAAGGATAAGCGTTTATCATTTTGAAAATTCCACCAGTATTTCTGTCAAAACTTATATGTAATTTTTGCAACAAGTATACAAATACCCATGTCAGTCATACAACATGTGCTGGTAGTTTAAATGAAATGATTTTATATCTTCTTCTCACAGTGGAAATGCAAAATGTCCCATTCAACATAATAATGACAGAGGAAAGACGTAGAGGACGTGCAATATTGTAATAGCTATTTCACAAAGAAATGGCATCACTAAACTCTAAAATGAAACTCTGTCTACTCTGAGGATTTTTCACTCCTGGGCACTCCTATCAAGTCCCTTCTGTATGCTTCTCTCTCTGCCCCCCTCTTCAAGGCTGTTGTTCCCCTGGGTGTCACACATCTTTCATCTTCTATTCTACACAGTGCCCTTGAGAAATATTATATACTCATCCATGTCTTTAATAATTAATTTGTAACTGATGACCCCAAAAGCTTTATCTTCAGTCCATTCCTATCTTCTAAGGCTCCTAATCCTCATAATCAGCAACCCGTTAAATCTCTCTCCTGGCATATCTCACACTCATCTCAAACAGCCTGCCTAAGCTGAAGCTCATAATCTCCTCTCCCTCGTATATTCCTCACATATCCCCTATCTCAGGGAATGGAACAACCTTATATGCGATTTGCAAGCCAGAAACCATGGAGCCATCCTAAAAAACTCTTGGCCCCAAATCTACTCAAACCCATATCCAATTGCTTACCATGGCTGCTTAGTTTTCACACCTAAATGTATGTTGCATTCATCCATTTGCACTTAACAATTCCCACTGCAGCTGTCCTCATTCAGAAAGTCTTACCAGCTGTTTTATTTAGAAACCAGTCACTTAAATTATTTTATTTTATATTTTCTAATCTGTTCAATGAAGATTATTATAGAACCAAATGCACAGGGTTTTGTGGATTAAATGAAAAATATATGCTAATCCGAGGGCCTGGCCTATAATTGTGGCACACAATGCAGGTGACCTAGTCAGTATCCATTTACCTTTCCTCACCTACCAAAATAAATCTAATTTGTGAGAAGCACCCAGCAGCCTAAGGAAAAATATTCATTACTATATACATCTTTGCATTTCTGTAATTAAAATAGAAGCTTTTTTCTGAAGGAAAACTAATATCCCATCCCTCAGAGCAACAGAGATAAAAAGAAAGTACCATTCATTCTTTATTACAGTAATAATGCTTATCACACCATAGCTTTTTGATAGCAATATGTAATATAGTCTGAAGCCATTAGCTATCTCAATACCAGTAGGAAGCTCTGTTAAACCCTGTAATATCCTTTTAAAGTAACATTGACTCTATTTTGCAGACAAAACCACAAGTGCTATTCTATGTTTATATAACACTGTCTTTAGTTAGTGTTATATAATGGATGGATTCATTCCTTAGGTAACCAAAGAAAACACAATTATAACCTATTCTAGAAGTTCGATATACCTTCTTTAAATAAAAAAAAAATGGGTTCTTGAAAATTGACCCTGAACTCCTGGCGGGGTGGATCCAAGATGGCCATTTAGGAACAGCTCAGGATTGCAGCTCCCAGTGAAAGCGAGGAGGCTGCTGCAGGTGATCCCCAGGCAAGCAGGGCCTGGAGTGGAACTCAGCAGACCTACAGCAGAGGGGCCAGACTGTCAGAAGGAAAACTAAGAAACAGAAATAACCTCATCATCAACAAACAGAACGTCCACTCAGAGACCAAATCTGAAAGCCAGCAACTACAAAGACAACAGGTGGATAAATCCATAAAGATGGGAAGAAACCAGCACAAAAAGGATGAAAACACCCGAAACCAGAAGACCTCTCCTCCTCCTACAAGGGATCACAACTCCTTACCAGAAAGGGAACAAAGTTGGATGGAGAACGAGTATGATGAAATGACAGAATCAGACTTCAGAAGGTGGGTAGTAAGAAACTTCTGTGAACTAAAAGAACATGTTCTAACCAAATGCAAAGAAAATAAGCACCTTGAAAAAAGATTTGACGAAACGCTAACGAGAATGGACAAAATAGAAAAAAATATAAGTGAATTGATGGAGCTGAAAAACACAACACGAGAACTATGTGAAGCATGCACAAGTATCAACAGCCGAATTGACCAAGCAGAAGAAAGGATATCAGAGGTCGAAGATCAACTCAATGAAATAAAATGGGAAGGCAAGAATAAAGAAAAAAGGGTAAAAAGGAATGAACAAGTCTCCAAGAAATGTGGGACTACGTGAAAAGACCTAATCTACGTTTGATAGGTGTACCTGAATGCGACAAAGAGAACGAATCCAAGCTGGAAAATACTCTTCAGGATATTATCCAGGAAAACGTCCCCAACCTAGCAAGGCAGGCCAATATTCAAGTCCAGGAAATACAGAGAACACCACAAAGATATTCGTCAAGAAGAGCAACCCCAAGGCACATAATTGTCAGATTCACCAGGGTTGAAATGAAGGAGAAAATACTAAGAGTAGCCAGAGAGAAAGGTCAGGTTACCCACAAAAGGAAGTCCATCAGACTCACAGCAGATCTCTCGGCAGAAACCCTACAAGCCAGAAGAGAGTGGGGGCCAATATTCAACATCCTTAAAGAAAAGAACTTTCAACCCAGAATCTCCTATCCAGCCAAACTAAGCTTCATAAGTGAAGGAAAAATAAAATCCTTTGTGAACATGCAAGTACTCAGAGATTTCATCACCACCAGGCCAGCTTTACAAGAGCTCCTGAAAGAGGCTCTACACATATAAAGGAACAACCAGTACCAGTCACTCCAAAAACATGCCAAATGGTAAAGAGAATCAACACAATGAAGAATCTGCATCAACTAATGGGCAAAACAGCCAGCTAGCACCAAAATGGCAAGATCAAATTCACACATAGCAATATTAACCCTAAATGTAAATGGACTAAATGCCCCAATCAAAAGACACAGACTGGCAAATTGGATAAAAAGCCAAAACCCATTGGTGTGCTGTATCCAGGAAACCCATCTCACATGCAAGGATACACAAAGGCTCAACATGAAGGGATGGAGGAAGATTTACCAAGCAAATGGAAAGCAAAAAAAAACAGGAGTTGCAATTCTCATCTCTGATAAATTAGACTTTAAAGCAACAAAGATCAAAAGAGGCAAAGAAGGACATTACATAATGGTAAAAGGATCAACGCAAAAAGAAGAGCTAACTATCCTAAATATATATGCACCCAATACAGGAGCACCCAGATACATAAGGCAAGTTCTTAATCACTTACAAAGAGGCTTAGACTCCCACACAATTATAGTGGTAGACTTTAACACCCCATTGTCAATATTAGACAGATCAACCAGACAGAAAATTAACAAGGATATCCAGGACTTGAACTCAGACCTGAACCAAGCAAACCTAATAGACATTTACAGAACTCTCCACCCCAAATCCACAGAATATACATTCTTCTCAGCACCACATCACACCTACTCTAAAACTGACCACAAACTTGGAAGTAAATCGCTCCTCAGCAAATGCAAAAGAACAGAAATTATAACAAACAGTCTCTCAGACCACAGTGCAATCAAGTTAGAACTCAGAATTCAAGAACTAACCCAGAACCGCACAGCTTCATGGAAACTGAACAACTTGCTCTTGAATGCTGACTGGGTAAACAATGAAATGAAGACAGAAATAAAGATGTTCTTCGAAACCAACAAGAATGAAGACACAACATACCAGAATCTCTGGGACACATTTAAAGCAGTCTCTAGAGGAAAATATATAGCAATAAGTGCCGACATGAGGAGCAAGGAGAGATCAAAAATTGACACCCTATCATCAAAATTGAAAGAACTAGAGGAGCAAGATCAAAAAAACTCAAAGTCTAGCAGAGGACAAGAAATAGCTAAGATGAGAGCAGAACTGAAGGAGATAGAGACACAAAAAAACCTTCAAAAAGTCAATAAATCCAAGAGCTGTTTTTTTGAAAAGATCAACAAAATAGACCACTAGCCAGATTAATAAAAAAGAAAAGAGAGAATAACCAAATTGATACAATAAAAAAACGATAAAGGGGATATCACCAGAGATTCCACAGAAATTTAAACCATCATCAGAGATTATTACAAACAACTCTGTGCACATAAACTAGTAAACCTGGAAGAAATGGATAAATTCCTGAACACTTGCCTCCTCCCAAGCCTAAACCAGGAAGAAGCCAAAACCCTGAACGGACCCATAACAAGGTCTGAAGTTGAGGCAGCAATTAAGAGCTTACCACCCAAAAAAAGCCCAGGTCCAGACAGGTTCACAGCCGAATTCTACCATAGATATAAAGAGGAGCTGGTACCATTCCTTCTGAAACTATTCCAAACAATACAAAAAGAGGGAATTCTTACCAAATCATTTTATGAGACCAACATCATCCTGATTCCAAAACCCGGCAGAGACGCAACAAGAAAAGAAAACTTCAGGCCAATATCCATGATGAACATAGATGCAAAAATCTTCAATAAAATACTGACAAGCTGATTGCAACAGCACATCAAAAAGCTTATCCACCATGATCAAGTAGGCTTCATCCCGGGCATGCAAGGCTGGTTCAACATACGCAAGTCTATAAATGTAATTCACCACATAAACAGAACCAAAGACAAAAACCACATGATTATCTCAATTGATGCAGAGAAGGCCTTTGACAAAATTCTACAGCCCTTTATGCTAAAAACACTCAATAAGCTAGGTATTGATGGAACGTATCTCAAAATAATAAAAGCTATTTATGACAAACCAACAGCCAATATCATACTGAATGGGCAAAAACTGGAAGCATTCCCCTTGAAATCTGGCACTAGACAAGGATGCCCTCTATCACCACTCCTATTCAATATAGTATTAGAAGTTCTAGCCAGAGCAATCAGGCAAGAAAAAGAAATAAAGGATATTCAAATAGGAAAAGAGGAAGTCAAATTGTATCTATTTGCAGATGACATGATTGTATATCTAGAAGACCCCATTGTCTCAGCCCAAAAGCTCTTGAAACTGATAAGCAACTTGAGCAAAGTCTCAGGATACAAAATCAATGTGCAAAATCACATGCATTCCTATACACCAATAACAGACTTAAAGAGAGCAAATCAAGAACGAACTGCCATTCACAATTGCCACAAAGAGAATAAAATACCTAGGAATACAACTAACAAGGAACGTAAAGGACCTCTTCAAGGAGAACTACAAGCCACCGCTCAACAAAATAAGAGAGGACACAAACTGATGGAGAAACATTCCATGTTCATGGTTAGGAAGAATCAATATTGTGAAAATGGTCATACTGCCCAAAGTAATTTACAGATTCAACACTATCCCCATCAAGCTACCAATGACCTTCACAGAATTGGAAAAAACCACCTTAAACTTCACATGGAACCAAAAGAGAGCCCACATAGCCAAGTCAATTCTAAGCAGAAAGAACAAAGTGGGAGGCATCACACTACGAGCCTTCAAACTATACTATAAGGCTACAGTAATCAAAACAGCATGGTACTGGTACCAAAACAGAGATATAGACCACTGGAACAGAACAGAGGTCTCGGAGGCAACACAACAGATCTACAACCATCTGATCTTTGACAAACCAGACAAAAACAAGCAATGGGGAAAGGATTCCCTGTTTAATAAATAGTGTTGGGAAAACTGGCTAGCAGTGTGCAGAAAGCCGAAATTGGACCCCTTCCTGACACCTTACCCTAAAATTAACTCCAAATGGATTAAAAACTTAAACATAAGATCTAACACCATAAAAAGCCTAGAAGGAAACCTAGGCAAAACTATTCAGGACATAGGAGTAGGCAAGGACTTCATGACCAAAACACCAAAAGCATTGACAACAAAAGCCAAAATAGACAAATGGGACCTAATCAAATTCCACAGCTTCAGCACAGCAAAAGAAACAGTTATTAGAGTGAATCAGCAACCAAAAGAATGGGAAAAAATTTTTGCAGTTTACCCATCTGACAAAGGGCTGATAACCAGGATTTACAAGCAACTAAAACAGATTTACAAGAAAAAAACAAACACCTCATTCAAAAGTGGGCAAAGGATATGAACAGACACTTTACAAAAGAAGACATACATGAGGCCAACAAACATATGAAAAAATGCTCATCATCACTGGTCATCAGAGAAATGCAAATCAAAACAACATTGAGATACCATCTCATGCCAGTTAGAATGGTGATAATTAAAAAATCTGGAGACAATAGATGCTGGAGAAGATGTGGAGAAATAGGAACACTTTCACACTGTTGGTAGTAGTGTAAATTAGTTCAACCATTGTGGAAGACAGTGTGGCGATTCCTCAAGGACCTAGAAATAGAAATTCTATTTGACCCAGCAATCCCATTACTGGGTATATATCCAAAGGATTACAAATCGTTCTACTATAAGGACACGTGCACACGAATGTTCATTGCAGCACTGTTTACAATAGTAAAGACCTGGAACCAACCCAAATGCCCATTGACGATAGACTGGGCAGGGAAAATGTGGCACATACATACCATGGAATATTATGCAGCCATCAAAAACGATGAGTTTGTGTCCTTTGTAGGGACATGGATGAACCTGGAAACCATCATTCTCAGCAAATTGACAGAAGAGCAGAAGATCAAACACCGCATGTTCTCACTCATAGGTGGGTGTTGAACAATGAGAACACATGGACACAGGGAGGGGAGCACTACACACTGGGGTCAGTTGGGGGGAAATAGGGAAGGGACGGTGGGGGGTGAGGAGCTGGGGAGAGATAGCAAGGGGAGAGAAGCCAGATGTAGGCGATGGGGAGGAGGGCAGCAAATCACACTGCCATGTGTGTGCCTATGCAACAATCTTTCATGTTCTTCACATGTACCCCAAAACCTAAAATGCAATAAAATAAATGGAAAAAAAAAGAAAATTGACCCCATAAAAAACGTCTTACTCAATTGCCCATGAAACTTTCTTTCTAGCTCTTGACTCTAAAAATTTATCTTAGACACCCAAGCTTCTTCTTTTCCTTAAATCTCAATTTCTATGTCTCACACATTTTATTACCATATCATCTTTCTTATCTATCCCCTCGTTCCATTCCCATTATTATTTCTGTGGGCTGGGAAGAGCTACCTTTTGCTTAAAATTCCTCATGAGTCTCCTATCTACTCTTTCTAATCAAGTCCCACCACTCCCGAAGCAACTTACCTAACAATCAATCTGCTAGGTCAATAACCAACAATGACTCTCTCAATTAAATGAAAACAACTTTGTTTGTCAAGGCACTCCATGATATGGCCTCCTCCTGCCTTTCTATCCTCCTCTTTTAACAATTGAGGACAAGCATCCCATATCTTAGGCAAAAGAGCACTTGCTCATGCTTTGCCTTCATGCCTACCTAGGTACACATATAGGAGGTATGATTACTTCCATTCCACCTATCTTTCTACCTAACAGCATTCTACTTCTCCCTCAAATCCCATTCTAGCAATGAGTTTCTTAGTTTCTTGTGGGTTTTTGCTTTTGTTTTTTATTTGTTTGTTTGTTTAGTAGACTTTATTTTTACAGTAGTTTTAGATTCAGGGCAAACTTGAGCTGATTGTACAGAGATTTCTCATATACTCCCTGCCCCCTACACATGTATAGTCCCTCCCTATTAACAACATCCACCACCGTAAAAAACCATTTGTTACAACTAATAAGCGTACACTGATACCTCATTATCACCCAAAGCCCACAGTTTACATTAGGGTTCACTGTTGTTGCACATTCTATGGGAAACACATAGTGACATGTACTTAAGTAGTTTCACTTCCCTAAAAATCACATGAGCTTTTCCTATTCATCCTTGTTTCCCCTCATTTGTTAGTTTTTTTTTCTACAAACCCCAGAGCAGCATATATTCTCAACATGCTTCCTAATGTATTTTTGATTCTATTACTAATTATTTATATGTGTTTCTTTCATCATTACCAGATTTAAGTTATTTAAAGTTCAAAACTATATCATGTCTTCTATATACTTTCTGCTATAATATAGCATCTAAGGTAGCAAATGTTAAAAAATATTTATTAATTGGATTTTAAATAAAAACATAAACTTTAATGGGGGATATTTAAAGAAAACATTTTATAATAAGCCAACGAGCCATTAACAAAGTAAATAATAATTTCTTAATTTCTTTTGCATATAAATATGGATTTTACTTATTGAGGATTTTTACAACAAAATACATTAAAATAAGTAAAATAGGAAACAAAGAGGTTAGAAATATGCTCTTAGGTTAGATATCTAAAAAACAAAAGAGTTGTGTATTTGACACGATTTGACATATTGTATTATCTATCTACTTCTATTCATCCTGCCCCAGAGAAATAGTGTTTGTAAAAGTACTTCATTGGACTTTGAAGGCAGACCAGAGTTAACTGGATGATTTGGAGCAAGATACTTAGCTGCCATAAATTTCCATTTTTTTCTACTACCCTTAGAATTACTCTGCATGAGGACTATATGCAATAGTGTATGCAAAGTGTAGCATACAGAACCTATGTTAGAAGAGAACCCTTGACCCAAAAATGGTAGCTTGGGAGTTCTCTCTCACACTGGGATCTCTATAGTATCCTGAACAAGGTTTTAGTTCTCTACAAAGCCTGACTTCAACATTGATAGGACTCTCTACTCATTTCTCCTTCCTTATAATAAATCCCCATCAATTGACGGGGGTGGAGAAAGAAACTGTTAGGTAGAAGCTTCCTTTCTCTGAAATACCAGCAAAGCAGAGAGGACACTCACTGAAAACTAAGTGATCTTTATAATTACAGCAAAGTCATAAACTAGATAACTATTTTACCTTTTTAATGGAAATATATACAATAGGCTACATAAAATAATATTTCAAATTATAATTAATATATTAGCACTAATAAGTATAATATTAACTACTAATAAAATAATTTTGATAGGCCACTTATTTTTTAATGTAGAATGTCTCTTTCTATATAGGTTTTTATAAGAGAGAGAGTGGCATTTAATCCATGATATATTAGCACTAATAAGTGTAATATTAACTACTAATAAAATAATTTTGATAGGCCACTTATTATTTTAATGTAGAATGTATCTTTCTATATAGGTTTTTAGAAGAGAGAAAGTGGCATTAAATCCATGATATTAAATCAAGAAGAATTCCAAATTCAGTCATACAATTTTTTTCTATACACACATGCATCCCTCTAATGTTTGTGGTAAGGAGAATTCCTCCTTGTTACTAACAAAAACTTCCCACTCCTCTAAAGGTCCTCAGACCCAGTTGCTTAGGATATCTGCTCTAGTTGTAACATCCTGATGTCAGACATTTCTAACCTAAAGCTTTAATGAGATTTAAATAATCATCATACTTTACTGCTACTAAAGGTGTTTGTATTCACAATATTCTCTCTAAATAGTAAATGAAAGTTCTCTTCTTCCCTCTCTCTGATGAAATAAATATTTGTTATTTACCAGAATTAAAGAAGTAGAATTCCCAAAAAATAAATGCTTTTGATAATTTCTCATCAAATCTAGCACCTCTTTGGCTGACATGCAGACCTACTGTGCTGCTTTTGTGAAGTCCCACTGGTTTCAAAATTAGTGGTGCTCTGGGAGATTAATAAACATCACTAGCTGCATTATAAAAGTTTGGACCATTGTATTTAGAAGAATGATCCCTTGATAACAATTATTTTCCAGATATGAAACAGGAATTAAGCAGATGTTTGTAACAACTTATTTATCAATCTGCATAAATAAACAAATAAATACCCAGCTAGATTTAATTTTTTAATAAAAAATCAGGTCCCAAATGTTATTTAAAATTGATTCAGTTTTTAAAATCTAATAGCCTGATGATTAGGTACATATGTTTTGAAAAATAGCATTAAAAAATAGCAATCTCTACATAGCCTGATGTTACTTCAACAGTTGAATAAATTCCAGTTCCTTCACAGAGCTCCCTTTCACCTTATCCCCATCCCAATTGCAGTTGATCTCCTGTTGTCCCAAATGCATATCCTAATTTCTCTACATGATTTTCAGCATTTGAGTGCATCTGCTACTGAACAGTGAATACCCTGCCATAATATGATGTCAACAATAATTTGATAAAGACTGCTTAATAAGCAGTATCCAAAAATACTGTTTTAGCCCTTATTCCTAGCAAAATTAAATGCCAGTCATCTTTATACTTAAGTTACCTAGCAAATAGTATACATGCTGCTGATTTCCCAGTGATTAAATTCCAAATTAGTATCTGTGTTAATGAGGGTTTATTATAGCATTACACAATCCTAGTTAAAATAATTATGATCATTTGTTCTTTTGGATGATTTCAAAATTAATCAGGTACAAGCCTTTGTTTCTTCTCAAATGGTAGAATTATGATGCATGTTTTTAAACTGTTTTAATCTTCTTTCTTTAGACAACAAGAACAAAGATATCATTCAAGGGGACTTACATTGTGTTATTCAAATTCATTTCAAATGAAGGCCACAAGTTTCATTTTGCAGAATCCAAACATCTGCTCCCCCCTAAATATAGCCCATGAATTATATTTAAGTCTATAGCTTTAATCAAAGGATACAGGATGGAGAAGAGCTCCCTGGGCATTAAGTACATCTATTCTGCAACATTCTATCTTTATAAGGACATGTAAATTTTCCATTTAAAAAATCCTTAATTTTAATTATTTAGAAATAATGTATAAAATAGCTCCTGGTGTTTAAATTTAGAGCTCTCCAAAAAGTCTAATTTAAAGCTACTCCTTAACTTCTAAGTAGTTTTATTTGATGGACCATTAGGTGGTTTTTAAATTTTATTTTCTACTTTCAACTCTTGACAATTCATTCTTTTAAGGAAAGCAAAAATACTGTCCAGTTTTAATTTCAGATGGATTTTCCCCTCATTGCTATTGTAATCCTCCCACCACATTGCCTATTTTCTGTTCATCCAGTTTATTTTTCTTCTTGCTGATAATACAAGTCACCTCCCTGTGTTTCTTGTCACTCTATAGAACTCAAAAATCTTTATTCTCTTTGTTAAGTCGTAAGCTGCCAATGTCATACATATCATTTGCATTATTGTTCCAATTTGTGGGTGTGATGGACAGTACTGAATCAAGCACATAATTGTGCCCTTCAGTCTTTAAAATGTCCATGTTTTATGGAAGCTTTGGAATGTGTTTATGATCCTGATTTCTAGATATAACAATTTATCTTACCAAATATTAAGGGTGCAGCATTAGGGCTATAAAGTATTAAATATTAAATAAAGTATTATCTAATAAATAAAATATTTATTAGCTAATAGACACTTTAAAGACATGGTCTTGTTTGATATTCAAACAGACAAAGAGGTAAGCAACCTTGTCTAAGTTTGAAAAGAGGAAAACCGAAACCATCTAATTAAGGACATTTCTTAAATTCTTGAAAGCAGAAAATTATGCAAATTGATTTTGAATCAAGACCAATTTCTCTACTTGCACTCTTCCCGCCATATTCGGATAAATAATTTAAGAATTTAAGACAATTCTTTTTTAAAATTGTATACTTAATAGAAAAGCAATGACAACTCTTACACCTATGCTTATCAGTCACCCATCTAAGCAGATAGTTTACGTAACTGTTTTCACAAAAGAAGAGGAATAGACTATGATGCTACAGGTACAGCTCAATGCCAGGCCTTTGGTCTCTCTGCCTTTTGATACAGAAGCCACTAAGAGTTTGCCTGCATTCCCAAAGACTCAAAGAGATAGCTCCCCTGTGCTTACGCCCATATAGTAGCACACAACTTCTAAACAGAGGAGCTATGAGATTGCCTGTTTCAAAGGGATCTCTGAATTACTTCTGCCTTAGCCCGCAAAGGCACCTCACTAGTGCGTTGACCAAAGTCAGTTAATATCCTCTAAATGCAAAAAACACTTGAGAAACAAGAGTCAAATGTAGTACCAAATATTCTCTCCAAATAGTTACAATATAATAATGTCAAAAAATATGTACACAGCACATATTGTTCTAAGTGCTGTGAGAAATGTATACACAAACTATATAAAAATTCTGTCCTCAAGGACCACCAAAAAAATGAAGGCCTAATATGCCTAACATGAAGCAGTTAAATATGACTAAAAGAAAATTTAAGACATGTTCCATACATTTCACACCATAGGTACTCTGGGTTTCCAAAAGAGATAATCAATTGGTCATCTTCTAAGTAAGTTCTAGTATTAAAGAAATGTAAGGAGAGCATTTGCTAAGGAATCCTGGGGTCGCATATTTACCATGGCACAAATATTAATCTGTCAGCAAAAATGTGCTGCTTCCTGGGCTTGGCACTATGCCTCCAAAGAGAACTGGATACAGCCCAATCCTCAAGAAAACAGGAACAAATCAATAATGCCTTATAAAATATTATAAGTTCTATGATAGTCTTTATAAAAGGCACTCCTAAAAGACAAAAAGGAGAGTGGTCAAGTCTTCTGTGTACGTAGCAACACTGCAAACATTCATTGAGCAGTAAACATAGTGCTAGTCCTGGGGTTGCCAGAAGGAATACCAAGAGAATTAGACACAAGGTAGAGATAAAGGGATTAAATTGCATGAAAAGTTAAAAGGTCTGGTGGCATATTTACTTTTTCAGCTAATGCTTTAGATGTTATAATATAAAATAAATCCAATGGCATCCCAAGAGTTTGCTCCTAATAAATTTTGAAGTCTTTGTTTTCCCAATTAAAATGTAAGCTCATGATCAAAGACAGGCAAGAATGTGATCAAATAAAATCTCAATTTAAAAAAGTGTTAAGTTCTGTTTATGATTATAAATTTTATAATATATTTTTCCTTCAAAATGATATTCTAAAATAATTGATGTCTACTTATTTATTTTAATAACAAATTTTTGAAGTTAAATACTACTCATTTCTATAGATTTTGAGCCCTACAGCGATAAATAAGAATGCCATTTCCATTTAGTATATGTTCTCTTCCCTAAAACAGTATGTTTTAAGATGTTATTTGATACTTATATTGCATTGAGGTTTTCACCCACTGGCAGCTGCGTATTATCTGATGCAGCAGAATGGGTGATGTGTCAAGGAAGAAAATTATTCTACCAGGAGCATATGTTTCCAGGTCTGTAACAAATATCGAGGGTGTGTGGGCACAGTAACATTTGCTATGGAATATTAAAGAATTAAAGACTGAGTTTCTTTATCTGAGCAATTCACATCAATCCTACAGCATACTTTAAGCAGAACTGCCAGTAGAGTGAGAAATTTCCCATCACTTACAAATGAATCAAATGAATACCCGCTCCAATTCACTATAGTACCCACAAAGAACTGTATGTATGTATGTTTCTGCATAGATATAATAAGAAATGCTTTTGTCCTATTTTCTTTCACCCTTTCTTTCATCATTTAGTGACACTTATTAAATCTTTTTTGCTTCAGTAGAAAATGCACACATGGATGATAAGATGTTGCTCAACAAACAGCAGAACCACATTAGTAGGCAGAAGTTGCACATGCTTTTTTATGTAGGCCGGAAACTTAGAGGGACTTTTTAAATTATTTATAAATTTACTAAATTCTGCAAAGTTCCTGTAATTTGCACATTTTGGTTCACTTTTTAAAAGATATGACTTCTACCTTCTGGTAATTTAAGTGACAGGCTGTGTGTCTGATTTCTTCAACAGCTTAAAAAGCAAAAAACAAAAACAAAAAACTTGTGAAGAAATAAAATCTCAGAGTTTTTTTGGTAACAGAGAGATAATTGGTTAAAAAAAAAGCAAAAACACAAGAACTGATCTTATATATGCATCAAAAATAGCAATTCTTAATAATTTTGTTGTGTTTGCAGATTACTAACTCAAAAGTCATTATTTCAAAATCCATATGGTGTCACATAATAACAGAAAAAATTAAAAAAATGTATAAACCTATAGAATATGAGAATTAAACTGTGCCAAAACTCTTGGCAATTTGAAATTGATGTAAATGTCTTAATTTACATTTCTACCCAATCTGCCCAATTTCCCTGACCATTACTCTCACGTATTCTTAACCTGATCAATGAGCTTTAGACAGGCTAATCTAATTACTTAGCCTTCACACCTCCTTTTTAAAATGTCTTCTGCATAACTGCTCCCTGGAAGTACTTGCAATGCTCTCCCTTCCATTTATCTCCTCTTCTTGACATGCTCCATGTTCAAGTGAGCTACCAACTCCCCCAGCATAATCCCAAGGTCTCTGAGCCAGTCATTGTACTTTTTCCATTGAACTTCTGTAGCCTATGAACCTTAGAGTGTGTTAAATCTAATCCCAGGACAAGCAGTGGTGCCTCCAGAATATCTATTTAGGTGAAAACGAGGGGGTGGAAAACCGGCAATATAAAAAAGGGTTTAGGAGGATTTGAAGTAAAACTGTTTCCTTAGCCATCATGCTGTTTTTGCTCAGAGTTTTAATGGCTAGTCTATAAAACATAGCAATGTGTCCTAAAGATATTTATTAACATCTCATATAAGATTACAAAAACATTTGTGTGGGCATGATTTCTCATAATCCACCCCTAGATATTTCTATATTAGGCAACAACCATGTCATTCTTCTGTTACGTTTAAAGAAAGGCCACAACCACACTATGTACATAATAAACCCAAATGAGCATTCACAGACTGAACGAAGAAATTACTCTCAGACTTGGTCGGGTGGCCTAGTAATACATTCCCTGAGTCATGTCTTTTCCTTCATATACATAAAATGCTTTGTGTTTTTGTATTGTATGCGGAAAATTGTTTTTAAATGTCTATTTTTCCAATTACATTAAATGTAACATGGCCAGGGATCACATCTATCTCTGTTTCCCATTATACTATATCCCCACTGTTCTGCAACTACAGTGAACTCCCTAAGTATCTATTGAAAAAATTAGTGGATGAATATTCACAGCTTTAATAAATAAAAACACTGCATCGTAGTCTATATGTGTCTGCTCCCTGAATATTTTATTGCTTTGGGCATCCCAATATCATGAAAATGCAGACAAACTGGAAGATATCCAGAAAAAATCAAGGGTGATGGGTGGGAATGATTAAGGAAATGGAAAGCCTAATGTGTAAGAGAAGATTTAAAAAGTGAAAAATTTAAAACTTGGTTAGATTAAAACTATGAAAAAATATGGACATATTCCGCACATTTGAAGGTAAAGTGAGGACTTAGTTTGACCAGTATAGTAAGAGGGTGAGGAACAGCCATGGAACTCAGGCTGGGCTCACTGGTTCTACAAACCTCAGCTTCTTTCAAGAAATAAGCCACAAAGGTACCATAGTAAGAATACTTGTGGGCATACTTTCAACTACCAGGAGACCCTGAGATCACCTAGTGGTTTCTCATGAGATCAGAGTTCAAGGGTTATTCTCTGGCCTACAACCTCTCTCCAGAGACAGATGCTGGTCTTGGTGAGTAGAAGTTGCCAGTCTCGTAATTGTTTGCTGCAAAACAAATATCCAAGGGACAACTATTAGTTTCCTATACTATTCATTCTTTGAGTAAAAATTATATGTCAGACTTTAAAAAAAATAAAGGTAGTGTAGGTTTACGACCCCCATCACATTGAAAACTATAGAGTTTTCGAAGAAGTTCCAAGAAAAGTAATGAGTTGAAACATTTTAAGTACTAGTACAGTGTCAGATGTACTGTAGGTTTGGGCAAATATTAGCAGAAGCTGATGACATTAACAAATTTACATTGAATTTTAAAACATGCATTGAAAGAAAATCATGCCTAGGATTAATACAAATGTTCTACAAGTTATAAATTCAAACATCCTAGAATACTTTGAATTAAAACTTGAGGAAATCTTAGGAATAAATACCTTACTAACATTATTAGTAAGGTAAATAAGATTTACAGCTCTCTTGTTATGTCCCAATTTGGTTGTCAAGCTACTGTGGCATTATAGGACTTTTTCAGACAATAGTCCTGTTCCCAATTGGTATAAAACAACTTAGTATTCATAAAATATTTTCATAGTATTAATTTTCATTGCATTTTCTCACCAGTTCTATGAGAGAAATAAAAATGTTTTGTTCATTCTATGTTTACAGATGAGAAATCTAAAACAATTAAAACGGTATGTGACTTGGCCAAGATCACTTGACTGGTTAATGGCATTTAAGATTTGGAGGCAGATTTTCTGATGGCTAATCCTGGGCTCTTTCCTGTGTAATGTCATGCATCAGATTTATTTTGTTTTTGTATTTTTACACCCCCTAAATCAACATTTTTTTATGCCACAGATGTAGCACAATTTCCTTATATGCCTAAGAGTAGCTTGATGAAAAATAATCTGTATTGATTATCAAAACAGATAGTTACTGATATGGTTTGGCTCTGTCTTATCTCAAATTGTAATCCCCATGTGTGGAGGGAGAAATACAGTGGGAGGCAACTGGATCATGGGGTCAGTTTCCCCTCTACTGTTCTCATGACAGGAGGTTCTCATGAGATCTGATGGTTTAAAAGTGTGGCACCTCCTCCCTCACTCTCTCTCTCTCTCCTGCCACCATATAAGACGTGCCTTGCTTCCTCTTCACCTTCCGCCATGACTGTAAGTTTCCTGATACCTCCCTAGCCATATGAAATTGTGAGTTAATTAAACCTCTTTCCTTCATAAATTATCCAGTCTCAGGTAGTATTTTTAAAGCAGTGTGAAAACGGACTGACACAGTCACAAATGCAAAATTATGCATTTATCTCTAGCTCCACTACAGATATGTATTACTGAAAATGCATAAGCATCCTATGTGATACATTCATAATTTGGATTTAGATGGCAGCCATTTCTAAATTCTGACCTTTATAGATGATAGAACACAAGCGTTACATTTTGTGACAAGAATGTGATGTAATAAGCATGATGTTGATATTTGCTTTGCTATTTTCCAAATTAATTGCTCTTTCCCTTAAAATAATTTTATAAAAGAATAATTCTGCACTTAAGCCAAAATAGTGGTACACTAGTATCTTCTTGTCAGCTGTATTCATGTTTATTATTTACCAAAACAAATTCCTTGGCATTCAGGAAAAAACTTCTGAAGAACAGTAGTATGGTATAGTTGAAAGAAGACTAGAATGAATGTGTAGAAGGGCGGATTTTTAATATTTAGTATTACGTAGACCTTATAATCTTGAGAAAATTCCCCCTGCTCTGGGTCTCTAACTCATTCCTTACAGAAAGTAAACTAAGAAAATTTCCAACAATTTTCTCAAATCTAAAAGTTTTAGTTTGTAGAAATTAATCATGTGTCAGAGCAAGAAATTGAGAGAGTTGGAATAACTTTAAAGAAATTTAATATAAAAAAACTAACTTGGGGAAGGCAAAGAAGAAGAGATGGAGTAAGGAATCCTTGTGAGAGAAAAATTGGTAAGATGTGGAATTGCATGTACTTGAAGAGAGGAAGTTGAAGGAGTCAAATATAACTCCCAGGTCTTATGCCAGAGAAGCCAGGAAATGATAATCTGAACATTTTGAGAGTAGATGTGGGGGAGATCATAAGTTCAGTTTTGGAGATAATGACTTTAATATGTTTCACATTCACCCAGCAGACGACAGTTGGAACTGTAATATTCTAAAACTCAGAAGTGATGCCAGGACCAAGCAAACAGCTTTAGGAATTGTGTAGATTTGAGAACTAAACCTACACGGGAACATGAGTCCTCCAAGGGGAAAATATTCATAGAAGAAAAGATCCAAAATGGTGGTCATGGGCCAAGTCCACTCCAACAAGAAGATGGAGCAGCAAGTGAGACTTAGATGAAAATCTCTCCGAGAGAGATGTAGATAGACAACAAACTATTAGATTGATCATGCAAAGATAGGTTAGCATTATGAACGCAATGGTAATGAGATGGTACCAAAGAACAATTTGCAGTGAACGATAGGTTGTGTGAAGATACATGAGATTATAGATATCATGATATTATAGATACGTGTTAATGGAATGGAGCTGTTAACAAACGAAAGTCAAAGATAGGAAGGTCATAGAAAACATTTTAGAATAAGTGAAATTTGATTATTCTTTCATTTTTTAAAATGAGTTTATGGTGTTACCCATCCCCCTTTGTAACTTGAATGGAGATATAAAGTTGTTTTTTTCCTTTTCAAGACTAGGAAAACCCTGATTATATTTTAAAGCTGATAGTATGGAAATTCGTAATAAAAAAATAAATATGGGCTGGGCACTGTGCCTCATGCCTGTAATCCCAGCACTTTGGGAGGCCGAGGTGGGTGGATCACCTGAGGTCGGGGGTTGAAGACCAGCCTGACCAACATGGAGAAACCCGGTCTCTACTAAAAATACAGAATTAGCCAGGCATGCCTGTAATCCCAGCTGTTCGGGAGGCTGAGGCAGGAGAATTGCTTGAACAAGGAGACAGAGGTTGCGGTGAGGTGAGATCGTGCCACTGCACTCCAGCCTGGGCAGCAAGAGCAAAACTCCATCTCAAAAAATAACAAATAAATAAATAAATATGAAGAGTAAAAATGTGAAAAATGTAGTCACAGATGAAGAGTAAAAATGAGATATTGACCAAAGTGGAGAAATTTGCTTCGAATCATAGATGTGATGTATCCGTCACACGGACAGAAGAAAAAGGAAGAAATGCAAATTTAGAAACATAGTGGAAAAAAAAAAAAAAAAAAAAAAAAGCCGAATCTTCAAATGATGCTTTATTGGAGCTTTTCATTTTTCTTCAATAATGAAAAAAGTTAATTGCCACATTCTGAATCCAACACATTTCATATGTTTGGGAGTTAAACAACTGAAGCTAGGAGAGAATTTTAATTCCTACTTCTGGTCCTGTGCTTCTTTAAAATATTGCTCCCAAAGGAGCCTATAAACATAGCAGTGAATTTTCCTTAAGGGATGTAGGCATTAGTTCTCAAGCTCAAGGTCATTAAGAATCATCCTCAATTAGCAAATACGAAATAATTTTGGACCATGCATTTTCTAACTGGAATAATTTCTTAAATTGTCATGCCCCTACACTATTTAAATCTAAGGAAGCCTCTATTTACTCTGCTGTAACATGCAAACATTCATTTCTCTAATATTCAATCTATATCCAACATAAACTTCATTACTTTAAGATCTGTCTAGCGAGAAAAAGTCACATCTTTTACAGGAAATGATTAGATCTTTCTTTTAATGCATATTTTTCAAAGGTTAGGGCCAACAAATACAAACAAATACAAACAAATAAAACTAACATAATTCTGCCATGCAATAATTACAATTAATTTCTCCAAAATAAAATATCATCTAAAGTCAGCTTTTTACTGAAAAAAAATGTGAAGCAAAGAGCACATTTTACAAAACAGATTCAAACAAAAAAGTTCATAAATCTTTGTTACTTTATTATAGTAACTGATAAATATGGATGATAGAAAAAAGTAACAGCCTTAAAGTACATTTTAAATTATACAAATTATTTTTAATGTAACACCAAGAGCGTTAATTACTTAAAAAGTGGCAAAACACTAATTAAATGTATCATCAATCAGGAAACTCAAATTCCGCAGTTATTTTAGAGAAAACAAGCTTATTTTCCATATACCTTCCTTAATAGCCCTATCACCCTTGCCTACTGTTCTGTCATCATCTATTTGCTATCCTGTACCTGAAAGGCCTGTTCTCTCCAAACTCCATTACCCAAATCCCACTTGTCATTAAGGTCCAGTTCAAATGCCACTTCCCTTCATTAGCCTTCCAGAACTTTCCAGCTTGAAGTAATCACTCTGTCCTATTAATCCTAATGTTTATTATCAGCAATTCATGTTCAATATGCATTAGATTATCTGACATTATATATGATTAAAGTACTATATATAGTACTATATATATTGCTATATATAATTGCTTCAACCCATCCCACACAATCCCACTAGACTGTAAGATCCTTAAGAGCAAGATTCATGCCTTACGCTTGTTTGAATCTATTTCAGCCCCTACTATATGGTTATATATGGTTGCAATTCACTACTTATATGCTGAGTAAATTTTGATAAGTTAGGACCTATCACTTTGACTATTACCAGTCCTTTGATGATTACTAGTCACATAAAATAATTATGAAGGAAGAATTTAGGGAAAAAAAACAATTTCAATTGTTGTATAACTATTTGTAGTTCACTAGTAAAATGTTATGTAAAGTGTTCCAATATGAACAATAGTTAAATATTAAGACTGAATATTTTATAAGTCTGACATGGTTCTGTTCTAAGTTACTACTCATGAAAATTGAGTTAGGACTGTCAAAAAATCTGTTATTGTTATGTTTAAAGATTTTATCTTTAAAAGGTCACTAAATGTAAGTTAGAAGATAACAGGGTTTTTTCCACAGCTGGTTTAAAGTTTATAACCCACATAAGAAAGATATTTACTCCTAGAAAATTATTAAATCCTTTAATCTAAATCTGCATTTTGAAATGTTTTCTTTCCTGAATTTCAACAATGTCATGGGGAAATGATGGTGGCAGAGAGGAAAGAAGGAGAGAAAGAATGTTGTGGAATCTAAATTATTCAATACTGCACCTGGATGTATAAACTGATTTGACTATTGCAATGCACTTGATCAGTCAAAAAACACCAGGGGAACTGTGGATGACTTAGGCTTATGCCTAAAGCAAAATGTGAACATCTTACTAAATCACATAACTACTGTGCATAAACAAAGGCTGTCTTAATTATTAGTGTATTTATGCATAAAATACTAGGAGTTATTATACTATACTCATCTACAGAATTTTATTTTTAACGTTATTGTTAACATAATAATAATAATAAGCTTCAAAAGCTAGAAATTATAGTAAAAGCTTCTTTAGGCCTCAGTGAGCTTGAATAGACAGAAGGATGTTTTCAGATGCCACTTGTCTACGTTAAGTATTTGCTAGTATTTATAACTGTGTTACAAATGTTCATTCTCAGGCTATCAGTACATATATTATCGACCCAGTTTGCAATAAAGGAACTGAATTCCACCAAGAAATAAAAAAGTCATTAGAGGATTAAGTTAAAAAAAAAAAAAGAAAAAAACACAACTGGGTAAAGTAGATTTATTTTGCCTGAAAATACTTGCTTGTTGTCTGTGTTTGGAACAGAAGGTTGCCATATTAAATGATTCAGAAATGCAAATTATGTCGTAAAAAATAAGAAAAAATGTTATGTAAAAGATCCAAATTTTTTTTAATTGGAGAGTTTTGTAGCTTTACTTAACGATCTCTGTTTCCTTGTTAATTAATTCTACCCTGGGTCTTTGGCTGCTAAAAAGTTGCTCTGTTTATCTTTCTCTTTTAAATATATCTTTGCTTTAGAATAGTCTCAAAATTACAGAAAATAACAAAGATATTACAGAGTTCCCATGTATCTCATACCCAATTTCTCAATTTTTGCATGTTACATCAATCATAAATAATGAACAAATATTTATACATTATTAACTGTAGTCCATACTTTACTCTCATGTTCATACTTTTTACCTGATGTACATCTTCTATTCCAGCATGCTGTCCGGAATACCACATTACAGTTTAGTTAGCATGTCTCCTTAGCTCTGCTTCATATGACATTTTTCTCAGATTATTTTTCTTCTTGATGACCTTCACAGTTTTGCGGGTACCAGTCATGTACTTTGTAAAATGACTTTAAAAATTAGGATTTGTCTGACGTTTTTCTCATGATTAGACTGAGGTTATCGATATTGCAGAGGAATACTACAGAAGCAAAGATTACATGATATGCAGTATACATACTAACAACATGATTTATGACTGTTAATTTTGATCACTTAACTGTAATGTTACTCAGGTTTCTCAAATCATTATTTGAAAGAAATTACTGTTGACAGCCTACAGGTAAGGAATGGCCCACTTCCCTGAGGGTACAACAGCTACACAAATTATTTGGAATCCCTCCCACACCATTTATTTATAGATTCAATAATTTTTATATCAGTATGATATCATAGTTACTTATATTATACTTTGGGTTTATAACTCAATCCTAGTTTATTTTTCAGTTGTTCAATTTGTCCCATCTTTGGCCACTAGAAGCTCTTTAGATTATCTTCCCAAATTTTGCCCAAGCATCCCTACTCATTAGTGGCTTTTTCAAGTAGCACAATTCTTTGCTTAGATCAATATCACAAGTGGGAGTTAGAGGTGATAAAGAAATGTATTTGTCTTCAAATAACGTTGTCCGTAGCTATAATCAACTGATAAGACATTCTAAAATAGACTTCTTATTCAAAAATCACAAATTTGACCTTATGCTTTCTACCACAAGAAAGGCACAGCAGAATCATTCTAGTATTAGCTTATTTCATAGGTCATGATATCAAGTATACACATATGTGCCCCCAAATAATTTCCCATTATTTGTTAATTTCATATGTTAAGTAAAATCTCTCATGTTTAAGGCAAAATAAATTTTTCTCTTTGACATACCAAGGCATTAAGTGAAAACCTTTTGGTTATTATATTCATCTTTACATGGGGTAGTTATATTTTAAAAGCTAATATTAAAATGCTAATTTTCATTGGCTTTTAGTTGATAAGCATATGTATATATATCATATATATGCCTTTAAGTTGCTTTTTACAAATTATGTAAATTAACTCTTTGGGATAAATAACAACAATCCTAAAATCTCTCTAATACTTAATCTTACAAGGAGAACTTAGAAGTCTATATGTTTTAAGTGTCACAGAACTCTCTGAGAAGGCAGCTATCAAAATCACTAAATAAAAGGATAATGAATAAAAAGGAAAACATTCATTCCAGGAATTTTCCATGATTGATCTTATACAGAACTTCTATCTACGTACACCCAGCATTTATTTATGATTTTATGTTAAGCTTATGTTATGAACTCTAACAAAGTTTTACAAGAATGAAATAGAGAACATTTATTTTATCACACAAGTATTAATATAATGCCATTTATTAGATACAACTTAAGAAAATGTGTGCCCTCTCCTATAATGTAAAGTTTAATATTAACTTTATTATTAGTTATTATACATAAATTGAGCCAATTTTATCAATTTACAAGATTTTTCAATATCAAAAATGCTAAATGTTTTATTAATGTATTTTAGAGTACAATAAAAATATTTCTGGAATTTAAAATAAGAAAGTACATAATAAATGTATTTTCAATAAGACATGCATGGGCTGGGCGTAGTGGCTCACTCCTGTAATCCTAACACTTTGGAAGGCTGAGGTAGGAGGATTGCTGGAAGGAAACCAGGAGTTCTAGGCCAGCCTGGTCAACACAACAAGACCCTATCTCTATAAAAATTTTTAAAAATTAAAAATAAAAATAATAAGATATGTATGCATATATAAGTACTTACTATATGTTATAAGTAGGTGTCACAAAACTTCAGGGTTCTCAACTATTGCTACTTGGAAAATACATATGAGTGGCAATACGATTTCCTTGAAAATATAATTTGATGACCTTGCTAGAACAAGATTCTCACTGTTACTCTGAATTTTATCATATATATCTTGTAAGAAACATATTGCCACATACTTACAGATAATGCGTAGAATCCATCTTATCAAGTCTGATAGTAGCTTGGCTCCCAATTCAGATGTGGCATGAGATCAACTTTTGTCCCTTAAGACATCCTAGACCAGCCAAGTCCTTTCTCTCATTCTCTCTGCTAGCCACATTATATGTAATACCCATCCAAACCTTTGTTGGCTGCTCCTTCACTAAACATACTAGATCTCATAATGGGAATTATCCAGAACACTCATTCTCTAGCCCCACTGAGTCACTAGTGATCCGTCATTCAAACATATCCAAAAGCCAAAACCAAAATATGGGTATAGAGAATACACATCAGATGGCCAAATCTATATTTACAGACAAAAGTCTCTTCAAGGCTGTCCAACAAATGGTAAAAGATGGTGAAATAGGCCAGAAAAATAATCCTTTGGCACATTGTAAAGCTCCTCCTGGGGAACAGCAAACCAGTCATTACCCAGGTGAGGACTGGCGAATGGACTTTACCCATATGCCTAAGCCTTGGGGATATCAGTATCTGCTAGGATGTGCAGATACTTACACAAACTGGGTTGAGGCTTTCCCCTGTAGAATAACAACAACAAAAAAGCCCAAGAGGTAATAAAAGTCCTGATTAATGAAATAATCCCTAGATTCAGACTCCCTCGCTGTCTTCAAAGTGTAGCAGCCCTGCCTTCAAAGTTGCACTGATCCAAGGAATTTCCAGGACATTTGGAATACAGCATCATCTCCACTGTGCTTGGAGGCTTTAGTCCTCAGGGAAAGTGGAAAAGATGAATGAAATTCTTAAGAGACACCTAAAGAAAATGGCACAGGAAACCCACCTCCCATGGCCTTCTCTATTACCAATAGCACTCTTAAGGGCTCGAAACTTTCCTCACAAAATAGGACTCAGCCCCTATGAGATGCTTTACGGATGCCCCTTCTTACTAATGATCTTGTATTAGACAAGGAAACAGCAGATATGATAAAAGATATAACCTCCTTGGCTAAGTACCAACAGGCTCTTAGGACCTTACCTGAAGGACACCCTAGGAAAAAAGGAAAGAGTTGTTCTGCCCTGGCGACTTGGTGCTTGTTAAATCTCTTCCCTCAAAATCTCCCTCTCTAGGCCCATCTTGGGAAGGACCATTTTTGGTTATTCTGTCTACCGCAATGGCAGTTAAGGTGGTGGGAATTGACTCCTAGATTCAACACACTCAGCTCAAGCCTTGGACACCTCCTGAGGAAAGTCATAGACCCTCCACTCCACAGCCTGAAGTTCCAGGAGATGACCCTTCATACACCTGTGAGCCATTAAAGGATCTACATTTGCTCTTCTGACAAAATCACCAGGAAAGTAACTACTCACAAGTCTAACTTACATCCTGGCATTAACAGAACTATCACTCTTAACTTTTACTACCTGTGACTGGACTGTATGTGATTGCCCCTACGGGTTGGCCTAATAGCTCTCCTCCTCTCCTTCCTAGTGCCCCCTCCATATGAAAATGTACACCTACTCTCAGGTGCAGAGTCTTCTCTTGCCAAGGCCATGCCGTACTCAAACCCCAATTATTTCTTTCACTGGTGGGGGAGGGGAGCCCGGAATGATAGGAAAACTGGCATTGGAAAAGTTACTACCTCTATTCAGTTAATATAAGCTATCTCAGGAGTTAAACAATAACATGAAAAAGGTTGCTAATATGCTCTGCAAAAGCAGCTTAACTCTTTAGCTGCTGTAGCACTCAGAATAGAAGGGCCCTGAATCTGTTAACAGCAGAGAAAATAGGAACCTCTCTCTTTCTAGAAAAATGCTGCTACTTTATAAACTACTCAAGTATTGTCTTAAACAAAGTTAAAAAACTCAGGGACCAAATCAAACAGTGCTAAAGACCTTCAAGAAACAGGATCCTGGAGCTTGTTTAACAACTTGCTGTCCTGGATCTACCCTCTTCTAGGCCATTTATAACCATTCCATTATTGCTGGCCTCTGGGCCTCTCATCTTTAACCTTCTTGTCAAGTTGGTTTCTTCTAGAATTGAAGCCATAAGGCCACAAATGATCCTGCAAATGGAACCCCAGATGTCCTTGGCTCCAGAGTTCTATCATGAACCTCTAGATCAACCTGCACCCCTGGAAGACTCCCCTTTTGAGGAAACCTCAACTGCAGGGGCCCCTTCTATGCTCCAATTCAGCAGAAAGTAACTAAAGAGCAATCAACGCCATGTCCCAACAGCAGTTGGACTTTCCTGTTCAGAGGTGGGACTGAGGGACTGTGTTAAGGAAAACAGAGTCCACAAGGGGCGTGGCTTCAAAGTCAAACACTTCCCAGTGCCATGCCTCCATCCACCTCCCCATCCGGGAACTCAGGGTTCTTTGTCTGACTTTCCAGGCACACAGTAGGTAAAATTCCATGTGTGCTTCTTTGTTTAAAAACCCCGAGGAAAGCTCTGGGAGGAAGGGACTCTGTTGCAGACAGGACAGCCAATCCCATATCAAAGTCAAAGAGCAATCACTCCAGAGGAAGTTTAAAAGGGCTCCTCTCATTGGACAAGAACATGAATGGGGCAGAAATAACTCCAAGATTAAAGTCCCACTGCCCCTTACCTGTGTGGACTCCTTCTCCCCATCCCTTCCCACAGCAACATAGAGCTCTCTCTCCCTCTCTACCTGTGCAAATATCCCCTCCGGATTCCCCTCCCATGGCAGCATGGGAGCTCTCTCTACTTCTCTCTTTCTCTGCCTAATAAATAACTCTCTGCTAAACTGTTTGGGTCCAATATTTACTTGAATGATAAACTCACTGTGCCTCCAGGGCCTCTTCCCCCATTCTTGGGGCAAAGAGAGGCCAGAACCTTGGGCAAACCAAATCAGGGAGGGAGCTAAGCCCCGCCCCACAACCTAGTTACACTATCATCTGAATTCTTTCTGTACACACAGGGATGCTGAGCTATTAGAGAAAACAATCACACAATTATGCCAAAGATGGCAAAAAAAATTTATGATCTTCAACATCAGCCCCATTTTTTCAAACTGGACTATACCTTTTGACCTTTCTCTGCACCATTCCAAAGTATTAAATCACCTTTAGCTTCACAAAGAGCCAAGTAAGGCTAGTATGATTTCAGGGTCATCTCTATAGCTCCCATCGCCCACCTGCATCCAAGCAGTTTGTTCATTTCCTTCCATTGTGAACAATTATTTTATACCATTAGACATAAAAATTTAAAGCACAAAAATTTGATAAAGTCATTTCAGTGTGAATATACTTCAATCTAAACACCATGAATAAATGGTTGATGTCAGATCCTTTTCTATTTTAATAAAAGATAAGCTCAAGAGTGAAAAGGGAAATGCTGTAAGAAAAAGTTGGTGAGCAAATCAGGGATTATCACACTTCACAACTTTTCCAAGACTCAGTCCTGTCGGTCATTGATTGGATCAAGACAAATATGGAGCTGTCCACAGCAGTTGTGTGCATGCATCCCTGCTTCACATGATTTATATTGGATGTGAGTGTATGTTTGTGTATGTGTATTTTTACATGGCTGGACTTCATAAAAACAAGCTTTATTCTCATATTTATTTTTGAGGTATCACTTTACTTCAAATTTTCACATATACTTTGTCACTTAGCTTTTCCAGTATGACCTGCTTTTTCATCCCAAATATTGCCTATGAAATCTTCAAGAAATCAACCATAGTTTAATGTCTTATAATTATATAAAGGATATAGATATAATTTGCTCTAGACAAATACACACACACATATGCATAAGCAAATCTATATACACCTTACATTTTTGTTGGTCAATCAGATACATTAGAGATCATATTAAGTAAAGTGTATCCATAATTATAGTATTAAAATTTTTTTATTTGTATTTCTGTACAAGAAAATCAGGATAAAATTTTAACATATTCAGAGCAAGATATGTTTGGAGCATATCTTGAAACAAGACACTTAGGACACTCAGATAAATGACAATGGAAGGGAACTAAATCAAAAGGAGGTAGAAGACATAAATGCTCTGGAAGGAATTTGAAAAAAAAAATAGAGAAAAAAATAGAAGGGCTAAAATGACCAGAGAATATTTGCAGTCTCAAGATAATGGGATATGAATTATAAATAAATTCTAAGAGAATGCGAAGTAAAGGAATGGTCATGTACATGTTGAATGATTTGTGGGAAATCTTAACCTTTAATGGAAATATATTAAAACACAATCATGACAGAGGAAAAACAGGCAAAGGTTCTGATGACACATTACAGAAGAAATTGATACGCACTATGATCCTTGAGAGGTACTTAATTATCTATCATCTGTCTATCAGCTATCTGTTTAGCCATCAATCTATCTACCATCAGTCCACATATCATATAATCCAACTAATAGTGGTGGGAAATGATTCAAAAAATTTTTCTGCAGTTGCTTCATTATAACTTAAATTTGCCAAGTATTTAGTTCTGTCTTCACACATGTCAGAAACATGCGGCTAATTCCTATTTGTCTTTTAATTCTAAGTTCAACTGCCACATCTTCATGGAGACTTTTCCTAACCCCTTGGATTAAACTCCCAGCTCTATCTTTCCACATATTACCCTGTAGTCTTCCTTTGCTATCAGTGATAACCTTTCATTACTTGTTTTCTGCATGTCTTCCTCACAAGACTGGAAGCTCATAAAAAGTATAGATATCTGACTTTGTCACCACTCTACTCTGGTTGAGCAGTGGCTGGCACATATAGGTTATTAAGAATCTGTATTGAAGCAAATTGCATATCTGTAGAGCCTTGTCTAAAGCTGAAAGGTAAAGGCCAAAGAGCTGGAGCCTTGGAGGGAATTTGAGCAGCAGTGTGCAGTGACGTAGGAAAACAATATAAGTGAAAAGAAACGGAGAAGCAAAAACGGGTGTTAAGTGCCACTAAGGGGTCAAATTAAATAAATTCTGGTAAGTGTTTGTTATATTTAGAAAAAAGTGAGGTTAAATGACATTTACTGTTTATTTATTTGGCTTAATTTCATTTTGTTGTTCTGTTTTATTTCTTCAAGGTAGGACTTGAAAGGGTTATGGAAATGGTAATATAGGATTAAAAAAGTAATGACAAGCAAGAGAGAGAAAGAGAGCAAGTGAATGTAAATTTCTCTTTCCTAAGGTGAACCATGGAAGTAGCAAACATAACTGAGAGCCAAGGGTTTTGTTTAATTTAAATTAAAATGTTTGAGTATGTTTCCTATAGAGAAAGAATTTAAATTTACCCAGGTTAGGAGGATAAATGATAAAATGTGTTTTTAAATTATCCATTATTATAGGATATTCTGATCTTCAAGTTTGGTGATAACATCACCTACCTCATCTTTCCAATTTAAAAAAAAAAAAAAACTATTGTTAAACAGAGAAGTTTTAGGAAAATTTTCCCAAATTCTCCAGTACATCTGTTTCTTCGTAATTCTGTTTGGGATTTAGCTTCCTCGGGTTATTTACATAGCTCTACAGTACAAATAAGTGATGGCTACTTGTGAAATAACTGTTTTGGATGCAGTGATTCCCTTAGGCAAAATATCCTGCTATCAGACCTCAAGAAACCGGAAGGAATAGTCTCAAGGGTACAACAGTACCACAGTTAATGGAGGAACTTCTTGGGCATCTGCCATCTGAAATCCCATGCCATTGTTTCTTGCCTTTCTCAGTTGCCTTTTCTTCAGTAAACTCAAAGTCTAATAATAACCCTCCTAAACTTTAGCAAGCAATTGTAATCCATTTTTATTATTATTATAAACTCCAATTTATAAACTATCTAATACGTAACATTTATACGGTGGTAGATTGTAATCTAATAACAGACATTGACCTTTTTGTTTAATAACTGTGTCTCTCCTCAATATTTATGGCTAAAATTTTAGAGGCTCCTTCTATTTCCATGCACCTCCCAATGACTTCATCATGAGTGAAGCTCTTCTTTGCTATTTTCATTTAAACAGTCTGTTCATTTTGGTATGTAAGCATTACCATTTAAAAGGATACAGAAACACATAATGAAAGGAAATTAAAAGTATTTTTAGGAACAATGTTTTCATTGGTTCTTATAGTTTTCTGGAGTATTAAACTTAAGTACAGTCTAAAGAAGTCTTGTTTCTTTTTGTCTCCCTGAACAAGAACATTTCTATTTTCAAGATTTGCCCTTAACTCTTTACTGTCAAATATTTAACATTTTGGAAAAACAAATGAGCATCTGAAATAATTAAGTTTTAACACATAAGATCTAATCCAACATGACGAATTAGAAATGAAGCTCCCAGAAAACTGTAGCCAATCTTTGACAAAAAAGGCACCATTTCCCACTGGAGAATATCAGCTAAATAACTAGAATTTATATAGCTAGAAAAAATATGTATAATTACTAAAGGTGTATAAATTTAAATGTCTGAGAGAATGACTAAGTCATTGGATCAGAATATGACTGAATACCTTTGGGACAAAGCATAGTGGCTCTGAGCTAGGTCTCTGTGTTCAAATCTTTCTTCATTTATAAGCTATCGTTATAACTGTCTAACCTTTCCATAGTTTGGTTTTCTAAGCTGAATAGGAAACAGTACCTGTCATAGGATTGCTCTAAGGACTCAGTGAAGTAACAGAAATAAAGACACTTGGACTAGCACCCAACACCTAGTTAGAACTTAGCAGGTAATACTGCAATTGGACCACTTTTTGTAGACTATCTCACTGACTGTGTTGCTTTTCCCATGTGTGACCAGTTAAAATAACATTTCAGCAGGAAATATTCCCCCAACTAAAAAATGTAAAAGTAACCATGACAGAGAATGCTTTAAATCTCTACTTATTTTAGGCATTTAGGACAACCTAGAAGCATGCATTTCAATAAAAATGATAGACCGCATTTCTAGTCACACAACATATTTTGTGAACTTCATTCTAACTCAGGTGAAGTCATAGAACCACCTCATTTCTAGTTATTGATTATGAAAGAATTTAAATATGTGAATGCTGACCTGGCTTAAATAATTAATAAAAATATTCTACTTTTCAGTACAGAAAGTAGATATTTTTAAAATCACATTTAAAAAATTGTTTCTTGGGAAGAATGCTATTTTCAAATGTTACTAGCTTCTTAATATTGTCTACATGACTGTATTTCATAAATATTTACAGCAATGTGTTTGTGATAGCTGTGACACTGATTTAAGAACACGTTTTGGTCATTACTATCTTTTGCTGTTTGCCTGCAGTGAGCTCTCATAATTAGGGCTGAATACACCGCACTTTTAAAATTAAACCAAGCCTCTGGGAAAGAATCATGGAAATAGATAGTTAAAGGACACCCAGGCAATTAACAAGCATGATAAAGTTAAAAATTGAAGATAGGAAAGTAGGTTAAGAGCTTTTCTCTCTCTTTCCAACATGATTTGTTGATACAGAAGGGATATATATCAGTTTTATTTTACATAGGAAAGAAATGCAAAAGTAGTGTCACATTTCAGTCAACTAAAATCTTTTTCTGTTTTCCAGTGAATTTTTCTATTAAATGTACAATTCTGAAATAATTCTACATTTGATTGACTTTCAAAACAAGCCTGACAATGCTTTATGCTTTCTGGAATCACAACAGTGTAACGATGAATGAATAAAGAATTGCTATTTTATAAAAAATATACTAAAAAGGTATTATTTGCGATTTGAATTTATTAGGCTTCTTTTATTCCATTACATAATACCTCCTTTCTATATAAACTACATGAACCAAATAATAAAATGATTTGCATCCCAAAATGTTGATAGCCATGAAAGTTTTCACTCTTCAGAAGAGAGGGAAAGTCCATTCAAATCCAATTAAAAGAGTTAAGATTCCGATTTTTCTGAGACTATGTCTGGGACATTTCCCTGCATAAAGTTGCATTAAGTTGCTTTGCCTCAGTATTATTAGTGTTTTGTTGAAAATACAAATTGTGAGTAAAATGGAAAGATAAATAGTAATATTGAACTGTCCTTTAATTATAGCCTTGATTTTTCTTTTTCAAAATTAAGACCTCTTCCTTTTTTCCCCTTCCTTTTTATTGTGATGCTCATTCATTAAATATGGTTGGTAAAATCATGCTTTTCTAATTACATTATCTTTTCCTGTATTAGGTGAAGTTACCTTTAGTAGGTAATCATTATGAACTCAAATTTAAACATCTGATGGGTTTGAAATCATTAAAATTCTTATCCTTTTTAAAGCTCATCTTTGGCTTCTTCAAGTGGGATCCTGATTTTTTTTGCTATTACCCTGGTAGTCTGATAACCTCCTTAATATCTGGTATGTCCAGTTGTTCCAGGCTCTTCACATACATTGCCTGCCCCAGAGCTAGTATCATACACTTCTCCTCTTCAAATTAAGGCAGCCCACTTGTGCAAATTCCATCCCAGTTTCAGCTGCTGTTCCATCCCATTCCTGTTGGCTGCGTGGGAGTCTCCCGTATTCTCAGGTCTGTCAGATGCTTCTGCTCTGTTTCCTTCCTCCAACACGTAAGTGCAAAAACAACAGTTCTTGCAGTTGTTGAAGGTTTGTGTCAATTTACTTATCTTTCAGGTTGCTAAAGTTAGTTTTCCTGTAAAAGTTGCCCATGGCTTTGTGTTTGTTTGTTTGGGTTTTGGTTTTGCACTGTCTTTTATATACAGAAATTAAGCTGACATCTTAGTTCTTCATCTTTTCAGACTAAAGTTCCTTTTGCTTGTGAAAATTATGTCAACTTCAATTTTCCTGTATCAAGATCTATGGTACCTTTCCTATTTACACAAGAGCTAATTTAACACTGCTCACTCAGGACATTTTCCATTGGAATACTTTTTTTCTTCCCTGTAAATGTGGTAAACACAATTTTAAAAAATACAAACCTGGTCAATGAAAAGTTAAAAATAAAACAAAAATCCTTTTTCAAAATATTGGCTCGATATTTTATTAATTAAACCTAGAGGGACATAGTGTTAATTTTCCATCTCTGTACAACAGGGTTTTAAAGGTGCACTGTTAAATCAAATAGCACAATTTGGCAAGGTGGAACAGAAAATAAATGATACATACCTAAAAGTAATGTAATTCTTTCTAAATGTCATTGCCCAAAGGGATACATTCTCAACTTTATTTCGATTAAGATAGCACTGATTCTAAAGGCAATGACATTTAAATTGTTTTTATAGGGCTGTAAAAGAAGAGCCATGCCAAGTACAATGGATTGAACGTTTATGTCTCCCCAAAATTCATATGTTGAAAGCCTAACCCACATGTTAGTGGTGTTATGAGGAGGGGTCTTTGGGAAGTGATGAGGTCATGAGGATAGAGCTCTCATCAATGGGTTTGGTGCCCTCATAAAAGAGATCCCAAGAGATCCCTCACCCCTTCCACCTTGCTAGGTTATAGTGAATACAGTCATCTGTGACAAGCATACCCTCACCAGAGAGCAAATTAACCAGCACCTTGATTTTGGACTTTCCAGCCTCCAGAACTGTGAAAAATAAATTTACATTGTTTATAATCCACTCAGTCTATGGTATTTTGTCATAGCAGCTCGAAAGAACTAAGACAAGATATCACACACACACACACACATACACACACACACACACACACCCCTAATCAAATTTTAAAAACTACATAAAATCAAGCATTATAGTAAATAGGGCTCATAGAAATATGCATTTATTTAACTGTAATGGCTTTAAAACTTATTTCCAAATGCATGTTTCTGTGAAGTAATAAAATGCAGATTAGATGTCCACACTAAATTATTGTTTTTTATAAAGCACACAGGGGACAAGGTTGTTGGAAGTTATATATTAAAATCAAAGTTAAGCATAATATTGCTAAAAGTCTCTTTATTTATTCAAATTTATTAAGTGCCTATTTTATATCCTGCATACTTCTAGCCCTTGGAGCCTGGGAGTATAGTAATTCAAACATAAAAAAGAAAAAAAAAAAACCTCATCTTAATGGGCTTTAAATTCCAGAATCTGGGGATGATCAACAATATTCAAAGCAAAGAAACAAAACATTAAAAAAAATTAAGTATGATAAATTTTGATATTGTGATATGTTCTATGAAGAAAACTGTGATATGCTCTATGAAGAAAAACAAAACACTAATTATGATAAATTATGGTAAGTTTCTTATATCTCTGTGATATGATATGACAAATAGATGATAACCTGGAGTTTATGAGATGTGAGAAATAGATGATAACTTGAAGTTTAAAATATGTTGATATTGTAGTGAGTTTTTATTATAATTTTGTACTATTATAAAAAACACCATATGAATCATCTTTGTTTCCAAGTGTTTGCAAACTTCCCATATTTTTTCTTTACAATAACTCCCTACCCTACACATTTTCAATATTTGTAAAATATAAGGTATCAAGCTGGCCTTTAGAAAGGTTAGAATAATTTACAGGCTTTAGTGTCATGATGGCAAGCTCTCCCTCCATAGCTTTATTATTAAATAATTCACTAATATTTTCCAGGATTTCTGATTTCAGTTATTTTTACCATTTATAAATTTAAACCTAACTTTGGATTTAACTTTGCTGAAAAATAACAAAAATTGATTTTACTCAATTATTTCACTAAACCATTTTTCTAATACTAAATTAGGATATATAGTTTATGTTTTTAGCTTTTTTAGTCAGTGATTTTTTTTTTCTGTTATAGATTCTAATCTTCATTGTTGATATAAAGGAAAGTTACTGCTATAGCATAAAATATTTATCTTAGAAGCAGCCATCTTTCTGAACTTAGCAGTTAACCCCATAATTTATCTGTTGGTTCAACCAACTCTTTAATGTTTGCAAAAAATAATTTAGCTTCCTTTCACCCCAAGTATATTTCTAGTTAGAATTATGTGCCTTATTGTACTGCCTGACCTATCCAGAACAAGCCTGTCTTCAATTCCTGCTGATCAGGTAGCTAGCCTCAATATTAAAACGAGTTCTTCATAGGGAATTCTCTCCCTCTCAAGAAAACTCTTTCTAGCCAGCTATAATTTTTTTTTTTTTTTGAGACAGGGTTTCATTTTGAATGGAATGCAGTGGTGTCATCTTGGCTCACTGCATCCTCAACCTCCTGGTATCAAGCGATCCTCCTACCTCAGCCTCCCAAGTAGCTGGGACTATAGGTCCCACCATGCCTATCTAATTTTTGTATTTTTTGTAGAGACAGGGTATCACCATGTTGCCCAGGCTGGTCTCAAACTCCTGAGCTCAAGTGATCCACCCACTTCAGCCTCCCAAAGTGCTAGGATTATAGGCATGAGCCACTGTGCCTAGCCCAGCTTCAGCAATAATTCTTAAATAGCTTGCCTACGCAAAACTCTATGTTTAAATCTTCCATGCACTGTTTTTAGTGTCTCTATTTTGGCATGACAGTATCAGATAGTTCAGGAAGTCTTAACTTGTGGTCCAAAAATAAATGTGCTTCAAGGAAACCACAAATCTCTTGAAATTATAGACAAAATATTGTAAATAAATGCACAGGTCAGAGGGTCCATAGCTTTAATGTGATTTGTGAAGTATTTTATGAGTCTTTAAAGCCTAGAATCATTAACACAAATGGATGACTGTGAATAATTAGTATAATCAGTAATTATAGCCAATTAGAATTATGGGATTATTTATATTGTGCAATACTTATTCAACCATAACTTGGTGCTTCTAGCACGTATTTCTGCTTTTTATACATTAAATATACATCCAGATCACAGAAAATAAATGTCTCCAATCTTCACTCTAATTCACTTACATGAATATTCATGATAAGTATCAAATTTATTGTTTAGAAAAAAAAAGACAGTTTTTTAAAAATACTATTTAAACAAAGAATGACCCTGCTATAGGAAAAAATAAGGAACAGTTGTTCTCCCTTTAATGAAATAGGCCAGGTGCAGTGGCTCACACCTGTAATCCCAGCACTTTGGGAGGCTGAGGTGGGTGGATTGCTTGAGGTCAGAAGTTCGAGACCAGCCTGACCAACATGAAAAACCCATCTCTACTGAAAATACAAAAATTAGCAAGGCATGGTGGCACAGGCCTGTAATTCCAGGTACTTGGGAGGCTGAGGCAAGAGAATTTCTTGAACTCAGGAGGTGTAGAATGCAGTGAATTGAGATCATGCCACTGTATTCCAGCCTGTCTGGCAGAGCAAGACTGTGTCTCAAAAAAAAAAAAAAAAAAACTAATCACTTTCAGTATTCATTTTTTCAGTCTCTGCTCATGTTCCTCAAACAAACTGGGTAGTGTATATTTTAATGAGTGGCATTGTCTTTTTAATAAAATAACAAGGCTAAAACATTCTGCAAGGGCGATAAGTGACAACTGCTCTAGAAATGATGTCACAAAGATTTTTTTTTTTAAATCTGTTAGATTTGTAGTATGTCTCAAATTCTTTTGTGTTCCTAAATAATTATATTTCTAAATAACAATTTTTAAAGATTGTTAAACATGACAATAAAAAAGAAAAAGATTTATCAGGTTATAACTCATCTTGTTTGCCTCATATAAAATACTTAACTGATTTGAAATATCCCAAATGGTTTATGCCATTTTCTGATGAAAATAAAGATGAACATAAAGTAGCACATGCAACTAAATGACAACAGAATTTTCCCTAAATGCTATTTCCTAATGTCAATACTGTAGCATTCCATACCAACTAAAGAGATTAAACTGGAAAATTTTACAGAAACAGAATATATAAAAAATTTTCCAATGCCTAAAGTGCCTCAAGACTAGACCAGTTTCACATAACATATATAAAATATGTCACTGCACATCAGGACTTCTGCTGTCAAGGCTTGCATAAAGGTAAAAAGGAAACAGCAACACACTATTTACAAGCCCCTTCTTTCACATAAACATTTTCTTCAGGAATTCTGCAAAGGGTTAGAGTACGTACTTAGAGAATATTTCATTTTTTCAAACAACTAACATACCTTAATTGTTTTAATTTTACTTTCATAATAATAACTCTTAAACAGCATTAAATGCAGAGCATCACTTCTAAGCACAATATAGAAATGTTTATATAGCATATATAGTATACATACACACTATATATACTATACACCCCATGAATTTTATATCTATATTTTTATATAATATATAAATATATGTATTTCCTTATATTATAGTTGAGAAAATTATATATTATAATTGAGAAAATGAAGGTCTAGTTACTAAGGTGGTGGAGCTTGGATTCTGATCCAAACAGTTCCTAACATTGTTACTTCAAAATAATATATGCCCATAGTCTTTTTTTTTTAAGCAAAACAGCATCAAGGATTATAAACAGAACATATAAGCCTCACCACATTCCTTTTACCCTACATATCACTTTCCAAATTTAACCACTCTAATTGTTGCTTTTGGTGTTAAGCCCATATTTCAAAGTGAAATTAATTTACCAACTTTAAACACTATTCATGTATTAGCTTCCAACTATGGAAGACAAGGACTTAGGTTTCTTATATCACCCAAACTGCATTTACCTTTCTCCTGCCCTCCCACCCTCCCAATTGCACCACAATCTTTGTTTAAATCAGTCAACTGGTTTACATTATTGTGACCAAATAAGCATTATGTACTGATGAACAAGGAACTGTGATTCTTTTCCCTGTTTCAGACACCTTTAGATCATTCTGGAGTAAATAAAGGTCTTTTGTTTATTTAGTTGTATCCAATGTACTCTACAAATATTTATATGAAAGCAATCGATATCTTGTTCCAAATGATCTGTGGAACAACTAATAACATTATTTATCAAATGCTGATATCCATCTCTTTTTCTTCTACCCCAAAGGCCTTCCTCCAGGACACTTTGCTTTCCTGCCAGAGTCTAGACTGGTTTCTATCAAGGCCAGCTATTTTGAGGTACTCCTGGGACTTCAGGTTTCTCCGTATTAGAGCCCATTTCCTAGCTTCTATGTCTTAATGTTGTTTGGTGTAATTTCCTGTTTTGCAGGAACATGTCATCTAATAACTTTCTAAGAAAGGGTACATAGGTAATTAATACTAGAGTTCTTCATTTCTGAATATCTTTATTTAAACTTTTTATTATGGCAAGGTGTGGATATCTTTTAGAGATTATTTTCTCTCAGAATTTTGTAGGCTTCGTTACATTGTCATTTAACTTGTATTATTCCCACTATATGTAACTTTTTCTTTGGGAAGTCTCAGTCTTTTGTTTGTTGCTGATTCAATGGTGTTCTAAAGCTTCTGTGTGATGATTCTTGGACAGTCATTTTCTTTCATGATGCTAAGCATTCCATGAGTCCCTTAGAACAGACATTTCAGTTGCTGTTATCCGGAAATATTTATCTAAAATGTCTCTATTAATTCTATGTGTCCTTTTCACTCCTTGTTATCATTCTAGAACACCTTTTGGTAGATTTTGACCTTATAAATTAGTCCTTTATTTTGCTATATTTTCTTATATTTCCTATCCCTGTTTGTCTTTTTGCTCTAATTCTGATAGGCTCCCCAGACTTTACCTGCCAACACATTCCATCTAAGAGCTGTTTTTTAAATTTCTTACTATTGTTTTCATGGCATAGTGTTCTTATTGTGTAGATAAAATATTTCTGAAGCTATCATTTGTAAAGTATTTTTTATAATACTATCATTTCTCCTTATCCCATCCCTCTGTACCTTCTTTGATTGTTTGATTTAGCCTTTCTCTGTTTGATTTAGTCTTCCCTTATGAGACTTTTCTCAAATGTCTGGTTATCTTTTGCTTTCAGTTCCATATTAAGCAATGCCATATGAAAAATATAATTACACTCTCAATGTACATACGCAGGAATTTTTGCAGTGATTAGGCAATAAAAATGATTTTTTAAGTGAAGCCTTTGAGATGTCTCCCTTTGGAGGTAATTTCTTTAGTTTCCTGCCTGAGAAAAATTGACCTGACTCCAAGCATCCTAATGTCAGCACAGAGAGTTCTATATTCACTAAGGAAACCCTTATTTAATTCTGTTTTCAGTCTGGCTTTCCTGGAACTAATTCATAACTGGCACTTCCAAGTCCTGAACTCTTCTGGATTTCAATAGGTGAAGGATTGTGGAAATGGAATAATTTTTCCATTAACTTCCTGTTTTACAAATGTTTTTGAGATCTATATTCTCTGCTGTCTCTTCTTTCTTCTACTTACCAATGTGTCTGTGCTTTTTCATATTATTTTGGAATGACTTCAAGAGGGAGGAAGTATAAATGATTAGGTTCAATCCATCATGTTTCCCAGAAGGTTTGGGGAATTATTTATACTGGCAGCCTTGTTTCTTATTATGTAAAAGAGTTGAAGTGATAAAATTAATATTCACAAGAACTGAATTCCTGGCCCAGTTCTTACTATCTATCTATGTCACCATGTTCACGCGACATAACTTCTCTGCAGTTGCATTTATTCATCTGTGTATTGGGCAGGGAAATGTAATAGTTGGGGCACATATTGCAGGTGCCAATGGGAAGTGGATGTCAGGTATTACTGTAGGAAAAAAGAAAGCTTTCATTGTTTTCATCTGAATTTGTCAACTCTAAGATTAATGTGCTCATGGCCTGGTTGGAGAATAATTATTTGTCATTCAGTCAATAAATATTTATCACAGGTATGTTACGTTAAATTTCACTCCAAATAGAAATAAAAACATCTCTGCTCAAAAACTTGTACAAGAATATTCATATCAGCAGTTTACAATAGCCAAAAAGCAGAAACAACCCAGCTGTCCATCAACTGATAAATGAATAAATTAAAGGTAGTATATCCATAAAATGGAATGTTATTAAGCAAGGAAATAAACAAAGAACTGATACAGGTAACAACATGAATGAACCCTGAAAAAACATTATGCTAAGTGAAAGAAGCCAATAACAAAAGACTATTGCATGATTCCACTGATATAAAATATTCAGAATAAGCAAAAATCTACAGAGGGAGCATAGTTTAGTGGTTGCTTAAAGCTGAGTGGGAGGGTGAGAGAGGAAAGAGAAAAGTGAGTGCTAATCCATATGTGGTTTCTTCTTGGGATGATAAAATATTATAAAATTGATGGTGGTAATGACTGCATAACTCTGTGAACTCAATAGAAAACAATGAATTGCATACTTTAAATGGGTGAATTATATGGTATATGAATTTTGTCTCAAAAAAGCTGTTAAAAAGCACATCTGAATATAATACTTAGGTAATGAGATTATCTGTGCAGCAAACCACCATGGCACATGTTTACCTATGTAACAAACCTGAGCATCCCACACAGGTACTCCTGATCTTAAAAGAAAAGCTGAGGAAAAAAATGAATCATCTAAGAAAGTTTGGCAAGAAAATTCTATTATGTGCGTGTTTACAACATGGGAAATATAAAACTGAGTAGGATTCATAAGGTAGCATGGCTCAAATTCCAGGGAAGGGACACATATGCAAATAATTATACATTCTGATGAACAGAAAGCCTAGATAAAAAATCAAGTAAGTGTGAGCACAATGATTAAATGGAAATATAAAAGATGAATAGAAACTAGCTATGTGGAGTAATGAAAAGTGAAGAGTATTTCAGGAATGGGGGTAAATGTTACATTAAAATCTTAGTCATGGGAGAGAACTCAGGTTGTTCTAGGAGCTGAAAATTTAGCCAAGGGGCTGAAATACAGTGCTGTAATGAGTGGCATGTGGTGAAGTTGCATTTATAGGTTGAAATTATGCAGGGAAAGCTCATAATTGAAGCTTGAAGCTCATAGGAAGTTTGTCAAATGCAGTGTAAGAGTAATGGGAAGTCACTAAACAGCATAACAACATTATTTGATTTTCTTTTTAAAATCACTCTTGTCATTCTATGAAGAATGAAAGGGAGGACAGGTTACACTTTCTGTCCTAAAACAGCCTGTAAATATCTTAACAGGAATGTCAACCTTGGAGAACCCTACATTGTTCTTGCCATTTTAAGAAATGTGTAAACTGGAGGCAGTATTAATTGGTTAAATCAATACAGTATGATAGAATCTCTAGAAAGTTCATAGGCAGTCATTCCATTCCCTGAACTTTAGCCAGAATATAATGAAGAGTAAAGTGCAACGGTGTTGCAGCACTCTTTATAATACCGAATTATTGGAAACAAAGCTGATAGTCTAAAATTTGTAAATATTTACTAACTTCATATGTATGTAGAATTAGCCTTATATTTTTACAGTTATAGCTAGTGACTTGAAAATAAAATTATGTTTATATAAATAAAATTATAAGTTGTACATTTAAGGCATGAGTAATGTTGCTTCTTTGCTTTAACTGAGTAGTCAATTATTAGGTGAAATAGAAAAATACTATGAGAAAACAAACTAACATAACTTGAAAGAGTCATGAAATCAATTTTATCAAAGTTGGGTGAAATGTATCAGATAAATGCTCAACTCAAAAATAATCAACTTCTACATATATTCTTTACGTGCATAGTTGTATATAGATGTCCCTTGAATAGTTTCTGTAACACATATGTACAAATATAATTAATAGAGCCATGAAGGTTTATTTTGCAAAAACATAAACTTCCAGTATGCACCAGGAATCCTGATTTTTTTCTGTAAAACTAATGGTAACTTGTACATCCACATGACTTCACAAAGAAAATTATTTTTAAAAGAAAATACTTAGTGAAAATAGAATTTACTTAGTGCATACAGACTTTTTTTCATTATCACTACTTCCACAACTAAAATATATAGTGTCAGCCTAATTCATAGTTTATTACTCCTTTACACAAAATGATAAAATGAAAACTTGTCACAGACCCTGCAAATGCTCTACTCTTCATGCAGTGCTAATGATCTACAATAATTTGTACTGTGCTTACAAGAAACTCTATTTGAAAGTCCTTGTCCTGAGCCCAGTTGCCTCTAAATAATTAAGTGAATTATCTGCTAAACCCAAGAATTGTATTGAGAATAAGACTGTCACCTAAGAATCATACCAAATGCTTTTGCTGGCTTCATGTTCACTATAGGATATAGGTGCATTGAGTTATATAATAATGCTGAATTACAAATACTATTTATACTGCTTTTTGGTGGTGGTGATGTTTTGGTTTGTGGTTTTTGATTAAGCAGATATAGCTGAATACAATTTTGTTAAATGAACCTATGATACAAATAATAAGTAATATATCTCTTCAGTGCATTTAAATTTCATTATTCAATAGGCACACTCATAAATCCAAGTCCACATAATTAAATATTATTAGTAAAGTGTACCTCTCCACTGATTCTCAATTTATAATCATACCCCAAAAGTAGCTTTAAAGGGAAAGTTGCTCAGAAGAAAAATAAAAATCTTATAATATTTTAATAGTATAAATCATCATATTTACTAACTGCAACAGTGAAACATTTGCTAAAATTTAAAGTTTCATAACTTACATACACACTAAGAAAAAGTAGCTAAACAAATTTAGTTACTTTTTTTACAACTTTAAATCTCTGAAGAAATTTCACATGCCTAACAGTTGCTAGAGTCACTAAGAAAAATGTAATTGAACTTATAGAGCATAAAAGGTAGACCTAACATAGAAAGAAAATAAATTCTTATGGTTAATTTTGGCTATGTTGATATGAAAAGCAAATAAAAGCAGCATTGCTGGCAGAATACAGAATGTGTTCAGCACAAAGATAATACTAGGCTAATTAGTCTTTAAACCCCAGAAGGTTGAATTGTTTTCTTGTGTGAAGCTCCTGTGAGAAGCAAATGTTCTCTCTATGATGAACTGTATAATATGGGTGAAGCCCCGCTTCCCTAACCAACACATCAGTGATCGCTGAGATCAGTACACTTGTGGCTGCAATCCAAAGCAGAGATGGAAATCCGGAAGTGACTATCTTCAGGAAGTAACTCCCATCTCTAGAATCCTTGAGTACTTATAACACAGAAAGCTTTTCACATACTCATACTAACGATGAAAAGAAGTTGAAAAAAATAGGAAGTCAAGATACAAAACTTCCTCCCTTATGAGGAGCAAGATGTTGGCTGGCAATGTATATGGAACAGGAGCTTTCTTTTTAAAAGTCCCTTTGTGTAAGCATGATGGAACAAAATAATGTCAGAATCTCTGAAATCGCAAATAGTCTGGTGATACATTCTTCCATTAAATTATCTGCATAATAAAAATCATCCACAAAATTATTCTAAATATTCTTTCAACCTATTTAAATGATTATATCATAACTGTCAATTGGCTGTGGAAGCACAATGCTTGCCCAGCATCATTTTTACCTTAGTAAAATATTAGCTAATTAACATAAAATCACTATGAATTTTTAAAAATCATTTTTAACCTCCAAATTAAATGTGTCTTGTGTCATTCATATGAAATTCAATAAGACTAAGACCATGCCATCACTACACAAAAATCAAGCTACATTTGTTTTTAAGTAACTATCCATATTTTCTCTAGTCTGGGTGCTTCTATACCACAGTATAAACAAAAACATGAGCTTGCTGTGTTTACTAAATTTTGTAGCTTCCACCCAGTTATTTCAAACAGTATCTATACTATTGGACTCCTTTTTATTCTCTGAAGGTTTCTAACATCATCCTCTTCTGAGGAAGAAGGGAAATACAGTACCTCTGCCCTACTTACATCAGGGGTAGAGAAAACTACCTGCCAGACACAGCAATAGCACTCTTGGGCTCTGCCTGAGAAAAGAGGCACTAGCTAGCTCTCTGAGAGTCTCAGTGGGAGCACAGCCCTGTCCCTTGAGGAAAGTAAAGCAGAAAGCTATCAGTCCTAAAAATCACCCTGAGAAAGGAAACTAGTAACAGTGTTAAAGTCACGACATGCCCTGGAGTAAGAACACAGTAAACTTCTCTGGCCATGTAAGGCTTATTAAAAGTGTCAAGGAAAAGAATCCTCTGGATATCTTCACTTGCAATATCTCCCCACTCTTAATGGAAATTATCTTAACTTTTACTTGCTCAGTTTCCAAATGATTAATGAACTTAAGTTTGGCATTTTAGGAATTGTAGTAAAGCACCTCCCCAAAAGAGTCCTTCAGGAAAGGGCCCAAAGTAAATAGATCATGACCACAAACATATCTAGTATCTATTGAAAATTACTCATACATTGCTTTTCCCTGAGAAAAAAAATTACTGAAAGAATTTTGCCTTTCATATTTTTGCTTTTTTCATTACATTATCATGACATGTTATAGGTTTTAGAAAATCTTACATTGATTTTGAGATCATACAAAAACATTAATAAGATGTAAATACCTTCTGAATGTAAACAAGTACATGATTATTTCTCTAGTTTGTTTTAAAACATCAGTGTGTATTATAATTATGAGTTTTACCTATTTTTTTCAGATATCTTTCAGGTTAAGAAGATCTAAATAATTATAATTGCTTAACTGTACCTGCCATTTTCTTTGTTCCATTTTTGCAAAGGAAAATTCAAATATTCCAAACTATTCCACATTGGAGTTTAGAGTATTAGCTCACTTTTAAATCATTTTTCATTTCTTTGAAATGCATAATAAAATTAAATCATCACCTGATTTCAATTTGTCCCTTTGTTCAGTAACAATGTTTATTTTTAAAGAAATCTTTTGTCTACAAATACTTCTTTGGGAAAATTAGGAGAATCCTGTAATTTCATTCATTCAAATACTTTGGCACACTTCTAATTCTTGAAAAGTGGCTCTAGGTTTTTATTTAGTAAGTGGGAAAAAGTTTATTTAATGTATGATATCATTTTGAAAAGGGATAGTCCTTTTCACATTGCTGAAAAATAAAAGCATCACATGTAATCATTTAATTGACTGAAATTAAATTTTAAAAGTTTAGCATTTTTACATGTTAATATTGAACCCCATACATTTCTGGAAATACCACATTTATTTTTGGTATTAAGACTTGAGACTGTTTTCATGTAAATTATTTTCACTTAAAATCTTAAAATGAGGTGAAATATATTCCCATTGGGGACTGAAGAAGAAAGAATATTCTACAGTTGATTCCCACCTTTAAAATTCTAAAGAACATGACAACCTTACACATTTCAGAATAAGGTCATTTAGAAGTATGCTTCCCTATCTTCCTACTGGAGGAAACATGTTTGATTATTTATACATCATTTTAATATGAACATTCTTTCAACCAAACTCTTAATGATCTCTAGACTATAAACGTCATTAGGTTTTATAAGTTCTCCTTTGGACTTTGCTGTGTGTTCTTACAAGTAAGTACCTTAAAATTATACACTTTCTAAAATCCACTCAGTCCATGCATAGATCACAGAGGCTACTGACTTCCGAGACAATAAATATCTCAAAGAAGGCAAAGATAGTCACTCTGAGCCTTTGTGTAGCGGGACTGCGGGGTTTTCACAGATACTGTCATTCAGAACGGTGGACAGCTCCCGTTAAGGCACGGAGTTGGTGATAATTTCCTTAGTTTCTAAACTAACTCCAAGGCTGCTTTTCATTGCTATATTTATTTGCTATTTAGTAGACGACTATAAAGAATGCTTACTACATGTACATACTCCTTCAGTTGATTCTTTTTTCTTTTCGAACGAGTTCGGCCAAATAAATAGATATCACCCTGAGTTAATAGGAGTTAACTCGTTCTGGATTTTAAAATGGAAAGTCCAGCCTTGTTCAGGAGCTAAGAAAACCGTGCGCACGCTAATAAGAGGATCTACTTCACGACCTTCATTTGACAATCTCTAAACATGCTTATCACCGAATGAATACTTGGGCGACAAATAAGATCAGAAAACGTCTTAATTTTAATTCTCCAAAGCGGAGTTCTCCTGCTGACAGCTCTCCTGCCCTTCTTCCCAAGCTGGGGGATGTGAAAGAGATTTTTGAAACAGACTTGTAGTCAAGGTCAAGAAAGGGTGCCGCTCTATTTCAGGAAGGGGGCTCTGGAGACGCCCCCTCTCTCTGTTTCAGGAACTAGAGGCTTCCTGCCACGCTCCTGCCCTTCCTGGAGGCGCCCGGCTTTGCTGAGACCTCACTTGTCAGGGACTCTCCAAGTGCAAATTACCCTTCTCCTGCCTGCCAGCGCTGTTTCTGAGGAAACACCGTGAGGATACCCAGCGCCTATAAAGAAAAACAGACTAAACACACTCCCCAGGGGCGAGCGCGGCAGGAACTCCTTGGGCGTGTGAATCGCTGTCTCCGGTTACCCAGTCTTCTCCTGAGCCCAGAAGCCTCCTTTTCCCTCTTGGTTGAGACCACGCTTGAGGGAGCCGCGCGAGGAAGGATGGCTGCCCGCTTCCTCTCACTCCCGTCTCTGAAGTAAAAGTTTCCCTGGTACAACTTAGCCTCTCCCTAGGGAGGGTCACCGTGGCCTCCACCCTCCCCCGATCGGCCCCCAAAGTTCACAAGGCCAAGGAGGAGAGACCGTCTGGGATTCCTGGGCAACAGGAGCGCATCCTCCGAGCCCCTCCTGGGTGGGAACTACCGGGAGGCGCCGAGTCAGCCCGAGCCGACGCTGCCGGCAGCGCCACCCCCGCCCGCCCTCCCAGTCCCCGGGGCGCCCCCCTCCCAAGCGCGGGGAAGCGCGTTTGAGGGCGCGCCTGAAGGGAGGGTGGGGCGGCGACCGGGAGCCCTCACCTGAAATCACTGTAAGGGTGGATAATCCAGAAGCCTGCAGTTTTAACCCTTTCCTGCTCCTTCTCCACCGCCTTCTGGCTCCCAAACATGCGGAGGGAGAATTTGTTGACCCCGGGCTGCAGCATGGAGGTGAACTGCCTCTGCATGAAGCCGTACTGCCGCCGGGGCCCCTCGGCGTCCTCGAAGCCCCCAGCCGGCTCCTCGCCGCCGCCGCCGCCGTCCACCTTGAAACACACGGAGTTGCCGTGCTCCTTCGCGCCAGCCCCGCCGCCCCCCGGTGGGGTGCCCAGGCGCTTCTCGGCCGCGGCCGGCCCCGAGCCCGTCGCGGACGCCTTGGCGGGGAAGACGCTGTTGCCATCGTCCCGGCTGTTGGACGAAGAGTTGGACTTGCCGCCTCCTTCCATGCCCGGAGGACGCGACCGGCGACGGCGCGGGCTCCAGACTCGCCGGCCCCCCGGCGCCAGGGACACGAAGTCGAGAGGGCAGGGGCCCGAGCCGACTGCCGGCGAGCCGGCTGGCTGCTGCCCGTCGCGGCGGTGGCGGCGGCGGCGGCGGCGGCAGCTGCTGCTTCCCGCCCGCGCTGCTCCTCGCTGCGCGCCTGGCTTCCGCCGCCGCCGCTGCCCTCAGTGGCTGCGCTCCGGGCTCCGGCGCGGCTGGTGCTGAGGCTGAGGCTGCCCGAGCGAGGCGAGGCTCAGCTCGGCTCAGCCCTCGCGCGCCAGCGCCTCCCCTCGGCTGCCCTCTGCTGGCCGGAACGGGTCTCTCCCCGTCTGCACTCCACACATGCTCGTTACTCTTGCTCCACTTCTGCCCAGCGTGACATTGAACTCAGGAGCCCTCGGAGGAGACATTCATTGGTACACGTGGAGAGGGACTCGGTGTATGTTTGCATGAAATAGCGGGGAGAGAGGAGAGAGAGCAAGCTTGAACCAGCAAGTGTGTGTTGCTCCAAAAGAGACAAACATCCTAAACTCATGGAGACATTGTCTGAACGCCTGTTTGAATAACGTTACAGATGGGGAAAAGGGGACGAGCTGACTATGCATGCCAAAAATTCACGTGCAAAACCAAATGTCCAAAAGAAAGTAAAGTTTGACAATGGCAAATAAATGTCAAAAGTACCAGGGAAGTGTGCGTGCGTGCGTGTGCACGCGTGTGTGCTAGAAAGAGAGGCAGAGGGCAAAAGCTACCAGGTCTGTGTAATCCTGGGTAACCAGCTGCTTGGGGCTTTTCAGATTAAGGTTCTGCACCTGGGGACAGACAACTGACCTCCTTACACTTATCCTTGTTAATTCTCGCGGAGTTCCTTAAACAGAAGATGGGATTTCTTTCTTTCCAAGGCCATTCATATCAGTACACATGCAAGCAGGTCTATCAGCCACAAATATTGAAAGAAAAGTGTGACGGAGGCCTCGCCTGAGCTGACCTGTCTTTTTAGATAAGTTACATAATCAATAAAACACACTAAGGGACGTGTGTGCCTGTCAGTGTTTGCTGACACCACGCTAGAAGTAAAGACGTCTTGGAATCTCTCATTAGAATGTCATTACCATTTCAGAAGTGGGGAACATTCGTAAGGGAAACTTACAAGCGTGGTACCGCAGCTGAGGAAAGCATTCTCCGTTTCCTCTTGTTCACCCTGCATCTCTGAAACCCACTGGATTAGCTAAAAGAAGCAAAATGTGCTGCCAAACCCACCAATCACTCAGCAGGGCAGCCCAGGCGTCTGAAGAGTTTCAAAACTCCCGAATGTCCCAAAACATCTGTTTCAGATACAAGCCTTGCTTCCATGCTTACAGCCTCTTCAAAGGAAATCTTGGCCTGCCAAGAGTCCCAGATCCCCTGGGTTCCTGTCAGCTCAAGCCACATTTTATGCAGAAGGGGCAGGCTCTCAAGGAGGGAATGTGTGTCAGGCTGGCAACTGTGACCTATCATAAGAAAAAAAAAGTGAGTGGGGCCAATCAAGGTGTTTTTTCTGAAAAATTAAACAGTGATGAAGCCAATTAACAATGAGGGAAGCAAGGATAAAAAGAAAGGAAGACAATTTGGTGCCTTCCTGAGGGGTTAACAAAGGCTGAGAAAGGAAGCAGAGAACTGAGAAAAGAGCAGAGGGAAGCAGAAATGAACCATTAGGCCTAACTCTGTTGCAATTCTCTAAGATTTCCCTTACCATTCTCCTTACCATCGCCTATGCTAAATCTCCTTATTTCACGGAGCTATGTCCTGACTCAGACACCATCTGTTTTCAACTAATCATAAACCAGAACCCTAAGAATAAGTATGGATGGCCAAATTTTAATGGTAAGAGAAGGAAAAACATGAAAATATAGAGCTTTGATCTATCAAAATAGAGACCTTTCTCTACTTTGGAAATCCAAGAGGTCAGATGAGGATACCAGGTGCTGAGGGCAGAAGGAAACCACGGGAATGGATAAAAACAAACATTGCCCAAAGCGAAGTTCTGCCTAAGAAAGGCCCGATTACTCCGGCAGCTATTCTGTATTAGACTAAAGATGTTTCCTTACTTTTCTCCCATTCTGCATGCTTCCCCAATCCCTCTATTTTCAGTCATGAGTGTGACAATGTATATTTTAACATAAATTTTAAATTTTATAATAATGTAAAAATATACCATCTAAAATGTTATGCTGAGTTTAAGTAAGTTTGCTTTTCTTTTAGCCAATCTCTCTGTTTGTTCTATTGCAACTTAATCTTACTCATGACCAGGCAGTTATTTTAGTAAAAGTTTTTCTGAGTTTCAAGGTTTGTACTAAACTGATATGACAGAATCACTGAAAAACAAGATCTCAAAATAGAACTAAGAAATGTCTACAAAGGATCACAAGTCATTGGTTGTTCCAAGTATAGCTTTTAGGCCATATTTTATTTATTCAAAATCTCAAAAAATGCATTTTCTTAAAAACTTGAGAATGTGTATATCAATGTATTAAATTTGTCAGCAATATAAAAAGTCATGTTTCTTTACTTTTCAGAATGTTGATTTAAAGTTGTTTAGAATATGAAATTTAAGTTTTCATTGGAAGAAGAATGAACTCTCAAGAATATTGGGACAAAGTGAAAGCAATAGAAGAAAGAAATCAATGATAAGGGAAGAGACAGAATCTTCAAACTTCAGAATAATATCTTCTTAGCTTGTCTTGGTATTGTGTTCGTTGATTAACTATCTCAAGGTAAAATCTAGTGAGCTAAATTCAAAGTGTTCATTTTAAAGACATCTTAGAAATAAGATTACTATCATGTTCACTCTGTGTCTTTAGGATATCCATGATGTCAAAGTGCCTAGTATTTTACAGGAATCTGATTTTGGAGGACTCATTAGAGAATATCAATTATGAATTAATTTCAGGAGAATGTCTCATCAGTCGCTGTAATGGGTGCTGTTCAATATATACAAGAATTGTGCATCTTCTGAAATGTTCCCTGTTTCCTTTAATACTCTGCTTAAGATCAAATTGCAGACAGCAGCAGAAGATTAATATGAACCTAAAATAAAATCTCCATGCAGCAGATGCTAGCACACATGAAATGAGACAGAAAAGATAGATTGGTGACTTGAAGTTTGACGGTTTATTGGAAAGTCTCATTGAAACTTAAAGATTTAAGGGATAAGACATTTTGTTCCTCTTAGTAGGACAGACTAATATGTTAAAAACATATTACACATGTAAGGAAACAAAATAAAAACTTCTGTCAAATAAGGCAATGGTAAGTAACAGTGCGAAAAAAAGTTCATTATAGAGGACCTCACAGTTTTTCTGTGTCTTGTGCACAAGCAAATCTGATTATCTGTCTGGAAAGTCACACCAACATCATGCTTAATAGAAACATTAAAGCTGTTCAATTAGAACATAGGCGCTCATACCCATAATTTCTGCAACGCATGTTATTTTTAATGGATAATATTGTCTTCTGAAAACCCAAAATAACAATCAACTAGATAACCGTCATAACTCATAATGGAATTTGGAAAGTTGGTATAAACTTTTGGTTACTTCAGTAGGCATGCAAAAATTAACATTCTTCCTAAGCATCAGCAATCACCATTAAGGCAAAATGGAGAACAATGATTTTTTTTTCGCAATTGCAACTAAAAATGAAAATTACACAGTAATAAACTTAACAAGAAATGTCTGAGATCCGTAGTTTAAGAAACATTTTTGATAAAAGGTGTAAAATAAATTTAAATAAATTAGCTATACAATTTGTCCATAAAGACTCAATATTATCAATATGGTGCTTCTTTCAAAAATTGATTTTAAGTTTCAAACAAAATTTGGTGATTCCATGGACACAGAGAGGGAAACATTACACACCAGGGCCTGTTGGGGGATGGAGGGTAAGGGGAGAAAGAGCTTTAGGGCAAATACCTAATGCATACAGATCTTAAAAACTAGATGAGGGGTTGATAGATGCAGCAAACCACCATGGAACATGTATACCTACATAACAAACCTGCACGTTCTGCACATGTATCCCAGAACTTGAAGTTAAATAAATAAATAAATAAGAAGGAAAGAAAGCAAACGAACCAAACAAAACAACTCACCAGTAATATACAGTCATTCTTACAAACCAATAAACCAACTTACTTTAAAAAAAACTGTTTCTGGTTTTCTTCATGGGGACAAAAGCAACAAAATGTTTTTAAAGTTTAGTTGGATTAATAAATCATTTATAACAGTTCTTAGGCTATGGCTTAAAAACTGAAAACAATGAAAAAATTTCCAAAGTATTAGAGCTGCTTAAGGTAGCATTGAGCAGAGAAAGAGACAAATAAGGCAATACAAAAGAATCAAAACCAGGCCAGGCACGGTGGCTCACGCCTGTAATCTCAATACTTTGGGAAGCTGAGGCGGGTGAATCATTTGAGGTCAGGAGTTCAAAACCAGCCTGGCCAACATGGTGAAACCCTGTCTCTTCTAAAAATACAAAAAACTGAGCCAGGCATGGTGATGTGTGCCTGTAATCCCAGCTGCTTGGAAAGCTGAGGCACAGAAATTGAACCCAGGAGGTGGAGGTTGCAGTGAGATGAGATCGTGCCACTGCACTCCAGCCTGGGTGACAGAGTGAGACCCTGTAAAAAAAAAAAAAAAAGGAATAAAAACCAGAAACACACTTTAGTATTAATCATAGATCAAAATTGTCATTTTACATCAATGAGCAAAGGATATGTTGTATAGCAAATAGTCCTAGGATGGTTAAGTAACTATTCCAGAGAAAAGGAAAGTAGAATATAATATCATGTTATTTCCTAAAGTGAGTTTAAGATGATTTAGTAGTATAATGTAATACTAAAAATCATTACAGGTAAATCTTTATAAAAGCAAACACTGGAAAAAGCTACGCCACTTTAAAAGATTGACAGATACTTACTTTTCAGAATTTTTTCCATTGACCTGCCTATAGAAAGACTAACAATACTATACCATTTTAGTAGTTTTAGTATACGGTGGCCCAATCCAAACATCTGTATTTCTCTTCATGTGTCTGTATACATACATATTAAACATGATTTTTTTCAGATACATCTAGAATTATTTTTGACAAGGTTTGGCACTTGTCTTTGTAGCGAAGGCGTTTTGTTTGCATTGCACACAGAGGCTATTTAGCAAGAACTATCAACTTTAATATTGTCGCTATTCAAAAGCAAAATAGATATTTCTTTCCTATTTCTTTCTTCTTATATCACCACTAAATGATACATATTTTTGTCAAACGTTTGAACAATACAACATTTAAAAAGAAAAACCTTGAAGTATTCCATCAACCCTTCTTCATTTTGCTGGCACATGCCTATCTTTCTCAACTCTAACATACATATATTCATTTGTATTATTTCACATAACTAATCTCTTAGTATACCTATTGTATTCTCCAATCTTGGCCTCCCAAAGTTTCAGAATTATAGGCGTGAGCCACTGCACCCAGCTAAAATTCTTGGATACTTTTGTTCCTATTTTCCCCTTCATATTAATTTGAGAATAAGTTTGTCAAATTATCTTAAACAATCCAGCTGGAATTTTGTTTGGAACTACATTTATGCATTAATTGATAAATAACATATTTATAACCTTATATTAATAACCTTATATTATTATATTTATAACCTTATATTATTATATTAGTACATCTTAAAATATAATCTCTTCATTTATCTATCTCTTTCTACCTATCTTACCTATGTATCTAAATACAAGGTAACCTATTATATAGTTTTTTAATATAAGTCTTGGAAATGTTTTGTTTAGTAGAGATTTGTCGCTAGGTATTTCATAGGTGTTCTGACTGTTGGAAAAAGAGACATTTTATCATCGTGCTTTTCAATTGGCTATTTTTGGTTATAGAAAAATTCTTTTGTATTGCTGAGTTTGTCCTTGCATATAGCTGTAGTAGGGAATTACTTAACTGTATCTAATACGGTATTAGTGTATTCATTTTGGTAGTGTCAGTAAATAATGACATCTTCTATCAACTATATATTTGTTCTCTTTCTTAATTTTTATAACACACTTTTCTTGACATACTACATTGGCAAGGAATGTCAATTAAATGCTGAAGAGTAGTTATAATGTTAGCTGACACTGTTATCATACTAATAGGTAATAGCAACAGTTCTGATTTTATGGCACAGTTCTGATTTTATAGGTTACTAGTAAGGTAGCCTTCATCATATTAAGGTAGATTCCCTCTTGCTTGTTAAAAAGTGTTTTAATGATAAAAGAAATTTATGCCTATTATTAATATTACATAATAATTTTACATATGTCAAGATCTTTGTTTTTTCTCTTTTAATCTGCTAATGTAATCGATTATACTAATAAACATAGTTAACATTTTCTTTATAGGCATAAATCACATTAGACTATTATATTAATTTCATATGTTTTTAGATGATAATAATGCTGATGGTAATATTTTTATTCTTTGCTATTTTTGGCCAGCTTTGGTTATGCTAGCTTTTCATAGACTGAGATCAGAAAGCTTTATTTTCTTCTGTGCTCTATAGCTGTTTATTCCATATAAGTGATAGAGCTGTCAAAATTTAGTTTATGTTTAGGAACACATGAATGTGTTCATTTGAGTATCTTTGCCAGCCTTTTGATTTATTCTACAGTCGTTGGGCCATCTGATAGTGCTATTGAATTGTTTGATACTTATATTACATCAGAAAATTTCCCAATTCTTCCAAGCTTTTAAATGTGAGTGTAAGTTTGTATACTATAATCGCTTTAACAGCAGGAGCAAAATTCTCCTCTCTGTATCTGTTGTTTTTTTTTTTTTTTTTTTTTGAGACGGTAATTCTCCTGCCTCAGCCTCCTGAGCAGCTGGGATTACAGGCACGCGCCACCATGCCCAGCTAATTTTTTGTAGCTTTAGTAGAGACGGGGTTTCACCGTGTTGACCAGGATGGTCTCGATCTCTTGACCTCGTGATCCACCCGCCTCGGCCTCCCAAAGTGCTGGGATTACAGGCTTGAGCCACCGCGCCCGGCTTCTGTATCTTTGTTCTTTATCTCAAGCCTACGGCTGTTTCCTTTCTCTTTGTCTTACAGAGAATGCAATGAGCTTATCCATTTCATTTGCCTTTTAAAAAATAACCAATCTTTAATTTTGTTAGCCAAGTCAGATTTTTTTTTTGGTTTGTGTTTCATTAATTTCTCAAAGGTCCAATGGATCCAGCTATTCTGAACCTGGTTTTTATGTAGAGGCTTTGAAAATTGCCCCGAGTCCCTCTACGCAAATTTTTTCATCTGTTCATTGAATGTGAAGTGGAAAAGATTGACCTTTGCAGTGCTTTTTCTCTTAGAGGATTTTTCCTGTTTCTATTATTTTGTTTACTATTACATTTTTTTCTTCAAAAAATTTAATAACAGTTAGTTTCTGTTCCTAGGAGGTCTTGAAATTACTGGTGTGGGAAAATTGTTATTATTTTTCCCAGGGGTTTGTACTATTTCTTTAAAATGTATCGTTTCTGTCATTTTGTGGAACTTTGGAATTCTGAAGTACAGCTGAATGAATGTTCTGTTTGCCCTCTTGATTTACTCCTTGCTATGATTTTTCATTTAATTAATTATTGTTTTATTTTTCTTAATAGAATTTCTATGTCTTAGTAATGTAGCTATTAAATATTTTCTAGAAACACTATAATGCTTTCTTCAAAGTATTTTTCTATTGGTTATTATTATGAATATATTTGCATCTGGTGTGATTTCTAACTAATTTTGTGAGAGTTTTTTTAATATAATAAATTTCCGGGTTTCTTTTATATTTTAGTCTTATAAGTATTTTACTAAATTATGTTCATTCATCCATTCTTTCAACAAATATTCATTGAATATCTGCTATGTGCAGACACTCTTTAAAGCCTTCAGTTGCAGTTTAACAACTGAACAGAAAAGAGGGAAAGAATTCTATGCTTTGCAGTATCCTATTTTTATTTTATTTTGTTTAACTGATATGCAATTATATCATGCACAGATAACAAATATTGTATCTTTCTTCCTATGTATTATATATTTTTCTTTTATTACCTTCTGAAATTTTATTGATTTATATATGAAAAATACTAATTTCATATGTCTGATGAAGAATAGCCTCAGAATACTTCTATCTTAATGTTAAGTATTATTCTATTTGAAGCAGATACATTAAAAGATAAAAATACAGATTATATTTTAAAGAATAGCACTCTAAGAGGTAAGAAGTGTGTGTGTGTGTGTGTGTGTGTGTGTGTGTGTGTGCATTTTAATTAAGTATATGTTTTAACTCTTGTCGAATTCTTTTTTAACATCTACTGCATTATTTTAATGACACTAAAAGTTATAGACCACTAGAATAAAAAATTTCCTAATAAACTTTTATCTAGTTTAACATGATTAGGCACAGATTTTAATCTCAAGGTGGAAGACCTCTCTTTATTCTTCCCCATTACTCCCACCTCTTGCATTTCCTTCTGGACAAACCCGATAGAAGTCCTGTACCTCAGAGGTTCGTTCATATGTCTAGGACAGAGCAAGGATGAAGAGTGGATCTGTAGAGATAAAATATATCTGACATGTTCTTCAATTTAAGCTTTCTGATTCCCTTCTCCTCATTATGTTTTTATCCATTTTATTTCCATTCAGTGCTTCTTGTTTCCTAAATGAACTTACATATTTATTTGTTACTTTTTTTCTGATACAACAGAAGGTACCACAAGAACAATGACCCTCCCTATAGGATTCATCACTGAACCTTATAAGCCTGTCACAAAGTGGGGATTCTATAACTATTTGTTGAATCAATGAATGAAGGAATGAACCTCCTCCAGGAATCCTCCAGCTTCATCTAGAATTCCTTCCTCTGCACTCCTAGAGCATATATGTATATCACTATACATATTACTACATGATTATCATAGTGAATTATAATTATTAACGTACATCATTTACCTTAACGTGTGAGTAAAGTTGGTTCTTATAATTACTGACTTGTATCTTTTACCTTCAAGTGTGAGTAATATTCGTTCTGTAATATCTAACAATCATGTCCTGTGCTGGGTTCTGTACTAAGTACTCCACAGATTTCTCACTTAAACCTCACCGCACATTTGTAAGGCAAATATTGTCTCCATTTTACACTCTAGGGTAGACAGCTTATTAACACAAAAATTTCACATAGCTTTCATGTGGCAGAGCTACCTCTTATCATGAATCTGTTGGTTCCAAAGTTGCCTGTGTTCCTTACTGAAATGCTGTATTTTCTATTTTAGAAAGAAGTATACATATATTTTCAAACTCTCATTTCTTCACATCAAAAATTATTACATGTCTGATCACCAGATAAATTAATGAATAAGATGAAAAAGGGTTAATACTTGGCTAATACTGAACTGATGAATTTTAATTTACTTCTTAAAATTGTGTTCCCTTTTGACCTTTCACTTGCAAAGCCAAATCGCATGACTAGTTGTCTCAGAGAGAGGGGTGGATATTGTCACTAACAAAGAGGCCATTATCAGCTTGGAGTCTCAAAGCTGATTTTCTCCACCTCTTTAGCAAGAAATTCAGAGAAAGTCTGGAAAGGAAATTGCACACGATTATAAATGAGATTATTATTATTGTCTCTGAGTAAATTAAGATGCATAAATTCGATTAAAGGGGTTTCCTCTTTATAATTATTTTTACCCTTAGCAATTGACAAAGCCCCACAGTTCAAGGCTTTGTTTATCTATGGTTTTGTTTCTCCCCAGCAGTGACAATTATTGTATACTGATCCATTCTTCTTCTCTTTTTAAGACTTTTGTAAGTTTTCCAATCTTAAAAAAAATAAAAAATAAAAAATAAAAAAATTAAACCTGGAATTAGGCATAAAGGTTTTGATTAGACATTAAAAAAAAAGAGAGAAAATCTCAGAATAAAACAAATATCAAGCTTTGACACCATTGCAATTGAGAAGTAAATTAAATAACATTCACATATTCTGAAATATTAGTGTCCATTTACATAAATTTATCTTTCTGTTTTTTACCTTTAATATATAAATATTTTAATGTTCCAGGAGAGAGCCTTATCTGGATTTGTAAATACTAAAACACCTTTCTTTGAAACACACTCCCTTTCCTAACTAACTCTGCATGATTAAAATTGGGCTCCAATTACTGGATCCTGCCGGCACCTTCACCTGACAAATGTGAGAGCTTAATTCAAGACAGGTCTTGGAGGTTATTCTCCCAGAATCTGAGCTTTTCACCACAGACTTAGTGAGAAAATGGGCAATTGCAGGTAAGCTTTCTGTGATAAAAACGTAGACATACTATAATCTGTAGTTTCTTTTACAGATATTTCATAGAGCCTTCCTCATTTGTGTAAATGTTCAGATTTTCCTTAAATTATGTGAAATTCTGTGATATATATTCTTCATTTTTTCCTCTAGATTCAATGTCTATCCCTCTCTTCCCTCTTGGCTGAACTCCATGGACTGCATCACCAGGGATCTTATGTATTCTGACTACCCTGGGCCAATAGGAGGGACCAGAAAGAAAAGAGGGATAGGAGGAGAGAAAGAACAGATTTTTTATTTCCCTTGTCCCACTTCCTCCCTTCTTCACCATGGTTCTATCCCTGGCTACTTTCCTCTATGTCCACAGTTCCTATTGTCTTCTCAATGGCTATAGCTTGTGCCCCATTCAGTAATAATTTCCTCCACCTTGCCATTAAAAGTAGTCATGGCAAGGCGGAAGAAATTATTACTGAATGGGGCACAAGCTCTGGTGAGTTTCCATGTAGCTGCTTCAGCATATTTGTTGGTCCCCTTAACTTTATCCATATCTCTGCAAATAGCCCTTTCATTAAAATACCTTCAATTAAATTCATTGAGTGAGCCATCTTTTTCTTTCTAGGACCTTGACTGGTACATTTTCCCAATATATGCTTAATAAAATTTCTTTGTCAAAGCTGGCATCTCTTTTCTACCTCAAATGACCCACAGATTTTTGCTCTATCTTGCTATCTATTTATATTTATCAAAATTATTTATTTTGTTATGTGTATATATAACATAGTAACTACATATATATACAAACACTTCAATGTGTTCTCTATGAATATTATTCAGTAGCACTCGTTTTAAAAAATGTTTCTCCAATTATTTCTGTTTTTAAATTAGAAACTCTGTTTTAAGTGGTCAGTTAAAAAATCATGACTTTATCTTTTATTTCTCTGCTTCATGTCTACCTTACATTCAATCTGTCAGCAATACCTACTTTTTCTACATTTTGAACCTGACCACTTCTCACTACTTTGCCTCCCTATAATCTAAACTCAAACTCTATAGCTACAGTGAATCTTTTACAACAAAAGTCAGGCCAGGTCATTCCTCTAATCTCAATCCTCTAAGGGAATGATGACCCCATTAAAAGCCACCATCCTCATTGTGTGCTAACCCCCGTGACCTCTCTGATCCCATTGACTACTTCACCTTCCCCCAAACTCTGCTCCCACAACAGAGACCTGCTTATTCTTCTTCAAATTCACCAGAAACATGCCCACCTCAGCACATAGTATATGTTGTTCCTTCTACCTGCAAAATTTTTCTCCCACCTTAAACAGGTGTGTACTTTAAGTGATTCAGTTATCATTTTACATAAAAAGCAACGCCTCTTATGGCTTCCTATCTCCCTTTCCTGCTTTATTTTCCTGTACTGCACTTGACACCAAGTGACATACTCAATATTTTACTTTATTTGTACATTATCTGTCTCCCCCAATAGACTATAAGCCCATAAGGCTTTATTCACTGCTGTGCTTCTCGTACGCTGATTGACATCTAGTCTCATTCAATCGTTTGTTTTTGAATGGATGAAATGAATGAAATGGAATTACATGAAATAAATGAAAGCACTTTCTGCCCCTCTGTGTAAGAAATTTAAAAAAAAACCTATTTATTAGTATTTATATAATTAGTCCAATTCTTACTTTTAATACAACTGACTGAAGACTTTAGGGTATCTTTTTACTAGTTTAAAAAAAAATTCACAGAGATTTTGTTTACTACCTTCATTTGCAGTTTTGATGGACATACTGCATTATAGAACCAAGCTCATGACATGTTATACATAAAATATGGATGAAATTACTGATTTAATGTTATAATTAAAAATGAGTAAAGTTACTTTAAGATAAAAAAGGACCTTAAATTTTGTGCTTTACAATTCGACAATTTTTTTTCATTTTTTTTTTAAAGAAGAGAGATTAGTATATTATCTCATGGAGACTAAATAGAATTTGGGTTAGTAAAATCACATTTATGAGCAATATCTTTTAAAATGTAAATTTCCAGTACAAATTAAGTGGCATTTTATTGTGGCATGTATTAGAAGTAGATGGAATTAATGGTAGATTACCTTTGCATCATGAAATGTATAGTAAATGAATGCAAGGCCTCTATTCATCAGCAGCCTGGTAGGTGGCTAAAGGGTAGAAATCAGGTTATTCATCCAGGACCTTAGTTAACTAAACTAGTCAGGAAAAGCAAGGCTTGCAAATAAAGCAAACTGGTCAACCCAAGGACAGCTCAAAGAGTCAGAACCTCACAGATTTATAGCTTATCACAGCCAGAAGTAGCTTTATACTACAACTAGAGTCCTTGTCCTAGAGTTCAGTTGAAATAATTGGTACTATGGATCACGAATTAATGAGAACCACTTTTTATTTTTTGGGGGTAGCTGACTTTAAACATGACAATGCAAATTGAGAGTGTTAGTAGGCATCGTTTGGCAAATTGGTGAATGAGCCATCAGAGGGCCATTTTATATGAAGACTGAGAAGCTTCTTAAGAAAGCTCATTCTAAAGAAAGAATCTGGGCACCATAGATCTGAGCCAGCCATAAAAAGGAATGAGATCATGTCCTTTGCAGAGACATAGATGAAACTGGAAGCCATCATCCTCAGCAAACTAACACAGAAACAGAAAACCAAATACCATATGTTCTCACTCATAAGTGGGAGTTGAACATTGAGAACACATGGACACGGGGAGGGGAACAACACACACCAGAGCCTATTGGGGGTTGGGGGATCAAGGCAAGGAACTTAGAGGATGTGTCAATAGGTACAGCAAGCTACCATGGCACACGTATACGTATGTAACAAACCTGCATGTTCTACACATGTATCTTGTTTTCCTCTTTTAGAAGAAATAAAGAAAAAAAAATCTGAACCACCAAATTGGCCATAGGATAAAGAAGGATACCATAATTTTGAGGACAGTGTGGTGCCTGTTACTGGACATCCCCTCTAACCACCTTTTTGTATGTCTGAGTCTCCAGGACAGGGAAAATGTAAGACCTGTTTCACTAACACTCATACTGCATAAGGGAAATGAATTCTTGGAATCTTTACAGCAAAGTGTAACACTCAAGAGAAGAGGATTATTTTTGCTAGTCTACACTGACTCACATAGATATATATATATAATCTATAAATATATATATTTATTATATATATTTATAAATATATATAGATATATATTTATAGATATATATATTTATAAATATATTTATATATAAATATTTATATATATTTATTTATATTTAAATATATATATATATATAAATATATATATATCCTTGCCACATGCATGGCACCAAGCAACTTTGACAGCAATGCTAGATCCCCAGCATCAGAGCAGTGCCCACAAGAGAACTGGAGGCCACGGAGTCTAGTCAAAGATGCCTTGTTGGTTACGCAGAGGCAATTCGCTGAAAGATCTTCCATGCTCTGTAGAGCCATAGCACTGCAGAGAGTAGATTGGCTTTTGAGCAGAAAGGTAACGCCTTTTGGAGACCCCAAAAAAAGAAGAAGAAAGAAAGAAAGCTTTAGTTACTTCTAAATGTAACCTCAGAGTTACTTATTAGTCACTGAAGAATATGGAAATTTGGTTTTGATGAAGAGCAGCTTTCCTTCCTCAAAATAAGGTCTACCATTGAAATGATTCCCTATGTAAAGATCTGCAATGACCTGTATTAATGTTAATATCATTAAACATATGTATTTTCTGTTAAATGTGCATAAATATAGGTGCGCAAAAATAAATCTAGGCCAGAATAGCATAGTAATTCTGCTCCTCGATTATTTCACTTAAATAAGAAGACAGTTATAACTCTTCTTTGAATGTGTATCTGCATTCAAAATCCAGTCAGATACATCAGGTCAATCGCAGGTTTTTTTGTGCTAATAGGAGATGGCAGTTGAATAGTGACATTGACTTTAGTGATGTTTTACTTCCTGGCATCCACTTCTCATAACTAACAGCCTCCCAATGTTATTTTGAGTAGTGATCTCCCTGATTATGTGGTATCTTGGTGGCACACTGCATTAATCTCTGTCTTCCCCTATAAAATCTAAAATGAGGGGGACACTCTTAGGAGACAAATCCTTCCTCTCACCACTCCAAAAGAACAAAGGGTGGACACATGATGAACAAAGGGGTGGACACATGAGTGGAACACCAGAAGTATATACATAGATATAGTATTTTTAATGTATTTCAGCAATGACACATGGTTGAGATTAGTAAGGCTTTTCTGCCTCCAAATACCTTGGAGATACTTGGTTTCTATACTCCCCAAGCCAGTTTCCTCAGATTTATCTTCAATCTTGTGAATTTTTCATTTGGCTTAAGTTAACTTCTGTAGCTTATAATAAAGTATCTGGATACATCAAATGTGGCCAGAAGTGGGGTGCAAATATAGACCATTAGGGGACAAGAAGTATTTGAAAGTATTAATTAAATTGCCTACATAAGAGCCAAAATTGGTAGCTCAAGCCTGTAATCTCAGCACTTTGGGACACTGAAGCAGGAAAATCAGCTGAGGTCAGGAGTTTGAGACCAGCTGGCCAACATGGCAAAATTCTGCCTCTACTAAAAATACAAAAATTATCCAGGCGTGGTGGTGGGTGCCGTAATTCTAGCCATTCTGGAGGCTGAGCCAGGAGAGTTGCTTGACCAGGAGGCGGAGGTTGCAGTGAGCTAAGACTGCGCCATTGCACTCCAGTCTGGGCGATAGAGCGAGAGTTCGTCTCAAAAATAAATAAATAAATAAATAAATAAATAAATAAAAGCAAAACTTCCATTGGTATCCTTGTAATGGAACCAAGAAACTCACAGTACCAGAAGCTGTGGCGAAACAGCTAATTAAGTGTTTGCCTGAAGTTATGTAGAACCAATTGCCTATTGAGAGCAAGATTCTGGAGAGCCAGTTAACAATTGCTATTAAACAATGTGAAGAACATAAGGAATTTCTTGTTTATTGTTTTTGCAGCACTTATCCTTTTCATTTGTTAAAATTGTTACTAACTGGCCTTTCCCCCCTAGAATATAAACTTCAGGAGGACAGAGACTTTGTTCATTTTGTTCACTACTCAGGTTCTCTAGAGTTCCTGGTAGATGGAAATTATTGAAGAATACAGGTGTAAGGGATAAATTAACTCCAATAGTATACTTGCTACTGGCAATGTGCTGATTATTAAGCCATTGACTCAGCTTTAAACTGGCCTATATATACTTGGATCTGGGACTCTGCAAATCACATTTATCTGTATTCAGCAAATCACTGCTAGGCTCTTCCAGTAGTGGGTAATCTAAGAGAAAGGGAAGCTGGAGAAGGGAAAAGAAACATTTCTTGTTTGTTTTCTAATTCTATCACCATCACACAGCAGTGGCTCTTCACCCTGGCACTGGCAATGTTTCTAGTAGCAGCAGTTTGTTATAGTTTGCAGATTTTCTCTACCCCATAACCTTCCCAGCGTGTTCTTTCAGAAATACCAGCACCAGTTGAAGAGGGCCCCTTCCTCAGAGGTCCTAATCCAGCATCTTGGAAGGGTGAGGAAGAAGAAGGAAATTTCACTTCATACTTGTATAATTATACATGTATAATTCAGGTGTACATGGATCTTAGTTACAACAGCAAAACTACAGGTTGATGAAAGAGCTGATTTAAGCCAACACAATTGGCTTTGTGTGCTATTCCCAGGAAGAAGCCAGTTCACAAACCCCAAGCTTCATAAATAAAGGACTAAATTAAGGAGCTTCATAGATAGTTTGGGGCTTGACTCCCTGGGTTTGTCAGCTAACTTGCCTTTCTCCTCACTTGTAGAATGGTTCCTCTCTTATTTCTCTGTGTTGTCCTTCACTGGGTGTTCTTCTTTTCTCCTGCCAACATTTGTAAACAAACACAATTCCTGGTGATTCAGACAACCCCTGTTGTCAATTAACCAGCATAGACTTGATAATAAAGAAGAGATCACAAATAGATTTTTAAAATCTTCATGTGGTCCAAGCTTCAGGGCATTTAACTTGCACAGCCCTGAGAGAACCCCCAAAACAGTGTGTCACTATTGTTTTACAATTTGTAAACATAAAGTAGTTTATCTTCTTTTTTCCCAAAGAAGGCCTTTTATATTGTATAAGCTTCTGGCCTCGTAAAACCTGAGTCTGCCTTTAAAAAGGCAATAAATGAGATTTTAAAGCAAGTCCACTTATCTGCAGATAAAACGGAAGCCTGAAAATTATTTTCAGAGTTTCTATCTGTTGCCAAAAGTCTCTGTTAGCCTAAGACAGTGGTTCATACTTATTGTCCCAGTGTGCTCTTTTGTTCTGAATTTTTCAGTTTTTAAATAAAGCATGGGGCATACTTAAAATTTGCTTTGGAATTATTAGGGAAGAGTTTGGTAGATCTGCCATAGTCTTATCTAGTGGTGTAGGAAATGCATTAGGCAGTAAATTTAGTTATTACCGTAGTGCATGGGGAAGTCTGCCAGAAATAACTTGCATTTCTTTCTCCAGCACTTTTCAGAGATGATATATCTAACACCTTCCTTTCAAGGGCAGCACGAAGGCATTCACTGACAAGACAAGTCTCCTTGAGCATGAGAGACCAGGGACACCTAACTCTTTCAAGCCTCCATCGAGAGTGGAAGAAACCTACCAGGACCTTAGTAGACTGGTCAATGTGCCATGGCTCATGCTGGAGCCTATAAGATGCACAAAACCACCAAGCTGTAGTTGGTGAAGTCAGAGTAACAACAAGCAAAACTTTTTTGCTATGAATATGCTGTTTAACATAAATGAAATTGAGAGGTTCAATCATATTATAGCATTTAACATTTGGCAAGCCAGTAAGAAAATAATAAATCAAAAGGCATAAATCCTAATAGTAACAACATTGATGAGTTTTATCTTATAAAATGCTAATTTAAAAAAGATACCTTGAATAGGAGTGAAAATATAGTACCTTTGAAAATATTAAGGCAGAAATGCTTATACATTGAACTGGGAAAGTCATCCTCAAAAACTTATTGCCAAAAATTTAATTATTCTACTTATAATAATTATTATTCTGCTTACATTTAAAATTCATATAATGAATATAAATTTTTGACACCATATACAGATATTTTATTTATAATTATTACAAAGCATTATATTTTTGAAAATGAATTTGTCAGTCAAGTCAATATTCAAAAAATTAAGTAATTTTAATTTTTGGTGCCCCCTTTCTCTTTTAGTTTGTGTTTTGATTATAAGGTTGGCTATAACCAGACCTCCTCAAGCAACAGGAAGAAGTATCTCAGCAGACTCTTTACCTATACATTAAGCTTTTCTTGTAGGAAGGGTTAATTCTGGACCCTATAAACCTTTACCCAATCAAAATTTTAAATCAAAAAGTGCTGTATTTTGTGTCAAGTCACAGGAATCTGTCACTGTTAAGACTTGAAAGATGCAAGACTGTTGATTCCTAGAATATGCCAGTTTCACTCTAGGTGGTCCAGAGCAGAAAAGAGTAGGTCTTAGAGAACAGCAAAAGACTATTTTAAGCTTGCCCAAGTAGTGATCCCAATTGCAGCAATCCCAATTGCAGCTGATGTTGCAGATGTGCTCCTCCAGCTGGAGTAAATCATTATAGCATTTGGCATGTGGAAGGTCATGCTAGCCTAGGGAATCTTTTCTTTCCAGGGTTCAGTTTAAAGATGTCACCATACTTTCAAAGTAATCTGTTGCATTTTATGCCACAAAATTTATCACCTATTTCACTGTGTTCTGATACAATCTTTGTTAAACAGAGCAAGAGTAAATACTCATGTTTGTGAATCAAAAAAGCCAAATTAATCAGGAAGATGTTATCTTAATATACCTGTTACATCAGAGGCATCTATGATTTATTTGACAACCATCCACCCTAGTATCTTCTCACAGTAGTAATTTGAATCTTTGAGTATTAAGCATATTGAATATGTTTTATGCTACTTTTAGTTAGGTTGATTTTCTAGATTTCAAGTCATTAATTTCTGCTCTGAATAAAATTCCCTTTTGTCATTCCAATTGCTGTATCTTCCAATTTTCTGTCTCGCTATTTATTTATATATTATTTCAATGAGATAGAATGTGTGACAAGCATTTGTTTCATGCTTTCAATTAGATTCAATACAAAAGTAGGAACAGCTGACTCAGATATTATCTTGTGAGTCTGATTTATGCTTTCATGAAATCAGTGTGTGAGATGAAGACTTGTGTCCCAACTCAACAGGAATTATAGTGGTATTTGTCTTTTCAAGTGGCATCATTTTAACCAAGGAAAATGGAAGGCAAGCTTCCAAAGCATTCGTGACTGCCAGTAACCCAAAGTGCACTTCAGAGGGGTAGTTCCTGCTGAGTACTTGTTGATAAATTTGGAACTGATATACTACATATATCGATGCAAACTTAGCTGCTTCAGAGATAGGAATATTTTAAAATAATACCATTCAGAAAGGAAGAAAGATCAACAGAGACCGGAAGTGTGAGGGGCATAAGAAAGTAGTAAATGGAGATCAATTCTAGAGAAAGACTAGAACAGGTATTTTTTTCTCTATCAAGACACTCTTAATTTTTCATTTCACCCTTCCATAGCATTGCCTAAATCATAATCTTCAGACAATATGAGAACTGATAACAGTATAACAAGAAACCCTAAAAATTGAATTTTTCCTTAATCTGTGTTTTGATAAAGTAGAATGCTGTTAATAAAAGATACTGATTGTCTCATGAAATTTTTAACATTCATTAAATACTAGCAATGTTCAAGGCTAGGAGTGGCCCATAGTTTGCAAAAACAAAACAAAGAAAAAAAAAACAAGAGTCACTCCTTTAACCAGTGTTTTTGGATATTACTAATAAATCATGGCAACATGCCTTATTGAACCCAGATGCAACCTCAAAGAGATTTTTAAACATCACTCTGAGAAGACTAATAATTGGTTATAGGCATAAATATATAATGCTTATTCACTCTTTCTCTTCTAGGTGAAATACTGCATCGAGATTAAAAGTGTCTCCTTTATATCTACGCTCTTGTTCTCCTACTATCAACAATAAGTTGGTCATTAGTTCATAAAGAGAATAATAATGATATCTATGAAAAGGAAAGATAACTTTCACAAAGCTCATTTGAGTACTCTTACCATGTTAATTTCTGTTTTTTAGATATCAAGCTAGTTCATGACACTTTGCCACAGTACATTGTTCCAATATTACAGGAAACTAACCATTTATATTACTTAGTTCCCATTCATTAAAAAAATACTTTTTATGCTTTGAGCTTCTTATAACAATCAAAAAGAAACCAGATTAATTCAAATCACAATTCTATATTTATGAATCTGCCTCCAGAACTTTCTTCTACTGAAGAAGCTTACCTTTGTCATGGTATCTGTTCTTTTTGGCATTTCTTAGAAGATTGAGATCTCTAAAATTGCAAGGCATTTTATTCATTCCCTTTGTATTTAATAAATGTTAGCCTTGGAATAACTAGAGGCTCTAGTGACTGAAAAGGCTCTGGAGAGATGAGGAAGAACAACAACTTAGTCTTTTCCTTCTAGGTAAGTACATACCAGTAAATGGAAATTCTGTGTATAATGTAAGATTGTATATAAAAATATAATATGTATTAAACACATTATGTACATAATACAAACATGCCTGAGTTATTCAAAGAAGCTAATGCTTCTAATTTTGTGTTGACTGTAAAACGTTTAATAAATTACGGGCCATCAGAATATTTTGAAATGAAATCTTCTAGAAACCTGATAGATATAATTAGGAACAAAAGTCAGAAAGATTAAATTATTTCTTTCATTTCCAATATTTCTACCTTAGGTTATTCTGTGACAAGTTGGTATTTTGTGGGGAAACAGTCTTATCTACCCAGAAGGCCTTATAGTAGATATATAATCATGTCTGGGATATTTTTCTGACTAATACAAAGTTTTGTAAATTAAAAATCGCTTTTGACTTTATTATAAGTAATGTAATAATTTTAATAAATAATCTGCAAAAGAAAAATCAATTGTGTTTATATATTTTTTGGAACACTTGATCCATAAGTCAGACATATAATTTCGTTGTTATTTAGAGATGTTCAGATAGTTGGAATTTTGCAGATGTTAGCCATCCTGAAGAATGTAAGATGGTAGTGATGTAAACTCTGCCAGCAAAATGTAATTAGAAACAAATGTTTGTCGTATATATTACTTTTAAGGTCTTTTAATTTGAATATTAGCAGTATTTTTTGATTCATTTATAATACTCTAATTATAAAGTATTTTCTTAACAAAACAATAAAAGTATAGGATTTCCACCTGGGGAGCCTGGTCAACATTGAGATGTACATTTACTCACCCCTGAAAGATACAGTAATTGCACTTCATTGACACATTTTATCTAATGCATTTTTATTATCCTATGGCTTATTAGACCACTCAAAGATTTAAAGTTTATAAATGTTTTAGATGAAACTTAATCACTTCTTCACATGAAGTACTATAATAACACTATCATACTTGTTTTGTTCTTCTGTCCTTCTACCCTTTCTTTCTCTTTCTATTGGCCTTTCCTTCTCACTCTCAATTAATGGCTAAAACGCAAGAACATAACTACCATTATGGAATGCTTGACATGTAGCAACCACTGAACTTTTATATGTTATCTCATTTAATCTTCTCATGTTAAAGACAAGGTTCAGAATCTACTCAATTATTCCAAATCCCATGAAGTTATTGCGATAGGATTTTAAAAAGCCCTTTCTACTCCAGGAAAGGAGATGGTTTGGGGCCATGTGATAACTGGCTCCCAGTTGTATATAGCTATTTACTGACTTCAAGATAAGCTCATAATATAGGCAAACTTCCTTTAAGAATGCTTATGTTCCAAAAGTTTATTGGTTAAGCCATTGGTTTTTGTTTTTTTTATTGATTGATTGGGACAGGATCTGCCTCTGTTGCCCAGGCTGAAGTACAGTGGCATGATCTCAGCTTACTGTAACCTCAACCTCCTGAGCTCAAGCAATCCTCCCATCTCAGCCTCCAAATAACTTAGGCTTTGGTCACATGCCACCACACCTAGCTAATTTTTGTATTTTTTGTAGAGATGGGAACTCACTATGTTGCCTAGGCTGGTCTCAAAATCCTGGCCTCAAGCAGCCTCAGCCTCCCAAACTGCTGGGATTATGGTCATAAGCCACCACAGTCAGTTAGCCAAACGTGTTAATTTAGAACTTGGAAAATAAGATAAGGCACTGCACACCATGCCAAAAATAAATAAATAAGCTGGTAAATCTATGGCATTTGCAATGTCACAAAAGAATAGCATTAGCAGGGTCCTTATTGGACATCTCAATGGCATTTCATTCCTTTCACTTAAATGGCATATCTCTATAATTAATTAGTTATTCTTCTTCGGTGGAAAAGTGCTTTGTTAATTTCTGTTCATTTTTCCTTTTCTTAATTATAGGCCAGAATAAATATGTTGATGCCATTGAATAAGAAACATATACACTAATACAAAATAGTGTTTGAGACGGGGTGCTGTGGCTTACACCTGTAATCCCAGCACGTGGATCACCTGAGATGAGGAGTTCAAGACCAGCATAGCCAACATGACGAAACTCCATGTCTACTAAATATACAAAAATTAGCTGGCCGTGGTGGTAGATGCCTGTAGCTACTCAGGAGGCTGAGGCAGGAGAATCGCTTGAACCCAGGAGGTGGAGGTTGCAGGTAGCTGCGATAGTACCACTGGACTCCAGCCTGGGTGACAGACTCCTTCTCAAAAATAATAATAATAATAATAATAATAATAATAATAATAATGTTTGAGATATTTGAGCATGACAAATGTGGTAGAAACCTAGTCTTTAAATTTTATGATAACGGAGATTGACCTTGTTTATTGTTCTATTTCCCCTACTCTTTTTCTGAAGCTCAAAATCTTTCTTAATCACTGCTGCATACTAAGAATACTGTTCTTTGTCTGCACTCCCACAGTGCATTCTTGCTTTCCCTCCTGCTTTCCAAAACACTCAAAAACAACTGCTCCTTGTAGTGTATCTATTGCTTTTTAAGCCAAATTTAGTAAATCTTTATAAATGTCAACAAAGCATGGGAGTGCTGGCAATCCTAAACAGGAGGACCATGTGCTTCATTTTGTACAATTAGTCTTTTAGAACTTTATACATATAATTTGTTTTCAATATTGTATGAAATACATTGGTGACAAATAGTTCATTTGAAATCTGAAAATGTGGATTAATTTTCATTATCTCAGTTTTACAGCTTGGCTGAGTGACTTTATTTGCTATCATCATCTATAAACTTGGGAAGTTAATATGTATTTTCCAAAATGTTGCTAATGATTAACTGAGAATGTGTTTAAGGCATATACATATTGTAGGTGTCCCCGAAGGTCAGTCAATTAATGAGAGTTCCATTTCCACTTTTCCACTTAACTTCCTTTCCTGGTAGACTATTTTTTAAATCCTTCTATCTTTTTAGTCACCTGTATATAACTACATATAATGCTTTTGCAGCAACCAAAATTAATCAGGAGCCTAAATTATAATTTTTTACAGAAGGTTCTGTAGACGTATGTTTGGTTTACGGGTATATTAATCAATATCGTGTATGGGTTGGATATCCAGATATCAAGTAGTTTCTTATAAATAATAAAATAACAGCTTGAATTATGCACCAGGATATGAGTGTGCTACCCTTGTCTGGGGAAGGGCTTGATGCCATTTGTCAATTTTCTCCACTCCCTGACCAACCACTTTTTTGTTTGTTTGTTTGTGTATTATCCTTTGTTGATGTTGTCTTTCTTCAGAAGCATAAAAAAAGACTTACCTTTCATCTTCCTCCTCGAACTCCAAACTGCTTTTTTTTCTCCTTTGCCCTCTTATTTTATGATGCCAATGTTCCAGGACAGCATTTATCTGTCCTGGAAAATTTATCTGGAAAAATTTATCTTTATAGCCTGAAGTCCCCTAATATTTAACATAAAAATCAATGACTTCTCACATTCTTGGGAAACAAATGAATTAGCAAATTATTTCTGCTCACCATGGCACTGAAAACAGTCATGCTTCAATCTTCTTGAAGTTTTCCCCAAAGATAAATTTGACTGGTTGCAACAAATAAAACATGCAATGCTTGCAAATTTCCATGGAAATGCTCTCTGGCTAAAATTGAAAAAACAAAATTAGTACAGCCTATAGAAGGAAATCATTTCTGATTTTAGCAAATATTTAAAATTATACTCTTGGTCACTGAAGCCAAATCTTGAAATCAGTTGCAACTGTTCTCTTTCTTTTACCCTAGAAATATAGTTAATAGAAAGGTCCTGTGTCACTTTCAAATTTACTCATTCTATAAATGTTTATTGTGTCAAATACTGCCCTAAGCACTGGAGAAATATCCCTGAATAAATTGGCAAAAATTGTTGCCATGTTAGAGTTTAAATTCTAGTATGTGTGTTCATGGTAGGGGAAGGGGTGAGAGAATGGAACAATCAAGTAAGTAAAATCTAGAGCATACCAGAAGGTGATAAATGCTTTGAGGAAAAATAAATCTTGAGGAAAGTGTATAGGGAGAACCAGAAAGAAGGGGAGTATCTCCCTGCTTCAAGAGCCAGATGGGGATTAGAATCCAGGGATGAAGAATGACCCGGGAGTCCCTGGACTTCTTGCAATGAATGATGTAAATGGGGATAAAGGGAGTAATGAGATTTTTACTGACATGTGAATGGAGAGGATTTCTTGCCAGGAGCAAGACGAAGTCTGAGGCATCTTACTCATTCTTGCCAATAGTGGTGTGGAGGTCAGGAAAGGGCATCGAATGAGAATGTGTCGAGCTCCTAGACCCTTTCTAGACTCCCGCCATTGAAGTTTCTTTCTGGAAACTTTCCCTTCCTGATCATCCCTCGTTCACCCTGTTCTAATTCAGGCTCACAACAGCTGCGCCAGGATTTCAGTCTTGCTTCCTGGAGTCCATTTTTTGACATAATCAAAGAAAACGAGTAGAAAACACAAATTTGGCCATGTTATTCTCCTACTCCAAACCTTTCATGGTCAAATTCATGAACCAGAATCTGTCTCCTCTCTTCCACCTCTTCTCTAATAGTCCCTGTCTCATATTATATGTTTAAATAACACAAAACCGTTTTCAGTCCTTGTGCCAGGGCACCCTGCCTGAGTCTTACGGACTTTTCTGTGGCCACTCCCTTGATGTGAAATAATTTTCTCTTTTCCTAACCTGACTGGACGTTTCTCATCTTTCAAAACAGTTTCAATGTCCTCACCACCAATGCGCTTTTTACTAAGCCACATTAACTCAGTACCGCAGCAGTGCTATCATTCCATTCTGGGCACACATTCTGCGTGGTATCTAAAGTCACATCAACTGTTAGGTCCACAAAGGCAAGGACCACATAGTATTCATCTAGCACTTGTAGAGCATAGCTGTCTGTTAAATAAACCAACAAGAAATTTATAGGCTACCATGAAACCCTGTCCACTTTGGGAGGGCGAGGTGGGCAGATCACAAGGTCAAGATCTTTGTCGGGCCCTGAAGTACAGCATTTAGTTTTGTGGGCTCTTGGGTAGCATTAAGTAGAAAAGAAGGGATGCTGAAAGAGAAAAAAGAAAAGGGCATTAACTGAATACCTACCCTGTGCCCAAACTTCACTAACCAATTTATATATTTAATATCATTTAAGATTTATAACATTTCAACAAAGTAAGATTATCATTCCCACTTTGAAAAAGAGAACAATCAAGTCTTAGGGAGGTAAGTACATTGCCCAATATTCTATAACCAGGAACCAAACACGAATCTTTGTCATCCTAGACTCCATGTTCTTTCTGTCACACTACTGCCATCCTCCAAGAGGAGGAGAAAGAAAATGAAAAGGATATTGTGGGAGATAAAAAATGAACTAAGCTTCCTTCACAATTTGTCCCATGCCCTTTTTTCTGTTATAGTACAAATTATTTCTTCTGCAAAATCGTACATTAATTCCCTCAGTTAATTATTGGAAGTCTGCTATATCCTGGATAAATCCTGAATCCAATCACTTTTAGGTCATGGGAACTGAATAATATACAGAACTGTAAAGTTCTACTTTCACAAAATTTTTATTTTCTAGTAGAGGGAGTAGGGAATTTATTGTTCACAAATAATGAATAAATAAATAAGGAAGATGCATATTATGTTAGCTCTTGATAAATAAATGACCAGAGATCTCACTGGTATCAAGTTATTTGTGCAAAATTGAGAAATATTTTCAAAGAGAAGGCTAAGTTTCAGAAGCAATAAAATGTTTTGTATGATTGAGAGGTGCTAAACAAAGTGAACATGTGGGAAGGGAGGAATTGTAACAGTCGAGTTCAAAAAAATAGTGTTATGGTTGCAGTGGGTGGAGGTAGAGAAGTTGAATAGATAGCATCTCATAAGCCATAGTCAAGTTATTGGATTTTACTCTCGGAGGGGAAAACATTCTTATTTGAAAAAGCAAAGGCATAGCATAAGCAGGCTTAAGATTTTAAAGGAATATTTCTTGATGCTTTGTTGAGACTCTGACTGATGAATGACAGAGACGGAAGCATGAATTTAGTTAGAGAGCTAAAGCAATACTCCTGGTATAAAACCATGGAAGTTTATAGCAGAATGAAATTTGTAGAAGTAAAGAGGAATTATGAACTTCTAAATATTTGTTTTGAATGCAGAGATAACAGGATTTTCATATGTGGGATGTAAGAGAAAGAAAAGAGGAAAAGTTGATCCCAAGATCACTGAGCTGTGTAAATTAAAGAATGAGGTTGTCATTGAATGAGATAAATTCTAAAAAAAGGGAATTATTGTGGGGAAGGGAGAGGCAAAGGGAAAGTAACTTTCTTGCTAATTGTTTGTGACATGGCTTTACATTTCTTTAGGAAAAAAACATCCGTGACGAATACCAAATAAATAGTTGAACCTCCTTTGTGTTCTTTTTTCCGCTCCCTTCCTTTCTCTTTTCCTTCCTTCCCTCCTCTTTCCTTCCTTCCTCTCCATCTCTTTCTCCTTCTTCCTTCCTTTACTCGCTTTCTCCCTCCATCTCCATACAACGTTTCTCCATTTTCAGACATCAGTGTGGCCATGAATGTGCAAGACCGAGTCTGAGGACAGCATTAGGTATAATGTCATTATTAGGAAAATACCCTGGAAGCCTCCCCTCAAAATCAGAAGCAAGATGAAAAGAGACATTGTTGGGAAGCTTTTATTCACCATTTTGCTTTTGTAACTCAGTCCATTTTCTTGCTCTGGCTAAAGAGATACTAAAAAATTTCAAAGACAGCAATCTTTCTGCACCTGTTTTCATACACACGCTGCCTGATTTGTTTAGAATATCGAGTTGCCCAAATGGTAAAGCCAATTAGGTGGAAAATATTTCCAGAAAGAAACAAAAGGATTGCAAATTCAGTTCTTCTGAATCTCTTTTAATTGTTAACAATAAACATTAGTGCATTCTATTATTAGTATGAAAATAATAACTAAAGGTTATTTTTTCTAATGTGCATTTTAATTTTTTGATCTTTTGAATCTTTTTTGGAAACTGTTAATTTGCTATGCTATATCACTACTCTTACACTGTTCCCTAAATTTAAAAATGTAAAAAGAAAATAAAAATAGCTAAAAATAATGGGTCTCATGGAAACCAATAAGAGTGGAATTTAAAAAATCTTTTTATAAAATGTGAGTTACAAAATATAAATCTTGTTTGGGCTCATTTTGCTATCCAAGGTCAGAAGCAATATCAGCTTTCTTCCAAGCTGCCCACCCCTGGCCTTTGAGCCCCTTGGGTATCCAGTAAGTCAGGATTTATGACTCCTAATGAGCAATGCAGTGGTACTCAAGCTGTTGCGGATGGGATGGGAATAGCAAAAACCACGCCTCTCTAATTACATGCATTAGCCCTCAGGCATTGGAATGCCTTCTAACATTTTAGGGTTGGGGGGAGCTAGCTGAATAATCACATGAAAAATACAAATCTGTAGGAGCTGCCAAAATTGTCCCAGATTCTAGCTTCCAGACGGTCTCTGCCCTATTCTGATGTTGGTATTGACAGCCTGCCTACCTCCTGTGGATGTCAAAGCCAAGGTTAAGGCCAACGGAAGTGAGCAAGCTGTCAGCCTAGCATAAGAAAACAGGTAAGCACATTGTGAAGACAATAAGGAACACTCCATAATTAGCAGAAATGTTGCACAGGAGCTATAGGTCACGACATTAGTGGAAATCTATGAGATCACTCCCTCCTTAATGCTCCCACAGGAAAGCAGAAAAAAACAGTACTTGATGAAAGGTCAGCATTTTATAGACCAACTTCCTCTCACCTCTATCTTTCAAATGCCTTTCTTTTTTTAGATTTTACAACCTTTTTATTTTTAAAATCAGCTCTTTAATGAATGCACTTTATGAACAATGAATACATTTGCTAGTTAGGAACTAGGCAATATATGATTTGGGTAATTGCAGATAATAGTGTTATACTATAATAAAGTAATTGAAGAAGAAAATTAAAAACTGACTGCCACTAATTGTATCTCATATAGACTGAGTGACTAAAATATACCAATAAATTTTCTAAGTGAGTTTCAATTCTGAAATATAATTAAAATGTGAAACGATAGAGCTACAATTTCAAATAAGGAGCTAAGGTTCTAAGTAGATTAAATTGTCTACACAGATACCATAGATTTTACGTAACGATAATAGTAACTAATAATTATTAAACTCTTCTTATATATGAGACCCCTACATAAATACTTTTATATAAATTATTCATTTTAGTCACAAAGCAGGCATTTCTGCTAGGTGAGTATATATGACTGCTTAGAGAAGTATGTGGTGAATGCAGGCCTCAAAACTAGATTTTTTGCTGACTGGAAAGTCACTACTCTTAATGCTCGCTTTCTTTATTTCTTGGCAACTGACACTGAAAAGAGAGTCAAAGCATTGAAGGAACATGAAATGAAGTGATGGTTTGAGTAAAAGCAGTGATAAACTGAGGAGGAGTAATTGGGTTAGTCCCTCTTCAGTTTGCCACTTGTATTCTAATTGAATTCTGTTTAAAGTTCTTTTCCACAAATTTCTCACAGTTAGTTAGGAAAGAGGTGCTTGAAATAAATTCTAATGCATGAGGAAGAAGATAGTTTCCCTATCAATACTACAAACACACACACACACACACACACACAAAACAGCAACAACAAATGGGTGCTAGCACATATCCTCTTTACAAGGTGAAAAAGTAGGCTCGTTCTCAAAGAAAATAATAATGGCTTATTTCTGCTGGATCAGAACTGAAAACATACTAGTAATATCAGAATTACCTGACTAATAAATATAGATGAACCAATTCTGAAACTATTTTCAATATGTTATACACTGAACACATGTATTAATGGCTGTTGAGAGTCAGGGTTCTCACTGTGAAAGAAAAGACACATATATGAAATAGACAAAAGCAAGAGAAAAACTTTAGGGATGGATTGAAATTGTAGGTTTCTATGCAAACTCCTGATTTCTAAAGTATGTGTGGCTATGTACATGCATGTATATGTGCTCATGGAAATGTATGTATGTACATAGTATATATACTCATGGGGAAGTATGTGGTGGGGGTGGGGGTATGTATTTTTTCCTACTTCTGGCTGCTGAAAGGGCCTAGAAGAGATTTTGCCAGAGTAAAACTAAGCATACACAGGAACCAGATTGTATCTTTAATATTACTTTAATTTTTATTTAATATTATTTTCATTTTATCATATTTTATAATATTATTACAAAAATCCTGGCTTCCTCAGAGACATAGCTGATTCCAGGGCTGGGTAGGAGAGGCAGAGGTAGAAGAGGGGCTTGACAGAGCGTAAGGAAGTGTTCAAAAAAGTTATGTGGGCCCATCCCAGGAGCACCAGAACCAGGTTTAATGGGCTTCCACTGAAAAAAATCTGGGTGTCTTTGAGCATGAAAATGATTGAGGATAGTAATAAATTATACATTTATTTGAAAAAGATAGATAATCATGAGAATGAGGAGGAAGGCCTCTTGCCTACTCCAAAATGGTGGGCATGGACTAGTAAGATACTATTTTGCAATCATTGTAGTAAAGGCTAATACAGGTAAGAATCGTCATCAGGGGAAAATTTGAGAAGAAGATATGTGGTTATCCAATTAAGTAGGGATATTTTAATACTCTCTTGGGTTTTTCACTTCTTTTTTTGTGTGTGTTTTTTTGTTTACATTCCCATACTTCATGGTTTTAAAGTGTGGGAATGTAAAATTCTGCATGTATTTACACAGATTAGAATAGATCTCTGGAGTGTAAGGATAAAAGTTAAAGTCTTGTAGTTGCCCATATATTTGAATAGCCATAGCATCATGCTTAGAAATACAGAACATTTTGTTATTAAATGAAAATAATACTGGAAAATGACCTTGTTAATTGGATACTCAAGGAAATAATTTGTAAAAATAATCTGTTTGGATTTTCTAGTTTAGGAGAAAGTAAGGTTTTCAATTTGTTTATTTTATAAGCAACAAAAATAAGTTTATGAGTTCAAATATGAGCTTATTTGAATAATAAATGAGGCAAATATTTATTTTTCTTTGTTAATTAACAAAGAAATGATTTTACCAATGAAATTTTATGGTATATCAAATGTCTAGGCTTTATATCACATTTGACTTTCATATCTAAATAACCTCTCAAAAATCATACTTTTATGCCTACTAAAGATCAGTGGTTTTTAAAATCAGATATTTTACTTCCTTGGTGATCAAAATATCTTCTTTTGAGGTACCAACTGTGCTCTCATACAATTTTGTCCAAAAATTTATCTTAGTAAACACACATACACACATACATTTCATTCTTTTTTTTTTTTTTTTTTTTTTTTTTCTCTAAGAATTACTGTTTTGTTGTGTGTGTATGTCTGTTCTAACTCCATTATACCTTTGCTGGGTAATAAATTGGCATTGGGTTTCACCAGTTGTCTGGCATTATACTATTGATTTCATGAAATCTTAATGTTGCCAATTTCACATTGTAAGCAATTCAGTCTGCACTGCATTGTGCTATGAAAAGCATTCAACATTTTGCAAAACACTGACCATGTAATAGAGAGAAGGAAAATGTAAAATCAGACTCATTTAATAAATGGTCAATTCACTAACAAATGATGTTGTCTTTTGATTATTTTTCTTCTCAATTTACATTGTAACATGTAGACATTGAAAATGAATATTGGGAAATAAGAGCCTCTTTATGATTTCTGGTGTGCACTAGTATTCCTAGCTATTTGCCTAAGTATTTTGATTCTTTTCCAGGATGCTTTTATCCAGCAAATCTAGCATAGCTGATGTAAGATTCTGCTGTGCTAGATCAAATCCTGGATGCAGACCAGTAACCTAGTTAATTTGAATAATGAACATTTAGTTGAAATGAGTGTGGTAAGCTAGGGAAGTTCCAGTCACAGGAAAGAGATTAGAATAAAGGGCCCTTATAAATAAAGGACAGATTTATACCAAATTGCCAACTTAAATAGCAATACAATTCATCTTCAAAAGAAAACACTCACTTTTAGTTTCCAGCCCAGCATGTAGGAAACTTGGAAAATGCCACTCTATCCTAACAAGCAAATACCTGAACCAACTGAAAAAAATCAACAGCTTTTTTTTAGATCCACTAGAGAAATAAGGTCACAGAGAAAACGTCTATCCCCAAAATTGAAGAGAAAGAAAAACAAATACAGAGAATCACAACTTATCAAAAAAGATATCCATGAACAGAAACCACTGTGGGAACCAGTGCCTAGGTCAGAAAGCCTAAACTCTAATTGATGAACTCCTGGAGGTTCAGTGTGAACAAATCAGCAAGTTAAAAACTCCAAGGGGGCACACTCACTGGCAGTATCCACACTACTAGAACTTTTCTCTCCAGGAGCTCTACCAGGTCATCATGGTACATTTTATAGAAAATCCACGCATGCTCCTGGCAAGGGAGGAGGAGTCATTTTGAGATATCCAGAGCATTAAAAAGCCCTGTCCTTAAGAGAAATTATTTTACCCGAGTCCAACCTGCTGGGTTATATCAGAGTGTAAACTACACGGGGGAAGAAAAATGTCCAACTCAGCTGGCTATCGCCTTCCAAGTGAAAAAAAAAAAAGGCAATACCTCACTCCAGCTGCCTCTAGCTGTCCTCTCCCAGTGGGATGGGAGGGTGGGGGAAGGACTACTGAGAAACATAGTCAAGGGCACAAAGTTACCAAAAGACTGAATCCTATTTACAGGGCTATAGAAGTTTTCCCCTCTCCCAACATCTTACCATTATAATATTAAAGTTTATTTACTGCAGTTCTTTTTACCCACTGCATAATATCCACCTTCCAAGGAAAAATTACGAGGCATACTAAAATGCAAAAAGAACAGTTTGAAGAGACTAAAATAGTACCTGGACCAGAATCAGATATGGCCGGAATGTTGGAATTATCAGGTAACTATATTTTTTAAATGATGATCGATACTGCTCTGAGCTTTAATAAAAAACGCAAGAACAGATGCATAGTACAAGCAGATTCTAACAAATAACTAAAAGAAATACTACAGTCAAAACATTGTAATAGAAATGAAGTATGCCATTTGTGGGCTTATTAGTAGACTGGACATTGTTAAAAAAAGAATCTCTGAAGTTGAGGATATCTCAATAGAAACCCACAAAGCTAAAAAGCAAAGAGAAAAACAAAACAAACTATTCAAGAACTGTATGTAGGAAAACTACAAAAGGTATAACACATACATAATGGCAATACCATAAATAAAAGAAAGAGAAAGAAACAGAAGCAGTATCTGAAGCAATAGTGATTGAGATTTATCCCTAAATAATGTCAGACATCAAACTACAAATCCAGGAGACTCTAACACAACCAAATGCCAAAACTACTACATCTAGGCATAACATATTCAAATTTCAAAACATCAAAAGATTAAAAAAAAAATCTTAACAAAAATCTAGACGAAGAAAAGAAAACCTTAACTAGCAAGGAGCAGAGATAAAAATAACATCTGACTTCTTATAAATCATGCAAGGAAGAGAATAGTGCAATAAAATATGTAATGCTCAGAGAAAAAACAGACAAAACTAACACCAACTTATAAATCTTTGCTCTGTGAAATTACATTTCAAAAGTGAATAAAAAATAAAGATTTTTCTCAAAGAAAAATTGAAGTAAATTTGTTGTCATTAGATTTACCCTCCAACACATCTGAAAAGAAGCTCTGCAATACATGTGAAAACAAGAGTAGAAAAATAACATAGGTTAGAATCTTTAATTTATGTAAAGAAAGGAAGAATATTGGAGAAAGAATAAGTGAAGGTAAAATAAAGTTTAAAATTTCTTATTCCTCATTTAACATAACAGTTTGTTCAAAATAATTACAGAAACAATGTACTGATCGTGTATTCTTATTATGTATATGCTTATTATATGTATATATGTGTGCTTATTACATATGAATTATAATATCTGTATACATGTATGCTTATATACAAGTAAATGAATGACAGCAAAAATACAAGGGATGGGAGAGAAGAATATATGACAGTCTCCCCTTATCCATGAGGCCTACATTCCAAAATCCCCAGTGGATGCCTGAAACCGCATGCCTAGTACCAAACCCTATATATTATTTAGAAATTAGGCACAGTAAGAGATTAATGATAACTAATAATAGAACAATTATAGCAATGTTGCAGCATCCTGACTCTTGTACTTTGGGGTCATTATTAGGTAAAGTAAGAGTTACTTGAACATAAGCACCATGATGCTGCAACAGTCCATCTGATCACCTGGATGGTTACTAAATGGTTAGTAGCATATACAGTATGGATACATTGGACAAAGAGATGATTCATGTCCCAGGTGGGTGGAGTGGGACAGCCCAGGATTTCATCACGACTCACAATGACTTGCAATTTAAAACATAAATTATTTATTTCTGGAATTTTCCACTTAATATTTTCAAACTGTGATTTACCGCAGATATCTAAAACTACAGAAAGTGAAACTGCAAATAAAAGGGATTACTATATTTAAAATATATTGTTATTATAGGTTACTTGCAATAACCACAAAACAGTGTGGTGTTATTTGAAAGATGACTAGGAATAGCAGTAAATGTATATTGCAAACTTGAGGGCAACCACTAGAAAAAGTAGAAAAGAAAAAATAGTTTAACTGATGTAATAAGAAAGAAGAAAAAAATTAATATCATATACATGCTCAATTAAATTCACAAAAGGCAGAAAATGTATGAAATAAGAAAAAAGGAACAAAAAATGGGATAACAAACATAAAAGTAATAAATATGGTAGACAATAACACAACTACTTCAATAATCACATTAAGCGATAAAGCATTGAAATTATTCTGAATATGGTAGTTTCATGTCATAATAAATTTGCCAAAACTCAAAGAATATTTAACTCCAAGAGTGAACCCAATACAAACTATGAACATTGGATGATCATGATGTGTCAATGCAGGTTCATTTTAATAAATGAACCCTTGTTGTATTGGAGGTTGTACATGTGTAGTAACAGGGTGTATACAGAAACTCTCCATGCCTTCTGCTCAGTTGTCCTGTAAATTTAAAGCTGCTCTAACATAAAGCTTGTTTATTTGAAAAAGAAAATGCTGTGGGCAGGTTAATGTTTTTATTAGGTTTTATTTATAGATTATTTTAATCAAAGAATATTTGGTAAATATTTTCCATTCACCAAATATTGTGATCAACAAGTTAACAGTCATAAAGAAAGAGTGTAAAAATGAAAAAGAGAGTGGGAAAGAAGGAACATGATTTACCTGCATTATCCAGTCTACTTTTATAAAACACTTGTGAAACTTTGATTTCACTGAACAAATATTTGATATCCAGTGACAAAAACTTTGTTCTTAATATACGATTACAATAAATTCTTTCTAGTGAAAAAGCAATTTGGATTGTTTTAACATGCCTCAAATAAGTCATCCATTCACTGAAACTGATGTTTAATTTAATACTGTTTAACAGTTAAGAAGAGAGCCAACTGGTTAACATGCAGCAGACAAAATTGTTCTCTCAGAGAGGAAAACATTGACTTACACCACTCCAGTGTGAACTGAGGACAAACTTTAAATTGCACAAACTCAGGATGAGCTGAATATGCACGTGATTATAAAAACAAACTTCAATTTGTAGACATCTGTCTTGCAAATATGACATAAGGAGCCATTCACTCAAAACCTCACACAGCCTAATGTATTACATTTTTTTAGCAGCTAGAAAACAATGTCCTAAAAATTAACACCCACAAGTCACGTGAAGAGTTTAGTGGTTTCAAAGCAAGTAAATACAATTATGTCTTGCAAAGAGCACCACAGCCACTAGGAAATGTTTTGATTCAGAGTTGTGAGGCCTATTTATCTGAACAAAACCTGTACTTTGTGTGTGTGTGTGTGTGTGTGTGTGTGTGTGTGTGTGTGTGTGTGACGGAGTCTGGCTCTGTCACCCAGGCTGGAGTGCAGTGGTGTGATCTCAGCTCATTGCAACCTTCTGCCTCCCGAGTTCAAGCAACCTCCTGCTTCAGCCTCCTGAGTAGCTGGGATACAGGCACATGCCATCACACCCAGCTAATTTTTGTATATTTAATAGAGGCAGTGTTTCACCATGTTGGTCAGGCTGGTCTAGAACTCCTGACCTCCTGATCTGCCCACCTTGGCCTCCCAAAGTGCTGGGATTACAGGTGTGAGCCACCATGCCCAGCCAAAGCTTCACTGTTTTATCTGCACTTACGAGCTCCAGATCTTTGTAGAATCTACAAATTAAAAATTATTCTTATATTGCTAGTGCTTCTCTTCAATTTTCAGGGGATTGTTTCTTGGTGTTTATTACAGTATTTCTATTTGGGTTGCATAACAGATCCATATTCAATTTTTTTTTCACTTAATTATTTTTTAAGTGCCTAGATAGTTTCATGAGATTGTCAGTTGGGTTTCTTATGTATGACATACTTAATTTCATTAATTATTTATTTGTGAACTGTCCTGTGCTCAGCATTATTATAGGACTAGATGACATTAAAGAGGATACATTTTTTTCTACCTTGGAGGGTGTTTCAATCCATCTTGTGTTGCCGTAACAGAATACCTGCGACTGGAAAATTTATAATGAACAAAAATTTATTGGCTCTAGGTGTTGGAGCCTAGAAATTCCAAGATCTGGTGAGCAGAGTCTGATGAGCACCTTCCTGCTGTCATCCCTTGGCAGAAGGCAAAAAGCCAAGAGAGAGCAAGAGAGGGCTGAACTTTCCCTTTATTTAACAGCACCCATCTCATCCGGGAGATGGTTACCCTTATGACTTAATTACTTCCTAAGAATTCCACTTCTTAATATTGTTAAGATGGTAATTAAATTCCAACATGAGTTTTGGAAGGCACAAATATTCACACCATAGCAGAGGATCACAGTCTAGTGTGGAGATAGATAAATCAGTTTATTAATTATGAACAAAGGAGAATGTTCCTTTCAGAAATACAGTCGAAAAAGTCATCAAATTATATCCATAAAAAGATTTACTTGAAAACAGACAATACTGAGATTATCCGAGCTTGATTTGTCTCATTGTTGACCAGATCTTGGCCATCCTTGCAGCTCCAGCTACATTTTTTTTTTTTTCTGAGATTAGTGTCAGTTTTCAAACTTCCCTCACATAAATTGGGGGGTACAACCAGGCAGAATTAGGCAGTTATTAGTACACTATGTCAAATGTCCTTTCTCTTCCTTCTGTAATCTTTCTCATTTTTGACAGTGAAGAACTTGTGATGAATTAGGAACTATGAAGCCAATTGCTGCAACAGACTATCACCAGCAGTCTTCCTGGCAAATGTCTCTGGCTCAAAGTGAGAGCAATATTCTAAAATATCTGTCCTCCCCCACCCACAACTGGGCAGAGTTTGGTGTCTGCTGCCTAGGATTTCTGTTTGCACTGAAGATTTTATTGGTTTTCCACTGAACTGAAAAGGAGTCTAAAGTAATAATGAATAACGCACTGAACACTTAACAAAATGTAGGTCCTTTATTAATTGCTTTACAAAACATTGACCTATGGAACCAACGAGCCTCTATGCAACTTCAAGTCAGATTTGAGAAATAGCCTAAGACTAGTCTTCTATTTAAAAAGCAGCTCAGATAACCTAATCTCTACCCATTTTATTAGATCCATAGTTGACTTGTGAGACTATTATCTAACTATACATTGCTTAGATTTATATTAAAATGCATTTGAATTTTCATGATAAAATTTGTCATGTCTCATTTGAAAAGGAAAGCATCATGTGAGTGAAAAGCAAAGACTTATGAACTCCCATGTTAGCCCTTCTTTTAACTCATGATAATGTTGTCAAGTCACAACGTTATCTGTAACATTAATAATATGAAATAGCTGGCCAGCTTTCAGGATGTTTATGATAATACATGTAAAAAGGCTTTTTGAAGATTTTATACATGCACACAAGAATACCATATACATTTAAATATATATAAATGAAAATAGAAATTACTTTTTATTCAAATTTCATTTAGAGTAGAAATTATATTTTACTAAATACCGTGATGTTATTTCTTTGTGAGGCTTTCTTTGCAAAACCATGTCTAGTTTTTTAATTGGGAATAATTTGTTTCTAAACACCTATATTACTTAATTGTATTTTAGGCTATACTATATTAATATATGCACTTGTTAATACATGCTTAGGATCAAGCATGTCTTACCCATCTTTGAATCCCTCTTAGAACACTATGCCTTATCCTAAATTGACACTCAGTAAATATGTTGACATATTTATTGTTTTTTTCAACTTTTCCATAGAGCCAAGGTTAACAATGTGTTAACATGCCATCTTTCAATGAAAATTTAATATCTCTAACACCTAGAATGTGTAAAAAATGTATTTAGAACATTTAAAATATTATTGTTATTATAATTATAATTACAACAGTTATAATAATCTTCATTTTTTAGATGATTCTTACTCAAGTCCATCCACAGTCTCTCAACCTTTGTACATACAATGGCCCAGTCTGTGCTCCTAAGATAAAGTCTAATTATCCTAAATGAGAATTCAATTAATAACAACTCTTCTATTACGTAGTGTATTTTACCAACTAAGCAACTATTTACTATTTGTAATTAAACCTATATTAACATAATATAATTAATAATATGTAAATTAATAATTAAATATATAGGTATATAATTAATATTATATAAATATTAAATAATTAGTATTATATTAATTACTATATAAATATGTTATATTAAACATTATTTGACTTAGATTAGCTTAAGAAAAGATTATTTTTGATAACCAGTAGAATGCAAATTGTTTATTATTATTAAATTGTTTTAGACACAAATTATTAATACTTTCTGTGAAACATCTAGGAGGTACATTATTTAAGGGTAGCCCAAGCTTCTGAATTGTTCTGGATTTCCCATGAAGCAATCTCAAGGTGTTAAAACTAACTTCACATATGTTCTCATGATAAAGGTAGAGGTTCTTTTTTATTGCTAAACTGATTATACAGAGAGGAAAAAAACATTACTGAGATGTTAAATGAAGTGCCCAAAGGTCAGAGTAAGTCAGTGGACCTCTGAAAACAGAGTCATTTTCCTGATAATCCACGTGATACAGTTGACCAGTCCTGCACTCATGCCTTGGCAAGAGGACTCTTTACTCTGGAACTGAAGACCGAGAAGATCCCATATATTACAAATAGTAACACACAAAGATGTTTTGTTGTATTTTGGGTACATAAAAAAAAGTTTGGGCTGGGTGCGGTGGCTCACGCCTATAATCCCAACACTTTGGGAGGTCAAAATGAGAGTATGGCTTGGGGCCAGGAGTTTGAGATCAGCCTGGGCAACATGGTGAGACACTGTGTCTATAAAAGGCAAAATTAGCTGGGCGTAGTGTGCACACCTGTAGTTCCAGCCACTCAGGAAGATGAAGCAGGAGGATCTCTTGAGCCTGAGAGGTGGAGGCTGCAGTGAGCCACGATCATGCCACTGCACTTCAGCCTGTGTGACTAGAGTAAGACCCTGTCTCAACAAAGACAACAACAACAAAGAAATAGAAAAGTGTTGGGAATCACAGAAAAAGGACAATTGATCTGAACATAGCCACCCATGCAAGAGGGGGAGTGTGTGGAGGGGGTGTGTGTGTGTGTGTGTGTGTGTGTGTGTGTGTGTGTGTTGTTGTTGCGGTGGCAAGATGAGAAAATTATGGCCTTTGGGAAAACCAGAGAGTGTTCAAGAATCAGTGTCCCAAATCTCTCAAAGTGGGTGGTGTAGCTAGAACTGCCTGGAAATCCTGACTCAGAAAAGTGATGTACTGGGGGAGGAAAGTTGCTCTCTCTCTGGCTAGTGTTGGGAAGCTTGACTTGTCATAGGTCCAGGCTAGGTCTGTCAACACCCAGGCTCTGCCCTGCCTTGTTACTTCAGGTCCTTATTTTCAGTTAGGCTGCTAGACAGCTAGACAGCTAGGCTGGCTGGGAAAATCGCAGCCCCTTCAGCCTCTAGATCCCATATTCGACATCTAAGAAACAGTTATGGGTGAGGGTGGGGGAGTTGAGGGGAAACTATTCTAGGCCATGAGAATAGTTTGATTTATAATCTTTACATATTTAGAAATATGTCTGTGGGTTTCTTGTCTTGGACTCCACAAATGGTGAAAGAGGGCTTGTAGCTTTCTTCATTGTTTCACTTGTCCCATCCTCTCCATCTGAAAATAAATCTGTTTCAAAAGTGTCACTCACCTCAAGAGAACACATCAGTATTGCTAAATGTTGGAGGAAATATGCCAATCCCCCAAGAAACTTCCAAAAAAAACAGTTTTCTGAGTAAAATGACCGCCACTAAACCAAACTTAATCTAACAAATATATTTTCATTACGAACTTGCATGGGTATTGGCAGGTTCCTATACATTTATTTACTCTTTCCTGTTTTTAGATGAGAAATTTGAAGTCAAGAGGACTGAGTGGATTTTTCCTGCTGAGCTTTTTATTCAATACCTGTATGATGTGCCAAGAAGGAATGGCTAACAGGACCATTAGAAATGATTTAAGGGGACATAAAGCGACATGAGGATCCTAGTGTAGTTATAGTGATCATTTAAAGTGGTGGTGGCATTTGAAGAAGCGATGAGTAAAGGACAGAAAGGGAGACATATGAATATAGAAAAGAATACTAAATGCAGAGAGAACTGTAAAACAGATATCTGAGGTAGAGGGGAATATGTTTGTTATGTTAAGACAGTGAACAAGGGGAAAGAGCAGTGAAAAAAAAGTTCCTGGGTAACCAGGACCCAATCATATAGGGCTCTGGGAACATAATAAGGGCTTTAAGTTTTATATACAGCGAAATGGGCAGAACTGGAAGGCTGATACCAGGGGAATGACATACTCTGACTTACCAGGGCGGAGGATCCGCATGGCTGCTGTGTGGCAGAGACTGAAGAAGACAAGAGAGTAACAGGGAGACAATTACAACACAACACATTAAAGGCAACCTGGTGACTCAAAGTTCCTTCTGCACACTTTATTCCTCCGATGAGGGTTGACATGTTCTTTGAAAATCACTAACTCTTTATTCTCTTTAAATTTGTAACAGCTGTTTGATACTTCCTTTAAATTTACAATTTTATAGGGTAGGGTGATCTATTCTTTGTTTCACTCCTTTCTTTCCCTTTATTCCCAGTTGGGATACAAATTTGTTAAGATAATGTATAAAGACCATGTTTTATTTTATTTATTTATTTCTGTGGCAGCCAGTCTAGAGTGCAGTGGTGTGATCTCAACTCACTGCAGCCTCAACCTCCCAGGCTCAAGCAATTCTCCCACCTCAGCCTCCCTAGTAGCTGGGACTATAGGTACACACCACCAAACCCAGCTAGTTTTTATTTTCTGTTTTTTTGTAGAGATGGGATCTCACCATGTTGTCCAGGCCGGTCTTGAATTCTAGGCTCAATAGATCCTCCTGCCTTGGCCTCCCAAAGTGCTGGAATTACAAGCATAAGCAAAGTGCCCTGCCAAAACACTGTTTTCTGTTGTAGCAGTTATTATTAGTATAAAATGCAGCAAAATTAGCATATTAAAGTAAGTAACATCAATAATACTTTATCTTCTAGAATAGCCTTTGATAGTATACCTCTCTCAGCTAAACAAATTAAGCCTACAATATATGTAAATTTATGTATGTATATTTCTTTTACTTTATATAGTACTGTGTGTATAAATTATGTACTATAGAGCATTATAAAAATATATATTTCAAATAATTTATAAAAACAGAATATAAACAGAATTGTGACTATTACATTCCTGCACTCTGATAGATCATCCCATGCACCCCTGTAGCACGTGCAGTCCACTTTGGACACATCACCAAAACTGTGCAGGCTTAATTCTAAGTTACATGAACATTGATACTCAGCTCGTCCATTGCAACTAAAATGGCCTACTTCAATCATTCGAGAAAAGGGGAATGCTGCCTGTGAACTTTGAGATTTTGAGGCCCATCTCCAGGGCAGATGTCAAAAGAAGAAAAGCATGGAAAAGACTGAGTAGGTGAGACTGCATAAGAGAAGGAAGCAAGACAGAAAAGACCCTGGGGTCCATCCAAGAATGCTCTGTGCGAACTGAGAAGTTATTTAAAGAGAAAAGTACAGAAATGTTCTTCTCCACCTCCCAGGTTCTGTATGTTTCTAACTAGTTAATCATGACATTATTTTCCTTCCATATTATAATTGTATACCTTTCTAGATATTGAGGACATAACTCAGATTTTTTTCCTCTAGCTAACAATGTCTACATACACTTCTATAGAGTCATGTCTACATCTGTATTCATCTCCACATCTATATCTCTAAATGTAGCTATATGTGAACATTATCTATTGGTCTATTTACCTATCTATCTCGATATCTATCTACCTCTCCATATATTTGTGGAATTTTTATTGGAATACTTCACTGAGTGTATAGATATATCAATATTTATGCAGCATGCTCTACATATGCCGTCTTGAGAGAAGGGAGGAAGGACATTCACCTGCTGAATAGAATCATTTACTTGTATTTTCATCTCCACCTTCATTTCTCCAGTGCTGACTTGAAAATGAACAGAGACGTGGAATGGATGTTTAATTTGAAAGGTGACCCAATGGACTTGAGAAAAACAGAGTAGTCCACAATGCCTTCAATAGCCAAAATAATTGGAATTTCCCATTATTACATGGACAAACTAAATACGATTTTGAATACCCTGAAGATTCTGGGTGAATGGGTCACAAGGTGCACAATTCACTAGAGCAAGTCACCATAGTATCTTCATTTTCAATTCATTAGATAGTCCATTCTTGAGCCAGTAAGCTTCATTAACACATAGACAGATTGATTTGCCCTCAAAGTTTTCCCACTGTAAGGAATTAGGCAAAATCTCATACTGAGCCAAGCAAATTTAAACAGTGTTTGCTGCTTCTCACGAAGGTAACTGCAGCTAAATTTTTATGATTTTACTCTATATCAATGCATCTCATAAAGAATATGTACTATGATTTTATAAGACTAATATTTATTATAGCATTGCAATAATGTAATATTGCATATTAGAATTTTGATAATGGCAACATATTGTGTACAATACTCTTCAACTTGCTTTTCTTTTTCTTTTGGAAAAGAAAAATATGATAATATATTGACAGTGCACATCATCCTCTCTCTTTTTTCACTAATATATGTTCTATTATTTCTTTAACTTTTTTTCTTCTCATTATTTTTCTGTTCTTGCTCGCCTTTAAATCTGTTATTAGATAAATGCTGGACTTCCTGGCTCAATTATCTATACTTCTTACATTTTCCCTTCTTTTAATCTCTATGTCGCCTGGCTCTGCATTTAAGCTTTTCTCCTCTTTTAGTCCTATATTCCTCTCATTATTTAGAAATCACAGTTTCTGGAAATAAATTTTTTCATGTTTTCTCATAATTTTCTTTTAAAGCAACCTCTTCTTGTTTAAAAGCTGTATGCTTTATTCAAACCAATCTGAGTCTAGAAATTATAATTTCACCATTTAGTCTGATTCTCAAAGTAGATTCTGGTTCCATTAATGTTACTTGTCCTCTTCATTTATGTAAGCTTTTCTCTCCTACACTGTTGATTTTCTTCAAGTATCTGATGATTCTTGGTTGTCAGTTCATGTTTATGAACAAAAGACCAGGTCAACTGCTATGGTTAACTGGTGTAGGAATCTTCTGTCACTGACTTTTTTTTCTCAAGAAATCTTTCCTTTGAAGGATAGCACTGGCTATTGCTCTATAAATATGGGCAGCGTGTATTCACAGGCCAACTTCGTCTTAGTTCACATAACCTAAAGGTCTGCCCTTCCCTGACCTCTTGTATCACAACAACCAGAGCTTTATTTTACCATACTAACGCTCACAGTTGGAGCCTCAACCTTTCCTAATACATTACTAAAATTTTCACAAACAGCTCTTTCTCTTTAACCTGGAACAAATAAACTCTGTATAATGACAGCCATTTGGTTTTAATCATAAGGGTGGATTTGCAGGAGAAATCAGTGGGGCTGACTAGATGATCCCATCAACTATAATACCTAAATAAAATACCACAAATATTCCCTAATAATCCTACTGTTGGGTCAAGATGGCAGAGTGCCCTCATTTGTGAATAGAGTACACCTATTTTGAAATTCAATGTCTTTTGGGGTGCTCAGCTTTATGGTCTGCCAGGCTCTTTTGCTGATAGGTGTTCCCTTATTTCACATGGTTATATTTTAATGAAATAAAAAACAAAACAAAATAAGCAAGCAAAATCAGATTATCTGTGGAGATTTTTATTGCCTGAAAAATAGGGTACATTGCTTCCAATAACCTGAGTAATAAATTGTTATGCCCATAAGGAGATTTTACCATCCAAGCTGCTCTGAGTCACCCTCCTTCAATCAGCCCTATATCCAACAGCCCTGTGAGTTTCCTTCAAGCTAACTTCCATGCTGATAGACTGGCTGCATTCCAATGTCCTAGGGTGGGAGATTCTGCCAAATTATCTCAGGCAAAGAATGCTTTGTAGGTGACACTGATGAGACAACTTGAGAAGCCAGCTGTGACGTGGGTGGAAAATCCATGCTTCACCATCATGCAGAAGGTTGGACTTTGCTGGCTCTCAGCTGCCCTTAAATTTGGAATGGAGTATAATGGTGCTCTTCTCCTCTTGCCAGATCTCAGAAGGCATAAGGGCATTCCTGATTAGGTTTTCTACTTACTTTCAAGCAGTTATCACACATCCTGCTGCCTGGAAACAGAATAAATCAGCAACTAGTCCCTGAAAACATATGATTATCCTGGCAGTGTTAGATCTGTGAAAACATTATTTGTACCCCAATTGTTTGCAACTGTCACAGTGGTGGTAGATTCTCTAGAACAGCCCACAAAAACTTAGTTAATACATTATCTAGTTGAATTAGAAGTAAAAGAAACCTGATCCAGGATTTCAATTGTAAGTAATGAGTTTTGAGATAACCTTTTCAGCCACAAAGGTAGAAGTATACCACAGCAAAATTATAAGAAAATCATTCAGTGATTTCTCTGTCATTCCTCAACTACTTCTCCCAAGTGTATCACTACCCTCTCACATTCATTCTTATTATTTCAGTTAGGTTAATTTATTTTTAAAATTTTTTGATTTGTATTCTCCTTTCTTAAAAAATTCCAAGAATTGACAGTTTCTGTTTTCTCTAGCAGAAACTTTCAAACAGAAGCAATGCCTGTGTCTCAGGCAGTAGTGAGACCTGAACCATTACCTGCCAGATCTAGGGATTATATGCCATAGGGGAACGGCACATATGCTTCAGAGGGAATGGGTGGGAATTTGCCCTAAAGGCAGGATTTACAGTAAGTATTTGCTCATAAAGGACAATAGAGAAACTGAACATCAGAGGCATTTCTGGAACTGAGGTTAATCAGAATCCCACAGGGCAGATTAGCATTCAAGATGGGGTTGCTTTGGCTTCTACACCCCACCTCACTAATCTGGCTCTTACAATCTCATTTGCCCTCCTCTTCCATAATGGTGCCTGAGCCTTTAGGGAGAGTGTTTGATGTGGTATAGCTTTAGCAGCAGTGTGCCGGCAATGGAAAACAGATTGGACCAGTAAGATTCCAAATGAGGAAGAGTCACAGGCTTTGTTGGATCATCTCCAGTTTTCAGAATACCATGACTTCAGTTTTCTAGGGAGGAGTAAAACAACATATACAACATTGATAACTTGAAGAGTAGAAATATAATGTATACAAGGATTACAATCGAAAGAGAATTGGTATTCCAGAAAAACAACAAAAAAACATATTCCATTAGAGAGTCAAATAAAAGCATCAAGAAGAAAATTAAAACCCAATTCTTTTTTAAAGACTTCTTGTAAGGGGAAAATAACTCAGGGAAAAATTCCTTCCTTTTACTTTCTCTGTGAGACCATAAATTCTGGGCAAAGTCAATTACTTCCTACTGTTTACTACTTTGAAAATATACATTTTATGATTTTTGTTATTGTTATTAAACATATTTTTATAATTGTGGTTGTTCCTTGTTATAAATTTTCTGTCCCCTACTTAAAGGTATGTACTGTGGCTTATTTATATTTGTATTCCCAGAACTCAAGGATCCAAATTATTTCTTTAAATTCATGATCACTCTACACTGTTCTGGAATTTCTCTACAGGTGGTGTACTGAGGGAAAATAATATTTCATCGACACAGCATTTAGAAAATATTATACCTTTTTTAACAACATAATTTTCAGTACCATTTATAAGGCATTGTGCACAGAAAAGTTTCTAGATTCTAGATTGAGATACAAACTCATTTTACATGTCAGAATTTTTTTGTGTATCTGTTTATGTACTATGAAATAGTATACCATAAAATACATTTAGTAGCAATTAATATACAGAATAATTCTAGCTTAAAAGGGCATAAATATTCATGTGTTATTTATAAATTTTCAAAACAAATGAAATTAGAAATTATTTTATTTATGATGATATATATATATAATATAGATTATAGATTCTATTAGAAAATCTTTCTTTTGGTCTCAACTGACTGTTGGACCTTGTATTAGTCTCTTTTCACACCGCTGTAAAGAATGTCCAGTGACTGGATAATTTATAAAGACAAGAAGTTTAATTGACTCACAATTCCTCATGGCTGGAGAGGCCTCAGGGAACATGGTGGAAGCAAAGAGGAAGCAAGGTACATGGAGGCAGTAGCGAGAGAGAGAGAGGGAGGCAGAAACTGTCAAACACCTTTAAACCATCAGATTTCATGAGAACTCACTCGCTATCATGAGAACAGCATGAAGGAAACTGCCCCCATGATCTAATAACCTCCCCCCAGGTTCCTCCCTCAACATGTGAGGTTACATTTCAAGATGAGATTTGGGTGAGGACACAGAGCCAAAGCATATTATTCTGTCCCTGACCCCTTCCAAATCTCGTGTCATTTTCACATTTCAAAACCAATAATGTTTTTCCAACAGTCTCCTAAAGTCTTAACTCATTCCAGTATTAACTCAAAATCCAAGTTCAAAGTCTCATCTGAGACAACTCAAGTCCCTCCCACCTATGAGCCTGTAAAATAAAAAACAAGCTAGCTATTTTCAAGATAAAACTGGGGTACAAGCATTGGGCAAATCTTCTGTTTACAAATGGGAGAAACTGGTCAAAACAGAAAGACCACAGGTCCCATGCAAGTCCAAAACCCAGCTGGCCCTTATTAAATCTTAAAGCTTCAAAATAATCTCCTTTTACTCCATGTCTAATAGCCAGGGCATGTTGATGCAAGAAATGGGCTCTCAAGGCATTGGGCAGTTCTGCCACTGTGCCTTTGTAGGGTACAGCACCCATGGCTGCTTTCAAGGCTGGTGTTGAGTGCCTGCAGCTTCTCCAGTTGCACAATGCAAGTTGTCAGTCGATCTACCATTCTGGGATCTGGAGAACAGTGGTCCTCTTCTCATAGCTCCACTAGGCAGTGCCCCAATAGGGACTCTGTGTGGGGGCTCCAATCCCACATTTTTCTCTGCATTGCCCAGTAGAGGTTCTCCATGACTCCATCCCTACAGCAGACTTCTGCCTGGGAATCCAGGAGTTTCTGTACATCCTCTGATATCTAGGCAGAGGCTCCCAAACTGAACTCTTGTCTTCCATGCACTCACAGACCCAACATCACATGGAAGCTGCCAAGGCTTGGGGTTCACACCCTCTGAAGCTTCAGCCTGCAGGGCCTATACATTGGCCCCTTTTAGTCGTGGGTGGAGCTGGAGTGACAGGGATGCAGGGTACCATGTCCTGAGACTGCACAGAGCAACAGGGTTCTGAGCCTGGCCCATGAAACCATTTTTCCTTCCTAGGCCTCTGGGCCTGTGATGGTAAGGGTTGCTGTGAAGATCTCCGACACACTCTGGAGACATTTTCCACATTGTCTTGGCTATTAACATTCAGTTCCTCATTACTTATGCAAATTTCTGCAGCCAGCTTGAATTTCTCCCCAGAAAATGGGTTTTCATTTTCTACCACATGTTCAGCCTGCAAATTTTTCAAACTTTTATACTCTGCTTCCCTTTTAAACATAAGTACCAATTTAATATCATCTCTTTGTGAACACATAAGACTACATGCTTTCAGAAAAAGCCAGGTCACATCTCAAAGGCTTTGCTGTTTACAAATTTCTTCTGTCAGATACCCTAAATCTTCTCTCTCAAGTTTAAAGTTCCACAGATCTATAGGGCAGGGGCAAAATGCCACCAGTCTCTTTGCTAAAGTATAGCAAGGGTGACTTTTACTACAGTTCTCAATAAATTCATCATCTCCAACTGAAACCACCTCAACCTGGACTTCATTTCCATATCACTATCAACATTTTGGTCCAAACTATTCAAAAAGCATCTAAGAAGTTCCAAACTTTCTCACATCTTCCTTTTTCTGAGCCCTCCAGCCATTCCAACCTCTGCCTGTCACCCAGTTCCAAAAGTCACTTCCACATTTTCAGGTATCTTTATAGCAGTGCCCCAGACTCCCATACCAATTTTCTGTGTTCGTCTGTTTTCATACTGCTATAAAGAATTACCTGAGACTAGGTAATTTATAAAGGAAAGAGGTTTAATTGACTCAGCTCTTTTCCTCATGGTTGGTTATGCCTCAGGAAACATCATCATGGCAGAAGGTGAAGAAGAAGCAAGGCACATCTTACATGGCAACAGCAGATACAGAGAAAGGGAGACAGAAAGTGTCAAACACTTTTAAACCATCAGATCTCGTGAGCACTCACTCGCTGTCATGAGAATAGCAGGAGGGAAACTGCCACCATGATCCGATAACCTCCCATCAGGTTCCTCCCTCAACATGTGGGGATTACAATTCAAGATGACATTTGGGTGAGGATGTAGAGCCAAATCATATCAGACCTTCTTCCACTCTCTCTTGCCAAAATTTGCCACACAATTCAATTCTAACAGGGCTTGTTTTGACAAACTGATTAAGTGATTAATTTAAATACTAATTATGAATACCCATTCTATAATTTCTGAGTATTAATACAACTAGAAAAGGATTGCTTTTTATTCAAGGTATACTTAGGAATGTTAGGGAATTTATTTAGTACGCCAGTGATTTCTGATTTTCTCACATTTAGCAAATAACTTTAAAAGCTACCTGATGATTGATGAGAGAGCGGGATAGAGAGAGAAAGGAGAGAGTGAGAATGGTAGATATATATATATATATATCATAAATATGTATTTCCTCTTCCTCCTTCTTCTTTGTTGAGAATTGACTTCCTTGGGGTCTTTTTGTTTTCCAAGGGTGCTATTCACTTTCAAAGTCATGACTCTAGTGATAGAATGGCTGATTTAATTCACAAGGCACCAGAAAGAACCTGGAGATTAGCCTCCCCAGGATGCAGGTGCCTCTCTGGAGAACTGGAAATTCTCCCTGAGTTGATGTGTTCTTAGTTTCCTCTCAGTGTCTGAGCAGTGTGGATGGTGTGAAGCATCAAGGAAGCCATGGTTTACTGTCTTGCATGACACTTTCAAAAACGGTGACTATTCTCACACCCCCACTACCCCCACACGTACAGCAACCAGGGCCTCTAGGCCAACACATCTTCATCACCTGAAGCCAAATAAATTATTCTGCACAGTTTGTATAACATGAATATTCATTGCATTTTGCACAGTCTTGTGTGGAAAATCCCATAAAACTCTGTAAACCAAATAGACTTTGGGTCATGGACTGTCCTTAAAGCACTTATTAAATGAATTGAACATAAATATTAAAAACCATTAATGCTATCCCCTTTTCAGCCAGATCTTGAAGATAAAGAAAAAATATATCTTAAAAAGGTGCCACCATATTTAGCTAGGGAATCAAAAGAATACAATGATTATTGTGATGAAAGAGATGTATTGCATGAGAAGACAGAAGGATGTATTTATTACAGAAGCAAACTTTAGAAGGTTAAAACAACAACAACAACAACCCAGAATGTCTGATTTAATTCACAAGGCACCAGAAAGAACCTGGAGATTAGCCTCCCCAGGTTACAGGTGCATCTCTGAAGAAATGGAAATTCTCCGAGTCGATGAAAAAAAATTTTTTTTTTTTTTTTGCTCAAACTCCATTGAAACACAACTGTTTTCCCTGTATATCGCTGTGGCTCATATTACTTAACCTGAGAATAAAAAATAGCTCCTCTATATTGAGCACTTGCAAATTTGCCAGGTAATACGCTCAGCACTTGATAGACATCGTATTTCAAATCCTGGAAGTAATTTTTACTTTGAGCAGTACAAATGTATCCTAAGTATGACTCCTTCATGGAAAGCAGCTTCTATTAACACCACTTTTCCAATCTGGAAGGATAATTTAACTCTTCAATTACCAAAAGAAAACCTATTCTATCGGAATATTTCATGTGAGCTTGAAAAAATGTGTATTCAGATGTTATTATATTAAAACGTCAGTAGAAATTAATCGTATCCAGTTGATTGAACAGCACTGCGGAGTTCCACTATGTTTTTAATGATTTTTGTCTGCTTGGTGAGTCCATTTATCATAGAAGGGTATTGAAATCTCTGACTATAATAGTGAATCTGTCTTTTTCTCCTTGTAGTTCTATCCATTTTGCCTCATCCATTTTAATGCTCTGTTTTTAGGTACATGCATGTTAATAATTGTTATGTCTTCCTAGAGATTTGGTCCCTTTATCATTATGTAGTATCTCTCTTTATTGCAAATAACTTCTTTGCTCTGAAGTTCACTCTGTCTGAAATTAATACTGCTGTTCTTGCTTTCTTTTGATTATTTTTAGCTGGGATATCTTTCTCCAGGAATTTACTTTTAGCCTATATCTATATCTCTCTACCTAGCAATCTATGATAGATACATAGATAGAAAGATCTTTATATTCAAAGTGGGTTTCTTATAGACAACACATAATTGAGTCTTACTTTTTGAACCACTCTGACAATGTTTGTTTTTCAATTGGTACATTTCAATTGGTACATTTAAACAAGGGATGTCCAATCTTTGACTTCCCTGGACCACATTAGGAAAACAAGAATTGTCTTGGGCCACACATAAAATAACACTAATGATAGCTGATGAGCTAAAAGAAAAAAAAAAAAAAGAAATTCACACAAAAAAATCTCATAATGTTTTAAGAAATTTACAAATTTGTGTTAGGTTGCATTCAAAGCCATCTGCACCTCATGAGGCCCACGAGGCATGGGTTGGTTTAAACCATTAATATTCAAAGTATTGATATCATTGGATAAAAAAAATATCATATTTGTTACTGTTTTTTATTTGTTGCCCTTGTTCCTTGTTCTTATTTTTGTCTTCCACTTTTTCTATGCCTTATGTGGTTTTACTTAAGCATTTTATGTTATTTCATTTTCATTCCTATTTTAGTGTTTTAGTTATAATTCTTTTTTAAAATTTTTACTTGTTGTCCTACCATTTGCCATATATGTTAAAAACTAATCCAAGTCTACTTTCAGATAATACTATGCCTCTTCACACATAGTGCAAGTACCTTATCATAGCAAAATAATACTGATTCTAACCTATCATCCTTATATCGTTATCATCACTTACTTCACTTGCATATCACTCACTTTCCTTCTCTCTGAGGAACTTCCTTTAACATTTATTGCAAGGCAGGTCTACTGGTAATAAATTATCATAGTTTTTGATTGTCTTAGGAAGTCTTTATTTTTTCTTTACATTTTAAGGATAATTTTATCAGGTACAGAATTCTACATTTTTTTTTCTACCAACCCTTAAATATTGCATTCCACTTTATTCTTGCTTCCATGGTTTCTGTGAAGTCAGATATAAATCTTATCTTTGTTCTTATGTAGGCAAAGTGGTATTTCCCTCTGGCTCTTTGCAAGATTTTTTCTTTATCTTGGATTTTCTGTAGTTAGAAAATATGTGTAGGTGTAGATTTTTGGTATTTACATTGCTTGGTGTTCTTTGAGCTTCCTGGATCTGTGACTTGGTATCTAAACTTAATTCGGGAAAATTTTCAGTCGTCACTATTTCTTTTGTTTCTTTCACCCTTTCTTCTCTTCTAATATTTGCATTAGACATATGTTACACCTTTCGTAGCTATCCCCAGTTTTACAATATTCTGTTCTGGCTTTTTGTTCAGTTTTTGTTCTAATTGCTTTTCAGTTTTGTAGGTTTGTATTGACATTTTCAAGCTGTAGATTTTTTTCAGTTTTAATTAGCTGATTAATAAAACCATTAAAATCATTCTTTATTTCTGTTACAAAGTTTTTGATATCTAGCATTACTTTTTACTTCTTCCTTAATGTTTCCATCCCTCTGCTTACATGATCTATCTGTTCCTGCATGTTGCCTACATTATTTTAGTGTCCTTACCATATTAGTTATATGCTTTAAAATTTCTGGTCTGATAATTCCAAAATCCTTCCCATGTTCTGAAGTTTGTTCTGCCTTTTCAAAGTGTGTTTATTTCCATTTACTAACTGTATTTGTTCTGCAATGTTTCCTTGATAGCCAAAAACAATGTACTAGTACAGGAAACTGCTATAAATAGGTCTTTAGTAATGGGATGATAAAGGGTGAAGAGAAAGGAACCATGCTATCGTCCTGTGTTTAAGAGGTAAGCTTATACCTCTGGACTGTGAATTCATGAGTGCTTTTCAGTTTTTCTTTTCTCCAGTGGGTGGTATAGAAAGCCACTGGGGCCATGATTTGGGTGTTTTCCTGCCTCAAGTTCATTTAGGCTCTGTGAATAACCTAGCAGAATAGGCTTTGGTTAACTTGTTTCTCCTGAGGACATATATGAGTGTGGTCTGGCCTTTTTTTTTTTAATTCAAGCTATTCTCCTGCCTCAGCCTCCCAGGTAGCTGGGATTACGGGCACCCACCACCACACCCCGTATTTTAGTAGAGATGGGGTTTCACTGTGTTGGTCAGACTGGTCACAAACTACTGATCTCAGGTGATCTGCCTGCCTCGGTCTCCCAAAGTGCTGGGATTACAGGCACGTGCCATTGCACCTGGCTGGTCTGGCATATTTTAAAATGGTTTCTTTTCCTTTCCCCTTGCCAATCACACAAAGGGATTTTTCTTCAGCGTTTATCGTGGGAGCCTTTTTGAGTTCCTGGAGGTAAATCTCACAGCATTGTGAGGTCCTTCCCCCCATGACTGAGGTATGGAAATTTCAACCCTCAAAATTGTCCACACCAAGCCTCCATTCATCAATCACTTTTCATATTTCCCTACTCTGCATTGGTTCCTGAACCAAGTTTTTTGCTTGTTTTCTTTTCTTTTTTTGACACAAGTTCTCCCTCTGTCACCCAGTCTGACGTGCAGTGGTGTGATCATAGCTCACTGCAGCCTTAACTCCTGAGCTCAAGGTGGCTTCCTAAAGTGGTTCACGTGGACCACCGCACCCAGCCTCCTGCTGTGATTCCTGATCATTATTCTCCCCTTCAGTAAGCTGTGACTCTCTGTATTCAACTGTCTCTCTTTCCAATCTTGGGGGAGGTGATGTGTCCTGTGCCTTCCCCTCTCTTACAGATTCAAGGAGAGTTGTTGATTTTTCCAGTCTGTCCAGCATTCTACTTGTTAGGATAGAGTGAAGGGCTTCTAAGCTTTTTATATGCAGAAGTAGAAACTGGAAGCTCCTCTGTGTGTTTTGTTTAGTTATATTTGATTCTGATGCCAGGCATGCATAGCAGGTATTCAATGCATGCATTTTTGTATAAATGTTCGTTCAAAGTGCATTGTCATGTTCAGCTTTATGCGTGAAAGGGGACAAGAACTTTGCTAGGCCTTAGCAGATGTCTCAAGACAAGGCTAATGTGCCAAGTCATTCCTGGAGCTGAGATGTTAGATTTTCTGTTGTGGCCAAAATGAAGAAGGCGGCGGTAGTACCAGGCACTTGACTCCTCTGTGCAAGCCAGAGTGATTGAACATCTTTTAAAAAGTATCCTTAGGAATACTTTTTCCAGTAATATATTAATTATCAAAGAAGATGATAAATCATTTTGTTGGCTCTGTTTACATTCAGTCTTAGAACATGCAGTTTAGTCCTTTGGGCATAAAGAGTTAACTACTATATCAATCTAAGACCACATGACCTAGAATTGCCATGATTTTAAAAAGAGTATTTTAGCATAAATTGTTGCTTGGGATACCATATGCTCTCAGCAGCCAGCATGCATAGAAAGTAAAGAGAAAATTATGAATAATGTGACAGGTTGGAGGCAAAAGATAATGTCTTATTCCCTTAAATTCGTAGTCTCAAAGTATAGCAGCATCATTTCATTATTTGTTCTTTCAAATTCTCAAAAAACCAAAGTAACCCATGCACAAATGTTTGATTAAAAAAAAATCTCAATGCCCAATATGAGTTGTACTCTGATTATTTATTTTTTGTTCTGTCTCTTTTCTAGTGTGGGCAAATATAAAGAAAGCTCAACTACTATTCACTGGTTTTCCAGAAAGAAATTGATATAGATAGAATAATTTCAAAGAAATCAGGCAGAAATGAACAAAGTGCTATCTCACATTTAAGAAGGCATATACTCTTTGCAACATTCTAAATTCAAAGAACAAAATTGAGTTGGTTATTGTTTACCTAAGATAACAATCCTTGGCTGTGTAACCAGGTAAAATCCACTTAGCTTTGCTAGACATGCATCAAGAAATGATTTTAACAGTGACTTCTTATTTGGTGACCTTATTATACAGCCTTATTATCCAATAAAAGCTAATAATTCCATATATAGAAATAGTATTGGCTGGGTGCAGTGGATCACGCCTATAATCCCAACACTTCATGGGGCTGAGGTAGGAGGATCGCTTGAAGCCTAGAGTTGGAGACCAGCTTGGATAACATAAAGAGATCTCATTTCTACATGCAAAACTATAAGAAAATTAGCTGAACATAGTGGTATAAACTTGTAGTCCCAGCTAATTGGATGGCTGAGATGGAGGATCACTTGAACCCAGGAGTTTGAAGTTACAGTGAGCTATGATTATGCTACTGCACTCTGCACTTCACCCTAGGCCACAGAGTGTCTCTAAAAAAACTTTAAAACTCATTACAGGTGTCTTATCAATGGGATATATGCCAGTCAGTTTTGCATGACCCTGTATTAACATTCTTTGAAGAAATTTACATAAATACCATTTGATTTAGGAAACTATGGAACCTATTATATTTACATATCTTGAGGGTAAGTCATTTTGAGAAACACTTTATAAGTAAAATACCATTTCAAAGATAAACTGTAATCCAGGCATGATTCATATTCTCATGCCTGTTCCATTCAAACAGACCGCTGAAAAAATGCAGAAAACAGGTGTATTGATTCCAGTATAAAATCATGATTCACAAGTTTAAACAGACACGTGACACTGCACAGCAATACCAACATGTATCGTCATACTGTCTCTCAGGAAAAGTTCACTTTTGCTGTTCATTCTTTAACTACTTTCTGCTATTCGGATCTTGCAAAATTTTCTATTTTCTTCCAAAGTCCATTTTTTATACTTCTAGGCATAAAAGCTTACATTTATATCCTTTATATCTTCCTTCTTTCTTCTTCAAGGAGAAAGTTCTGCAGCCTTCTATTCAAAGTCAATATTATACTGGGAATCCTATTGCCTCCAGAAGTCTTCACAGAAATTTTATTTTATCAATTACTCCTACTTCTTTGTATGTAAAGTGTCTCCCTCTCGATGGGACTTATTCCACCAGTTTAAAAAGAAACAAATAAACCCTCCTTTAATTAATAACCCATACTTCTGTCTGTGACTCAATAATACCTACGTTCCCATTGATTTTGTCATGGGGGAAATTTTTCTGGGGTGGGCTGTGTAAGAGGGGTGTGTGTGTGTGTGTGTGTGTGTGTGTGTGTGTGTGTGTATATGTATGTGACAGAGAGAGAGAGAGAGTAGAGGACTGTGAATCTACTCCCTCTAACTTTAAACCATGTTGGATAACCCCCCGAGACTCTTTCTCAGGGGCTCTGGTTTTGGCTGTTAAATATCTATGCAATTTAGTATATCCACTTAGATGTAATAATTAGAAAGTGAATGGTATAAGTTCTGACACCGTGTTTCAATCCTTCCTATATGTTTGTTGCTTACAGAGCTGCCTCAATCCTGGGCCTGAAGTTCTTTTTGTCTCTTTTTAGGTACCCAATATCACTCTTCTCCCATCAGGGTTGTCTGTGCCAGAATATTCAGTTATTGATACAGGACTCTCATTATTGATTCGTTCATCCAATAAACACTTACTGAACATCTATTCTGTTCTAGGCCTTGTTTGTAGCTCAGTAGATACAGTAGTAAACTAGAAAACTTCAAAGATTTTACAGTCTCATGGAAAAGGCTAGTAAGAAACAAGAAAATAATTACATAATATTACTTTGCCTTATTTTGTTGGATTTTTTTTTAATTATTCAGCATAAAATGTTTGCATAATGCTTCAGCTCTGAATTTTTAACCTGCCAATTTTCTATTCTGGATGCTGAGATGAAGATATTAGGAAGAATCCTCTGTTCAAAAATTTTAAAAAAAATCTTTTAAATTTTTTAAGATTGTATTTTTATTTCAATTTCAACAGTTTTTGGAGTACAAGTGTTTTTTGGTTACATGAGTTAAGTTATTTAGTGGTGATTTCTGAGATTTTAGTGCACCCATCACCCAAGTAGTGTACACTGTACCCAATATATAGTCTTATGTTCTTACCCCCATCCCAATCTTCCCCCCAACCAAGTCCCCAAAGTCCATTATATCATTCTGGTACCTTTGCATCTTCATAATTTAGCTCTCACTTATAAGTGAGTACATGATATTTTATTTTCCATTTCTGAGTTACTTCACTTAGAAAAATGGCCTCAAGCTCCATCCAAGTTGATGCAAAAGATAGTATTTTGTTACTTTTTATGGCTGAGTAGTATTCCATTGTGTATATATACCACATTTTCTTTATTCAGTTGTGGGTTGATGGGCACTTTGGTTGGTTCCATATCTTTGCCATTGCAAATTCTGCTGCTATAAACATGCATGTGCATGTGTCTTTTTCATATAATGACTCCTTTCCCTTTGGGTAGATATCCAGTAGTGAGATTGCTTGATCAAATGATCATTGTACTTTTATTTCTTTAGGGAATCTCCATACTGTTTTGCATAATGGTTGTATTAATTTATATTCCCACTGAAAGTGTAAAAGTGTTTCCTTTTCACCACAACCACACCAACATCCATGGTTTTTTTCTTTTTAATTGTGGCCGTTCTTACTGCAGTCAGGTGGTATCTCATTGTGGTTTTAATTTGCCTTTCCCTGATGATTACTGACATTGAGTATTTTTTCATATGTTTGTTGGCTGTTTCTGTATCCTCTGTTGAAAATTGTTGATTCATGTTGTTTGTACACTTTTTGATGGGATTATTTGCTTTATTCTTGCTTGTTTGTTTGAGTTCCTTGTAGTTCCTGGATATTAGTCCTTTGTTGGATGAATAGTTTGCAAATATTTTCTCCCATTCTGTGGGTTGTCTGTTTATTCTGCTGATCATTTATTTTGCTGTGCAGAAGCTTCTTATTTTCATTCGGTCCCATTTGTTTATTTTGGTTTTTGTTACATTTGCTTTTGGTGTCCTAGTCATATATTGTTTGCTAAACCAATGTCCAATAATTTTTCTGATGTTAACTTCTAGAATTTTTATGTTTTCAGGTCTTGGATTTAAACTTTGATCCAACTTGAGTTGATTTTTATATAAGGTGAGAGAATGGGAATCCAGTTTTATTCTTCTACATGTGGCTTGCCAGTTTCTCAACTCCATTTATTGAATAGGGTGTCCTTTACACAATTTATGTTTTTACACACTTTCGTGACGATCAGTTGACTGTATGTATTTGACTGGATTTCTGGGTTCTCTATTCTGATCCATTGGTCTGCTTGCCTATTTTCATACCAGTGCCACGCTGTTTAGTAACTATAGTCTTGTAGTATGATTTGAAATCTGGTAATTTGCTGCTTCCAGATTTGTTCTTTTTGCTTCATATTCATTTGGCTATGCAGGATCTTTTTTTGGTTCCATGTGAATTTTAGGATTGTTTTTTACTAGGTCTGTGAAAAATGATGATGATATTTTGATGGGAATTGTATTGAACCTACAGACTGCTTTGGCCAATATGATCTTTTTCACAATATTGATTCTTTCCATATATGAGCATGGGATGTGTTTTCATTTGTCTATGTCATCTATGATTTCTTTCAGCAATGCTTTGTAGTTTTCCTTGAAGTAATCTTTCACCTCCTTTGTTAAGTATATTCTTAAGTTTTTTGTTTTTTTTTCAGCTGTTTTAAAAAGGGTTGAGTTCTTAATTTGTTTCTCAGCTTGGTCATTGTTGGCATGTAGCAGTACTACTAATTTGTATACATCGATTTTGTATTCTGCGACTTTACTGAATTCATTTATCAGATCTAGGAGATTTTTTGGATGAGTCTTTAGGGTTTCCTAGGTTCACAATCATATCTTTGGTGAATAGTGACAATTTGAGTTTCTCTTTTCCAATTTGGATGCCTTTTGTTTTCTTCTCTTGTCTTATTGCTCCGGCTGGAACTTCCAATGCTCTATTGAATAGAAGTAGTGAAAATGGGCAACCTTGTCTTGTTCCAGTTCTCAGGGAGAATACTTTCAACTTTTCCTCATTCAGTATGATGTTGGCTCTGGGTTTGTCATAGACAGCTTTTATTACTTTGAGGTAAATTCCTTCTATGCCTATTTTGTTGAAGGTTTTAATTATAAAGAAATGTTCGATTTCATCAAATGCTTTTTCTGCATCTACTGAGATGATCATACAGTTTTCTGTTTTAATTCTGTTTATGTCATGCATCACATTTTTTTTTTATTTGCCTATGTTAAACCACCTCTGCATCTCTGGTATGAAACCCATTTGAACAAGATATATTATCTCTTTGAGACACTTTTGGGTTTATTTAGCTAGCATTTTGTTGAGAATTTTTTTTCTATCCCTATTTATTTATTTTATTGCATTTTAGGTTTTGGGGTACATGTGAAGAACATGCAAAATTGTTGCATACGTACACACGTGGCAGTGTGATTTACTGCCTTCCTCCCCATCACCTACGTCTGGCATTTCTCCCCTTGCTATCTCTCCCGAGCTCCCCACCCCCCACCGTCCATCCCCTATTTCCCCCCAACTGACCCTAGTGTGTAGTGCTCCCCTCCCTGTGTCCATGTGTTCTCATTGTTCAACACCCGCCTATGAGTGAGAACATGCGGTGTTTGATCTTCTGCTCTTCTGTCAGTTTGCTGAGAATGATGGTTTCCAGGTTCATCCATGTCCCTACAAAGAACCCAAACTCATCGTTTTTGATGGCTGCATAATATTCCATGGTGTATATGTGCCACATTGTCCCTATCCAGTCTATCGTCGATGGGCATTTGGGTTGGTTCCAGGTCTTTGCTATTATAAACATTGCTGCAATGAACATTCGTGTGCATGTGTCCTTATACTAGAACTATTTGTAATCCTTGGGATATATACCCATTAATGGGATTGCTGGGTCAAATGGAATTTCTTGTTCTAGGCCCTTGAGGAATCGCCACACTGTCTTCCACAATGGTTGAACTAATTTACACTCCCACCAACAGTGCAAAAATGTTCCTATTTCTCCACATCCTCTCCAGCATCTGTTGTCTCCAGATTTTTTAATGATCTCCATTCTAACTGGTGTCAGATGGTATCTAAATGTAGTTTTGATTTGCATTTCTCTGATGACCAGTGATGATGAGCATTTTTTCATATGTTTGTTGGCCTCATGTATGTCTTCTTTTGTAAAGTGTCTGTTCATATACTTTGTCCGCTTTTGAATGGGCTTGTTAGTTTTTTTCTTGTAAATCTGTTTTTGTTCTTTGTAAATTCTGGATATCAGCCCTTTGTCAGATGGGTAAACTGCAAAAATTTTTTTCCATTCTGTTGGTTGCCAAGTCACTCTAATGACTGTTTCTTTTGCTGTGCAGAAGCTGTGGAGTTTGATTAGGTCCATTTGTGTATTTTGGCTTTTGTTGTCAATGCTTTTGGTGTTTTGGTCATGAAGTCCTTGCCTACGCCTATGTCCTGAATGGTTTTGCCTAGATTTTCTTCTAGGGTTTTTATGGTGTTAGATCTTATGTTGAAGTCTTTAATCCATCTGGAGTTAATTTTAGTGTAAGGTGTCAAGAAGGGGTCCAGTTTCTGCTTTCTGCACATGGCTAGCCAGTTTTCCCAACACCATTTATCGAACAGGGAATCCTTTCCCCATTGCTTGTTTTTGTCTGGTTTGTCAAAGATCAGATGGTTGTAGATATGTTGTGTTGCCTCCGAGACCTCTGTTCTGTTCCACTGGTCTATATCTCTGTTTTGCCACCAGTACCATGCTGTTTTGATTACTGTAGCCTTGTAGTATAGTTGGAAGTCCAGTAGTGTGATGCCTCCCGCTTTGTTCTTTTTGCTTAGAATTGACTTGGCTATGCGGGCTCCCTTTTGGTTCCATATGAAGTTTAAGGTGTTTTTTTCCAGTTCTGTGAAGAAGGTCATTGGTAGCTTGATGGGGATAGCAGTATTACTTGGGCAGTATGGCCATTTTCATGATATTGATTCTTCCTAACCATGAACATGAAATGTTTCTCCATTTGTTTGTGTTCTCTCTTATTTCATTGAACAGTGGCTTGCAGTTCTCCTTGAAGAGGTCCTTTCTGTTCCTTGTTAGTTTTATTCCTAGGTATTTTATTCTCTTTGTGGCAATTGTGAATGGGAGTTCGTTCTTGATTTGGCTCTCTTTAAGTCTGTCATTGGTGTATAGGAATACATGTGATTTTTGCACACTGATTTTATATCCTGAGACTTTGCTGAATTTGCTTATCAGTTTCAGGAGATTTAGGACTGAGACGATGGACAGAATCAGACTTCAGAAGGTGGGTAGTAAGAAACTTCTGTGAACTTAAAGAATATGTTCTAACCAAATGCAAAGAAACTAAGAACCTTGAAAAAGATTTGATGAAATGCTAATGAGAATGGACAAAATAGAAAGGAATATAAGTGAATTGATGGAGCTGAAAAACGCAACACGAGAACTTCGCGAAGCATGCACAAGTATCAACAGCCGAATTGACCAAGCAGAAGAAAGGATATCGGAGGTCGAAGATCAAGTCAATGAAATAAAGCGGGAAGGCAAGACTGGAGAAAAAAGGGTAAAAAGGAATGAACAAAATCTCCAAGAAATGTGGGACTATGTTAAAAGACCTAATCTACGTTTGATAGGCATACCTGAATGCGACGAAGAGAATGAATCCAAGCTGGAAAGTACTCTTCAGGATATTATCCAGGAAAACTTCCCCAACCTAGCAAGGCAGACAAACATTCGAGTCCAGGAAATACAGAGAACACCTCAAAGATAATCGTCAAGAAGAGCAACCCCAAGGCACATAATCGTCAGATTCACCAGGGTTGAAATGAAGGAGAAAATACTAAGGGCAGCCAGAGAGAAAGGTCGGGTTACCCACAAAGGGAAGCCCATCAGACTCACAGCAGATCTCTCAGCAGAAACCCTACAAGCCAGAAGAGAGTGGGGGCCAATATTCAACATCCTTAAAGAAAAGAACTTTCAACCCAGAATCTCCTATCCAGCCAAACTAAGCTTCATAAGTGAAGGAAAAATAAAATCCTTTGTGAATATGCAAGTACTCAGAGATTTCGTCACCACCAGGCCAGCTCTACAAGAGCTCCTGAAAGAGGCTCTACACATATAAAGGAACAACAAGCACCAGCTCAACTAAAGGGCAAAACAGCCAGCTAGCACCAAAATGGCAGTATCAAATTCACACATAACAATATTAACCCTAAATGTAAATGGACTAAATGCCTCAATCAAAAGACACAGACTGGCAAACTGGATAAAAAGTCAAAATCCATCGGTGTGCTGTATCCAAGAAACCCATCTCACATGCAAGGTACACAAAGGCTCAAAATAAAGGGATGGAGGAAGATTTACCAAGCAAATGGAGAGCAAAAAAAAGCAGGAGTTGCAATTCTCATCTCTGATAAATTAGACTTTAAAGCAACAAAGATCAAAAGAGGCAAAGAAGGACATTACATAATGGTAAAAGGATCAATGCAACAAGAAGAGTTAATGATCCTAAATATATACGCACCCAATACAGGAGAATTTTTGCATCTACGTTCTTCAGAGATATTGGTCTGTAGTTTTTTTCTTTTCTCTTTTTTCTTTTTCTTTTTTTTTTTTTTGTCCTTTCCTGGTTTTGATATTAGGGTGGTAATGGGTTCATAGAATGATTTAGCAAGTACTCTCTCTTTCTCCATCTTGTGGAATAGTTTCAATAGAATTGGTACCTATTCTTTAAATATTTGGTAGAATTCAGCTGTGAATCCATCTAGTCCTGAATTTTTTCTTTTGGCAATTTTTAAAAATTACCAATTCAATCTTATTGCTTGTTATTGGTCTGTTGAGGGTTCCTATTTCTTCCTGATTTAATCTAGGACAGTTGTATATTTCCCAGAATTTATCCATTTCCTCTATATTTTCTAGTTTGTGCATGTAAATGTGTTCACAGTAGCCTCAAATGATCTTTGTATTTCTATGGCATTGTTTGTAATATTTCCAGTTTCATTTCTAAATGAGCTTATTTGGATCTTTTCTCTTCTTGGTTAACCCCAATCATGGTTATCAATTTTGCTTATCTTTAACCCCCCCCAAAAAAAAAACAGCTTTTTTAATGTTTATCTTTTATACTCCTTTGCCGTTATTTGTTTGAGTTTCAATTTCATTTAGTTCTGTTCTGATCTTTGTTACTCTTCTTCTGGATTTTGGTTTAGTTTGATCTTGTTCCTCTTGTACCCTAAGGTATGAAACTAGGTTGGCCGTTTGTGCTCCTTCAGAATTTTTTATGTAGGCATTTAATGCTATGAACCTCCTCTAATCACCATTTTTGCTGTATCCCAGAGGCTTTGATCAGTTGTGTCACTGTCATTTCAAAGAATTTTTAATTTCCATCTTTATTTCATTGTGAACTCCCAAATCATTCAGGAGCAGATCATTTAATTTCCATGTATTCGTATAATTTAGAGAGTTTCTTTTGAAATTGATTTCCAGTTTCATTCCACTGTGTTCTGAGAAGATATTTGATATGATTTCAATTTTCTTAAATTTATCAAGACTTATTTGGTGTCCTATCATAAGGAATCTTGGAGAATTTTCCATGTGCTGAAAAGAAGAATATATATTCTGCCACTATGAAGCAGAATTTTCTGTAAATATCTGTTAAGTCCATTTGTTCTAGGGTATAGTTTACATCTACTATATCTTTGTTCTGTCTTGATGATCTGTCTTGCTGTCAGTGAAGTATTGAAGTTCCCCACTACTATTGTGTTGCATCTATCTCATCTCTTAGGTCTAGCTGTAATTGTTTTATAAATCTGGAGTTCCAATGTTAGGCGCATATAAATTTAGGATTGTAATATCTTCCTCTTGAATAAATCCTTTTATCCTTATAAAATGTCCTTCTTTGCCTTTTCTTTTACAGTTGTTGCTTTAAAGTCTGTTTTGTCTGATATAAGAATAGCTATTCCTGGTCTTATTTAGTTTCCATTTGCATGGAATATATTTTTTCCACTCCTTTACTCCTTTTCCACTCCTTCAGTTTATGTGAGTTATTATGTGTTAGGTGAGTCTCTTGAAGACACAGGAGATATTTGCTTGGTGGCTTTTAATCCATTCTGCCATTCTATATCTTTTAAGTGGAGCATTTAGGCCATTAACATTCAACGTTTATATTGAGATGTGAGATACTATTCTGTTCATCATGGTAGTTGTTACCTAGACGCTTTGGTTTTTTTTTTTTTTTTTTTTTTGGTCATTGTGTCATTGTTTTATAGGCCCAGTGAGATTTATGCTTGAAGAGGTTCTATTTTGGTGCGTATCAAGCTTTTGTTTCAAGATAGGACTCTTTCTAGATTTCTTTTTTAAATTATTATTATACTTTAAGTTCCGGGATACATTTGCAGAATATACAGGTTTGTTACACAGGTATACACATGTCATGGTGGTTTGCTGCACCCATCAACCCCTCATCCACATTAGGTATTTCTTGTAATGCTATCCCTCCACTAGCCCTCCACCCTTGACAGACCCCAGTGTGTGGTATTCTACTCCCTGTGTCCATATGTTCTCATTGTTCAAATCCCACTTACAAGTGAGTACATGTGATGTTTGGTTTTCTGTTCCTGTGTTAGTTTGCTGAGAATGATGGTTTCCAGTTTCATCCATCCCTGCATAGGACATGATCTTTTTCCTTTTTATGGTTGCATAGTATTCCATGGTGTTTATGTGCCACATTTTCTTTATCTAGTCTATCATTGATGGGTATTTGGATTGGTTCCAAGTCTGTCATTGTGAACAGTCCTGCAATAAACATATGTGTGCATGTGTCTTTACAGTAGAATGATTTACAATCCTTTGACTGTGTACCCAGTAATAGGATTGCTGGGTCAAATGGTATTCCTGGTTCTAGATCCTTTATAAATTGCTACACTGTCTTCCAAAATGATTGAACTTAATTTACACTCCCACTAACAGTGTAAAAGTGTTCCTATTTCTCCACATTCTCTCCAGCATCTGTTGTTTCCTGACTTTTTTATGATCACCATTCTAATTTGCATGAGATGGTATATCACTGTGGTTTTGATTTGTATTTCTCTAATTGACCAGTGATGATGAGTTTTTTTTCCATATATTTGTTGGCTGCATAAATATCTTCTTTTGAGAAGTGTCTGTTCATATCCTTTACCCACTTTTTGATGGGGTTGTTTTTTTCTTGTAAATTTAAGTGCTTTGTAGTTTCTGAATATTAGTTCTTTGTCAGATGGATAGATTGCAAAAATTGTCTTCCATTCTGTAGGTGGCCTGTTCACTCTGATGATAGGTTTTTTTGCTGTGCAGAAGCTCTTTAGTTTAATTAGATTCTATTTGTCAATTTTGGCTTTTGTTGTCATTGCTTTTGGTGTTTTAGTCATGAAGTCTTTGCCTATGCCTGTGTCTTGAATGGTATTGTCTTGGTTTTCTTCTAGGGTTTTTATGGTTTTAGGTCTTCTGTTTAAGTCTTTAATCCACCTTGAGTTAATTTTTGTATAAGGTATAAGGGGTCCACTTTCAGTTTTCTGCATATGTGTAGCCAGTATGCCCAACACCACTTATTAAATAGGGAATCCTTTCTTCATTGCTTATTTTTGTCAGGTTTGTCAAAGATCAGATAGTTGTAGATGTGTGACATTATTTCTGAGGCCTCTGCACTGTTCCTTTGGTCTATATATCTGTTTTGGTACCAGTACTATTCTTTCAGCACTTCTTGTAGTGCTGGTTTGGTAGTAGCAAATTCCCTCAGCATCTGTTCATCTGAAAAAGACTATCTCTCTTTTATTTATGAAGCTTAGTTTTCCTGGATACAAAACTCTTGGCTGACAATTATTTCGTTTAAGGAGGCTAAAGATAGGACCTCAATCCCTTCTGACTTGTATGGTTTCTGTCAAGAAATCTGCTGTTAGTCTGACAGGTTTCCCTTTACCTGATGCTTTTGTCTCACAGCTCTTAAAATTCTTCTTCTTCTTCTTTTTTTTTTTTTTTTGTATTGACTTTAGGTAGCTTAATGACTATGCCTTGGTGATTATCTTTTGCAATGAATTTCCCAGGAGTTTTCTGAGCTTCTTATATTTGGATATCTAGATCTCTAGCAAGGCCAGGAAATTTTCGCCAATATTTTTCCTCAAATAAGTGTTTCAAACTTTTAGACTTCTCTTCTCTCTTGAACAACAATTATTTTTAGATTTTTGCCATTTTAAATAACCCTGTATTTCTCGGAAACTTTGCTTTTTATTGTCCTTTTTTGTCTTTTTCTGATTAGGTTAATTCAAAAGCATTGTCTTTGAGCTCTGAAAATTTTTCTTCTATTTGTTCTAGTCTATTGTTGAAACCTTCCAATGCAATTTGTATTTACCTATGCATGTCTTCATTTCCAGAAGTTCTGACTGTTTTTTTCTTTATGATATTTATCTCTCTAAACATTTTTTTCATTCATATCCTGGATTTTTATTTTTTTAAGTCGGTTTTTACCTTTTTCTGGTATCTCCTTGAATAGTTTAATAATCAACCTTCTGAATTCTTTATCTTGCATTTCAGAGATTTTTTTCTTGGTTTTGTTTCACTGCTGAGGAGTTAGTGTGATCTTTTGAGGGGCTAAAGAACCCTGGTTTGGTGTTATAGATTCCTGATATGTCATATTACCAGAATTACTTTTCTGGTTCCTTCTCATTGGGTAGACTATTTCTTCAAATTTTTCTTGAATTTAGTTTTGATTGAGCTGTATGTTTTAAATTTCTTTTTTTCTCTTAAGTATCTAATTTTTATAATTTATTATAGGCTAATTTGATTCTTAATGCCTTTAGGTACAAAGAATCTGTATGAGTTTCTCATAAGGTCTCTGTGTGCTGGTATCCCAGATGCTGCTTCTAGTAGTTATATACTTGGTGTGTGTGCAAGTTCACTGTTTTCTATGGGATAAGAATGGAAGGGATTTCTTGAAGCTTTTCTCATTGTGTACATTTCATTTATTTGTTCAATTTTTGCCCAGTATTTTATTTGCTGAGTTGATGATTCAGACTTTAGGCCAATAAGGAAGGTATCCCTTGGTAGGCACTCACTGTAGCTAAAGCAGGCGGATAGACATAATACCTAAAGGTGAGCAGAGGTACCAGTTTTAATGAAGGTGGCTGGGATAGCTCTCAATTAGATATGCTGAGGTTTTATCAGGGCAAAGGTGGGAGTTTACTCAGCTCCCCTGCTAGGCCAGCAGGAAATCTGCCCACCTCACAGCCTCACTTCTATCCCAATGTTCTAGCAATTCAGATTAAACAGATACCTCTTTTCATTTGTAGGAATGTTGATGTTCTAGGTAGTGAGGATTTGTAACTGCCTCTCATACAGGCCTGAATCTGCTCCTTCTGTGAGGCTGCAGTCTCTCTGAACTGTTCCAAGAAGGCTGTCTATAGGTGCATACATGCTATGTTCCCATGGGAGAAGCCTCAGTTGTGTTTGCAGTTGTTTATCAGGTGGGGACAAAGACTCCTTCTCCAAGATTCATCATGATCACAGGCTGCCTGCCTGTTGGGGTGGAAGTGCCAACTTTCCCTACACATCCAGCACTGTAATTGTATTTCTGCTGTAAGAAACTTCCCATCATTGGAAACACCTAAACTCTTGATGATCACAGGCTGCCTGCCTGTTGGAGTGGAAGTGAAAACTTTCTCTACGCATCCAGCACTGTAATTATGTTTCTGCTGTAAGAAACTTCCCATCGTTGGAAACACCTGAGACTCATGACTTGCCATTCAGATTCTTTTGTCCCACAGGGTGTTCCTTTGATATGGTGCCCTGTGGAGAAACATTAAGTTTACACTGCCCCCATGGCTCCTTTGTGAAGGATACCTTTTAATTTATAATTAGTGGTAGGAGGGTAACAGCTGCCTCCTTGGTATATTCTTGAGTTATGTGTATACATAGAACACCTTTGTATTAATAAGAATAACCTGTCAAAGAGAAAATAAATACATGGATGAGAATCTGCTTGGGGCTTTAAGTCTAGAGAGCTATCAGCCCCGCAGGCTCTCAGGCTGTTGGTCCCCAGGATAGATCCACTCTGTTGTGCTACCTCAGTGTCTGCCTCTCAATATCTTCAGCCCACCTGGGTGGTGGACTCTTGACTGAGCTGGTTCTTGGTAGTGCCCTCCTCCTTCCCTTAGGAATGGGACTTCCTGAAAGCTAGACTGTAGTCATTATTATTGCTCTTCTGGGTCTGGCCACCCAGTGGGACTATCAGACTCAGTTCTGGTTCTCAGGAATGTCTGTAAGAGATCCGATAGTGTGACCTATCTTCAAGTCTCCTAGCAGTGGATCCTAGAATCTGTTCTGATGGAGGTGGCCGGAGAGGGACACAGACTGTGAGATTCCTTCATTGTAGATAGGCTTACTGTGCTGGCTTATACTAGTATTGCACGTCTTTTGTGGATGGACCTAGGACGTCTGGTTAGCCAGGATATCATAGGCAGTGATGATAGCTGAGATCACACAGCCATTTCTCTCCTTCTGGGTACATTGTTATTCAACCTAGACATGCTCTAACAGCCTATGTTGGTTGGCCTCCAGCCAGGAGGTGGTGCTTTCAGAAGAGCACTAGCTACAGTAGTAGTAACAGAATTTCAGCTTGCTTTAATTTTCCCAGAAGTATTCTGGTTTCTCAGAGGATGGGTAGGGTTATAAAGCTTCCAGAAGTTTATGTCCTTTGTGTTAAGCTACCAGGATGGTGGAGAAATATTACCAGGTGGTGGCAGGGTTAAGTGGATTTAAACTCAGACTGTCTTTGAGTGGAGCACGCCTTACTCCCTGTGGTAGATGGGGCGGTTCTCAGGCTGCTGGGGTAATATTCCAGAGAGGAGTATAATTGCCTCTGATGCTTAGAAGAGTTTGGAAGGGGAATGAGGAATAGTGGGCAGCAGGAAGCCTCACTCAGCTCCCACATAGCCAGTGAGACCAGTCTTACTCCCACAGTGCTCTGCTACTAGCACTGGGTTTAGATCGAGGCAGCCTGAGCACAGAAATCAGACTGTTCCAGTCATAAGCTTTCCAGCAGAGCAAGAAAGCACGCCTCTCAGACTACATCCCTCCTTGTCTTCTGCAAGGCTGGGTGCCCAGATGCTATGCTCCTGTCTACAGGACACTTCCTACTCTTTCCCAGGTTCTGTTTAAAGGAGTTTGTCACCACTCGAAATTATATTGCAAAATCCAGATGGGAGCATCTTTCACCCTGGGACCTCTCCCTGAGCTCATTGCCTGACTTCTCTGAGGGTTCCTGTGAAATACAGTCAGAAATGCCTTCCATCAGTCTGCTCTGGATACTAGGAATGCCTACAAGGCACTTCCTACTGCTGCTTCTACTTTTATATTTCATGTCACTCCCTAAATTTATTCTAGCTCTTGGGAGAGTTAAGGGTTTCTTAAACCGTGGCCTGGATTTTCAGATTCCCTGGTAGGGATGTGTGCTTGGAGGTAGGCTCTACCCCTCTTATACTCTGGATACTCACAGTTTTTCACGTGTCTCACAGAGCAGGTTGCAGTCTGACACTTCTTTCAAAGGGTCTGTGAATTATTTTGGTTTTCCCGTTAAGCTCCTGTGGTGGTTCTTGGGGGAATAAAGAATGTCTACCCACTATTCTGTTCTTCCAAGTGGGAGAGGCACACTAACACTGCCTCCTATCTGTCATCTTAAAAAAGAAAAATGATCTTTATGCATGAAACCAAGATTTTTCCTGAACAATGTCATTAAATTTTCTTCAGCCACAGTGGCCTGAAATAATGCTGTATAATGGCATCAGTCACAATTTTAAATGGGTTACATTGGATAACCAAGAATAGAGCAATACATGTAAAAGGTTTTCCAAAAAACTACCAAGCCTGGCACCCTTTGGCCTGTAAAACACTCTTCTGTCTAAACTAATTCCTTCTGTTCATGAGGATGGAATGGGTTAGCTGATTTTCTTTTTGTTCCCCCTTGAATACAGAAATATTGGTTTTAATATTTTGTAGCTACGTAGACAAAGAAGATGGTAGTTGCTGTCACTTTCACTTTTATTAGGTTGTCAAAAGAGATTAAAAGAATGACACCAGTTAGGTCTAACATAAATTCTTTAAAACTTTCCAGTGCTTTCCATCACTGATGGAGATCTGGCTTTATGGAAAACACAACCTTTAAAATTAGCATTCTGAATCCTTAATCATGTGTAACTCAGACCACTAACATCATGTTTAGTATGAAGAACATACCATAAGATAACAACAGAAGTAAAAAATATATTGTAAAAATTAAATAGCTTAGTTTTTTCTTTTATTGATTATCTATCCTACTTTCGACTGTTAAAAATCAGAAATGTGAAAGCAAGTATCAGTTTAATGGACATAAAGGTAGGATGATGTCTCATATACAACTCAGTTTCCTAAGGTTTTACTTAAGATATTTATAACTTAAACAGTTACCAGTAAGACTGTAGAGCTATTTCACAAGTTCGATAAACTTATGCATAGTATTTCAAAAAAGAGCTAGAGGTTTTATTGGTGGTTTAGTTACTTCGGAAAGAGGGGAGAAGTTTGGGTTTGGTATCAGAAAGCCACCTGGTGAAATTCCTTACAATTATTGGCCCCAAAACTAAAAAGATGATAATTTCAGAACATAGTGCAATAAAATATATTTCCATATATCTGAAAAAGATATTTCTATTGTTTGAAAATATGACTTCACTAATTCTAATGATTTCTAAAGTTACGTTTTCTGGCAAATACAGCATTTGAATTGCCTGGACTCAAAGGGAGAAAAAGAGTTTCCAAATTTATTCATGGTATAATGGCTATCAAAATATTCACAGTATGCTTATAAATATTATGACCTCAAGTTCATCTATTTGGTTCAATTCTTAAGCTAGAATCTCAACTAAATGTGTGAAATCATTTGACTATATCTGAGTTTCATGCACTGATGCTTACATTCTTTTATAGTGCAAAAACGTTCTGGGATAGGGAAAGGATTAATAAAGCCAGTTATGTTGAAATAAATATGGTTTATAGCTTGGTATTGTGTATACATCTGTGCTCTTTAAAAACAAAGAGCAAGCTCAAAAAGTGCATCTTGAATTAAATGAAACAATTTTACAGCTGAATTAGCAATTTCCTACCTGTAAATGTATATAGCTATTATATCCAAGTTGTTTTCTTTTTAGAGTTCCGAAGTAATATTTTGCAAAATCCCTGGGAGTTTGGGTCAAAAATAACACAATAGAGTTTCATCTGACCAGCAAATAAATGGTCAGAGAAGTTATCATCAGAGCTAACAGCGCTCTTGAGTTTGAACTGCCTCCAATATGTTGTAGTTGTTGTCATTTTAAACTTGGGCTGAATCTTTATGTTGATACAAACATAAATTATCATATTTCTTATGGACCACGGTTTTGGCAAGATGTGAGAAAAAAAGAGAAGAGAGGGGATATGAAAAATAACTAACGGGTAAACAAAACCCAAATATATAATATATTTATCCTTTCAAAATGCACGAGTATACACCTATGCACACACTCCTATGTACACATACGTACATTCATTTTTTTAATACTTTTCTAAAGAAATGTATAGGGGGAAACAAAAAGATAAAAAGCATGATTTATAGCAAATACTCCTATTTTCTCCTTGAAATTCAACTTCTTACCCTTTTGTGCTTCCTTAATACACTCATGTTTTCCCCTCCACCATGTAAACTTCTCAATTCGTTGGGGGAAACTACTTTACAACCCTAAATTTGTTGAGCATTTTCTCTATACTCTAACAGTTTTCTTCCCATAATAGAAATCTGTTAAAGTGTGACAGAAAAGCTCATCATATTATGCATAATTTCATAGTCAGCCAGATATTTAAATTGGAAGACAAAATATGACTTATTTCACATTATCGAAACCTACCCTTGCCAAGGGATACAACATTATAGTACAAAATAATACCACTTATAATAGCATCAGCTTTTTGAGGATGACCTGTGTCAGGTATTACATTATTACTCACCACTATCTTGTTAGAAATGTATTATTATTTACATTTTACAGACAAGAAAACCAACACATAAGAGGTTAATTGCATAATCCTGACCCTGACCTAAACTATAACCCTGATGCCAGGATAAAGAAGTCCATCATGAAGCTGAGGTTTGAATTGTATTGTATTTTACTCCAAATCCCTAACCTTCCCCACTACTGCCTGTCCTACATTTTGATGCATCAGCCACTATTTTAATTACGTCAGGTACGTTTATGAGGACAAAAACAACAGTACATTTATGAGAGAATAACAACATTTAGAAAATAAGACAGAGAAATCCAAATACAGAACATTTTACTGTGTGTAAAATATAAAGAGCAGACGCATATCTGAATTTTCTGGGCTTACTGAAATGAATTCTAACAATAACTCAAGTATATACACACTTTCTATCTCGCAGTTACCAGGTCATTTACATTCTCCCACAAACAGAATGTTGTTAATTGGCCAGATACTGATGACTCATGATAAATGCTATGAAATCTACTTTATGCCTGATCTCAATAATGTCTCAAGATACATAAAATGCCATTATTCTCAGTATACTTATTTTATTTGTGTTGGAGGTCACCAGAGGTGATTTTCCCCTAACAAATGTTTTATTTTAAGAAAAAAATCCAATGTCACCTAACGTACTAGATATAAATTTTGAGATAAATTTATCACTGGAGCAACAGGAATTTTAAAATTTTAGGGACCGAAAACATCTAACCAAAGCATGATAGCAACAGTTTTCAGCAGTACAAACTTCATGATATAGCCATTCCTTTATATCTAAATTAAATCCATTTTTTATTCTAAAAATATTTATCTGGATTTCTATTAAAATTTCAGAAGATACATTAATTTATAGATTTCTATAAATTCACATTTTTGCCTAACGTTTTTGGCCCTAACAACAAGGGAAAAGAAGCAATTTTATTAAAACATAACCAGTCAGTCCACGTAAATTGACATCCATATTCTGTATTTTTTTCTTTTATCTTCATTATTAAAAAATTGCATCTGAGGCACTAATGCTTGGTGGAGAGGATGGGTTAGGCAGGTAAAAAAGAAAACGTCTATCTTCTCTGAAATGGAACGACATAGAAGAGTCAATGTTTATTTTAGAGAAACAAGTAATTAGGATTTTCCCATACTGTTCTATCATTGTATATTCTTGCCTTTTGCCTACTTTGAATCATGTTTACTCCATATAAGATATTCTGCATATATTATCAATAAATTTACAATAACTCTATAAAGTAGGTAGTAGTTTATTATCTCTATTCTACAGATTAGAGAGTAATTATACTTGTTGCCCAAGTTCATTCTGCTAATAAGTGTCAGAATAAGTGTTAGAGCCCCAAAATGACTCATGTTATCTTCATTATACAACAGTACATTTCAGATAGAATGAGAAAATAATTCCTGGGAAAGAATCATTTCTTTAGGGACAAGACCTTATCTCTCCTACTGCACTCTGTTTCTGGGCTATAGCATATAGGCTATTTTAGAATGTAACATAGAAGAGCTATGTGGTATCAAAACCAGTATCTTTTTTCAGTGTACTCTGTTAGCTATGACATTTAATGGTAACTTTAAAGGATTTATTTGTAGTTCTTGCCTATTTCAATCATAAGGTAATTTAAAGGAGACAAAGACCTGTCTGATTTGCAGTAACTTGGAAGATCTCATTTGTGCATAAGCTAAAAAGGTCACAAGGAAAATAATCAAAATGATCATTGAAGCCAGTGTACATTTTTTAGCAATACAATACTTATACGGTCACAAGAAACCACCAAAACAAAATATAGTATTCTTTTTCTAGTTTCAATCTTCAATGTCACTCACATTATACACCAAAGGACTGGGAGCAGTAACAGGGAAAATATGCATCAGTTGCCTGAGAAAACATTCTACCTTTTACTTAAGAATGTTTCTTCTCATCCTTCCACCTGTGGATGAATTGTATCCTCGTAGATATCCTCCAAAACTCTGGTGTTATTAGAGATCTCGATAATTGGAGCCCACTTTAAAAAGCCAACACAAATTGATTAGCTAGACACACATTTTCTAAAAAACCAACAAAAATAAGCTTAGTATTAGCTAAATACATTTAACAGAAAAAATTAAGCTAAATAGCAATAGCACTGCTTAATCTTGGAAAACCTATGACTGTAGATCCATTATATTAAAAACAGAAACTTGAAATATTCCCCCAATACAAAGGTAAATTCTCCTTCTATATTAAGATGAGAAAATTATTGCCATTCTAAAAAAGTGAATACAATAAAATAGCTAGAAAGTTTTGAAAAAATATATGTTAAAACTTACTGTAATTTGTGTGGATCAGCTACCTGGAAGTTACCCTCATCCTCATATTATTTCGACATTTTCCATTATAGTTGCCGGAAATAGTCAAAATAAAAATAAAAATAAATAAAGCTCCATGTATAGAAGATTCTTTTCATGCTTTCTCTATTCTTCTGATCTGGAAGACAAATGTATCGCTTGAAACAAAACTGTCCAACTTATTTTGCAAAACTTGTACACTACCAAAACATTGAAAAGACAAATATGAAGAGACCCAAAAAAATGAAGAGGAATACCACATTCATGGATGAAAAGACTCTCTATTTTAAGATGTTAATTTTCCCCAAATTGATCAATAGATATAATGCAATCTTAATTGAAATCTTGGCAGTTTTTTTTTTTTTTTGATAGAAAGAAACAATTAATTCTAAAATTCATAGGGAAGTGCAACACTTAGACTACCATGAACAACTTTGGAAGAGAATAAGGTGGCAGAACTAACACTATGGATTTCAAATTATATCAGGTATTGGTATAAAATAAACTAATAAGTCAATGGAAAAGAACAAGATAAAATTGGAGTGATCCTTGGTTAAACAAAGTTGTCTTTGATATGACATAAAAGGCACAATATATAAAAAGACAAAGATAAAATTGGGTTTCATTAAAAGTAAAAGTTTCTTATTCAAAAGACATGCAGAAGAACACAAAGACTATATACTGGAAGAAAATATTTGCAATATACATATTTGATAACGATCTTGTATTCAGAATGCTAAACTCAATATTAAAAAAAAAAAAAAACCAGGAAGTACAAGCCAGAGCAGTCAGGCAAGAAGAATAAATAAAAGGCATCCCAATAGGAAAAGAAGACCAACTATCTTTGCAGATGATATGATTTCATACCTAGAAACCCTAAAGATTCCTCCAAAAGGCTCCTGGAATGGATAAACGACTTCAATAAAAAGTCAATATACAAAGTCAGTACATAAAAATCATTAACACATCTATATGCCAATAACTTTCAAGCTGAGAGCCAAATTAAGAATACAATCCCATTTATAATAACCACTCCCAAAATTAAAATAAAATAAAATACCTAGGAATACATCTAATAACGGAAGTAAACGATCTCTTCAAGGTGAGCTACAAAACACTGCTGAAAGAAATCAGAGATGATGCAAACAAATGGAAAGACATTCCATGTTAATGGATTTGAAGAACTGACATTAAATTGATTCAATGTAATATTGATTTAATTAGATGTTGTTTAAATTGATTTGTGACGATTTGATTAAAATGGCCATATTGCCCAAAGCAATTTACAGATGCAATGCTATTCCTATCAAACCACCAACATCATTTTTCACAGAATTTAAAAAAACTATTATAAAATTTAGTTGGGACTAAAAAGGAGTCCAAAAGCCAAAGCAATTCTAAACCAAAAGAACAAATTCAAGACATCATATTGCCTACTTCAAACTATACTATAAGACTACAATAATCGTTGGGCGCAGTGGTTCATGCCTGTAATCCCAGCACTTCTGGAGGCCAAGGCAGGCAGATCATTCGAGGTCAGGAGTTCAAGACCAGACTGGTCAACATGGTGAAACCCCATCTCTACTAAAAATAGAAAAATTAGTCAAGCATGTTTGTGCACGCATGTAGTCCCAGCTACTCAGGAGGCTGAGGCAGCAGAATTGCTTGAACTGAGGAGGTGGAGGTTGCAGTGAGCCGGATTGCACCACTGCACTCCAGCATGGGTGACAGAGTGAGACTGCATCTCACAAAAAAAGACTACAGTAATCAAAACAGCATGATCCTTGTACAAAAAAAGACACGGAGACCACTGGAACAGAATAGAGAACTCAGAAATAAAGCCGCACGGGTATAGCCATCTGATCTTTGAGAAAGATAACAAAATAAGAATTGAGGAGAAGACTCCCTATTCGATAAATTGTGCTGGGATAGCTGACTAGCTACATGCAGAACAATGAAACTGGACCCCTACATTTAATCACATAAAAAATTAACTCAAGATGGATTAGAGATTTAAATGTAAGACCTCAAACTGTAAAAATCCTAGAAGAAAACCTAGGACATACCATTCTAGACATAGGCCTTGGGAAAGAATTTATGACTAAACCCTCAAAAACAACTGCAATAAAAACAGCAATTGACAAGTGAATCTAATTAAACCAAAGAGCTTCTGGACAGCAAAAGAAACTATCAACAGTGTAAACACACAACATACAGAATGGGAGAAAAGTTTTACAAAGTATGCATCTGACAAAAGTCTAACATCCACAACCTAAAAGGAACTTAAATAATTGAACTAGCAATAAACCACACAAATAACCCCATTAAAAAGTGGGCAAAGGACATGAGCAGACACTTCTCAAAAGAAGACATAGAAGTGGCCAAAAAACATGTGAAATAATACTCCACTAATCATCAGAGAAATGCAAATCAAAACCACAATGAAATACCACCTCACCCCAGATTTTAAATGCAAATTAAAATCACGGTGATGAAACACTATATTAAGATTTAAAAGATAGACCATGCTGCCAGGTGAGGATGTAGGTCAACCAGAACTCTCACACGATACTAATGGAAATATGATGTGGTATAATGGCTTCAGAAAGCAGATTGTAAACATTAATACTTAAATATATTGCAATATATTTTATTGTATATTACATTATAATACAAAAAATACTATAAAAATACATTAAACACATAATAATTTTATAAAACATATATTTACCATATGACCCAGTCATGAGAAAAGGGATATAAAGAAACCAAAGAGAACTTTCAGGCTTAACAGGTATGTTAATAATGCGGACTGTGCTGAAGGTTTTGTATGAGAGTGTGTGTGTGTGTGCGTGTGTGTGTAAGTCCAAATTTATTATTTTAAATGTATACAGTTTATTGCATGTCGATATACAAAACAGTTTATTGCATGTCAATATTTATTATACTCCAATAAAGCAGTTTTTTAAAAGGTCAGAAGCATAAAATGTGTGCTTCATGGAGAAAAGAAGCAACTAAAATATTGGCAAAAAAAAAAAAAAAATTCGCCATTATGCAACCAAAAGGGCAAAAGTAACAAGTTAACTTACTTGAGGGAGCTGAAAAAGGGGTGGAAATCTGGATCCTTGCAGAGAATACTCAACAAATACACCAACTCTGGACCTATTAATTCCAGACTTCTAGTGGAAGACAACTACAAGACTAGTAACTTACTAGCTAAGAAATTTTAAATTGGTTTCCCTGTTATACGTAGCTGCATGAAATACAGACTGATGAAGGTATTATGGATAGAGCTCAGTTTAGAAATGTCAAGACAGAATCAGTTTGCTTCAGAAATATGGGCTGATAAAAACAAATTGGAAAAATAAACATAGCACAGCAGTACCAGGGAAAGAAATGAGACCAGGAACCAAAGAGGATTAATAGTTATTTTAAGATAGTTGGGTCCCCTAAAAATTCTGGTTACTTGCAGTCAGTGTTTATGAATGGATAGCATGGAGCTAAAACTAGAAAAGTTACAACCAGGCAGGATACAGAAGAGAAGGCTATATCCATAAGCATGAATAACATGGCCCTCATCTGTTACCCACAGGTGATCTGATGATCATGGCAAAACACAAGGCACTTTAGTCATCAAAGCAAATGTAGGAAGACAAATCTAGTCATCAAGACAAAGTCCTGCATAAGAGCTTACCTTAAAAGAATCACCAATTTTTAGCAAAGATGGTTAAACAATATTAAGAAAATGAACAGAGTGGAAGAATTGGAAAAGGCCTAGTAAGAAACAAACACCAGAAGACCAGTCGAGGTAAATGTTAGGAACTCAAAGTGACAGTTAAGACCAGAGCTAACAGTATCAAGGGAAACAACATCAGAGCTGGGCTAGGAAAGCATCATTTTCATAGCAGAATGCAACCAAAATATTTATCAATTTTGAATAAAGGCAGTGTAAGATGATATATGCAGAAATGAAGGCAAACAAATTGATTAACACAGATTCTGATACTATAGAATGTGATAAAAGAGAATAATTATCTACATAATTGTTTCAGCTGCTTTTTGTATAGGAATAGTGACTTAAAACAATGCAGATATATAATGAGCATTTTAAAAAATTGCTAATACCCTCATCTTTAAGATTTAATTATTATTCATTATTATTTGCATAATATTATACAAATTATTATTAGAAGCATAATAGTATGGATATGTTATTTATTTCACTTTATCTGTGAAAACTTGGCAAAAACAGCTTGAGGGTTTTATTTTACCATTTTTAAAAATATGGTATAACTTAATCCACAGGAAATTAATTTATATTAAAGACAAAGTAACCTAACACAAATATCCAAGTTACAATCATAACTTTAATTATCTGGACACACAGAATAAGCCATTTTATTCAGTGGGATCAAGATTAATCTGTTGGCTATTTAAAAAAAATAGTCAGTTCATGGGAGATTTCATAAAATAAGGTTTGCAATATGGTCAAGTTATTCTCAGGCAATAAATGACTTAAATGCTTAATGTAAAATTTTGAATTTTAAGTTAATAAATTGATATCATTCCCTTAAGATTCAGTTTTATGATTTTTTTCTCACAAGTTTCAAACCAACTAAGAAATGGTATACTAATAATCTTGTGACATAGGGCCAATGGCTTTTCTTTGAAAAAGTGTGGGCTGACTGAGGTAAACTGTTACCTTTCCTTAATTAGCCACGCCCATGATGAGCTATCGCCAATTGATTTCAAATTTTGCTTTCTTTAAAGTGGAATGAAGCCCTAACCCAAAAGCCATTTGAGAAGCAATCTAAATGCAGAATCTTTTTTTAGCTTAATGATTTTTCCACCCACACTTAATAGCATTTTAAAAAGCAACTCGCCCTCATCGAGTTATTCCAAAGTATTCAGCAAAGTTTTAAAAGAAACCATTTTCTTTTATTTATTTACTTTGTATAGGTTTATATAAAATGTGTTTAAATTATGTAATTACAAAATGTGTGCAATTGGCCTAAATGGCTTTGGAAAAAAACACAATTAACCCTAAGTCTATTGTACAGAGAGTATGTCTTTGGGGCCATGCAGCAAAATTCAACAATCTTTTTGGGTCTGAGGAATTTCCCACATTATTAGTTAGTCTTCCCTGAGGTAGCAGCTAGAAATATTTTTGGTAAAACTGCCTTGCAGTTAAGATGTGGGCACATTAGAAAGGAAAATTTGCTTTCTGTTCAGAAGCGGTAGCTACAGGAATTGATTTTCTAGTGGAAGTGGTGGTGAAGCTTTCCAGCATCTAAGCAGCAGAGACAGAGGTTCTGAAATTAGATTGTCAGTTATCAACATTGACTTTTAATAGCTCCAAGATGCCTGACTGCATAACTCTAAGCAACTGATGCACTATTTAGGCCATATCCCTTCCCATGAAACAACGATCCCTAGGACAAAAGGGAAGTGCCAACCTGAAGCATATGCTTCTAGAACATATGTGGCAACTCAAAACCCCAATATTTCTTGGCTAACGAACTTTTTTGTTGGGCCTATTTAAGCTTCTTGTTGGGTCAGTCCTCCCAAAGGCAGACTGCGCCACAGACATTTGTATCTGTAGGTCACAGAGACTTAAGGTGTAGATAATGTTTATAATGCCATACTTGGGTACAGTGGAGTCAAATGTAGGAAGAGAGTGGAGGTCGTGTTCAGAATTGTGCGTTTTGTTCCATCCCCTAACAAATGTTAGGGCAATACTGCCTCAAAGCGGCTACTGTAGCTTTCTTAGAGATGCTGTGGGCTATCCGGTATTTTGGATAAATAATTTTTCTGCTTAAACAGAGGCAGATAAGTAGTCAAGTGAGTGACCGTGTCATCAGGACGCAGCAACCATGGTGACCATACAATCAACATAATAAACCTTAGCATTCAACATAGTTGGCCTCATTCAAGCAAAGCTATCTTCAGAAGAGAATTTCCCCTGTAGACAGCATGTGCACTTTGATTTTACCTGTTCTTAAAGTAACCCTTTGCTCATTATAATAGTAAAAAAAAAACACACCCTGGGTGGATATTTAAGATGCTAATGAGACCTGCGATGTATGAGCAAGCATGTACAGCTACGGTGCAGGTGCACCCAGAGGACAACCTAGAGCATGCTTACCAGCAACACCTCTTTCTGCCTCCTTAAGAATAATCATATAAGACTCCTAAAATGGGAGTCTCCCTAGTGCCACTCTTTGATATCTCGTCCTTATGAGCAGCCACCCTGAATTCTCTCTCTCAGGGCATACTGTCTATTCTGCTCTTCACTTTCAAAACATTCTTTTCCTTTTGCTCTTAAGTTTATTTAAACTAAGAAGACAAGAACCGAGGTCTCACATCAGCCACCAACAAAACTAGCTGCTCTAGTACAGGGAAGTAACAACCCTGACTGACACAACGTAAGCCTGCAAGCAACAGATAAGGGCGAACTCTACAGGTTTACTAGTGGGTTGATTTTTTGTTGTGAATGTTCAGTTTCTGAAATATCAGTCCCTTTGTTTTTAAGGGCAAAAGAGGGATAAAATGAACTAGTAGGTAAATTATGTGATGGTTGGTCAAGAGAGCTTCTACTCTATTTCCGATGACCAAATGTTTGAACTTTGTTGTAATTTATGTCCAAGGGTGACCCAGAGAGATAGATGGAGATGCTACAGTACTTTTGTTGGCAGATTTGTAGAATGAGAAGAGAAATTGTTGGATTAAAATATTAAATGATAATATTCTCTAATCATTCTGTCTAGTAGGCTCTAAAATAACTGCAAGTCATATAACAAAAACTAGCAACCTGGAGTTTTCTTCTGAAAGATTGATTCATTATAAAAGCCAAGGAATTTACAAAATTGGACAATAACAAGAACAGGATAAATATTAACAATAGCAACATAGTAGCCATTGCATTTACTGTTGTCAACACATTATTAATAAACACTATTCTAGATTTTCTAAAAGTCCAAGCCCATAGCAAGAAAAAGAGCTTTAACCTGTCATTCTAAAGCACACTAAAATTTCTTAATTAAGGCTGGCATATTTCCTCCTTTTGCTAATCAAGCAAACATATGAATGTTTTTCTTTTTTTTTTTTTTTTTTTTTTTTTACGGAGGTTTTCTCTTTTTTCCCACCCGTGGGGGGGGTCGCGGGGGGGTTTTGGCCCCCCGCGACCCCCCCCTCCGGGGTT